>NC_086199.1:51644720-52244720 GCF_035770615.1 Melospiza melodia melodia | reverse complement strand
ATAATTAATATATAATAAAAATATAATATTACGGTATTATATGAAAAAACATACTGTCCTTATTTTAGGTTTTAGCAACATTTTAAAGAAATCTCTGAAAATCTAAATAATAATAATAATAATAATAATAATAATAATAATAATAATAATAATAAAGTTTTGAACATGTATTTAATATAGACTTCCAGCTGTATGAGCCCCATGGTAGTTCAGGAAGCCCCTCTGTGTATGGGCATGTGGGAAGTCACATCCTCCCATGACTGACATGACTCTGCCTCCTTTTCCACAGGAAGGATTCAGGACTTGGGGAAACACAGCTGGGTCTCTCCCAGTTTTCCCTTCCCCAAGATCTCCCTCTGCCCTTCCTTGCTGACTGCCATAAATGGCTCCTGCAGAAAGGATGGGAATGGGAATTAGCTCAGAATGCAGCACACGGGCCAGGGAGCGTGAATCAGCATCATCCATCCCTCTGCAGCACAGAGCCTCACAATGAAAACCACATGGACAGTCTAAAAAGTGACAGTCCAGATTAAAAGGATTATTGGACTTTCAAGGAAATTAGGCTTGAACTTCAGGTTTGATTAATTAGGCAATTATTACACACAAATATTTTTTCCAGCTCAAGACCTAAGTATCTCCAAAATATCCAAAGCTGTTATTTTGGTTAAGGTGTGCCTTTAATGGCAACTTATACATTTTAAAGATAAAAAATAATATGAGAAATAATAATTCTCATATAATTATTTTTCTCAATAATGAGAAAAAAAATAGGTGCTCATTCTGATTATCCTTCTCAGTGTAATGAGGCACAATATTCTGGTATCAAGGTCACTTCTTTGATTCAGTGGTGTCAAGTGCCTCCAAAATATTGCTAATTGGGCACATTTATCAACAAAAATCAGCCATTTGTTTTGAATCCTTTTTGTAGTGGGTAGCTCTAGTTGCCAGCAAAATGAGGTCAAAGCCAACAGAGGGGCAATGATGTCTGTATTCCCAGCCTCCACTCATTTAAAGCTCATCACATTTCTACTTCATTGTGTTTAAAATAGAAATGAATTTCACAAAGTAGATTGAAATCCATGAGCAATTAAAAAAAATGTGAGTGAAATGCTGTTATCACTCTGTTAGGGAACTGGACTATCATTGCTTCAGTAACACAGCAAAAAATGGTCCCATAATTGACACTGGATAGATAGCTGGAAAGCAAAATAATGAAGTTGCCCAGGGTGAATTTGAAGAAGTGAAGTCTTTTAACTAAAGACAAAATAATTGGAAAGTTTTAGCTAAGAAATAATGGGGAAATGAACAGAACACTACCATAAAAAAAGCTTGTATAGGCTTAGATAAAAAAAAAATAGAGCAATTGAGAAGAAGACAGCATTGGTAGTGATTAGAAAAGACAGAAAATTAAAGAAAATGACAAAATGCTATGCACAGATGTTGCCTTCTTTAAAGTCAGAGTTTTCTGTGGAGTTGTATGAAAAGGGAAGTAGAAGTCAGGGTGAAGAAATGAGACCACATCATTGCAGAGGCAATCTCCCTCTAATGAAGAGCAAATCACCTGTGGGTTAATGGTGTCCTCTGGGGCTGGGCTGCACAATGCTCTCTGCACTGTTTTTCACCCATTTTTCTGCTGCATTAAGGGTGTGGAAATGTGGCAGGAAATAAATCCTCTTGTGTCCCAGCTGGTCCTTAGTAATCAGAGGGGCTGGGTGTGGCTGCCCTTAATTTCTGATTGTGGTCAATTTGGCACTGTCAGCCTGCTGGAGTTCAATGAGAATTTGCATGATTACAGATTTATAATAGTGCATTCTGCCAGTCCAGTGCTGTAGGTCCTTGCACAAATCTGATGGTTTATTCAAGCAATGGGAAAGGAGATTCAGGAGTACAGAATTCAGGTGAAAAATGCACTAACTTGCAGAGTGTTATTGTGTATGGAGACAGGAGTGACAGAGATATTAGGGATGCATATATGTACACATGTAAGCATTCAAAGGACTGCTCCAGTATGGGTGGAGATGGATTTTCTGGCATCCTGCCAGGACTGAAGGAGACACATTCCATCAGCAGATCCTGAGAAAACAGTGGTGTTCCCCCCTCTCTTTTTTAAATTATTTGTGTTGTCTTTATCTGTCAGAAGTGGAGGCACACCCCACAGTGTGCCCAGGAGCTGTGCCTGTGCATCACCAGTGTTGGCAGGTGCCAGGCACTGGAATCAGTCCCAAGGCAGAGCAAGGCAGCTGGCCACAAGGGTGCAGTGAACTGTGTGCATGTATTGCAGCCAAAATCTGGTGGCTTTGAGGTGCAGCTCATCTGGGTTCAGCTGATGGTATTTCTCTGCAATCCTCAGCTGAAACTGCTGCCTTGAGTTGCTTAACCTTCAGGAGAAATGGATACATCACTAATTTAGTGTTTCTCTTTTTTTTTTTTTTTTTTCTTTTTCCATAGGTTTTATTTGTTGTCATCTTATTGCAAAAGTTCCATACCTTCTTGGTGATTTCTCACGGGCATCGCCTCACATCACTGACTCCTCTCTTCTTCTTCTTCTTCTTTGTCGTCTTCTCCTTCTTCTTCATTGTCTTCTTCATCTTCTTCATCATCATCTTCTTCTTCTTCATCCTCTTCTTTGTCGCAGCCAACAAACCCCATCTCCCTCCTCACCCAGCTAACCCGCTCTCTTACAGCACTCATCCTCACTGGACACAGCTGTGGCCTGTTAAGGGCAGCCCTGTTTTTCTATTCTTGTAGATGGATTTTTCATCAAAATATGCTGTTAACTCACAACTAATATGTTTTTAGGAGCAATATATACTTTTTAATATATGATCCTTTTATAAAATATACATATAAACCATCAGCAATGCCCAATAAATAAATACCCAAGTAACACCCAATATATACCAAATAAATATAAAATATACCTATATAATAGAAATGTCCTTTCCTACACAAGTTAGGGAAGATCTCAAATAAAATATTCTAAACTTTTAGCTTGGTAATTTGCATATCTATTAGCATCTTACAGTATTTGTTCATTCAGCATTACAATTGATGGAAGGTGGTTTCTAGTAACAACATCATTTGCTCCTCTCCCTGCTCTTCACTCTTTTAAATACCATTTAAATATTTAACGTAAGATTTTTCCTTTGCTGCTTCCATCCCAAGGTTGAAGATTTTTATTTCCATGCAACAACTAAAAATGGACTTTTGAAATAAGCAATGTGGTTGCAAGGATTGCAGCAAGGTTGGATGTACAATTAAGATAATGGTGGCACTATCCATCTGAAGAATCATTTAGATAATGATTACTGCATTGGAACATTCTATGAGGTACAGAATAAAAGGAAAATCAAAAGGAATTCCTTTTGAATAAATATTTGGCATGGCTGAGTGCTGCAACAGCATATCTGAATGATAAAAGATGTTCACTAAGCCAAAGCTGTATTCTCTGCTAGAGAAGAGGAGGATTTAATGTGTTGCTTTTTTTCCCCCTCCAGAGCTATATTTTAAATGCAAAGTGTTGCTTTCTTGAATGCTCAGTTATTTCTTGAAAGGATATGCTCCAAAAGGAAAATAAAATTAAATCAAATTTACAAAAAAATCTTTCTAACCTTTGTTGTGCCAGGGAATAGAGTAGAAACAAGCTGTTGCAAGAGAGGATGCTCTGCACAGGAGGAACACAGCTTTGGGCTGATTCTCCCAAGGCAATGAAAAGTGCTGTGAGGCAGAAGGCTGCTGTGTTTGATTTCTTGGCTATCTGGGCACACAGACTTCCAGGGCAGGTCTACACCATTGCCAGGCTATTGAATTCCCTGATTTGAGTTTGTCAATCCAGAAGATTCACTTTCTCTGAGAAGTGGGACTGCAGCCACATTAACTGCACCTTTCCTCAGGGAGCCAGCTCACAGCCTTGCAATTTGGGTGAGCTGTGAGTCATCCAAGTGTCACAGTCAGAAATTACCTGGGATCCTCTAGTGTTTATTACCATAGCATCATCTTTTGCAACCCAACACTATTCTCAATTACATTTGTAGGTTTTTATCACTCTGAATTTGGATATTTTGATCTTGTTTATTCAACTAGTCTTAATTTATTGTTTGGTTTGTTGGAGTACTTTAGTGAGGGTTTACTAATCAAATTTCAGGAAGATGCTTGTTAATTCAGTAGGTTCAACTTATACTTTAAAGATCTTCTACTTTGGACCAAAGGGTACAAATGTGCATTGTTTTTTTCATTGTCCTTCCCATTTCACGAACCTTAATGAGGCAGCAGTCTATCCCCAAAGCCCAAATGACATTTTTCTGAAATAGTTCAGGCAAGAATGTGTTGAATGTGCATCCCTTGGCATATAGTTGCTCACAGAAGTAGATATTTCAAATAACCTTCGCCAGGCCCTGTGTTTACCAGGGGTATTAATTAAACTTCCATGAAAAAGTCCTCAAGGATTACATTAGAACCAGGTATAACATCCCTCTGACATATCTGGCCTATTTTGTGTGTCGTTTAACCAACAGTGGAAGCTCCCTGTGACCTGTCATCCCTTTCATTAGTCAACCTAAACACCCTAGACAGAATTATAAGTCTCTAGCTGTGCAGTAACAATTTCAGTAACTATACCAGAATTATAAATCTCTAGCTGTGCAGTCACAATTTCCCATTTCTCTCAGCATGACACAGACCATCAGATGCTCTGAAGGTGCTTGGATATCTGCTGTGGCTGGCTGACACTGTGTTTCTTGAGGTCCTAAGCAGGATCAAAGGTAAAATCAATGTGCCAAAGGATCTAACTGTCAAGCTGAGACTGATTTTCCAACAGTTTCATAAATGCAGTCTTTAGCATTGTTTATAATCTCATAGTTTTGGATTAGACATGTAAGCCCAAATGCCTGATAACATGCAAGCCTTTTGGTCCTGGGAGGGGTACTCACCTATTCTACAAAGCATAACTTAAGATATAAGCTCAACATTAAAAGTGTGTGATGTCTGTGACCACCACAGTCTTCAATGAGTGTACTCCCAAAAGACAGGAGTGCACAGAAGCTGAACACTTCATTTAATGCATGAATCCAGTGGTTTTCATTTTTATTTGAAAAGGAGTGTCAAAGCACACTAAAACTGGATATAGAGAAAACTGAGGGTGAAAACAAAAGCTTAGATAAGAGTGGATAAGCTACTCCAAGATATGAAGAAATGCAAGCCTCCTGCAAACACATTAGAAAGAAACATACTGGAGAATTTAAATGACTAACTGAACTTAATTTCTTTTGTTATCACCCTCAGTAAGCAGAGAGATTGTTTTGTTTGTTTTCCTCTCCCTTCATGTGTTTATGGAATACTCTTATGGCAATTTAAAGATACTTAGACATTCTTCCAAGTCAGAAAGGAAAATGGAGTAAGACCTCCACAATAGGGACAAAATTAATTTTCTCCTAAAATGATGCCTTGTTGAACCTTATTGAAATGAAACAATAATTAGACCACAGCAGAGGGGAGATATATCTGTATAGGGACCCACATTCCACATATACACAACTATAACTCACTATATTTTATTTGATCACAACTCTAGCACAAATCTTCTCCTGGATGACAGCTTGGATCCAATAAGACATAATTGGAGGGGATAGGTGCTAATGTCTTGTCAAAGTTATATAGTTTCTTTTTGAAAAAGACATCTGGTTTAATTGCTCAACGCCAACTGAATTCCTATAACCAAAGGCAGTAATTGCTTGCTGCTGATTTATATCTATGAATAATTGAGGGACTTGCCTTTTTCTATCCTTTCTTTGGCTACTGGGATTGAGGGGACCCAAACTTTGCATTTATTAAATAGATACAATCTTGTTTTTATTTAATTTCCATTTTTATTTTCTGTTCTCTGTTTTCACTTATGTTAAAAATCATCCCCTATTGTTACACATGGTGTAACAGCACCAAAACACAAAGATGCCTGAAAGCATGTCTCATTTCCAGTTCTTGCCTTCCTTTAAAAAACACAGCTTGGTGGCTTTTTCAGGGGAACCATGTCTGAAATATCTATAGAAGAGCTCTTCAAATGACAAAAAGGCATTTACAACAAATCACACTCGTCAGTAGGGTTTTCTTCTAAATGAAAAAAATCCCCTAACAAGCCTTAGTGTTACATTTCACAGGACTTTTTTTATGCCAAGAAACTGCAATTATGATGATGAATTAAGCTTCTTTTTCTTTCTGCAGGCTTAGAATATGCTACAGGCTAGCAAACTGCTGTTTTCCCTGTGTTTATGAAATGCAATGGTCAGAGAGGAATGCTGATTCTTGGGAGGCAACCTTATCAACACCTCTGCGTGGGCATTTCATAAGAGCATTTTGCCTTATCTGCTGAGCAACACAGTCATTTTCATATTCAAGATTATAAAAGTGACTGAAGATAATTTTATTTACACACACACACACACATATATGCAAAATATAGGAATGTTTTCCTTTATAACTGCTTAGGCTCAGACAAGGGTTGTTCCAGGTAATTTTTGTGGCACTGACCAGACAGACCAACTGTGAATGTCAACACTGGAAGGAATTTCACTCTTTCTAAGCACACAGTACTAAACAGTTGACTACTTACCTGAAGCTTACTCCTGCCTTCATTTAACTGGGAGTCAAAAGAGCCAAGAGGAATAATAGATTCATTATATGTGAAATGCTACATTTCAGCTTTTGACCACTGCTAAATGCAATTTAATTGGCTAAATGAATGCAGCATGCAATATTTATAAATGTCCTTACAGTTCCTTAAGAATTTGCTCTGCATTATTTACATAGGAATGTTAGACTTTGCTAGCCATTTATGAAGGATTAATTATCTGTGATTAGAAAATAGCTGAATATGCCAACATGCTTGTTCATTCCTTTTAATCAGTAATTTAGAAGAAGTTTTTCACCCTAATTAAAACCTTAGTGTATTTTTGCACACATTCTGCACTCCCTTAGAAATAGGAAAGAAAAGCCCTAACAGAGCAATCTCCAGCTCATCCCTTCTTTTCACCTTATGAATTCTCAGTTCCACATGCAAGAAAGAGAAGTACAATTCCTAGTAAAAGAGGGATTAAATAAATATTAGAGATTTTTTCATCCATTTTCAAATGATCTGTAGGGGAAACCAGAAATTACTTCACTGGCTCTGGAAGTTGTTGTGAGCTTCCAGTGGCTACCTGGTGTGATACTCAATAGAGTGATTTCTAAAAGAGATGCTCAGAAAGACTTCTGCTCAGGATCATGTGTAATGTCACAGTTGGGACATTCACTTTTAGTATGGACCACTTGGTTCCAGTCTCTGCTCCTGACCAGGTGAGAAAGGGATATCAAAAGCTCAGGTAAGTATTGTGCCATGTGGATGGATGGATGGATGGATGGATGGATGGATGGATGGATGGATGGATGGATGGATGGATGGATGGATGGATGGATGATGGATGGAGGGATGGATGATGGATGGATGGATGATGGATGGATGGATGGATGGATGATTGATGGATGGATGGATGATGGATGGATGGATGATGGATGATGGATGGATGGATGGATGATGGATGGATGGATGATGGATGGAGGGATGGATGATGGATGGATGGATGATGGATGGATGGATGGATGGATGGATGATGGATGGATGGATGGATGATGGATGGATGGATGATGGATGGATGGATGGATGGATGGATGGATGGATGGATGGATGGATGATGGATGGAGGGATGGATGATGGATGGATGGATGAATGGATGGTGGAGGGATGGATGGATGGATGGATGGATGGATGGATGGATGGATGGATGGATGGATGATGGATAGATGGATGGATGGATGGATGGATGGATGGATGGATGGATGGATGGATGATGGATGGAGGGATGGATGATGGATGGATGGATGGATGGATGGATGGATGGATGGATGATGGATGGATGGATGGATGGATGGATGGATGGATGGATGATGGATGGATGGATGGATGATGGATGGATGGATGGATGGATGGATGGATGGATGGATGGATGATGGATGGATGGATGGATGGATGGATGGATGGATGGATGATGGATGGAGGGATGGAGGGATGGATGATGGATGGATGGATGGATGATGGATGGATGGATGGATGGATGATGGATGGATGGATGAATGGATGGTGGAGGGATGGATGGATGGATGGATGGATGGATGGATGGATGGATGGATGGATGGATGATGGATAGATGGATAGATGGATGGATGGATGGATGGATGGATGGAGGGATGGATGGATGGATGGATGGATGGATGGATGGATGGATGGATGGATGGATGATGGATGGATGGATGGATGGATGGATGGATGGATGGATGGATGATGGATGGATGGATGGATGGATGGATGGATGGATGGATGGATGGATGGAGGGGTAATGGTGGCTGGCTCCTCCACTCCAGCCTCATTTCTGAGCAGGGATGGGAGCCACTCACACACCTAACAGTGCTCAGGAGAGGACTCCAAGGCAGTAAAATGGCACCAGCACAGAAATAACTACTGTGGGATACAAAAAAATTCAATGTTCACATCCCTGACCAGAACTGCATGAAAAAGAAATAATCTACCTTGCATTCAGCAACTTTACCGCAGGAAAAGAGCATGCACATGGAAGTTAATCACAAAACAGATGCTTTAGTATATCAGCAGCCAGTAACCTCCCAGTAACTCCTTCTACCTCAAAGCCCTCCTTCCTTTACTGGGTAGAATTTAAACTGCAGCCTCTCTTGAAGATCTTTAGGGGCTCTCTCAGTTATCTCTGCTCAAGGAAATTCAGGTTTTTGTCATGCACATTGGTCTGGCAAGTTCCATTCTTGCTGTGCACAGAAGGGTCCCCATCCCTCACACAGAGATGTGCAGCCATCAGTGCCTCCTGTGCCTCTGCAGTATTGCACAGAGGGGCTGAAAGCTTAACCTGTCACACCAAAATCAAGCAGCCTCTCCTCATTCTGCACAGCATGCCTGTAAAAAGCCACTCAGGACCTGCTTTTAAAATGCTGAATGTAAACACATTTTGTTAACAAAATTGGAAAACAATATTTTTGGTGGAACCTATTTTGATCTGGTTTGCTGCCTTGCCTCAAAGATCTGGAGACTATTGATAAAAACAGTCTGTTCTTGGGGTTAAAACTGAAGACATGACATTTTTGTTAATCCTGTTAATCTCATTAGATATCTGCCCAGAGTTCCTCTACAACAAAATGAGTCAGAGAGTAGAATGGTTATGGATTTTTTTGTTAATTTGTGAGAGATTTTCCCTGGCTTTGGAGCATTGACAGCTACCAAAATGAAACATCTTACACTCTGTAGAACCCTGTCAGGCCAGCCTAACTCACAATGTAAGGCAATTCCAAGTGATTCAATAACGTGAAGGCTACTTTCAATTTGTGTGAATGGTGCATACACTGCTTTCTGTACAGGAATAGCTTGACAATTTAGGTTATTTCAATGGACTGTTCACATTCAACTGTGTTGTCACCATCTGTTCCACCTTGCCATTATAAATGCAAGCAAGCATTGTTCACAGTTTCAGCTTGGGTACATTCCTTGCCCTGCACAGTGCAAGCCATCCATCTGTTTCTGGTGGAGAATGCAGACACAAACTGGGAAAAATTTCCTCTTCTGATCCTGCATATTCTTTGAGAAGATGATGAAGATTTTAGATTGTAATATGGTGGGTTTGATGAAGACCAGATAAAGTACAAAGTGTTTAAATGATCTTTGAGAGCACCAGCCCCTTTCCACATTCCCCTTTATGTTCCTGCCTCTCTCTATACATGTGCCTGCCATATCATAAAATATATGATTTTTCCTCCTCTAGTGAGGAAGAAAGTATATTGCAAAAGTATCAAAGGGGATACTTCACCTTTTCTATTGCAAAATTTAAAAAGGGAAATGTGTAGTCTCTCACTATGTTGAGATTCAAAATAATGTTCATCTTCTTTCTGAGATTATGACTGATAAAAGAATGAACTTTAAAGCACCAGTCCAAGTGGATTTCAGCCCTTTTACAACAAAAAACCTGATGTATAGCAGAATCAGCATCTATGCACATTGATGCACTTTCTTTTCTAAAGGAGCTCCTTTTTAAATACACAAAATGAGCTGTCATAAGGAAACACAGTAGGATTTCCCTGTTAGTACTTTTGTTTTCTTTTCATTGCCCATGCATAGTATCAACTTCTAGCTGACTCTGCTTGCCAAAGGCAGCCTTGTGAGAGATTATAGGTGTGGTAGTACTTGCACTTACTGAACTGTCAATATTCCACTGTTAATTAGTTGCTAATGATGCCATTTGCCCAGACGATATTTCAGCAAGAGAAACTCTTCTGTTTAAACATCCTCAACAATCTTATTGTATTGACATACCAAGACCAGAGCAATGAAATCTCTCATTATTTCTGTCCATTTCTTCCCCCAAAGGTTTCCCTCTGAGACAGTGAGGAGATGGGTATCAGAGGCAGTGTCTCATCTGTAGGGCTCTGGCTTGAAGTCAGGCAGTGATGCTGGCAGCCAGAAACCTGTGATTTTCCATTCGTGGATTTTAGTGTGTGCTATTTCCTACTACAAACTATTGCATAACTAAAAGTTTTTGAGACACCGGTTGGATTTCTAACCAGGGAGGACCAAAGCAATCATCTCAGTGACTTGATCCACATAAGAGAGCTGGGCACAGCATCACCACACCTAACCCTAAATGCCCTGCTATTATCCACACCATAAATCTTCTCAATGCAAGTGCTGAAATTGTATTAATCCAGAGATGCTTGCAGTCTCAATTTTCCAAACTCTTGGCAGGGAATCCTAAAGAGATGGGCTTAAGTTTCACCTCCTAAGGAGGAAAGGGCTGCAGGAAGGCTTTGATAGCAGAAGTGGTACGAAGTTTATCTCAGACTGTGGAAGCACATGCTCCTAGAAACAAACTCCTGCTCTAAACAAACAATAGGGGGATTTGAAGCTCACTTTCTCATCCTCTGGGTGGAACCTATAAACACCAGGTTCTAAGTAAAAAATAAGGGAAATGCACAACACATTTCTTCTTCCTCTCCCCTGTCCTCTGCACAGAATCTCACTTGGCTTTCTGTTATAAGTGTATTCATTTGAACAGTCTTTGCAGGTGGTATGGGAAAGGAAAAATCTGATTTCTGAATCCTGCTGGAGATTAAACACCATGCTGCTCACTCAGAAAAGGCTTCTGTGTTGGCTCAGTGGACAACTACTGAGGTATCCACTAGTTAGTGGACAGGTAGGTACGTGCAGGCTTAACTGCTCACTGGGGAAGGCTTTGGGGAATCAATATTTTTGATTTAGCCATTTAAATAAAAACAATAAGTTAAGCTTTGTGCATTCTGTGGTTAGAAAAATATTCTCCAGGCGCAGTTACAGGCAGTGGCTGCTGTGGTGCCTCAGTTTCCTTCTCCTGTGGGCACCAAAAGGAGCCAGCAGGGGCTAACACAGCAAGGATGTCTGTCTGTCTGTCTGTCAGTCTGTCAGTCTGTCTGTCTGTCTGTCTGTCTGTCCCTGAGCTGCCCATTTCCCCATCACAGTGTCCTCCAGTGTTTTCCTTCCTGACTTCCTCTGAGACACCCTGTCTCCACCTCTCTGTAAAAGAACCTAAAGGTGGTTTCTCTAGGAGAAAATTGGGATCTGTGTGCTGCTGAATGCTGGTAAGGTGATTTCCCATGCACCAGCAGGCTGCCTCTGTATTTCTAGACTAATTTAATTTCTCATTTCTAGACTCTAGACATTGATTCTATAAAGTGATTCGGAATCCTGTGCAGTGAGATGCATTTCTGACATTTATTTCGTATATGATATGTTTGGACAAATCCTACAACATCCACCCCAATATTATGGTGCTGATGCTTTAGAACAGTGAATATATGGGGTTGTAGTGGTCTAGGTTGCACATATCCTGAGGGATGGGGATCAAAGGAGTTGCTTGCTATTGTTTTATTCAGGAATTTTGTCATGTTAGCTGGTTTCACCCTAGAAGCACAAAGCACCTCACAGAAACTCTTCCCCTAACCAGCTCTACTGATTGTCTCTCTCACTATTCTTTGCAATGTGATTCTGGAAAGAGATTGAGGAATTTTCACATAGTAATCCAAACAGCCCCACTGGCATGCTCATGTTCAGGAAATAAAAGAAAAATTAAAAAGTAATTTTTTCTTTTAAAGTTTTTAAAAAGATAAATAAAACAAAATATCTACCAGGAGCAAAATATGACTGAATGAAAATTTCCAAGCCCCAGTTAAAGATTTTCAGTCACAAAAGGGGAAGAATAAGGTGGCAAGAAATTAACTCTTTTCCCTTGAAATTCTCCTTCTTTATCCTTAAAACAGAACAGAAACAGAAATTCAGATTTTTATTCTCTTAGATCTGCCACCAAGGACTGATAACTTTACAAAGAGTCCACAAACACTAATATTTCTTGGATACTTATATATATTATTATAGTCTACATAAGAAGAGAAAAGAAGCTTGAAGATTTTTGGTGACACCATTTTCATCTGCTATGACATTTTTTTTCTTTTGGCTTGTCCAGAGTCTGCACTTTCCACATTTTAATAGCTCTGTTTTTAGTTGAAATTTCCATGTCTTGTTCTGGCTGCTGGTCATTTTGCAGTCTTTTAGATTTCAAATGAGTTATCCCCTCCCTTACCTGTAATTTATGGGCTTGATTACTTTCTTAAGTAGTGGAATTAAAGCATATTTTCAACAGTTTAAGGTATTCTGACTAAGACCATTTTAAAGAGTGCTGTGCCTTCCTGTGCCTTATTAGAGCAAATTTTAATTCTTATTTCATATTTTGTACTCCAGATATCATTCTATACAGCCCTTAACTGTAATTCTAAAGTCACCTGCATTTTAAAATCAAAATTGAATGCTATTCACTTGGGGGAAAAGGCCAATTTTTAGGATGAGGATTAGGTCAGTACTGCTTACAACTCCATTATGGGGCAGCCATAAAAGACCTAACTTTTAAAGGGGAAAATGGTGCTTTTTAAAAACTCCCTCATGAAAGGTCTGAGCATACAGTTTTGTGTAGTAGGACTCAGGGTCATTTCAAGCTCAGAACTGAATGAATTGCTATTAGTCAAGGAAAAATCCCAGCTACTACTAAAACCTACTTCAAACTTTAGGGTTCAGCCTCTTGTTTTCCATGTGAATATCCTTTACTTCACCTCCTTGTGCAATGGACAGTCTGAATTTTCTCCTGGTTTAGTCATTCACCATATGATCCTGTCTGGAAGAGAAACCAGTACATAACTGGTGGGTCTGGCTGTGACACCTTTAGTCAAAAGTCATTGTTTGAGAAAAAATTAAATAAATAAATAAATAATAAAAAAAAAAAAATATATATATACACAAACAGATATATCTGTGAGGCAATACAGCTAGATATAAATTTATGAAGTTAGATTTTAAGAAATGCATGCATAGCATCAATGAACAGTAATTGCAATATGTAACTACATGCACAAACACAATTAGACACAGAGACTTGAATGTGTAAATATTCTACTTGTTTATTCAGTAAGGGTTGCTCTAAATGAACAGCAAATAATAGCACATTTGTTTTGCAAGTGCAATTATGTTATGAATTTTGCCTCTGACTCATTAACCAGGCTTTGTTAAATGTTACAAGTCAAACTGCATTTATCCATATGCTCTTGATCTAATACTGAGCACAGTGTTAACTGATACGTTTTAAAATGCGACCTTTGCTTTTATATTTTTGCCCCTTTTTTTGCACAAATTGTTATGTGAGAAAACTTAACCATGTGTTGGGTTAGGAGCTGGAGAAGGCCCAGAGAAGGAACACAGAGGTGGGGAAGGGAACACAAGGAGAGCTGAGGGAGCAAAGGGGGCTCAGGGGGGTTCCTGCCACTTCACAATTCCCTGAAAGGAGTTACAAACAGGTGGGAATGGGAATCAGCCTTCTTCCTCCAAGGAACAAGTGCTAGGAGGAGAAGGAATGGCCTCAAGTTGTGCCAAGAAGGGTTTTGACTGGTTATTAGAAAATAATTCCTCACTGGAAGAGTGGACACGAAAAACACAACAGACAGGCAGCTCTCCAAGGTAAAAAGGGGAATTTTTAATATCTGACTCCAACATTTATAGATTCCCAAAAGTGACAGTGGATTGGAGGGTGACAGTGCCACCTGTCCAGTGACACTAAACAAACAGTCCATTAAATTTCTCTTCTTTCATAAAAAACGGAAAACAATGAGTTATTTACATAAAATATGTGAAAAAGTTCCTTACAAGAATGTAAACATGAGAAAGCTTAAAAAAAACGTAACGAAACAAAGCAACAGAAGGGGGATCAGGTACTTTGACAGGGTGCCCAAGGCAGTGATGGAATCAGCATCCCTGGAAGTGTTCACAATGCATGGACGTGACACCTGGGGACAAGGTTTGGTGCTGAACAGTGGTGGTGATGGGTTAATGTAGGACTCCATGACCTTCCCTGTCTTTTCCAACCTGACTCTCTGATTCTGCACACAGAATTCTGGTCTGGTTCTGGCCCAGAAAAAAGCAGTTTTTCCTGTGGAGCCCCAAGGGATAAACCTGTCCCACACAATTGAGCAAATGTGCACCATCCTCTTGGGTCCAAAATTCTCTGTACCTACACAAGTGAGCCCAAGGGGTCAGGCTTTGCAGTGCTCTCTGAATGTGCATATCAGGATTTATTGTGCCACATGGGGGAACATTTCTCTTTCTTTTCCCACTGTGTTCCTGGTGAAAAAGCGAAAGCCACTGACTGTGAAGTGTTACATTAAACCCAGCTGAGCCAGTGCCACAACCCCAGCATCATAGGCATGCAGCCACCATGTAGGAAACATCAACAATTATATATCAAGTTCAGCTACTGAGAAAGAGGAAGAAAAGTACTGCTTGGTTTTACAAGAGAGTTAGAAATCAAATTAGCTGCATCGATACAACTCTATTTTGCAGGCAGAGGAAATGCACTGTCCATAGTACATTCCCAGAAAGAGTAACCCCAACAAAGCACCTGCGCCTCATTCTTCTCACATGTATAATGCAGTGAATTTGAGAAAACCTCTCCATCCCACAGGATGATAAGCTCAGCACGTTCAAGAATCTTATTCAGACTGTATTCAAACCCCAGGTTTGGGAGCATAGGACAATTTTAAATGACAAAAGTACTGAACTAAGCTCTCTTGTCAGTGCTGTGAAACCAGCATTTTGCTGCCTTCAGTCACTGAGTTAAATTGGAAGCCTAGGGAGAATAAAGAAGCCTAAAAAGGGGGCCAGATACAATGGTGAATCTAGTTTAACAAACTGAGAACATCACAAAGGCAACAGCTTACCTTTGCTCCCTCCCTTCTCCTGGAATGTTTAAAAAAAGAGAATGGCTGGATGAGTTTTAGCAGCATTTTGACCTTGAAAAGCTGTGTCCTGGATGTCATCTGGGAAAAAAAATGTAATTTTACTCAGTCCAAAAAAATTCCTAGTATGCTAGGCAAGCTTAAGCATCCTACAAACCTGCTGGCTTGGGTTTTCATTGTGAGCTTTTATTCTGAGGAATTAATAATTCTTGTACATTTGTTCAATCTTTTAATAGTGACAGTGCTGAGCTGTGGAGCCAGAATTGTGAATAAGACCTGAAATGCATCTCATATGCAGTTAAAATAGGAGGCTTACTACTGCATTCAGAGCTATCAAATAGATGTGAAATTATTGAAAGGAAAATCAGAACCAAGTGTTTCCTGGCCTTATCTTGACAGATTAAATATGCACAGCCAGCAATCCTGAGCCACTGTGCTTCCCAACTCTATCAGTTCTTCATTATTTTCTTGGTCTAGTCTTTTTCAAAGGCAAGTACAAAACAATTTTCTTCCTTTCCTTTCTCTTTCTGCCCTTTTTGCAAGGGCAAAACAGTGAGTCCATTTAAAACCATGAGACCAAATCCTGCCAGTAGAGGAAATCACATTGCTTTTCTTGGCAATGCCTTTGAACCGGCGCTGTCAAAAAATGTATTTTCTCCTCCCTCTGCTTTCAGGAAGAATACTTACAGTGCCTTTTGGGGAAGCAAAACCATGACATTTTGCAATTCTATTTGGTAGATACAAGGAACACCCATGTGAAGAGATTGGGCAGTGGGATTTACCCCTTCAGAGTGATGGAAATGATAATTATTTTGTATGTAACAACTTGACGGGGCTGAGTTGTGTGGTGAGGCAATATGCTGTGAAATGCAAACACCTTCCTGCACTGTTCTTTGGAGGAGAGAGGATCCCAGTGCCTGTCCCTGCCACAATGCTGAGCACTATGAGCATCCTCACCGCATGAATTCACATGGAACCAATCCAAGATGCATCTGCTGGTGAGCAACCTCCAGACCACATTCCAAGCAATCAGATAATTATTGTTCATATTTCTTTTCTGAGGCTTATCAGCAGAAAAATCCTGGCAAAGTGATTTTTCAGAAAATTTAATGGCGACACCCCATCATACCTAATTTCCTAGCTCTGCTGTTTCTAGCCTCTTCCCACATTCTCTCGCACTCTCATATCTCTCTAATGTTATTCTGGTCACTACCTTCTCTGTAAGAGTTTATTTCAGAACATTTTGATTGTGGCCAAAAAAAAACCAAAATCAGCTAGCAAATCTCAAAAGGCAGCTCTGGATTTTATATAATCCAGAACTATCCTGCACTGTGGTCACTGCTGTACCTCCCTTACATTTCATAAACATTTCCAGAATGAAACAGCTCTGGTTAGTGTCTTTTGATTGTAGATAATGACAACAACTGGTGCATAAGATTAATGTATATTCATGAGCAGAATTATAGCTGTGCATGAAAGCACTACATTAGTGCTTGGTAATCAACATCTGCTTTACCTTTTTTTTTTTTTTTATGTTAGCACAGTCACTAATCAAAGATAATTACACCGCTGCCATTTGAAATATTTATCACAAGTTCTGTAGTAGGAAGAACATGAAGTACAGTTTTTTTCTGTACAGTTCCATGCAGTGCTAACTAAAGCTAGGCTCTGTGTGGCTTTGCAAAGCTCCTTTGTAGAGTTTTGGGATGGAAATAATTACAAAGAAGTAATATTTTTAAATCTGAATACAACCTTCTACTTAGGAATCATAAGTTGATAGTAAATATTAATAAACTATCTTCAGTAGGAAGTTCAGAATCTCTGAATATCCTCACAATGGTAAAACTAAGGCATAAAATGGAGTCAGCTTCAAAAGCATTCAGATCCTGTTGCTCTCCCTCCTCAAATTTAGACAACCTTCTGAAAATAACAATGAAAAGGAAGGATCCTTTCCATTCTTTTCAAAATACAGAAGGAGATGAGTGATGTTTTCATTGTGGATGACTCCATATTAATTCTATAAGAAGGATAAGTAAGAGGGCAGCATAGCAATAGTTCATTTAAAACTACAAAATGCACAAATTCATGCACAAAATACAAATGGAGGGAAGTTTCTAACTTCTTAAATTTGGATTTGAATTAGGTAACATTTATGTCTGCTCAGATCAGATGGGTAATTTCTTTACAAAGCAAGAACAGACCCAGAGACCTCAGCCTCTCCTCATAAGACTTCTCCTCCAGACCCTTCACCATCCTCCTGGCTCCCCTTTGGACACTCATAAATGTATTCTAAACATGCATATGTGTTTGTAAATTACTTGATTTCGCTTTAAAAATTACCCAAATATTAGTTATCTCTTATTTTGGAGGGAATTTTTAGCATTTTTTAACTGGACGCAATAATTTTCCATTCGTGTGAATCATCAAATGGGAATGTGTAATCATAACAGATTAAAATTATAAACTCTTTGTATTATCTGTTGTACCAGGAAACCTTAAACTTCCACCAGCACTGAGATGGGACACACTGCTTTTAAAGAGTCCCATCCCTCAGTTAACACCAAAACCACTTTATCCTGTTAAAACCATCAGGAGCTGGAGGTGCACAGTACTGCAGAGTGTCATTATGTCATTATGGCTTTATTGGCACAGCCCTGAGGCTCACATCACCTGGGCCCTGCAAAATTCTGCTTCAAGTCCTGGCAGCCCTGCCTCATCCCCGTGGCTTTCTGGAGCAGTAAAATCAGTTCCATGCAATTTGCTCGGGAAGGGTCATTTGGGAAGGATCCTAAACCCAAGATGCCATCAACAATCTGTGAATCTTCTGGCACTTTTCAGATCAGCCCTGTTTGAACATCTAGCCATAAAATTAATTTGTGAGAACTGTGCTCCAATTCTGGTGCCTTATTCACTTCCCATTCTGTGACTCTTTCTTTACTAGCAATTCAAACTCCACTAAAACCCCAATGAAAGCCACAGAGGGTGAAGATTTGTCTAAAACATGACATGTTGCTTAGGCGTCTGTTCAGATTTCTCAGAGTCAGACCTTAGTTTTCTCACATTGATCATGAACAAGGCAGAGCAGTCTAACACCTTGGAAATCCATAATATAATATAATATAATATAATATAATATAATATAATATAATATAATATAATATAATATAATATAATATAATATAATATAATATACTATAATATAATATAATATAATATAATATAATATAATATAATGTATATTGTATTATATCATATTATATATCATATTGTATATAATATTATATCATGTTATGTTATGTAATCTTATATTCTATTATATTATAATAGTATATTATATTATGTATCATATAATACCATATTATATATCACATTTTATAATATAATACAATATATAATATTGACTATTTTGTATATCATATTATATTGTATATATTATATCATATCATATCATATCATATAATGTCATGTATCATATAATATCATAGAATGCTATACTGAAACTATATTAAAGAAAGAGAAGGATACAGACAAAAGGCTTAACAAGAATGAATAATAAAAACTCATGACAGACTCAGAGCCTCAACACAGCTGGACCATGATTGGTCATTAATTAAAAGCAATTCACATGAAACCAATCAAACATTCACCTGTTGGCAAACAACGCCCAAGCCACATTCCAAAGCAGCAAACACAGGAGCACCAATCAGATAATTATTGTTTTCATTCCTCTCTGAGGCTTCTCAGCTTCCCAGGAGAAAATCCTGGGCAAAGAGGATTTTTCAGAAAATATCATGGTGACACTCTGCTGCTCCAGGGCATGGACCTCGTGCTGCCACCCACACAGACTCTCCTTTCTGATCTAGAAGGTTCCTGCTTCCCCAGACAGCTTTGCCTGAAGGGCAGCCCTCACAAATCAAAGTTAAACATCTTTCTGAATCCAGGTTTTAAGGCAAATTTTCCCTGTGCTCATGCAGAATGAAAGAGGAGCCCACATCCTCCTGCAGCATGGACTAAGAGGCATCTGTGTGTCAACCAGTCACACATATTTTTGCCATGGAGCCAGGTCTGGCTCTTCTGCACATGCCAGCAGAGAGATCTCTGCCACAGAAAGGCTCCAGCTCACAGCAATTCCAGCAATTCCAAAGTCCTGCACACCCAGGATCAGAAGTGGCTGATACTTACTGGGAAATGAACATGGATGGTGCATCAAACAGGCAGGAAACCACTGAAGGGTTACAGTGCATTGTTTTTTAGGATTAGTATCTTCTCCATCACATTTATGAGAACACAAAGCTCTCAGGCAGTCAGGAATACAACTGCGCTATTTCCCAAAGTCAACAATTAAAACATCATCAGCAATCGCTGTTTGAGACAGAATAATCCTTAAAAATGCTTAGTTTGAAATCCACACAACTCTCATTTTAAAGTCTGAAATACTGCTGCTACTTGAAAAATTATTAACAGAGAAAGGTTGTGTCTCTAGGCATCAACTTCTTCAGCTTTGCTTGTCTGTAGATATTGAGGTGGTGATGAGCACTGCTAAAAGAGATGAGAAATAGTCCTGGAACTCCACTGCAGAGTAAATAAACACATCAACATGCCGCTAAAAGCAGAAATTACTGCAATCTCAGAGCCTGAAAATTAATGATGGGGCGAGGTGACACATGCACAGCCACTGAAAGCAGCACAGGATTTTCATTGGCAGCATCCACTCATTTATGCTGCAAAGTTCACACTCCTATGCTTAAGAATTAGAGTCCATTAAGTGGGAGGGGACAGAAGAATAATAGTTTTCATTAATTGTCACAACACACTGGGGGTGGGGTGAAGAAGAATAATACACCACTTTGTTTTCCATAGAACAAACCCTCCCATTTCCATGAAAATGTGCTTAATTAAAAAAAAAAAAAAATAAAACCAAAAACCTGTGTTCAGAATCACACTAGTCAGGATTTAATAATACAGCTGCTCTGTGGATCTCCATGTCTGCAAAATGCTAAAGCAGCTGCCTGCTAGTAAAAACTGGATTGGGAACAGCCCACAGATATAAATATATTATTGTTAGCCTCTGAGTGGGCTGGAGAGCCCCAGAGAGCCTTGGGGCAGGGGCAGAGCATGGAGAGCTGCATTTCTGGTGTGGGTAACCTCAGAGTGATGTGCAAAGCCACAGGAGGTGCTGAGAGGGGACAGGATGGCACACAGCATTTCAGGAAAAGCAGACTGAGAAACAACAGGTCTTGGTTTCTGGACACACTGGAACTTGATGAATTTGATGCCCCAGTCTGTCCAGTTTCATATCACAGGTAGGAAAAATAATGATTTTAAGTGATTAATTACACTGCTAATTGTGTCACTTAATGCTGCACTATGCATTGAAGATATCCTCCAAATGATGGGAAGTGGTACAGAATAACCTCTGGATCCTGGCCATGCCCCTTCATGGTTATTGCAGAAATTAACCCTCTTCTGGCTGGACAACCATTCAGAGCAGAAAAGCTTTTGGATCTACTCTTTCTGGCTGGACTGAAGTGAATCTGGATGGACAGAAGTGAATTTGGATCTATTCTTTCTGGATGGACTGAAGTGAATTTGGATCTGCTCTTTCTGGATCTACTCTTTCTGGATGGACTGAAGTGAATTTCATGGGCTGGAGGAAGCTCTGATCAATTGTGCAAATTTTCTCACAACACCTTTCATATATGGTGGGTCTCAGTTAAAAATAAGGTATATTGGTCCAGTCAGTATGGAATTTATTAAAAAAAAAAATCCTGGAAGTGCAGGATCCCATGCATTAAACTAAAAGCAATTTTGAATCAGGGACCCAATACATGCAGAACCAATACATTTTGCTTAAAAACTGAAATGCTTTTTGCCATATCTAATACCCTATCGATGATGACACACAATTTATGATGATACAAGCCACTATGTGTCAGTAGAAAATTCAGCCACTGTTAAAAAGGAATTTACTTGTTCTGTGTCTGATAGAGAAAGGTTTGTGGCTGCCTGTATGGCTGTTTCTTCACATCACCAAGAATCCTTCATTCTCCATTTTTTTCATGCACAGACTAAATACAATCCTGACCTAGTTCTCTCCTGAAAGAAAGTTTGCTGCCCTTTGTGTGACATCTGATCTACTGAGGTGAGGCAGAGCAGAGATGAAGAGTGAACAGAATTACCAAAGCAATGTTCTTGCCGCTGAAAGGAGGAATATCTCCTGCTAGTCATCACAGAAATGGTGCAGGGAGGACGAGGGTTTCATTCTGAATGCAGAACAGCAATAATGTCAAGATCTATTAAAGCTTCTCTAGGAACAGGAGAATCTCACACAGAGAATCCCCAACAGTCTCCCACCAGTGAGGCGTAACATCTTCACAACTTGGAATAAAATGCTGGAGTTTTTTGTACAAATCTTACATTTTCTGAAGATAATTCTCCCCACTTGTCATCCTGGCTTCTGATAGCAAAGTCAAAGATTCTCAGAATAATACTTCAAAACACATTAAAAGAACGAAATATTATTAAGAAAATGCCCAACAGCTGCAGTGTTTGAAAGAAACAATCACAAAGAAAGTCAGTGTGAAACAGAAATGTATGAAAGCACATCTTGATTCCCATTCCAAGTACCTGGAGCTCAGCTGTATCAATCTGCCAGGAAGACTGTGCCTAAAAATTCATAACCTGAGAGTTATTTACAGCTTACAAAAATTCCAGGCGAGCAAAACCAGAAAAAACAACCTTTTTAGTGCTTCCATCAGAAATGAGAACAAAAGAAAAGAGATGTTTGGCCGAGATGAGAAGAGGACATGGGAGTAGAAGGACAAAGTAATCTCTTTTGAGAGCCACTACATTTTTGGTAGTTAAGACTCTCTAATCCTTCTTCTATATACATTAATCTCTTAAAGATATCTTAAAGAAGCAGCTTGAGTAGGTGCTGAAAATGAACACGTGTTGGCCATGTTGCAGCAGAGGACTAAGACCCACTAATATGAAGAAATATAGAAATACAGCCCAATGTGTTTCCTTGACTGAACATTTACAGTCACAGAAAGGATATAAAGCCTGAGGAGTCCTTTCCATCCTTCCTTTTTAGTTTACTTTGTGGAAGCACAACACTATAATCCTCTTATTCAGAAGGACAAAAGGGAAACAAAGACAAATCTTTATTCCAACTGCCCACCTTTACTCCATTCACAGGAGCTATACTAATTTTTTTCCCTTGGCTTTGACCTTTCTGAAGGAAATAGTCTCATTTTGCTCCAACATTTATCACTGGGCCAAAATGCCAGCACTGTCAGTGGTGCTTTTGAGCAGCTCTTGTAACAATGGCTTGCATGCAGCTCTGGAAATGGAGCTTCTGATATGCTGGTGGACGTGGCATCTCCTCCTCAAGGGGCACAAACAAAATGGAATATCACAATCACTTTCCCCCAGTATAGAGACTCACAACTTCATTAGAAAAAAGGTCATGGAGGGCTTTTATTGCTAAATATATTATGTCTGTGAAGGCATAAAGGCAGCAGCAAGTTAGCCTGAGTAGGTTTTCTTTACCAGTACTGTGTTTCTGACAATTTCCCTACCTACTGGTTTTTCTTGCACTTTGTACTGATTTGCTCAATAATCTGAATGGCTGCCCTCATCTGAACCATGGTGCATTATCAAGGCTGCCTTGTTTTATTGTTCTTTTTAATTCATTGTCTGAAGCCAGTGCCACAATGAATCATTACACTGGGTATCCTGATGATAACAACATCAACCAAAAGGGGCATTTCCCATGTGAGCAGTCATCTCGCATACCACTTAATGAGGCACCTATTTTATGGCCAGCAAAACACTTATCTATTTGAATTGAGCTGTAAAAAGATTATTTATATATATATATATATATATATACACATAAATGGTGGTGGTCTGTCACCATCAGTAACCTTGTCAATATACTGGTAATGTGGTAATTATTTATTATTCATTATTATAATTATACAATATCATTAATTATTATAAATTATTATAAATTATTGTTAAGTATTATAATTATAATTAATTATTATTTATTATTTATAGTGCATGTTTATTATTCTCTAATTTTTGTTATTTTATTATTTAGTATTATATATTTAAAATAAATATTTTATATATTATATAAAATATTTAAAGATTATATATTTTATGTATAATTTTTATATATTATCTATTTTATATATGTTATATTGTATATATTATAATAAATATTATATAATCCTTTATAAGTCAACAGAAAAGAATTTGAAGCAAAAGTTGTTGCAAAGATTTAAAGCAGGTAACAGAATTTGTCTCACAGGAAAAATGAAAGGAAAGAGATGAAGAAGCTGGGGACAAGGAAGGAGATATCAACCAGCCTGTTGTTTTCCCCAAGTGAATTAGTGAGGGATTATGATTGTTCTTAAAACATTTTATACCAGCTTGCTGGGTTACTGTAATTTTATCATTCATCAATTCATTACCATTTTTTGAAGTGAGTGCCATACTGGAAACCACTTCTGCTAACTTCACACTGGTTGGACCAGGGTGACTATCCCTGGAGTCAGATACAGCAGCTTTAACCAGTTTCAGTCAGATATGGTACATTTAGCCAGTTTCAGTCAGATGTGGCACATTTAACCAGTTTCAGTCAGATATGGCATTTATAACCAGTTTCAGTGAGATATGGCATTTATAACCAGTTTCAGTCAGATGTGGCACATATAACCAGTTTCAGTCAGATATGGCAGGTGTAACCAGTTTCAGTCAGATATGGTACATTTAACCAGTTTCAGTCAGATATGGCAGGTGTAACCAGTTTCAGTCAGATGTGGCACATATAACCAGTTTCAGTGAGATATGGCACATTTAACCAGTCTCAGTCAGTTCCTCGTGTTTGAACTCAGGCCAGACTCAATTGCTTATGGACCCACTCTCAGGGTCTATTTGTAGTCACATCTTTTTTATATACTTAATCTTTCTGATTATAATGATGACATATATTAGATATATGTTCTATAGCTTAATTGCTAGGAGATATAGCCTATTTTTAATTCTCCTGAATCTCACCTCTTCCCTGGGTAGAGCATGTATTCTTCAATCTGCTCTCAGGCAAACAGATGCCTGGTGACTGACTGAGGAAAAAAAGTATGAAAATAATTGAAGTTTGTATTGCAGTTTGCCACAGAGCATCAATCCAGAGATTAGAGTTATTTAAGCACTTTTGTGTAAGGATAATTTTTATTTCACTGTTGTCTACAGGTTGTGTTCTCTGGAGGGATGTGTTTTAATCAATAAAGCCCCAGAATTTCCGGGCAGTGTGGTGAGATTCTGCAGCATCTTCTTTTTTCAAGGTCCATAAGCATATTGCAGAAAGGCTCTGTGTGCCTCCATGGACCCTCTCCACTCCTCATCCCCACAATCTTGGTGCCACTGAGTCTTTATTTATTATATTTATTAAATTTATTATATTTATTATATTTATTCTTTACTGGGATGCCAACAACTTCTTTCAGCTATCAAAGAGCTCAGAGCAGGGCTGAAGTTAATAGCTCAGGCCACACACACTAATGGCTCTTAGTAAATTGATTTGTTATTATTGCTTAATTTTGGTAAACATTCTTAGGGGAAAGTGGTGTCTCAATTGCAGCCCATCTAAAATAAGCTCATTTATGCTAATGTCTTTCTCCTTGACACTCAGTAAATCCTTCCTAATGCATTAATTATGACTCCAGATAGACCAATGATTATTTCATATATGCTAATTAGGAATCATTTTATTCAGCCTGCCACACATATCAGTAAACAAGTGGAATGAATTCCCCACAGGGAGGATAAAAAGACAATGATTTTCCTTCCAATGAAGCTTTGAGAATTTACCCCACAAACAAGATGCCATTAGAGAGAAATGAGCACTTAGAAAAATACACTTACAGGTGTGAGAGACACCAAAAACGTGCTCTTTCTCAGTGATAGAATAAAGCAGATTCTTAGCTCATTCCTTAGCCAAAATATCATTCTCAGTCAATGAGTTTTTACTATGTATGATTAGGAAGTGCAACCACCTTCTACAAAGTAAATAAAAATTACAATCAAATTAGTTCCATTTGCTGCAGAAAACAAATTGATACCCAAGAAAAGTGTAATTTCAGCCCTATTCTGGAAGAGATAGAAGGCTGAAGAAAATCACTGGCATTTGCACTCATTGAATGTCAAGGTTAAAACATGGTGTAGAGAAGTTTCTGCTACCAATACTTGTGACCTTCACTGCTCCTAAACCCCACAATTCTGCAACTGGATCATGTATACCTCTCACAACTAATTGCTGACTGCTGTATAACTAATAAGGAGGTCTCCATAAAAACATAATTTCAGGCTTAAAATCAACCAAAGAGAAACATAAAATAAATGATAAAAGCACCATCACTTAACATACTGCTATGCACAAACTCTTAGACCCTCATGACGTAAATGATAATATATTATAGGATCAAAGCTGGCAATTTTTATGTGCAGGTCAGGTCTCTAAATATATATTTAGGGCTGAACTAGGCGAAAAATTTATTGTGTGTGGATATGACAATTTCTACTTGATTTTTCCTTTCATGTGTTACATCAAGTCAACTCTTTATAAGTTTACACACTCAGGGCCTAGAGTTCTGCTGAGTACATTCTAAAAACATGAATAAATGTTATAGAAGATTGCAGTCTAAATTCAACTACCACTTTTGATGCGGGAGCCAATCCACAATAAAATTTGAACTTCCAAAATCAGCTGTTTCTGTGTTTGAAGGTTGACTGGTTAATATAGGTCTAACTTGTAGAAACAGGAAAATATCAAAGTCTGAATGAACAGGCCACAAATGGTTCAGAAACAAATAATTACTCTGAAGGCATTTTTGGGATATGCCATTTTTCTATAAACTCTCTTTCAATCATAAGCATAGACCTATATTTAAAAAAAAAAAAAAAAAAGAAAGGCAAGTGAGAAATTGCCTGTGAGAAATGCAGAGCTAATTCTATTGTGGAGCCTGTGACTGCAGAAATGGGATGAACTGCACTGTCCTAAGGGAGACACACACTATTGCCTGCAAGGAAGCAAAGTACAAATATTTACCTTCATTATTCTAAAGTCTGGGAGTGTTGGGATGAAACCTGGGCCAGTTTCTAGAATCTAAAAAAGTTAATGTCATCCTACAAAGATCCTAAGGAATATCAATGAAGCTCATAATAAATAAATGCTGTCAGAAGTATTTTTATGTGTTAGTTAGGCTGGAGAAAATGAAAGTACCTTTCCTTAGGCAGATGAATTGAACCTTAAAGTGACTACAAATGAATGCACAAATGAATGCACAAAAAATTAATGTATTCTTAATACTTAAGAATGTGATGGTTCTGGATTTTGTGTTTCACAGCAGTGAGGAAGTCCATAAAAGCTTCCAAATTCATCTGGCAAATAAACTGTTGTGAGTTATTTGTTGGTTTGTGTTTGTTGCTTTGTTAAGTTTTTTTATTTTCCTGTTTCTATTCTTTGGGACTCTGAAGAACACTTTTGATCACTGAGACACAGAAAATACAGTACTGAAGACACGCCATCAAAAGCAAAGATGTGAAATCATCCCTTTACACTTACACAACCATCATCACTTTTTGTTTCAAGCACAGCAACTCCTCACCATAGGGATCAGCAGGCATTCAAAGTTATTCCTAATCAAGGTAAAAAAAAGACTGAACCTCTCTGAAACATTAAGGGGGAAAAGTCTAGGGTTATTAAAATTAACATCAGTCAGCTTAGACAGAAAATCCTTACCTGTCCAGTCAGATTACACAGCCATTCACACTCCATGCAGGTAAGGGCTACTTACAGGCTGTTTAAACTCTGCTACAGCTCTGATGAATGCAGAGTGGATGGGTTAGAAAAGCAAGCACCTTGGAAAAAAAATACTGGGAAATGTAAATTCTAATTTCATTCATGCACTTCTGTGTATGGGGGCTGATATCTGTTGCTGCAGTTGCTGCAGTTTGTGGAAAAGGTAATGAAACATCACATGGGTACTGTTCAAGAGCATTACCCATAATGATCACATTGTAAGCTATTAGCACTTTTAAATACATAAATATATTGCAGCTAATGGGATATGTGTTTACAGCAACACAGCAAGGTTATTTTGCCACTATTTTTTAAAGAGAAGAAAATGAAGTACTAAGTTATCTGCTTACTGTGTTGTTTAAAAGGGAGAGCATTCCCTTAATGCTAATTTAAACAAAATTATGAAGAGAAAAGTTAAACTTCTGTACAATGTATTGAAAATTGATTAAATTGTGATGATGGTCCCTTGCTGGTAGTAGAGCTGTAGCATGCTTCACTTGTCTTTCAATGCACTACCTTAGTATTCAGATATATCTATCTCACAAAACTTCAAATGAAACCCCATGGAAATCCAAATTTTTACTGATTTTTAATGTACAGAAGTAGGAGAAATTTCAATGAACTAAGTTTTTTTTTTGTCCTTCACAGAAAATCTACAGCTACAGGAAACCTTCATAATTTACATCTTCAACAACCACCTTCTCACTAGAAAATACTTTACATAGTTTTGTTAGTTTTCTAAATTTTTATTTATATTTGAAATAAAAGAAATCAAAGCCAATAGCTCCAGGTACATAATCACTTTATTAACACCTACTTAGCATTACTCATGGGAGGCAAGACATCCCAGAAGGCTTTTTCACTACATGGACATGAGATTTTCACCCACATGGTTGCTCCTGCAAGCACAATGGCATCTGCTTGGAGGAACAGTGGGCAGAATAGGGATGTTTGCTACTAACTCTCCCATCCTCTGCAGCATTTCCCACATTTGGGGGGTCACTGTTCACTCAGGTTTGCGTTCTGTGTTTCTGACACACCATGATTAAACACAGCATCATTAAACCCGCACTTGTCGCATGGACACGGGGATCTCCTCAGCCAGGCAGGGAAGACAGGAAGAGAGCATATTAATTACACCAAATAATAAAAGATTTTTAGTGCAACTCTGCTGAAGAGTCAGTGTGAATGCAGGTTCCAGCCCAGGTGGCATTTCTAAACCAGTGACACAAGAGTGCATCTCACAGCTACACATAGAAGACTAATTTTGCCATCAATACATTTGTATCAGCAACTGGTTCTGAGCAGCTTTCTACTTTTCATAAGTTTCATATGAATACAAAGAAGAAACTGATTTCCTGATCAAAACTTGCATTTACATTCTGACATTCAATCCAGTTACTTTCATTTGCTTATGAAAATTCTCATTCCAATGCTAATATTTTCAAGAAAATGGTATCATCGTGCTCCTTATAATATTCCAGAGGGAAGGATCTGAAAATGCTGTGCTACATTTCAGCTTACATTTGTTTAAAAGCACAGAATTTATTTTCAAGCCATTTAGGATTTGATTACTTGTTTGTGGGGGTGGAGAAGCAGTGATGAGGCAGGAAGAGGAATCAGTAAATCAGGCACCTAGTTTTCAAATCTGGGAATTATATCTTTTCCAGTGGACACAAAAGTTATCCTCTGGACAAGACTGACACCAATTATATGAGAAATTTTAGAACTTTTTAAAATGGATGGTAGTTTTAATTACTTAATACATAACTGCCCCACAGCTAAGGCCAGTGGTGTTTGTGGAGATGAATTTGGCATTGCCTAACCAGCACAAACACACTTTGACCTAAAGTGAGAGCTTTAGATCACCTAATAAAATAGATCACCCATAAAAATGTCAGGTGATCTCTTGGTAGTATCTATGAGAAGTGTGGATCTTGAGAAATATCTAGAAACCCAGGTCACACATCACAGTACTCTTACGTGAGAATCTGTGCAAATATAAGGCCAAAAGATTTTTGGTATTCTAAAAATAAATTAGAAATATATGCAGGTAACGCTGGAGAAAATTTACTTTTGTGGTTTGTTCAGTAAGATGTTTGTAATGTGTTGGTTTACAAGTAAAACATTTTAGTTTAAATTAAGTTGAAAAGGAAAATCAGGAAATGTAGAATGTAAAGAAAAGTTTAGCAGGGTGTCATAGGAAGGATGAACTCCTTACCTCCATGCTTAGAAGCAGCCAGGAGAAAACAAACACACCACTATTACATCCAATTCCTGTAGCTGAAATAAAATCCCATATCTTGGTGATCAGAGATGCAATCCCTGGATTGCAGGGCTCCTCTGAATGGAACTGAAATCCAGGCTGAGGTTCCCTCCTGCAGCTGCAATGACACACTGACACATTGCTCTCCTTATAGCTCACACATCTGTCTCAGCCTCATAAAATATCCAGGGTTAGGACTTTTCACATCCCATTAAATTTATAAAATTTTATTTGCTATTTCTTTAATACCATTTCTACAGATATTATTTTGTTATATTTAATGATCAGTTCAGTAAAGTGGCTTTTTAAAAATCTCTTCTTTGGAATATTTTTCCCCTTAGGAGCTCTTTTCCCCACTTATATTTAGGAGGCAAGAAGAACCTGCTTGATCAGCAAAGTTGACCATTTTTTGGTCTCAGTGAAATAGAAAACAACATTGAAACAAAATTGATGTGATTACTAACCAATATGATTGAGAATTGAACTCCATTATATCCATGTATGACAGCAAGACCATTCAGTACTCATACAGAAAAAACAGAAAAATAAACATGCAGCAAATGTAAATATTCTACATATGATGTAGAGCAAAATCAAAAGCCCACTGATTAGAAAGAGACTGCAGCAAACTGTAATCAAAGTTTTGATTTGCATTTTTTTTCTTCTTTGGCTGTTTCAAAAGCTTCTTGATTCTCTAACATAATATTAGAAAATTTAACAAAAGGAAGCTCAATGGGCATCTGAAATTCTGGAGTTGCTCTTCACCTTCTCTATCATTATTCCTAGAATTTCAGAGGAGTGTATCCAGCTTGAATACATCCTCAGATTACTTGGCAGAAATGCTGTGTGCCTACAAATCACCCCGGTGTGCTTGTCTGAACAGAACATCCTTGGGGAGGCAGGAATGTGTGGGCCCTCCTGCTTCCACACAGAACCAAAAACCTGAAAGAAAATGAGCTGAACATATAGAACTAATTCTAATCATTCATGTCTTTCATGGGCGTTAGCTGAGCATTCCCAGCGCTCCACACCTGCGCTGATAATCACCACAAAGTATGATCTGAACATCAGACAGTGTTGTCATTAGAAAGTAATTAGTTTTAATTTGTTGTTAATGATAAAAGAACCAGCCAGGCAGGTTTGTTTCAAACTCTGCATCTCCTGTACAATTATTTTTACTTAGCCCCATTTTTATGATGCTGTAAGACCACCATTCCTGATTCCATTACTCCTTGTTCATACAGGTATTAATCTTCCACGGATAACGTGGCCTGTTTCTAATGAATGCCTTAAGCCCTAGAATAAAAGCACTCAATTTAGGTCCTTTAGAAATAGTGTCTCATTGTAACCACACAGGAGATTGATTAAATACCTTGCTGTCCAAATGACTTCAGAAAATTAATGGACCCAATCGAGTAAAAATCTCTGTGTTCTTTTCTTGTAACAAAATAAGGACAACCTAAACGTAAAAAATTGCCAGGAAGATTATATAAGCAATCAGCTGCTAACAATGCTTTTCTAAATGAGCCAATGTATCAACATTATACAGAATTCAGGCTTTATTCAGGCTTCATTGGGAAGAGCAATTATACCAGAGAAATAATGGTAGAATTTTCTCTCTTGTTAATAAAGGGTAATAGCGGAATTTTGGAGGTTATCATAAAACCAGTGAGACATTTTCAAACTGAAAGACAGGAAATTTAGGTTAGATATACAGAAGAAAGTCTTCTTTACTGTGAGGGTGGTGAGACACTGAAACAGGCTGCCCAGAGAAGCTGTGGAAGCCTCATCTGTTCCAACCCACATCTAAGGCAGGGTAACTGAGATTCCCATTAATAAATCCCTTGGGGTGATTAGAGTGAGAGAACACTGAATGACCAGCATATACATGAAGAAGCTTTATTTTAACACTATGTAATTGCAGTGGAAAGAATGAGTGTGGCCATTTTGGTCCTTTTCTATAGAAGTATGAAAATTCATGAAGAAAATAAGGAAAAAGGAAAAGAAAATGAAGGAAAGGACAGTGGAGAGGAAAGGTATCTGTGGATCTAACAATAAGGGCTGATGGCGGCAATTTCCATGTCTGTGGTCAGTGATGGTCACAGTCCTGATCTGTTGTGAGTGGGGGTCCACAAAACAGATCCTTCAGATCCATTGATGCTACTGGACTGGAACAAATAACTAAAAATTTTCAGAAAGAACAGTCAGTAAAGTTGGTTGCTTGCAGAGAAAAGACTTCTATGAATTTGGAAGTATGTTTTAGATTATTCTTCTCTGTGCTCTTACACACCTACACCTGAGAACAAATTGGTATGCTGACAGTTCAAAAATGAAGCAATTAAAAGAGCAGAATTTAAGTTGCTGCCAGAATCAGCGAAACTGCAGTGGAAGAGTCTGAAGTTTAAGAACAAAAGATGCAAAAAGAGGTAAGTGACAGCAACATGCTCTGAATCAGGCATTTAATGAATGGCCAAACAAAGGCACTGAGGGCTGACAGTCAAATGCAGGACATAAGCACATTTTGCAGGAGATAAACCTGGAAAGTTAAGTTTCCTTCTATTGAAACATGCTGGCAGAAATTGCAATATTCAAAGTATCCTAACATTGTTTCAAGTAAAAATTGTGAACTTTTCCTTCCTTGAAAGAAAGGATTGCTATGTTTAAAACGTTATATTTTTTCCAACAGCCCATCTCTAATGTGAAAATTAATGTGCCCCTGCCTGAGAGCCTCTGCAATAATATTGAATGCATTAAAAATTGCTGCTTCTATTCAATACTGATTAGTTGGCTTTTAAAGTATAACCTGGCCAGACACGATTACATTTTATCAATTTACAGGTTTTATTACGTTTTATGTAACGTACAATTAATTTCCAAATTATTATCTGGTTAGCAAACATTCTTGCTAATTTGAGAATCTGAAAAAGGGTTACTGTGAATTAACATTGGAAAAAGTGTAGGAAGGAGTTCAAAAGGGGGGAGCTGCCAGAAATATTTCACTAATGTGAAATACTGATGGCTAAGCCTAAAAGTCTCATCAGGTACCAAAGCATCTCAGCAGTTAAAATAACCACAGAAACCAGAGCTGTTCATCACAATTATTTAAGAAAAAAATACATTTTGCCTAAAAAAATAATAGGCTTTATGGCTTTCCAGAAGGAAATGAAAGAAGTATTCTAATGATTGATTTGATTTAAATCTAATTTTGTTTTAGAAATTATGTGAAGGAATGACTAGGTAGAAGGTGTTGGGAAGAGGATAGATCTTTCTCCAAATATTTTCATTAATCTGGCATATTTTTAATACAACTGAATCATGAAAAAATTAGGAATAATAAAAATTTTGCAGCTTCAAAGACATTTCCTTATTCCTTTCAAATGAAGTAATAATAAAAAAGAGTCACAATATGAAATTGTGTGGGCCTAGGATCTCTGAGTCATCTTTAATCTGCTGCAATTTAGAACTAGACTGATGAATAATCAGTAATTCAGAACTAACTGAAATTTAGACTGATAAATTTCACAGAGTCATTCCCAGTTTTTATTGGGTATTTCCTTCATATACATTCACAGCTGCTTTGTTTTGTATTTTTACGGCTCCCAGCTAGCCCCTTTACTTCTCTCTATCCTGATAAATAAAAAGACAAAACACATTCCAGAGGCTCCAAGCCAGGGCACACAAGGCCTCTAACCTATCTTGGTTCTTCGTGGGAGCCAAGGTTGATATCAGCTCTTTGGGACACATTTCACTAAGTTCAGTTCCTATCTGAATGGAGGCTACAGTAAGAGGTGGAACCAAAAGGGGGAACTACCTCACCACTTATGCCTGTAATTGGGGATTTTTGTCAATTATGCTAATTTGCTAAGCTTATAAAACTGTATTCTCTGGTGTTTGTGAGGGCCGCAGGAAGAGGAGAGAGATGAGAATCTGACTCCATGTTCTTATAAGGCTGATTTATTATTTCACGATGTATTATGTTATGTTATATTAATTATATTATATTATGTTATATTTATTATATTTATTATATTATATTGCTATACTAAAACTATACTAAAGAAAGAGAAAGGAGACATCAGAAGGTTTAACAAGAATGATACCGAAAGCTCGTGACTGACTCAGAGTCCAACACAGCTGATGGTGATTGGTCATCAATTAAAAACAATTCACATGTTTGGATAAACAACCTCCAGATCACATTCCAGAGCAGCATATTCAGGAGAAGCTGAGGCTTCTCATCTTGCCAGGAGAGGAAATCCTGGTGAAGGGATTTTTTAGAAAATACCATGGTGACAGTATTCACCCCACACGGGGGTGGTCACTTTCCAAAGCTGCCCCTTGGTGGCCTCCAATAAAGACCAGCCTTTATGTTAGCTCCTGTAGGAATATTGCCTCCAAAGTATGTTGCTTTATTTCTAGGTCTTTAAGGTATCAATATTTAGTCTGCATCCAGAGGCTCAGCAGAGACTGTAACTGAGTACTAGAACTCAGACTGAATAACAAAGGACAGCAACATCTTGGTTGTGCCAGGTTTGTCCCCTCTGCTGGCACAAGAACACCTTGCACTTGATGCTTTACCATCTGAGGGCCATGCTGATGGATGATGGAGACCCACACTGACCATCCAATGCTGCTGCCAAACTGGAACTGACCTGTCCAGACTCTCTACACTCCACAGATTTTCATTCAGAGCTGTCAGCATTTGCCTCTCCTGGATCCTTGAGGTCTCCTAATATTGTAAATCAAAGGTGACTCTGACAAAGGGGAGAGAATGATGAGGAGGATTCCACAGATATCAGAAGGCTGATTAATTACTTTATTATACTGTTCTATATACATTTAATCTAAGCTGAATCTGCCAAGCACTCACCCTGCTCACAGTGCCCAGAATCTCGTGGCTGTCACCCACAGTCCCCACACACACACACACACACACACCTGGCCCTGACAGGCCAAGGGAACAGAACACCCTCACTGTGGGTGAACAATCTCCACATTGCATTCTGCTGTGGCACAAACACAGGCACAGCAAGTGATGAGAATTGTGTTTTCCTTTCTCTGAGGTTCAGAGGATGTGAATCTCAGAAATACTTGGGAAGGTTTGTGCCTTGCTTTTCTCTGGGAAGAGAAATGTGGCAACATCCTGAGGCCTGTGGTCGAGCACAGGGCTGTGTCCAGTAGCGTGGATGCTCTTTGAACTTCCAGAAGAGCTCAGGGTGGGTCTCAAACAGAAATCCTTGTGCACAAAGCTGTGCCCAGCAGCGTGGGTGCTCTGTGAATCTGCAGGAGAGCTTTGGGCTGGTCTCAAACAGAAATCCTTGAGCACAAAGCTGTGCCCAGTAGCGTGGGTGCTCTGTGAGCCTCCAGGAGAGCTCTGGGCTGGAACACAGGCTCAGGATGGGACTCAAACAGAAATCCTTGAGCACAGGGCTGTGCCCAGCAGTGTGGATGCTCTATGAACCTCCAGAACAGCTCTGGGCTGGAACACAGGCTCAGGGTGGTACTCAAATAGAAACCCCACCAGACTGCAGCAGCATAAATGAACTCTCCAGTAGCATGTGAAGGAAGAGCAATCAATCTGAATGCTCAGCAGATGTTCACAGAATGAAATATCCAGAGAGGGCTTGAAGTGCAACATCTGAGAAGATTTTGTAAATGAGGAGAGCACAACATCTACTTGCAAATGCCAGTAAAGCATTCCCATCCATTTGATTACATCTGATACTCTAGAAATGTTTCAAGTCTGATGCTCACAGAAGTGGTTCTATTTTTTGTAAGAACAAGGGAAATAATCTGCATTATTTTTTCCTGTGTTGTATCAAATTATTGTAAAATGGCATAGCAGTTTTTCATGCTTAATCCTCTCTGAATTTTGTTATGCTTTGATTTATTTTAGCAAAATCAGCTTTGTGATAACACTGTCTATTATTTTTTCTTTTATAAAACCAATTTTAATGTACTCATTTTATTCAGAGCCTCATAAAACGAATTACTAAACAAATTAAATCTCTCTCTCACCCCGTGTCTGATCTAGTTTGGAGCTGTCCATGGTATGGCAGTAACTGAAGTGACCTGCTTGAGAGATCACGTCTCATTAGCTGGTTGTGAGGGACAGGAGCCTCCCCAGGGAAGTAAGGGATGCTGTAGAGTCCGCATTTCATACTTACAGCAGGCTAAATGATAACAGCATGTCAGGGCCTGTTTTCTGTTATTCCCTACTCTGGTGTAAAGGGCACAACTCAGGGAAAAGGAAGATTCCAGGCCCTGATGAGGGGACTTGGCATTCCAGGGCAGATGGCAATGTAGATGCAACTACAGAAGACAAATGAGAAACCTCCCAAAAAAGAAAAGCAGTGCTGAGAAAATCCTCCATCAAATCTGAGAACACAGCTGTGCAGCTGGGTGTTTGCTCCAAGAGAGAGCCAGGATGCTGGAAGGACAAGGAGGCAGTGAGGACTCAGTGGTCCAGGCACACACTAAGCCTTTGCAATCCCTCCCAGCACAACCCTCTAGGCAAAGTAGCTGAGCAAATATTAGGGAAAAGAAGGCAACTGTGCTTGTTTAAAACAAAGAGATTGCAACAAGAGCGGAATTTGGAGGGGCTAGCAGTGTAGCAAAGGGTTTGGAATGGACACCATGAAGTCCATCTGCTGCCATTAGGCTTGACTGCTAGCTGCTGTTGACTCATTTATAAAAAGTTCCATCATTAAGTATTTAGTTTAGATTTAGATACACGCAGTCCCTTTCAGTTTATTATCTAATGTGAAACACTCAGGGCAGCAGACACAAACAGAAATGTTATGTTCCCTGCAGCTCACAAAATCAAATGCCTTTCAGTTCCAGGCTTCAATTAACAGCCTTTCTTGCAGGTGGTGGCCAGGCACAGGCCCAGAGTACAGTATGGCTGACACCAGATGCTGGCACTCGTGCAAGGCTCATTTTGGCAAGCAGGGAAGAGTCAGGGTGCTGAGATGCCATGGCAGCCATTCTGGTGCTGGCTTGGTGCCTCGAGAGCATGGCAGAGTTTCATGTGTGTGTGACAACTCCAGACACTTTTCCCAGTTATTTTATGTTCTTTAAAGCAAAGCAACTCTCCAGCTGTTACAATGTGGAGAAGCAAACTTAGAGCAACCAAATGAGTGAATCTGATACAGAAATATGTGGAAATGTTTGAACTTGCAGAGTCTGAAACTCTATCTCTGCATATCAACACATTGTGCACTTCAGCCTGATTCAGATGGGCAGCAATTTAGATGACAATGATGTTTTAATTATTTCTAATTTTGGCTTTTATTGAGAGCAGTGTTGAGTCAAGATAGAACTTGAACATTTGTACAACAAAATTGACTCAAACACTACTATAAACTCCAAATAGTTGGCCTATCAAAAACCCCCCAAAAATAATGCTCAATTAGTGCTGATATTTGTTAGCAGCATAATGAAAAAGCAGCTACACATTACAAGCTGAAGTGAGCAAATCCAAGTGCTAAACACAGATCGTGTGCTGCTTTATTTTTTGGCTATTCCCTCTTGAGCATCCTGGATTGAATAGAGTAACTTGAATTCATGGCTGACATGAAGATAAAGAGTATGGCACTGATACAAAAAGCAGGTGGAAAAGCAAGCAAAGAACCATAAAAAGAAAAGCTGAACCAATGTTCCTCTAATTCAGAGGTGAGAGAATGGAGGGTAAGAAATAAAAGGCTACCTGCTAAGGGATCCCTGTTGGGGATAGAGAATTGAATAAAGGAATCATATGGACATATGGCAAGGGCAGCTGCAGGGCAGGCCTGAAGCTGGGCAAGCATCCAGCTGATAACAGGGCAGGAGGACAGGATTTCTTGGTCTCTCAAATTTTGGTGCTGTAATCCTCACTGAAACTTTGTTGTAGATATGCCTTAATTTAAGTTCAGTTTAATATAAATCTAATTTCAATAGGATTATAAGTGGATTGGCTCTCTAGAAAAAAAATATGGAGGGGAATTGAGGTATTTCTGTGAGAAGTATCTTCATCTAACGTGTCCTAGTTAGCAGAAAAGACACACACCCTCTTTCAGACATGGTAACAAGCCTTATCCTGGGGCAACATGGCAATGATTCAGGAACACAGACAAATCTTTTCATATCACTGGATATGCCTTACATTTTAATCACTCAGCAGAGAAGACAGACAGGGGCCTGAACCCAGGAGGAGGCAAAGTGTGGAGTGGGGCTTTATTTGGCTCACTGGCCATGGATCAGCTACCTGAGGTGAAAAAATATTCCAATGAGAGATCACATAATGCTACTAGCACCAGTTCTATTTCCAGGTACATCAGAATTTAGCCTCAATAGTATGGCTCCATAGTTACCCTGGTCTAATTCAGTGAATCATTGGCTTTGTTACCAGGGAAACTGGCTGCTGGGAAAGGGCTGAGGTTTGGGATGAATATTCTCTGCTGTGGACAAGACAAGGAACATGTAATACTGGATCAGTGTGCATCAGCTGGCAGTGCCTAGTATTTTATCTTTGAAACCCTCCTGAATCCAACTCCCTCCCTGATGATGGCCAAGATGATGAAATTAACTCTTTAGCCAAAAGCCACCTATGACACCTGTTGCACGAGCAAGGGTACACAACTTCACAAATGACCTTAAAAATCACCAGTGCAGACATCAGAGTGTTGTATCTGCAGTGAGCACTGCTGCTGGGTGCTCGAGGTATCTTAGCTACCAGTCTAAGATTAGCTTTGAGTACACCACATCATTGTTTATCCAGCATACTTGATATCGAGTAACACATCTCCATGCACTTATCTGTCTTGTTTTTGAAAGATTTTTAAATTAAGGCACCTAAGGCATCCCTTTAAGAAGAAATTTGTTCACAGAAACCCTACTAAAGCTGTTCTTTCATAGCAACAAGTTCAAATGGGGTGATGGCGGCAGGCTGAGAGCAGCACACATTTCTTTCACATCTTCCTCTGCTTTTTCACTGCTGTTGACCCCTCTCTGAGAGGCACATGAATACCTCACCCATGCCTTTGCCTTGTGCACAGCACACAAAACCAGATCACCCAAAACACCTGACCTGAGCAGCCCTTGCTCCCTGGAGGTAATGAAAGCCCATCTGAACTGGTGAGAGCCAGAAAAATCAAAAGCTTAAAGATAAGTGCATTAATAACCTCCAAGTAAACACTATGGATATTTTAAACCCATAGCAGGGATGTAGGCACTACTTTTAGTAAGACAATTATAACATCAAGGATTCTGAAAGGAGACTGATGGGTTTAGGAACCCCTTATATTTGTCCACTAAGTCACCCAGAGCATTCAAAAACATTAATGTTCATAGCTGATATATAAAGTCAAATTTGTTAAACTTGTTTCTGTTTTATGCTTGTGAAGTGCATGCACATAGAACAAAAACAGTTTTGAAACTCTGTCATTTCAACAATATGCACTAGGGTTTTTTTTCCACAATGTTTCAAAAGGGAGTCTACAAAACACAGAAGTCCATTAAAGTGTTTAGCATCTCTAAACAAGAAAGACAAACCCCCCTCTATATATCATTTCAGCCTCTAAACACTTGAAAGAAAAGAACAGGAAAGGATAGAAACCCATCCCTGTGTGCTGGATTCAGGGGCACGTCTGTGGGAGTGTGTGCACACTGTGAAGCACCTACTTAATTTAATTAGATGCATCTCTGTACTAGCAAACTATGTCTACCTGTGAACATTACAGAAGCATTTAATCTACAAATCCAAGCTGCTTACCTATCCAGGCATTTCCCACACTGTCCTGTGCTTTCCACAGTGTGGTCAGCCCTTTGGAAAAGGAATATACCTAGGCTGCAGGAGAGAGAATTGTGAAATGCACTCCTCAGAAGGCAGGTTATCAACAGAAGGCTTGTGAGGCTTGCAGCCCATGCATGATTTATTTCCCATGAATCTGTTGAGAATTGGTCTCCCCAAATTCCCTGGGAATCAGTTTTCTTAGGTAAAACTCCAGGCATTCAGTTCTTGTCCTTACTGGACCAACAGTCATGTCTAGCGCTGCTAATTCCTATGTTCAAAAAGGCCTGATTTCTTTAAAAACAGGAATATGCCCCAGTGCTACATAAAAAGATCCTCTATCCCAGGATGCAAATGACAAAGGAGGATGCCAGGGAAGGACTTCAAACCAAGGAAATTACACTGTACTTCAAGCGCATTCCCTATTTCCAGGTCAACAGATCAGCTCTTGTAGTCATACAGAAACCCATGGTGGATCTCTCTTCCCCGAAAATCCCCCCTTCCTGTTGTTCCCACATGAAGTTTCAGCACCCCCAAACCAATGAGCCTGCCAGTCACCATCTGACACCATCAACACAGGCATAAAGGGATTTATAGTGACACTGCTAGGGAAAGGGATTGACAAATAGCAGCTCTCCAGCTGCTAAAACAAGAACATGAAAGGAGCTTGATTTAAATAGATTCCTATCACATGCAATTGAAAGAAATCAAGGGTTCTGAACAACAAGAATGACTCTTTCAAAGCAGCAATTAGAAGTCAGGCTAAGCTCTAGCTGTCTAAAAGTTACATGCCTAATCTGAATTATTATAATTTCTTTATGCTATATCCATAGATGGGAATATATAGCAAGGCAACTTGCTCCAGATGACAAGCCAAACTCTCCCTATGAGAGCTGATTTTTTGGAAATTAACAGAAAATTAACAGGAGCATCTCTGTTCTCCTTAACTATTTGCCTCATTCATTCAAAAAAAGGAAAACCTTGATTACATAAAATAATTCCTAAATTCTTAAAATATATAAGAAAATAACAATTTTTTTCCCCACTGGTACTAAAAACCCACTGGTTTATGAGAAGGATAAAGCTCAGACAAAACCCACAGAATTATAATTTATCTTGTTGCTGAAGGGAACGTCTGACATCAGGAATTTTTCTTTGAAAGGAAGATTACCCTTGGTTACTAAAGGAGAAATTTTATCACTAGAAGTAATGTTTATAATACCTTCACCCCTAAACGGGTTCCCTTGACTAATGCTACAGAACAGCTGGCTCCCCAGAAATATGACAGCATCTTCTACCATTTAATTGGGCCTCTAGACTTGGCGGAACATTCAGGAGAGGCTGTCCAGGTGTAGGTTATTTGCACTCTAGGATCTATGTATTTATACACAGCACTGGGTTTTCCTACACAGGTTTTTATTTCTAATGACTCTCTTCTCCTTGATTTGCAACTATTATTACAGCAATTTTGCAACGAGCCACATTACAGCTGAGTGTGAATCATCACACAAAATCAGAATCCTGGTTACTTCACACTAGAACAAATGAAATCATTTTTCTTAACAGTTAGGCTAACATGTTATAATTCTCAGCACTTCAATTTTTTCCATCTTTCAGTGAAAAAATGTCTGAAAATAAATATTTTCTTTGATATACAGGGTCATTTCAGCAGACAGTGACAAATGTCTCAAAGCATGCAACATACAGATCACCTCAATACAAGGGAGGCTCAAGGTCCTTTTGCTTTGTTTGTATTCACCAAAGAGATTTTAAGACAAATATATCCCTTAAAAAACTGCCTTATGCTGTCTATGTACTCACATTTGTAGGAACACAATTGTTGTCATGCACATCTTAAAAATCACTTTGCTGATTAACACAAAATACAGAATCTGGGGTGAAAGTCTGTTTATGCAGAAAACAGACTACCTCAGGTGGCATCAGAAAAGCCACCACACTTGGAAATAAAATAAATATTGTGATAGCCTGTACACTTGCCATTAGAGATAAATATCAATTTTTATGCCTGTATGGGAAACAAAAAACCCACCTACATTCATCACAGCAGTGGGTGCAGTTCAATTTGCAGTTACACAATTCTAAATTAATATTTACTTTTCTAAAGCCAGCGTAATTCTGCTGACAAAGTGACCTGAGAGAGAGGAGTTCAGCTGATTTCTCAGCTGGCGTGGATCCCATGGGTGAGATTCATTGTCTGCATGCCACTTATCTCCCAGGTGTCAAGCAGGAGCAGAGAAATCAGTCAGCCTCCTGGGGCTCTGGAGATGTGGCACACGCTGGGTGAAGATGGCATGAGTGCATGAGGCACATATCCCTCCTCCAGGTGGTTGAGTGTTTAGGTTTGGAAAGCCAGGAGTCTGCTAAGGAAGGCAGGAGCCTCCCCTGAAATGGAGAATGCAAACCCTCCCCACCCCTCTGAATTGCTATAAATTTTAAATTAAGGGGCTCTCGGGCAAAAATATGGGAGCAGGAATAACAGTTCTTTACTAGGGAAGAAAATAAAAGGATAAAATAAACAATGCAGTGAACTAGAACAACACTGACAGAGTCAGAACCCAACCTGACACACTGTGGGTCAGGGTGTTGGTGGCAGTCCCATTGGAAATGTGGCTGCAGTCCTCCTGAATTATCAGGTGTGGTTCTGCTGGAGCAAGGGGGATCTGTACAGAAGGATGTATTCTTCCTCTGAAGATTCAGTGGGAGAAGAGACAGCTGCTGCTCCTCTGGGGAATCCCGCGGAGAAAGCCGTGCTGGTGTCTCAAAAACCTCTGGATTATATCTGGGTAGCAATGCTTGGCTCCTCCTTCTGGATTATATCTGGGTAGCAATGCTTGGCTCCTCCCTCTGGGCTCACATCTGCCAATGGGATGCTGTAGTTCTTATCAGCCATGCAGGGACATTCAATAGTCTGTTATCAGCAGATGTCCCCTCCCCTGGGAGGCGTGATTGTGGTCACTCAAAGAGAGAGATAAGGCAAACTGCCCACTTGACAAATGTTATCTGCCACACAGGTGGTAATTGAAAACATCTTGCATTGCAATCTTCAACGCTGGGCCATCCCCATGGGTGACCTCAGGCCCTCTTATCCCCTTCCACATCAAAAAGCTTTGGTTATTTATACAAGATACTCACTGCACCACTTGGGCTGAACCTCCCCTCCCCAGCCTGGCCAGCAATGTGCAGCAAGGCTCCAGTAAGCTCTTTTCTAGGATCACACAAGAGGTTCTTGCAGCGCTGATCAGGTTTACAGGCTGTCTGTGCTTTTGCAGGAATGAGCTGCTAAGATATTTTTATTGCGTTTATATAATAACCAAGTGCTGAACTCTAACTGACAGACTGTTCAAGGTTTTTCTGTCTGCACTCTCAGTGCCCACACCAGCTCAGATTCCTCTTTCTCACTCATCTTTTACACCTTGGATTCATCATGTCTAGTCTCTTTCCCCAAAAATCTCTCTAGCATCTCTTTTTTTTTTGACCCAAAACAGAGCTGCAAAGAGAACTACCTACTCCATCTATCAGCAGGTCCCCTAAACACTTCTTCTCCATGTTGGTGCTTTTTCTTCCAAAACTAATGGGAATTATTAGCTGCAGATAGATTTCATGACCTCTTTGTCCCAATCAATACATTTTAAAAATTAAGTCAGACATGTATCTCGTTACCTCTAAGGAACTGTAAGGATTCCTTGAGCACGGCAGCCAGCTCTGGGCTTGCAGCACAGGAATAACAGGAATAACTAACAATAATTGTTAGTGAGTCCAGAGCACAAGGATGAAGCACCTCTCCCACAGGGAAAGGCTGAGACAATTGGGTTTGTTCAGCCTGGAGAAGAGGCTTTGAGGTCACCTCACTGTGGCCTTCTAGAACCTGAAGGGAGCCTCCAAGAAAGACAGAGAGAAACTTTTTACAAGGGTGGTGACAGGGGGGAATGGAGTCAGACTAAAAGACAGTAGGTTTAGTTTACATGTCACAAACATGTAAACACAGTAAGCTTTGGAAAAAGAAACATGTATATAATAAAAATAAATATGTATATAATAAAAATAAATATGTATATATAAAAATAAATATGTATGTAATGATCCTAGTTATAAACCATTTAAGATATATCACTGCCTACACAGGTACTAAGCAAGTATCACCTTCTGTAATTCCACCAAACAGATGTCAGTGTCAGGTTTACTTCTACTAATTAGTTTAATGCCAAGTGTTCTTATGATCTTAGCATATAAACTGCATGTGACCCTTGTACAAATCAAACACACATGCACAGAAGTATTCAACAATAGTGTTTGTTTACAGTACAAAATAAATTCAGTTAAAGCTTAAATTTATTCAAAGTCACTCAAGAATGAATAATTCATCCTATATTTTTAAAAAAGTGCTAATTTTTTTTTGGCTAAAAGAATGGAAAATCAATGGCCTTATAAGAAAACTGAATTTTGATTCAAAAAAATACTTTATGTGAGAGACAAACAGGCTAGTTAATTTTCTGTTTTGCTGACCCATGAAAAATGACAGATCCTAACTACCATGAATCATGGAGGTGCAGCCTAGATACCACAGCAAAAGAAACAAACTTATCTCTAAGGACCAGCAGCACATTTTTAAGGTGTAACAACAACCACACATATAAATTATTACTTTCTCTAATTCATCACACCCAACATCATGAAGAACATCAGAGATGCTCTTCTATTGCATTTCCACTTTCAGGCACCAGAGGAATGAAGCCTTTGTGCAATGCCTATCACATCTGGAAAGGTGGGGCAAAAAGGACTCTTCCAAACTGAAAATTCAGAATGGCAGCTGATTTTTAAAACGGTATCCCAGATTTTAGGATGTTAAGTGAGGTGCTGAGGAATTTACTACATGGCATGTGACTGGTGCCTGGTTTAGAAGCTGTCCACATACACCTCCCTGGCAATATTAATGAGCCCAGCTGTGTCAAACATGTGCAATTATATGGCTTCGGCCTCAAATTGAATAATTCCTCTAGTAAAAGAGAGCCCCATCCTGTTACCTTGGGGAATTGTAAAAGTCAACACTAAACGATCAATTTTACCCATAATTCTGAAAGTAGCAGTCAGGATTACACTGTAATCGTGGCCTGTTATTAGATCAGTGTATGTCTGACTAATGCCTGGCTGCAGGAGGATTTATCACAAGCTCAGTTACATCTCATGCTTTCCCACTTACACTGCTCCCTGCAGAGCTAATCGGATCTCCATGGAAGTCCATGGGAATTTCAGCTACCATGGTGACAGATACACAGATATTGTCTGTCGCTTCTTTCTGGCGTGCATTTGTGGGAAGAGATGGGATGGAGCTGAGGGCTGTGGGATGTGCCTGCAGAAGCACAGGGCAGCACATGGCAGCTTGTCTCCCATGACCTCGGGAGGAGGAGGTGTCACACAGCACAGCCCCACGGGAGAGGACGCCACAATAGAGATGGACAAGACACTTATTTCTTCATGCAGAACAGCCCCACCTTTTCACACAGCTCATTATCATCATTTATACCTTTATCAGAAGGCACTGTGTTTAAATCTAACTGGTCAGCAGTTCACTGAAGCTCAGTTCACTGGTTGGTAATGGCTAGTGTACATGCCCATCAAACTCTTCTCTTTCTGTGTATGTTTACATTTTTATCTCCTGGAAGTGAATGTTTCACATGGGTAGAATTTCCCTCCCCACAGGTGCAAGCCATCCTCTCACAAGAATGGATTGTTACACAAACTAATTCTCATTCTTACCATTCTTTTCTCACAGGAATTTACAGGATTAGCTGTTAGCTTAGCTGAGGTAACAAGGCCTGATTTTACAAGGCCTTTCTTTTATAAGGCTTTACCTGTGTACAAGAGGAGCCACCAGGAGCTGACAGATGGGAGCACAGCCTGTGATCACCCATGGAAGGACATTTAGGATATGTGGGGTATTGCCAGCCGGGGGCTGTGCACAAATCACCAACAGGACAGGACTGCTGGGAACTGCCTTGAGCTGTTTGATTTTCCAGCATCAGCCTCATTCCATGGTTATGGCAATGGGAAGATGCCACCAGCTCACATCCCAGGCAGCAGACAGAACTCAATGTCACAACTCACTTTATAAGTTTTTCCCCAATCACACAAAGCAAAAGCACATTGACAGTAGTTCCATCCAATCACTGTAAGCACAGGTACCTTTGGTTAAACAATGCTTGCTTATTTCAAACACAATACCTGCTTGTCAGCCTTAAAACACAATGCACACAGTTCCATTATTAAGCTTAGAACTTCTTAATATCTCACTAGATAAACTTTTCTGTAGCTTAGGGAGTTATTCTAGACAAGTGTTAATACACAGACCATTGTTCTATTTGTCCTTGCTTTTCTACTTTTTAAATAATTTTTCTGCTGACCAATTTCATGGCTACTGCTCAGCTCTGATCACAGTTCTGCTGTCTCTGAGGCCTGCCTTTTGCAGCTTTCCCAAAATCCTCTGATTTTGTGGATTCCCACGTGGGGCTCACACAGCAGCATGGGATAGGTCACAGAGTGAGAATGGCCATGGAAGGAAATATTGTGCCTTGAGGAGCTGGATCAAACCAGCTCCTTGCTTTGAATAAAGGATTCAGACTCCCTGCCAGTCTGGGTCCATTGCAGGTATTTTCTCCTTTTCTTTTGCTTTTTCTCAAAACTGTTTTCTTTTTGTTTAGGTTTACTTCTGCACTGGTTCTGGCATGTATTAATTATCTTTTTTTTCCTCATCTCTCATTTTTTCCCCATTATTTTTTCAGTTTCTAATCTAGCTAGCTCATTGTAGCACAAAGTTGAGGCAGACTGTAGCTACAACTTGTACCAGAGAATATCTTCCCTTCTCTTTTTTTTTTTTTCAGGCATCCACATAATTCTTTAGAAGAGATATCCTTGTAATGATTTAAGGGGGGGAAACTGAGATGCACTGGGAGTTGACCATGCTTCCAGGGGCAGTGAAGCACACACACTCCCACAAAGGCCCAGAAGAGAAATCAGGAACTACTGGTTTCCCTAATTATGGACAGTGCAAGCAGCTGTCACAAAACCTCTGTCAAAGACCAAGCAGGATTTGGCCTTGAAAAATAAGGATACTTATGGCATCTATACAGTCCTCCCTGTGTGTTTTGGATGACTGAGTTGAATGAATGAATGAGCAGACAGCTGGAACAATTTTCTCTGGTACTGCAATTTGTATGATCTGAATTTTTGTAGACTCTGCACATTCAAGGAGGCCTGGAAAAAGATAGGCATTTAGTTATGAAAACCTCAGAGTTGAAAATATATATGAAATATATAGCTACACTTGTGCCTGCTGTGAATCAGCCTCTCTCCTGTTTGGAGTGAAGCTGTATTTCATCCAGCTGCAGATGAAAATGACTCAGGGTAGAAGCTGTCCCAGCACACTGTCTAGAAGGGGCACTACTATTGCTGATCTAGATCTGAAATGCTGAATTATTAGGACCCAGAGTCGCTGTTAGACCCAATAATTAAAATATCCTGGTTCCCAGAACTAAAATGAAGTCCCAAGCAGGTGCCTTGGCATACAAGGATTTATCACATTCCTTGTGAGGTTAACTTGCTATTGATGCTGCACATGGAAACAATCAGCCCTGCCATGATTCCTTAAACATCAGGGATTAAGTTTAGGCTTATTAAATATGGTACTGTCTCACTTCAATACTGAAAGATAAAATATATAAAACCATGCAACACAAACCAAGACATGGATTAGCTACACAGTGTCATCTCTAGGTCTACAGTAATAAGTATTTATGAAGGAACTTAATGAGTATTGTCTTTTTAATTACATAATTATAGCAAGAGAGTGTCCAAATGAGGAAAGCAGGAGAGCAATAGCAGCAAGGCAAAGCCATGCCAGCAGAAAAGCTGTGATTAGCTCAGGTCCCCCCAGACAGATTAAGGTGTATTAGCCGAACAACACGAGTGAAACGAGCACTGCTGATAACAACCTGACTGATTTCATGGAGAGAGACAATTTCAGTCTCCAGATCTTTCAACTTCCACGTTTTCAAGCTAAGGTAAACACTTCCAAAATAACTATTTTTAGAATAGAAGAAATAAAAAGGGAACTCCTTGACTACTTTTTAATGGGTATTTCCACCTCACCCCCTTTCTTGTCATAGAATCACCAGCACTTTGGCAATTTATGCAATGAACAAACAGATGGATATCACAGCAAAAAAAAAATAAGATTAAAATCTATACAAATACACATATATTAGACAAAATGACATGAAGTAGTTTCACCAGTTCTGCTGTTATAAAAGAGTATAAATGGAAAAGTCCCTGATAAAACTGTTCTCTCTTTAGCAGGTTAGATTTGCATATGTACTGATCCATTTCAGAGTTGAAGCATCAAACCCTAGGGGACTAAATTAACCATCTAATTGACCATATCAAATGCTAAGATTTTTGTAGCGTATAGGATTTTAACAAAGCAGGTGTTTTGTTAAGGAAACAGGATATAAACAGGATAGAAAAAAGGAAAAAGGATAGAATATAATGAAAGAGAACAGGGTAGAAAATATTGGTCAACACAAGAGCGATGTGTTTCTCCTTTACAGCTGGATTATTCCAGAATCAAATTGGCATAATAATTAAAAATAAATAAGCCATTATTTTTCATCAGAGGAGGCACTGATGTTACACAAAAGAATATGGAACATGTCTTTGTAACAAAACAAGCACAGCCTGAATCCTTTGCTGGTTAATACCTGAAACAGTTTGCAACATGGTGCAAATAGAGTGCACTGTTTGCAAAAGAGTGCATTCCTGACATAGAGAAATCACAAAATGGTATAGAAATGTCTCACTGTGCTCTTCTTTTAATAGCAGTAAACCCTATTATTTAGCACTGTCTCTACATTTCCAGAACAGATATTGGAAAGTAAATGGAGCCGTGTCAGGACTCTGGAAGTAGTCACAAGTTTTCATTATTCATTCTTTGTAACTTTTCATTATTCATTCTTTGTAACTTTCTCTCTTCTTTGGTATAGTTCTAGTATAGTATTCTTTAATATAATATAAGAACTTAAAATAATAAATTAGCCTTCTAAGAACATGGAGCCAGATCCTCAATTCCTCCTTCGTCCTGGGGACCCAGCAAACACCACAATACACTACAGTGCAGAGTAAAGTGTTTTCAATTCATTCTCCAATAACATCCTGTGATGCAACGTTCATTGTTAGCCATATGGAGTGAGGTCATGGATATTTTGTACTGTATGCATAGGCAGTGTAGTGGGCCACTCATGCGAAAGTGGGATTATAGAAAGTGGGATTTAGAGGTAATTTATGGAGCTTTGATAAAGCCAGCATCCCTTTTCAGTTGGAAAAAAAATCAATTTTGGATTTTGTAATCTAGTGTTTCCCATTAGTTTATGATCCCACTGTAACAGAAGTGCAAGAGTTATTGAGGAAAAAAAGCAGAAATATCCATCCTCTCACCCACTGTGTGTTACGTGTTATGTGGTGTCCAAAGTCAAGACTGAAACCTAATTGTGCTTGGATCTGTAAAAACATGAAATGAGATCACATTACTGTCAGTAACCTGAATAAAAGATTACACCTGGGTCCATTTTGGGGCAGTTGGCAGAACTGAATCTCGAGGAGATTAAATGAGATGAATGTCAAGGCACTGCTGCAATAAGACAGCAAATCACTCCCAGGTATGAGGCATACATGGCAAAGGAATAAAGGATGAAAAAGGTTCAAGGTGAAAACTGATCAAGCTGTTCTGGGCCTTCACACAGAGGGAGAAGGGATTGAACCTGGCAGTAAATCTACCATCAAGCAGGACTTACCCAAAAGAAGCCAGTGAAATCATTTGGAGGCAGAAGTATCAACTCAGATAAAGAAAATTATTTTATTATTTGAGTGGCATGTAATTCAAGAGGATTACAAAGAAATAATAGAGCAAAATATAACCTACCTTGCTTCTAACAAGCGAGCTCCCTTCTCAATATAGCTTTTTATTCACTGCTACTGTCCAGATAGGCAGGTAAGGTCAATGTCTTCCACTCTGACACAGCTCAGTGCCCAGTAATTTGCCACAGAATTTAGAGTTGGTTAAAAACTTGGTCTGGTTCTTTAGAATATGTAATGTCATAGGCAGCATCATCCTTAAGCATCATGATTGGATTGTATCTTTAATTAACAAAGTACCTTACAGCATTGCAGCATTAGTCCAGGTCAAAATTAGTGAAGACAATTAAAGAGAAGGGAAGAATCTGAGATTCTTGAGTAATGAAAGGACAATTACAGCAATCAAAATCCACTGGCCTTTATGTCATAAGCATACAGTTATTACACTGATGATCATGGACCTGGTCATTCAAAGAATATGGACAAAAGCTCCACCAAAACTCCATTTAATTAAAATTTATTGACTATTTTTCTGAACTCTTAAATACTTTCTATGAAATTTGCACCCCATTAGTTTTCACTGAAATGGTTTAGATGAGCACAATAATCAGAGAAGGTTTTTTTTGAGAAAAGTCTACCTTTTTATTTTAGTGTTACTCTGTTCCAGAAGAACCATAGCCAACTATATCTTCCACATGTCTGGATATGGAGCCAAAACCAGACAGCATGGAAAGAAGGAGCTAAAATGAGATTTGATACCTGTAAGGATGGATCACCATTGACTATGTTGACATTAGGCTTCATTAGGAAACATTATTCAGCTTCTATCTGCCTTCCTGTAATACCATAAATCCCCAAGTTTTACCCTAAGGCACTGGCCTCTCAAGGCTGTAAAAATATTTAATTATTAGACAGGAGGTCAATCTTTGAAATAGCCTCTTTTCTCTGAATCAGGCTCACACTGTAGATCTCTCTCACAGGACTGGCACAGAAGGATCCCAATTTCCACTCCCACCTCCCAGCCCTGCAGGGTGTGTGAGGAGGAGAGCAGAAATTGCTTTATGTCTGCACAGGCTGGCCTGGCCAGGCTGCCCCAGCGTGGGTGGCTTTGTGCCAAACCCAAAATCTGCAACGGAAACTGCTGCACTACCTGGCATGGAAACCTCAAAGGTGACCTCCTGTTTAAACTAAATATTAGTACAGACTTGCCCCGTGTTCCAGATGACAAATTAATTTGTTTTACTCGATTTTCTGCGCTTATTGATTTTGTAGGTGTGTAATAGGAGAGCAGAGTTTGCAGACCTTGTTTCCAAGCCATGTTATGAACAGCTTGTGTGGCAAATGAGCCTTCCAGCATCTGACTGCCAACCACTGAACCTCTGAGAGGACACAGCTGGCCTTTGCCAGGTCAAAAGCCCAGGAAACCAACAATAAAGGTATTTAACAGAGAGCAGCACAGCTCCTTTTGCCTTTTTCTGTAACTATCCAGAGGAGCAAGGTGGAACGGGGAGGGAAAGGAAAAGGAGAAGGAAAAGGGGAGAAGGAAAAGGGGAGAAGGAAAAAGGAGAAGGAAAAGGGGAGAAGGAAAAGGGGAGAAGGAAAAAGGAGAAGGAAAAGGGGAGAAGGAAAAAGGAGAGAAGGAAAAGGGGAGAAGGAAAAGGAGAGAAGAAAAAGGAGAAGGAAAAGGGGAGAAGGAAAATGAGAGAAGGAAAATGAGAGAAGGAAAAGGGGAGAAGGAAAAGGGGAGAAGGAAAAGGGAGAAGGAAAAGGGAGAAGGAAAGGAAATTTCAAGGAAATTTCAAGGAAAAGGAAAAGGAAAAGGAAAAGGAAAAGGAAAAGGAAAAGGAAAAGGAAAAGGAAAAGGAAAAGGAAAAGGAAAAGGAAAAGGAAAAGGAAAAGGAAAAGGAAAAGGAAAAGGCACAGCTTTTTCCTGTCTCCAGAGGGAGAGTGAGCAGCAACCATCACTGCTCTAACTGTTAATGATACTGCTCAGGTTGCAGAAGATTAAAACTTGTACAATTGATAAGGGAACTAAATAAAATCATAAACTAATTTTTTTTGTTTGAGGCTAGTAACTTCATGTTTCATACACAGAAGTCCTTGTTTTACATCAAATGTTGGAAGCATGACATTTGAAAGGGGACAAAAACAAGGACCTTAAATTTTAAATTCCCTGGGTTTTTTTTTTTCAAATAGTGTAGCTTTAAAATACCACTATGCAAAGCCACAAAAGCCTAAAATTAATTGAAGACACTAGTGTTCAGCTAATGGAATTTGGCTCAGTCATGCTTAGTAGGGACATAAATCTGTAAGTCAAAGACAACAATTAATTTAATTGAAAACACAATGTTAAATTAAGCATTGGGTTGCTTGTTTTTAATTTAACCAGAATAAATTTTGAAAAATGCCCTAGCTTACTTTGGATTTGCTTTATAAGCATAAAGCCCTACAAACAACACTAACACTATCAGCACCTCTGCTTCAGATGTAAAAAATAACTTCTCTTCTGCACTAAGTACTTTATGTATAATTATGTTGCAAAGCAAAGGGTAAGTTCTCCAAGTGTGGATCACTCTTAAATGGGATGTTAATAAGAAACTGGTGGTGTAAAAAAACACCAATGATGTATTGTACAGCACAGAATTCCTCAGGAAGGTGAGTCCATGGGATGAGGTCCACAGCCCATTAAAAAGAGTTGTGGCAGTAATTCCAAGCTGAGCTGAGGCTACTTCATTTCACTGATACCTCTGAGGAAAAAGGGAAAGAACAGAAATTTCACTGATACCTCTGAGGAAGAAGGGAAAGAACAGAAGCCTGGATTTTTCTATTAGTCTTCAGCAAGGGGGAAGAAGCAGAAAACCCAAGAGACTGGTCACAATTAAGGACATTTAAAGCTTTATGAGGAAGACTAAACTAGCAGAGTTACTTGTACATTTCTCTCTCAACTTCTTAACCCAGCAACAGCAAAGCAATAGATGGACATCACAGATTTGTCAAATAAACTCATTATTCTATTTATGGCATGCATTCCTTTAAAATACCTCTGGGCCTGAGATAAAATACCAAAACTTGATCACAGATGAATCAACAGTTAGTAACAAATCAAACAAATACGTTTTTTGAGTCAGCTGGTTGCCATCATCAAAAATCTGCATTTAATTGCTGCTAACTCAGTGAAGAAAAAAAAAAAACTATTTTAATACTAAATCCTAGGATCTATTATTAAAGAGAAGAGCAATCCTGCCTTCCAAATCCCTGTAATAATTGATGCCAGAGATCAAAACTGGGGCATCAATTGTTAAGTGGAATATATTAGCACCAATATACAAAGCACCAAATACAAACTCTGTAGCCTTGAAGATGTAGTTTACCTGGAATACCACTGCAGTTCTCTGTGGATCTGTCAAATGTCAGCAAAGTGCTCTCTGTTGTCCCTGTATTAATTAAAGATGGCCAAAAGTTTCATAAGAGAAAGTGGCACTTAAACATGCACATAACCATTAATGATATAAAGCTAGTCTTAATTATCTAAAGGTTCAGATTAGGTAGTCTAAATGCTTCAGCACTGCAAAGACAGGAAAAAACAAACCCTATCCATTTCCCTCACTGACAGGGTATGTGAGCTTTATTGAAATAGTCTGTCAGCCTGCAAAGTGTTTCTTCCTGTGAATGTCACTATTTTTACAGCTATTGCCATCAAAGTCTGCTTCTGCAGGTAATTTTCTTAATGAATTACTATTTTCTTTGAACATTGTTTTAAAAAGTCAACACAGGAGCTAGCAGCAGCAAAAAAAGCAAAATAAAAAACATCTGAAACCTAAAAGAAAAGGAACAGAATGTAGAATACATCATGAAATATTTACCTAAAGGAGCCACAAAAGTATCATCAGCTGACATTTACTCAGGCTTAGGAGTGTATAATATTACTATTCAAGGAGAGAAGATGATTGGTGGATAAATCTTGCTTATGTGAACAGTCCTGCTTGGATCAGTCAGAGCTCTTTTCAGCAAGATGAATGCTTTTGTCATGGGTATATTAACACTCAGAAAGGACCAGGATGCGCAATTTTGCTGTACTGAATTATTCCAGTGAAACACAACAAGCCTTTTCATGGTGCTCTCAGAGATCCTTTACCTTTCACATACCACCACAAACTCATTTACCTTTCCTCTCTGCTCCCTACCCTTTTCAGTCATTTTCTGCTGCACTAATCAGTGTTTTGCCCAGTCATCACCAGTCATCATTTGCCTACTCCATATTATCTATGCACTGCTAACCTCACTTTTGAGTCTTGCATGTTACTAAGTGGTCAAAAAGAAGTCAGAAAGCCTTATAAATGCATGAAATTCCAAGGATCCCATTTTAAATGGAAAAGAAATAATACATACTATTATGAGGTTATTTTGGCATAGACATCCAGGACATCCAATTTCAATTCCAGGAGCAGGCCAAATGCTTCAGAAGCATGTCACTGTCATATTTTCTGAAAAATCCCCTTGCCCAGGATTTGTCTCCTGGGAAGCTGAGAAGCCTCAGAGAAAAAGGAAAACAATAATTATCTCATTTGCGTCTCCTGTGTTTTGCTGCTTTGGAATGTGGTTGGAGATTGTTTACCCAACGTGTGAATTGTCATTTTGACTTAATGACCAAATACTGTCCAGCTGTGTTGGACTCTGAGAAGAGAGTCACAAGTTTTTCCTTATTATCTTTAGCCTTCTGTAAGTATCCTTTCTTCGGAAGGTATTCTTTAGTATAGCATTCTTTAATATAATATAGATCATAAACTAATAAATTAGCCTTCTAAGAACATGGAATCAGATTCATTCCTTCCTCCCAACAATGGGGACCCTGAAAATACCACAGAAGCAGCACAGCAAAATGAGGAACAGTAAGAAGTTGTTCAGAAATGGAAATTCAGGCAGAGGTCAACTCCAGAACACTTCACTACAAATTACTCTAAAAGACTCCTTCTTTTTTTGTGATCCTGACCAAGATACGCAGTGAGAAAAGCCTTTAAAAGTAACCTTAGAATAGATAATGCTTTCCTTCTCCAGAAACGCTGTGCAAACCTCTGCTGCATTCCCTGAGATGCCTCTGTTCTGGCCTCAAAATCCATAGGCATGAGAGGAGCACAGGAAGCTCTGCACATTGCTTAGGAAGTTATGAGTTGGAGACAGGGAAATTTCCTGGCTTATATGAAATGAATTCATCATTAAGGTGCTCATTACATTCCTGCAAGCAGGTTCAGTTTCAGTGAAAGGTATCATACTTCTCCTTCTCTGCCATGTTCTCCTGCTAAATCTGACTCTCCAACCTATCAGGTGTGCAAAACCATATCACAAGTGTGAGGAGGAATAAAGAAAATCAGCATGGCTGGTTTCAGAATATTGGCTTTACTGTTATCAGTAATTCTGGGCTCATCCATCTTACAAGCATGACTATCTGCAAATAACCTGCAATTTGTGAATGAGCTACTAGAATGCACTTGCTTTTATTTATACCCATCTTGTCAGAATTTATTTTAACCGGACTCATCAGCTCAACATAATTCTAACTGCCCCAGTCATCAGGTACCAGCAGTCTCTTTTCTAGGAGCTCTGCCAATCTCCTAGAACCTTGGGGCATGAATAAAACTCACAGTGAAGATAAATTAAGGAAGTCATTGGCAGTAAATAATCCAGATTTCACTTGTTAGCCACTCTCTTCTGCCCTTTCAAGGGAAATTTGAGCTGCTTTTGCAAGGAGAAGGTTCAGTGGTAGTCTCTGGATATCAATCACCCTCTGCTTATTTCAGCGTTTCATTAAAGCTTTCCCAATTTTTCTCTAGTCCTGCAAGACAATGCTTGTAAATTTTTCATGTAGCAGGAATCCTAGCCAGTCTATCAAAGTTTCTGGTAGGTCCCTTTCTGGAACCCATCAGACTGTTCTCTCTTGCAGTAGTCAGTTCTGTTCCCAGATCCCTAAATATTTCCTATATATATATATATATATACACACCTCTGTCATAGCAACTTGCCTCACAAATTATCACCAGACTGCCAGACTGAAACTTTTGATAATTTATTACAATAATTCTGGCACCATGCAGCAAAAGCGAGGAAAGCAATTTATTTGCAAACTAGAAGTTAAATACCTTCACATAAAGACTGGAAAACACCACTACTTTATTGTGAGGTGTAATTTTACATATTTCTATAATGGCTACACACAATGCAATTAATTTATTTTCAGACAGTAGAAGAAGGGGAAAAAAGCAAACAAATAAAACCCATGAACAGTCATTTTCTGTCTGCACTAAAACCTTGCCATTCAGAGTAAATAGATGCTATTACACATTTAGTGATTTATTCATCAGCACTACCCAGGGAGGGAAGATTGCATTAATACAGACAAAACAAGCCAGACTGTCAGCATTATGTTTTGCTGAAGACATATGCAAGAAAAGTCTTAAGTTTTATTTATTCAGTCTAGTTTGGGAGAAGAATATGAACATATTACTATACAGCAAGTTTTGAGAATTCAAATATGAAGTGAGTATATGAAATCCCTGCAGAGGGTCTTGCAAGTTATTAAAGTAACACAGAATAAATGTTTTTTTCCATATGAGAAATTCTTGTAACTGCTAGACAGTGAACTCAGAAACAAATTCGAATTTCTAAGGTTATATTGCTCTGTCTGTCTGGTAGTAACTTTCTGCATTGTTTTTTCACTTTAAAGATTTACCTTAGCTCAGCTATAAAGAAGTGAATTAAAGAGTATAACAAGATCTTATGTATTTCCAGCTACCATCCAAACTTGTAGACTGGATAGCAAAGGATTACCTGAAACTTGCTCACCACCTTTGTTTTATTTCCATTACACATCCAATCCTGCAGATATAATAAAGCATAATAAGGGACAAAGCTGGAGAGTCACATTACGATGCAATCTCATGAAAGGTTAAGATGCCATGAATGGAGATGCAGTGTTTATTAAGGACTTGGGATCATAAATACAATTATTCACAAACAAAGCCCATTCACCAAAAGCGAGCTGAGATTGAAAATGCATTTCAGTGGAGCCCAGCTTTTCTGTGTAATGCTAATAAATTCATCAATATATTGAATTTAGATTACAATGGGAAGAGAAAGTCACAGACTATGGCAGGAGTGGGCTCAGTACCTTGTAAAACTGCACCTGCCATTTTTTGGTACAACCTTATTACAGAACAGATTTTGCTTAGCAGGTTTCCTCTCAGACAGATTGAATTTGGCCTTGTTTGAAGATGATTACAAACCAATTTGCAAAATGGGACTCAGTGATGGCACAGCTGCCTGATACAAGTACAGTGCAAGGATTTAGCCTGGCTTTGCAGGGCAGGGGCTCCACGGGCAGTGCACCCCCGGGATGGATGCTCTTACCAAGAAAGCAACTCTATTCCTCACACAGTGCTCCTGAAGAGAACAGGTGCACAGCTGGCAAGGGACACCCTTTAAATCAATGCTCTTGAAGCAAGAAAAATACAGCAGTCTGCAAAGAATATCAGTAAGAATAAACTCTCAGTTTAAATGCACACATTTAGAAATAGCCTAATGCCTGCTTCTCAGAGACACTTTTGTCATTAATATATGCTAAGGGAGCTTCATGTGAAACTTTTCATATATATATATACATATATACACACACATGTAAACCTGGTTCACACTGAAGGCTGTATTTAAAAGGCTTGTTCTCATTTAAAAGGCTTGTTCTCATTTCAGTTATTGAACTGTGGTTTGGGGTACTAGGTTATTTAAAAACTGAAGTCTCATTACCTCAATAGCCCAAGAACCAGCTGACATCATTCCCTGATCATTTGTAGCACACTGAGCTCATGGAAGTCAGTCAGTCTCTGTGTATTGCAGTTAATCTCAGAGGATGAGGCTAAAAATTATTGTTTTCTCCTGGGTAAAGAACTTGTGCCTCCAGTGCCACTAAATGTTCCAGGGAAATGTCAGAGCTGAATGGTCCTGGAGAATCCTCTGTGTCAAGGGTTCTGGCTGCTTAAATGGGAAATGTGCAGGTGGGGAATGCTTTGGAAAGGTCACAAGGGTGACTCAGATATTTTGGTGTGCCACCTAGATTGTGTCTGCCAGGATGATAAAATTTAAAAGCCCCAAGTGTCGCCATGATATTTTCTGAAAAATCCCTTTGCCAGGATTTTTCTCCTGAGAAGCTGAGAAGCCTCAGAGGAAGAGAAAAACAATGATTATCTGCTGCTGTGGAATGCAACAGGTGCTTCTTTGATTAGCTTCATGTGGTTGTTTCTAATTAATGGCCAGTCACAGTCAGCTGGCTCGGACTCTCTGGTCAGTCATAAGATTTTATTATCATTCCATTCCTTTCTTTGCTAGACTTCTGATGAAATCCTTTCTTCTATTATTTAGTATAGTTTTAATATATCATTTTCTTTTAATGTAATATATATAATAAAATAATAAATCAGCCTTCTGAAACTTGGAGTCAAGGTTCTCATCTCTTCCCTGGTTCTGGCATCCTCAGACACCACCACACCCAAGAGCTTCAGAACTGAGTTCTGGAGGGAGATGCCTGCATGCTGCAGACCCAGACACTCCAGCCTGCTTTCTTTTTGCTCAAGCTTTAGTCCCTCCAACTCCCAGGGGAAAATTCAAGAGAAGAAACTCATCTGTCACACTGCACTTGACAGTCCTTGACTTTAACTGCTTCCACTGGCTTCTGCTGGGAGGCTAATGCTGCTTCTCAGAGCAAAGATGGGATTGCCAACAAAAGAACCAGAGACCCACACAAGCTGCTGTGCACCTGACAGCTCCTTGAGAATCTGTGAAAGGACCAAACAGGAAGGAAGACATTCAAAGCTTCAAGAATTTTGTAGCTAGTAAAATACAGCGTTTGTTATATTATACCTTGGATTGGGAGAAACTGTCTTAGGCCAGTGCAGCACATGACAATACAAATAAAAATTACAATTTCCCCTAGATAAATTATTGCTTTTGACTTCTGGAAGAAAGTACAAGATTTTCAAAGCCTCTGGTGCAATTTCTCAAAAAAAAAAAAAAAAAAAACAAAACCAAACCCCTGACTTTTCTTAAATTTATTCCTTTTCCTCCTTCGTTTCTCCTTATAAATGGTCCATGAACACAACTTTGACACCTTCAGCCATCACAACAGGAACATGCACTGCAGAAGAGGAAGGGACCACAGCACAAATATTTAGTTGAGACCTGTAAAGCACCATATTTCACTTTCCCATCACACCTTCAGTATTGGCTTGTTTTATCTTAATAAAATTACTTAATTGTATTTGCTGGTGGGAAGTTATATTGCTATGATTTCTTGTGGAAATCCTTTTTGCATTTTAATGCCAGGAAACAGAATTATTGATTGCAATGCTGATCAAGGCAGTGGCAGGCAGGGAATTGTTCAACCAAGTAATCTTACTTTATTCTAGTGAGGTCTGGCACTACATTATATCTCTCTGTGTTTATGTTAGGGATAACATTTCAGTAATAAATTGCTGGAACTCTGTAAATAGCATTTGTTAACAGGGCTTGGGGTTCATGGTAAATCTGAAGGATTTGAGATATGCAATTTCATGTCAGCCATTTTTTCTAGTATGGTATTTGTAAATTTCTGTGAAAACTTGGGAAAAAGTCCTATCATAAGCAAGCTGTATTTTATTTTCTTATTTTCAGTAGTATTGTGCTTGAAAAAAGCACCATTCTTCTGATATGCACAAAAAGTAGTATTGGAAATAAATAAAGTCAAAGTAACCCATCTACTTTAAACAATCCAAACAAGGCCACACTTGAGGTCCTGGATCAAGACTGAGACATCTCACCTTAAAAAAATTTGTGACTCTATTTAAGAAAATCCATGGAAGAGCACAAAAAATTATAAAAATTCTAGAAGAGATTAAATGCACACAGTAAAGAACAGGAAAACCTCTCAGTCTAGTCTAGACTATAGGCAGCTGAAGAGACAGCTGCAACTATTAAAGGTTACAACAAAGAGGAAGGGAAAATAATACATGAATATATATGTTACATATATTCATATGTATATTAATATATATGAATATATATGTTACATATATTCATATGTATATTAATATATATGAATATATATGTTGCATATATTCATATGTATATGAATATATATGAATATATATGAACATATATGTTACATATATTCATCTGGAGAAGGACAAAAATCAATGGACAAGAATTTATGAGGACACTTGGATGACAAGTTAAAATAAAATCTTCCTATCCATTAATATAAATAAATTTAAAATAATTTAAATATTTTAAATATTTAAATTTGAACAAATTTAAGTATTTCACAGAGAAAGGAGATGGATTTCACTACCAGAAGCTTTGAAAAACCATACAGGAGAACCACAGTGCCATGAGCAGCTGAGTAAAGACTACATTGCTTCCTGCAGAGGTTTCTCAGTCAATTTTGATTATGATTCAGTGATATGAACTTCTAAAATGAGATTAATCTGCAAAGGGGGACTTGGGACATTGGCCACACAACTCCTCTGCTGAGGGAAGCAAAGAGGACTAACACAAATGAGGAAAGAATGAGACAGGAGTGCACAGCTGTGCAGCAGCTGGTTGGGTCTTGCAGGACCAAGATCCTGTTGTGAGCATGCCTTGCAACAAGAAACTATTTAGTTAGTTACTTCTCCAGATTATCTGCTATATTTAGTACCCAAAAATGCTCACAGTAGGCTCCCAGTACAGAGAAAGTGCACTCAGAGGCAGAAGTAAATCGTATGGTGCACCACACACACCCCAAGTGGCAGTGACAAGTGAAAAACCCTTCCTCTCTGGAAGAAGGAGACAAAAAAATTGGAATAATTTTCTTTTTCCACCCCTCTGAAGCCAGGTAGGAGCAGGGAGTAGCTCTCACCTTATTGCGGTGGGGATTTCATGGCAGCAGACTCCAAAGATGACTATTGATTTTCCAGACAGAGGATACATAAAAACTTTTGAAACCCAGATAGATTTAATCTACTGCATTTCTTAGAAAATCAGTTAGCACGCCGAAAGCTGCTTGATTATTCAGGCACAGTCTATCTTTGGCAAATCCTTAGTTCATTTTCTATCCTTTTTTCTTTATCTCTGTTTCTTTAATTACAACTTGTCTGGTGCATATCCTTCACCCACAGCAATTATAACAAGCCCGTAACAGCCTTCATTATCTCCTCCTTCAAGATCTCTTTTAAGTCCTTGCATTATGCTGAGGTCAGACTAATGACACCATCGTTGTCCAGATCATTATTTTACAGTGTCACACAAGGTTGGGCATGATATGGATTAGAACTAAAAATAAACATGGGGAAATACAGTGGGTAGAGCTGAAAGAGGAATATCTGGCTGCAACTGAAGGCCCTTCTAAAACTAAATTTTCATTCCCAATGCTTGAAACAAAAGGTACAAATGTCTCAAAGTAATATGCAGGCAATAAGCAGTTAATAGGTATTTCCACTCTTCAAGAGAATAAATATTTCATGCTGTAAAACCCTGAAATAGAAATGAAGTTCAAACATGCAATGTGCAAGATCAACCTCTGAGCAAACACTCCAAAATTTTTATGAGCTCAGAACACATCAATCAAATAACAAAGAAGGAGAATGACTGCTAAATAACAAAAAAAAAAAAAAAACACAAACCCAAGAAATGCAAAAGTGGTTATGAAGACTGAACATAAAGTAATGTCCATTTAGAAAAGCATGTCCTGCTTATTACTTTTATATCACCAGTACTCCTACACTAAAAAAAGACATAGAATAGAATATATAATAGAATTGGAAACATTATTACAGCTCAAGCAATGATGAGATTTCACTTAGAGTACTGTTTTACAAATAGGGGTCCCAGGATGAGGGAAGAGATGAGGATCTGACTCCATATTTCAGAAGGCTGATTTATTATTTTGTGATATATATTAAATTAAAACTATACCAAAAGAACAGAAGAAAGGATTTCATCAGAAGGCTTGCAGGGAAAGGAGAACAATGATAATAAAATCTTGTGACTGACCCGGGAGTCTGAGCCAGCTGACTGTGATTGGCCATTAATTACAAACAACCACATGAGACCAATCACAGATGCACCTGTTGCATTCCACAGCAGTAGATAACCATTGTTTACATTTTGTTTGAGGCCTCTCAGCTTCTCAGGAGAAACAATCCCAAGGAAAGGATTTTTCATAAAACATGTCTGTGACACAGCACCCTCCAGCCTGTGTTCGTCTGCTGAGGGCAGCTCCTCAGGGAGTCCAACTGACTAATTCCTTGCACAGCTGGAAGTTTCCTTTCTTAAAATTCCTTCCCTTTCCTAAAATTCAGGGTTCTGACTCCAGCAGTGATCCCCCAGCCCAGGCTGCCTCCATTCTTGACATCACCAATCCGCTCAGGCTGGACCTCAGGCTCCATCTCACGTCCCCTCTAGCAGGGCTATTACCTGGCTGAAGAAGTTGAGATTTAGGGACACAACACTTGCCCACCACACTTCAACAAAATAGATTTTAATTTTCACTTTGGTAGAGATTGACTGCTAAGACTAATTCACTGAATTTTCTCTTTTCTCTGCCTAAAACTTGATATACCAGAGAGGAAGGATAGTGTGATAATTAAACCACACAGTAATTTACTACAATTCCAGTAAGAATGCTGAATTGTCAGGAAAGGGACTTCTTGCATGACACTTAAAATATCCTTAAAATACTTGATAAGATTGAGCTTCTAACAACTAGTTTAGATACTGAAGTTTCCAACTCAAATATAGTTATAAAAGGAAATTATGGGGAAAAAATTAATGTTTAAGAAGTAAAAGTACAATTGGCCATGATTTCTGTCTGAATGTGAATCTGGGGCAAAACATTCAAATGTGAATGTGGTTGAGCACATGTTTAAATGTTGTTCACAGTAGAGATCACTTTTTCATTTGTTTCAGTGCTGCTCTCAATAAGAATGCAATATTAACCTATCAGATGAAAATCAGTGTGAACACATCAGTGTTAAGGGAGAAACATCAGCTTCTGCACAACCTGAGAATCTTCACCTTGTGAATTTTTCAAGGACATCTCCAAGAGAACATCATGGCCATGACAGCAATCACATGCACATCAGGCACATTGTTGTCAGATTAATTTTCACCTTGTCTTCTTGGGAAAACAAATGCAAAAATATTTACATCTTTAGTTAATGTTTTCAAGGCAAAGGTCAATTCTTTTTGTAAAAAGAGATTTCATGTTATGGGTATTTTACGGTGTCATGCAAGAATTCCTTTTCCTGACAATTCAACATTCTTACTGTAGTAAATTCACAAGTAATTGAGCCTTAGGATAATATTAACATTATAACATCCATTCTTTGGTCTTTTAATAAACATACAGATTTCTTTGTTGGCTGAGTGAACATATTTGGCTTTTAAGATTTTCTTGTCTAGAAATATCCATTGATTCTTCAGTCCATAATTCAGTTAACACCTTACACATAAAGTTGTCTCGCTGATTACAGAATCACAGACTTTTAATAGGAAAACTCTTTTCAATTTAGCTTCTGTGTACAAGTAAAAGTCATCATTCCAGGTATGTTAAGTGCAGATTTAGGGAAAAAAAAGGTGTATGTGCATAAGCAAAATTACATTTTTTAATTGCAGAAACGTACATAATTTAAGAGGTAATTGACCAACAAATGTTGTGTGTGAATCTCTTTAACCCCACTACATAAGTCATTTATAAAGTGGGAAAATAGCTAAGATAATCATTTACAGAGGCAGTAAAAACAGTCATTAAGAACAGTTTGAATGTTTGCGTGCTTTCCTATAATATTTCCTTATAGATGTCATAAGGGAACGGGAGAAGAGGAAAAATCTGCAACAAAATCTAAGCATGAAGTTGCATTTAAGATTTCAGGCAGACACTTGTGCAGGAAGCTCGGAGATTTGCCCAGAAAGATTCAACTGCATAACCAGGTCCTTAGGGAACATGTTTCCAGGCAAAATGTAGGAACAACACAACAGCCACTCACCTTCACCACCAAGCCAGCTGTGTACCCAGTGCTAATGCTGTCACCTTTCCAATGAGAAGGAAACACAAAGCCCTGACAAATCTGGACGCTGTGAATGTCGCTGCTCTTTGCCCGGTAACGTGGCAGCCATCAGCAGCTCTGCCTCAGCACTGCCAGGGAGTTTATCCATCAAAATCCAAACATCCTCAATTGGCAAACTCCCCTCTTCTGGTCTGAGGCACCACAGGATGTTTAAAAGCCACTGGCTCCAGCTCCACCTCAGTGATAAGCAAAAAAAGTTTGATAGGTACCCTTCATAGTTAACCAATGTCTTGTGTTTGAGGGGTTCCCAGATGAAGGAAGGAATGATAAATATGACTCCATGTTCTCAGAAGGCTAATTTATTATTTTATGATACTATGTTATGTTAGAGAATACTAAACTAAACTATATAAAGAATACAGAAGGGATACTTACAGAAGGCTAAAAAGATAATTATGAAAAATTGTGACTCTTTCCAGAGCCCTGACACAGCTTGGCCCTGACTGGCCAAAGAGCCAAAACAACTCACAGGAAATCAATGAAACAATCTCCAAACACATTCCAAAGCAGCAAAACACAGGAGAAGCAAATGAGATAAGAATTGTTTTCCTTTTTCTCTGAGGCTTCTCGGCTTCCCAGGAGAAGAATCCTGGGCAAGGGGATTTTTCCAGAATATATGATGGTGACACCAATGCCTTTTTGAAGTACTATATAATCCAGACAATTGTTAGGACAGTCCTAAATTCTTCTAAACCTGGACGATTGCAGGATTTGAATGTTTGCATCAGACTTCTGTGAGTGCTGTTATCAGTCTCACATGGGTTTCTCAAGGAATATCAATTTGCAGCAAATGGAAAATCTCCAGAACAAAAAAAAAATCAACGTATCAAAAAAAGCCAAATTCAAGCCCAATTTGAATGTGACTTTGAGACCTGACATCACAGGTGAATGTCTTTACCACTGGGTATTCTTTCCATCTTGTTTCTCAAAGAAGGCTTTGAAAAACCTTGGATTTATCCCATTGTGGTACAGAATCACTTCTGAGATCGCAGGAACAAAAATTCCTGGTGTGGAGGAGAGTTCCTGCACACACAACCGAGTCAGACGTGGATTGAAAACTGCATTTGCATGCCCTGCCACTCTGCCTTGGCATCTTTTTCCACGCTTGCTGTGCATGTCTGAACACTCAGCACTCCCCCAGCAACACCCCAAGCCTTCCTCAGGCACAAATCAAGGTGCGGTCACTCCTGCACGTAACAGGAAAGCCATTCTGCACAAAACTTGTGGTGCTGCTTCACCTTTGTGCCTTTCCAGGACTATTATGAACAATGAATTCCCAGGAAGTTTCCTACACTTATAACTGAGTCCCCAGCTCTGCTGTATGTTTGTTTGGCGCTCATACCCCATGGCAGCTATGCTCGCAAGGTGTTCTGAAAACCAAAATTGCATATTGTTAGCTGTTGCTAGCTTTTAGTTCCCTCATTTATGCTTGCATCTTTCAGCTGAATGTTTAAACCTGTACTGAAAGGTAAAGAATAACCTTCCCTAAGAGTGGAGCACAGCAAAAAAGAGTAATTTAAGGGATTGGCAGGGTTGGTGGGCATTGGGGGAAACATTCCAGCCTCATGAGAGAAACTACTGTGCAAGAACGTAAGCAGAACAATTCAATCCATACAGCACAGAGGGGAATTCTGCAGGTATGCAAGAAACAATATGTTCAGGTAGCCTGGGGTGAATCACATGAACAACTTGGCATGGCAGGATGTGCTTACTTTATTATAAACCCTTATTTTTTATTTTTGAGACACATGAATCCTGCCCATGTGTTACCATTGTGTGCCCATACGTATCCCTCTGGAAAAAATGCATTTTGTGCATGTCTGTACTTAGATCCGAGCACCAATTCAGCCACCAGATAAAAAGTCTAAGTTATCCTTTGGAAAAACACTGGTAACCTTTAAAATGTAATTGCTTTTGCAAAGTGACAACTAATTATCCAAAAGCGAAATGCACATTAGGCATTCAAATAATGAAATGTCAGTCAGTGTAATAGAACTGTCACTTTATTTTTTACTTTGAGAAATTATTTTAGTCTTAAAATTAATCTATATATGCATAGGCAAATGTATTTTGCAATTATGCTTATTCACATAAAATAAAACCTTACAAAGCTGCACTATTTCTACCTGCAGACTGTGTGCTTGTGTCCTTCAACAACCACTGGTATTTTTAAAGGTACAAATGCCACTACTGCTGGAAGCTGCTTCAGGCCTGCATTTATTTTTAAGTGCCCTCTGCAGCATTTTGCTGCTTTCCAAGGGAATTTGCTGTCCACTGATGATTGCTAGAATATACTTATTTTACTGTGTGATGAACCTGGGAGTCAGACATCCTTACACAGAAACAAACTGTCACTGCCGTATTTTCAAAGGGAAAAATCCCTTTGCCAGGATTTCTTCTCCTGGGAAGTTTCAGCTTCTCCCTGTTTTGCTGCTTTGGAATGTGATTTGGAGAATTGTTTACCCAGCATGTGAATTATTTTAATTTAATGACCAATCCCAGCCAGCTGTGTTGGGACTCTGATCAGTCAAGAGTTTTTATTATCCATTCATGTCTAGCCTTCTGTTTGTATCCTTTCTCTTTCCTGAGTATAGTTTTAGTATATAATTGCTTTTAATATATCAGAAAATAATAAATAAATATGTTTTATACCTATGTGTATATAAATACTCATCTACATGTATTTTCTATTGGGGTACAGGCACAGGTGAGTGTGTACAATATAAACCAGAATCCAATGTGAGCAAAAGAAACAAAGTAAGTTCAGAATAATACAGTTGTGAAACTAGTACTCATGCTGTAGTACCATGTTTTAACAAAATAATTTGGAAATACAAAATAAAACGTGGAGTATTTGAATAGAGTCAGAAATGCAGCCCTGTTCCAAACACATCCATCCTTTTACCAGTAAAACTCATTATAAGCTTTTTGGAAACGGTATGCAGAGTTTTTGTTAAACTTTCTAGGTGCCACACAGATCTGTAACTTTATCCTGAGACATTCTAGTTTAGCCACATATTTTACAGGAAAAACAGAAATAGATAGTGTAACTCCTTTCACCCCTCTTATCAATTTTTCATTATGACAGCTCTTCAGTGAATTAAAAACCCAAGAATTATTAATTTCTCCATCTCCATGTATATGCGAATTACCGAAGTTCTTTATTTAGTATATATAGCTCTAGTTTAACAAGTTCAAAATGAGACTGATTCATAACATGCAAGAATAGAAAAGAAATTGCCTTGCAGTTGTGAAAATTGATAATACAGCTTATTCTTTAGGTACCCTGCAGATGCAGGCACTGTTTTTCAATCATCCTGATGAAGATATCTGTAAGAGTTCGCTGAGCATCTCTCCCTCTCCAGGTATGTCTGTCTGACACCAAGGAAAAGCAGATAGCACAGCAAGGGCCACAGTCACACCTTGCCATAGGGGTGGGTGCACATCTGAGAGCACACACAGTTTATGTATGGGAACAGATGCAGGAAAGTGCCATCCTGATCTGCTCACAAGGACAATATTTGGGGTTGGCTTCAACTTTTATATTTCCCATTTTGTGCTGGTGCTTAAATGTACACCCTTCCTTCTTTGTTGGATAACTGCACATAAATCACAGTTATGCTTTTCTTTTATCATGGAAGCTATGCTTTTCTTTTATATTCTGGAAGAAATAATTCACATAATTCCAGAAAACATTCACAGAATAAAATGTAGTATTAATAAATATTAATGACAAAGGCTTGAAACCTATTTTGATGAGCACTTGTGCCTGCAACATGCAGCAAGGCAAACATCTGTTGGAGATAACACAAGGGAGGTAGAAATATGACCATTCAGTTTGCAAAACAGAAATTTTAGTGCTGATATTTGAGCTATTCATCAAGCTGGTTTCTCAGAAATAGAGTAGGAAAAAGAGCAAGAGTGGCTGGGTAAACATCCCCTCTCTGTGAAAAGACAGAGCCAGCTCACACATTTTAAATACCCACAGAGCCAGTTGTTGTGAAGACTGCGCTTTGATGCTGTGTTGATGTCTCTGTGATTATCTGAGTCATTTGCATGGCAAAGGAAAGAGCAAGGAACGCTCTCTTGCGTTATTCCATGGTAAAATGGGAAGCTGGAGCAGCCATGGAGCAGATATTCTCACTGAGCTCCTCTGCCCTCCCCCTCACATTCCCAAGGTTCAGGTACATAATAGCGCTATTTTAGAGATGACTGAGCTGTGACTAGTTCATAGCAGGCTTTTTCAGTGAACCAATTTTAATTTTTAGCAATACTAAGCAGAGCTATCATAAACAGAAAGAATCATTTTGTGATGACAGCAATTAATTTCTTGCCATTTCCTCTATCACAGTAAGGAAATGGGAAATATACCCAAAAAACATTTTCTTCTGCATATTCATCATCACTAGATCATATTTTATTGCTATTCTATGAAGACTGTATTGAGATACTTGTGCTCAGAGAACACCTTCTCATTTTTGCAATTTCCCTTTTATAGCTCCAGAATTCCAGCTAATTTCTGCCTCATTACTTTAATATAATTCCTCACTGATGAGAATCTTAGAAGAAGGGACACATTTTATGACTTCAGGTCTTCTTCATGTAAAGATTGTAAAAATATGTATGAAAACAATTGAGTCCAACAGAAAAAGGACAGGCATTAAAGGCTCAGCCCAGATCTATTTATTTTTAAAGATTTTTCTGCCTTATGCCACTGCAGGAGCAAATGAAACAAAAAAACTTCATATATCAGGTAAAAAAATGTAATAAAAGTAAGAACATTGTAAGAGATTGATTTTGATTTTTCTTAGTAGAACCACCAGCTCCTCCTAGGGATAAAAGAGCAAGGGTGAGGATATATCTTAAAAATAACCTGATAAGAGACTCAGAACTTTTTCAACAGATAACCACAGTACTAATTTCAGACTTTGAAAAATATTTAGGTGTAATCACTACCACAAAATTAACCCAAAGTAGAAAAATTACCAGAAAACCAACAAAACAAGCTAAACTCATTTCTGAGCACCATAGTCCTTGCTCACTCACAATATGCAATTAATTCTCTCCTGCCATTTACATCCCCAGCATCATCCCATATTGAGCGTTCCTGGCACTAGAAGTCACTCGGAGCCAATTAACATCCAACTTTCCCTTTCTCAGGACTGTGTGCTTTCTGTGTTTTTATGCACACAAGGAGCAGCTGTCAGATCCACCTTTCAGCAGCCTAACAAGCACTCAGATGTTCTCTCCAGGTTCAGTGGCTGCTCACAGTGAGGCAGCTTTCAATCCAGTCAGGGGGCTGAACTCTCGCTTCTTCCCTGTCAGTAGCCTTGCACAATTACCTCAGCTGGAAGTCAGCCCCCACTCCCTGAATTTTCATCTCTGCCTTGAAGTAATGGATTCTGTGGAAGACTGTGCAGCAGTTTCTGAAAGAAACTGACTTCAGGAGAAATGGGAAATTCATGGTCTCCACTTTCTCAGTTAGGTGATGAGTGTCAGGGGTCATCTAATAACAGCACCATCAACAGTTTCAGCACTACCGCTGTGCAACCAACACTTGTTAGGACATGAAGTGAAGTGCTGTCATGGCTAAAGTGAAGAGAAGTAATGTCATGGCTAAACACTTTCAGGGATCAGGGAAATGGGGAGGAAGCAGGAAGGTAAGAGATCAGGAGTTTCACAGTGCCTCCCACCATAGCTCTGTGCCAAGTACTTGACACTGGCAGGGGTCTGTGCACAAATCACCAACAGGACAGGACTGCTGGGAACTGCCTTGAGCTGTTTGATTTTCCAGCATCAGCCTCATTCCATGGTTATGGCAATGGGAAGATGCCACCAGCTCACATCCCAGGCAGCAGACAGAACTCAATGTCACAACTCACTTTATAAGTTTTTCCCCAATCACACAAAGCAAAAGCACATTGACAGTAGTTCCATCCAACCACTGTAAGCACAGGTACCTTTGGTTAAACAATGCTTGCTTATTTCAAACACAATACCTGCTTGTGAGCCTTAAAACACAATGCACACAGCTCCATTAGTAAGCTTTAACCTTCCTAATATCTTGCTAGATAAACTCTTCTGCAACTTAGGGAGTTATTCTAGACAAGTGTTAATACACAGACCATTGTTCTATTTGTCCTTGATTTCTACTTTTTAAATAATTTTTCTGCTGACCAATCTCATGGCTGCTGCTCAGCTCTGATCACAGTTCTGCTGTCTCTGAGGCCTGCCTTTTGCAGCTTTCCCAAACCCCTCTGATTTTACGCATTCCCACAGTACTCAGTGCTGGATGAGCCCTAGTGCAGAAACAGAGGAAGCAGGATTTAGAACGAGTCTACTCACCCAAAGTACTGGGAAAGAAACTCCCTATCAGATGAGTTCTGCAGATCACAGACAGGAGGAAATGCAGTTATAATGGGTTATGCCTGAGAACTGTGCTCACATGCAGTTTCCCTGGGGGTTTTTGGCCCTGCTAGCAAACGTCACCCTTGGAAGCACATGAGCAGAAACAGATGGATTCCCCAGTGAGCACCTTGCTAAGATAACCCTCACAAAAAAACCATTCCGTCCCCTGTGGTAAATTATAACTGCTGAACTCCCAGCTGATGGCATTCCTTCCCCAGGGCTCTGTGTTTGTAACTCTGCACATGTTGGGAGTGAGAGCAGCTGAGCTGACACCTTTCTATGGGGAAGAACCTTCAGTTTGCACATCCTTTTCAACCATTTCAGGCAAAGACACTGGCCCACGGTTACAAGGAATAACAGCTGTGGAACTTCTCCTTGAAAATGCTACAGCTGAAATAAAGCTGCCAAGGTGTGCTGATATAGGCCATTCTTGTTTCTCACACAGAACCCGTCACAAAACTAAATGCTGCAACAGGAGCAGACAGCATGCCAAGCAGGCACTGCTGATCTGAAATGTATCCAAAATAACTAAACCTCCTGAGCCTGGAAATCCTGGCTGGAAATTCCATTACAATAAACTTTCCAGCACTGGCACTCTGGGGTTTGAAAAGTAGAGTCTGTTCTCTTGGCCTTGTTAATTCCCTGATTTATCCTCACTTTTGTGTTCAGCCCCAAATACGTCAGATTCTACTCAATTACAATCTGAACTAGAGAATATTTCCCTACTCAGCTGAGTGGTGTTCCATCACAGTGAAATAAAAAAAGGCTACAAAGATGCAGCACAGGTCTTTTCTTTTCTTAGCTTGCTATGCCTATTTTTTTATTACTACTCCATTTTTCAAGGAACTTACTTAGACTGGGAGAATACTACCAGCTACCTGCCTATCTGTGAAAGTTATCACAAAAACCAGAAGAAATAATCCAGATTAGGACCAAAAATAGCCCCCCAAAAATTGCCACATCTGCAGAAGAGAATTCCACCAATAAGCCTGTTCTGGTGCAGGTATAGCAGGCAGAATTTTTTTCCAAGCAAAATACAGCTGGACCTTGACTAATCCTTCACATTGAAATGAAGTTGTATTTTTGTACCTGGGAAAACTCTAACAAGTATAGTCAAAGAAACTATTCTGACAGAGAAGGGAAATTACTCCTGTATTCACATGTCAGAAAGTCTTGGATTGGTTCCTCAATATTTTGGAATTCACTTCCAGTTTTCTTGCCCAGCACAGCAATCACTGCCAGTCTCAGTCACAGGTGCATTGACATATTCCTAAAAGATGCTGAGGACCAGTTCTAAATTCATTTATGAGTTCAGTTCTGTTATCAGAAGGATAGTATCAATTTTCTTTGCCCCTGTCTAGTTCGCATCCTTGATTTTCAATTTCTCAGCAGGGAAGCCCCAGAGTCCCACATTTGTCCTTTCCTTACTGGAAGCCTCCTCAGGGAAGATGAGGCATTATCAGATGTCATTTCTTCCCTTGTCCTGGGGACCCTCAAACACCACCACAGTCTGATTACTTGTTTAGAGACAAAACCATTTTAATTAGTGCTAGGAACCTTGCCCCACCTCTATTGGACTTCTATTTCTCCTTCTGCTGTATTTTTATTTCACCAGACTGCAACTTGTTCAGATTTGTTTGTCAGCGAACCTGGCATGTCAAAAAATTGTTCAACTGAGAAGCTCCATCTCAAAGTGCTTAGGCTATCAGATAACTCAGGCAATGTTTTACTCACACCCTGATGGTTAAAATTATTAAACTTGCATCCCACCTAGCATGTTGACACAGCATTAACAGGAAACAAAGTTCATTTTGTCTACACATGCAAAAATCACGAGGTGAAAGACGTGGCAGAGCATTTTGACTGATACAGCAAAGTTCTTACGACATAAAAGAGTAGTGTGTGTGTGTTTTTCCTTTTTTTTTTTTGTTGCTGTATCTTTATTTTTTTTTTAATAATACACAAAGTTCAGTCATTTGAGAAAATCATCATAGAGTAATTGCCACACCAGCACTATTTAGCATGTTCCTTTCTCCTTTTTTCCCTGACTGAAACCCACATCAAGTAATTACATGCAATTAAACATATTCTTTCCAATGTTTTTGCCTTGTTTTCTTTTTTCATTTCACTACAATTACTGTGAATTCTCTTTTACTCATCAACTTGCACTTTTCAAGCAAATTTTCATGCATTTTATGCATCAAAAGGGCCAATACCTCAAAGAGGAGGATCTTTGTAATCTGCCCTGATAGAGGGCTATTTCGTCCAAATTTCATCATTTTCATCCAAATTTGTTCTGCGCCTCATCAAGGCTCTGATAATGGGCTCTACACAGCAGAAATAGTCAAATTGCAGTTTGAACCAGAGAAATTTTTTTTTATTTGCTGCAAAGTAGCAATTACACAAATCTTCAGCTACAAAAGGGAATCTCTCAAACAACAGTGCTGTAAATCAAGCAGTTTGTTCACTTGAGCTAGGAACCTAATAAGAGAAAAATATTCTCCAAAAGAATTCATCCCATCATTGAATTTTAGGCTGTTTGAGATACAGACTGTGTTTGGATGCCTAAGGGGGTCTTAAGAGCTACATAGGAAATGGTATGGTGCAAATAACAAACACATGTGAGTCAGCACTGACAGACAGAAAGGGCAGGATCCCTGTCCTTTATCAAATCACTATGGATAGGATCTTCCTTGTCTCAAATATTTTAGGAGCACAAACACTCTTCAGCCTCCATTAAATAACATGGCACTGACTCCTCTCTATGCCAAGGATTGATGAAATATGCTACAGCCTCACCTAGAGGAGTTATAACAACTCCCAGTCCTATGCACAGGTGACCTGTCCAATTACTAAGTAAAACAGATTAATAACAGAAATGTAGTCAGAGACCAACAGAACTAATAAAGCTTTTTTTTCATGGCTTCTTCCACAGAAGATCATACTTGTTTCTCATCCTTTCCACGAACCAGTTGCCACCAAAAACATACTGGGAAACCAGAGAGCCTGAAGGAAACCATTCCTCCATGCACTCCATGTTCTTAGCACTCAAAGCTCCAGGGAATTTCTTTGAGCAGGTAAGGATATGGTGACAATGCACTTTGAGACTATTACTGCATGATGCTCCCAGGCAATCCATTCAAATAGACTGATTCACCTCAGCCCAGCTGAGCACACCACAGGAGCAGAATAACTCTGCTAGAGCTGGTTTCTGTATGGAACAGGCTGATGAGCTCCAGCCACTGTGCTGTGCCCAGTGATTCCAGCTCACCTCCTTGAATTTCTGCTGAAATGGCACAGGCTGGCACTGGACAGAAGGCAGCACTGGAATCAGCTGGGGGCTCAGGACTCAGGAGCTCCCCACCTGAGAACTCACATGTGTTTTGTTCTGCTGAAAATCCAATTTTGTCACTGGTCTGGAAAGAGGAGTATTCTTGAATCATTTTCATCTGAGAAGCAGTTGAAAATATGTATAGAAATATATTTTATATATATTATATAGAATATCTACTTCATATATAATATTTTATTTATTATTATATATAATTTTATATTTTATATCTTAGATATTATAAATATATATTATATATAATATCCAGAACTATATCCAGAAAAGTAGGAAGAGATCTGGTGCTAATACATTCCAATTTTTTCCTCTAGGTGTTAAACCATCCATTTTTGCCTGAACATTGGTTCCCTGTCTGAAGTTAAAATAATGAACAGTGAACATGTTATGGACAGTGGAAGCTGAAAGCCAATGGAAGCTGAAAGCCAAACTAATTTACAGATGGATCCTGAAAACTCAGCAGAGTTAGACAACTGAAGTCAAAAGGCTCCAATATCTTATTTTCAATTTTAACCTAAAAAGGATAGTCTGGTGATATTTCAGGTTCAAATTGAGGTTGGGATAACAATTACAATTTTAGAAGTAAAATGCCACAAGTTCTGTACATGACTGGAATCAACTTAGTCCACACAGCTATTGGAGGGTGATACCAGCAGTAATCAATTCCTACTGTTGTTTCCTGTGAGTATAATGAATTATATAAACATAAATGCTCAAGGGTTAAGTTTATGTTTGGATTCTTCAAAACATAAACTTTTAGGGATTATAATAATGCCTGGCTTTTCCTTCTTCCTCAGAGAATTCTCACCTGGTATTTTGCTTTGACAATTTATGCTTCTACTCTGAAAATAATCATCAGTAACTCAAACGGGCATAGGAAAATACATTATTTTTTTCCCAGTCAACCCATGATACCACTGCACAGTTTAATAAGGGAAAGTTTCATTTGTCTTCCAGCCATCAGACACTGGCCAGCATTCAAGCAAGCGCATCCATTCAGATGAAGGACTGGCTTGTTGCAGGACTGAGCAGCCAAATTCATCCTTGGAGTGAAACCAATTATTATTTCTAAGGGATATAGGGTGGACATTAATTTAGGTCATTGTAAGAGGTAAAAGTGGTGTATTGTAGGTATCCTGGCAGGACATACCAGTAGATTAAGATTATATCCTACAGAAAACATGTAAATCTGGGAAACACAGGTTTTATTATTAACTTACATGGAAAAACAGAGCAACTGAGTAATAGCTCTATAAAGCGTTTATCTCCACAAAGAAAAACTGCTAAAGTACCCACATCCAGCATCTTTCCTCACCTCATTTTAGACCACATATGGATAGAAAAATGGCACAAATACCTAGATACAATTTAGTGCAAAAGCAAACACCAAAGGCTCAATCTCTGCCACTGAAGGCTGCATTCTTTATGGAGCCCTGTGGTGACTCTGCCCTTTGGACAGAGGAAAACACAGGGAAGTCCAGAGCTCCCTATCTCCCGTGTGGGGAACAATGATCACCCATGGAAAAGGAGGCCCCAGTGAAGGAGTATGCCATGAAACTGGCACCAGGGAGCTATTCCAGCCACTGTAACTTACAGCATACCTGGAACCGGGCTAAATCCAGCATCTGGATTTACCCTCTGCTGACTTTTCACAAGACAAGATAATTGAGTTTTATTGTCTGGGCTTTTAGGGATTCTTGTTCATAGCCTTAATGGCACAAACAGACTTTTAATACTGGGAAAGACAATAAGAAAATAACTGTTTTGTCTTCCAATAGCAGAAATTATTTTTAAAAAAAGTGGAGAATGAAACTACATGCCCCAAAAACCGCAGAACTTCCTTGGGCATCAAAAGCTGTAAGGCAGTGAGGCACAGAGAATTTCTGAATCAGACTGACATTCATCCACAGTGTCTTGGAGTCATAGGGATAGAACTTTCAGCTATGTTTGCTGTCTGGAAAATATCAATAAGAAAGAGAAGCTAGGTAAATACCATTCAGCAGCCAGACAGCACTGAGTGGGGCACCCATATCCGCCCCCAGGATTGCAAGGCAAACTCTGACCCCGTCTCCAGCAGGAAGGCATCTGCTTGTTTGGTATGAGAGCTCATATATGAGATTCCCCGACATGAAAATTATAAAGCTTTTATAGTGACAAGTGGCATATCATACCACTTCAATTACCTACCTTTCATTACTGCTGTTGGACCAGAAAATACCATACATGAAGCACCTGCATTATTGAAGTATCAAAATACAAGCAAAGAATAATAAATATATTTCCTGTAAAATGCTATAAAACACATTACATGACACCTAGATCTTCTAAGCATCTGACTCATCTTTGCTTGTAATGACGAATTTCTTTGAAGCAGAGTTCTGGGCACATCAAGAGACAATGTGAGCAGGCGAGTCAGCATGGACTTATCACAGACATCTTTCATGAAAAATCATTTCCTTAAGATTTTTCCTCCTGAGAAGCTGAGAGCCCTCAGGAACAAAATGTAAAAAATTATTATCTGCTGCTGTGGAATGCAACAGGTACATCTGGGATTGGTCTCATGTGGTTGTTTGTAATTAATGGCCAATCACAGTCAGCTGGCTCAGACTGTCCAAGACACAAACCTTTGTTATCATTCTTTCTTTTTCTGTTCTTAGCTGGCCTTCTGATGAAATCCTTTCTTCTATTCTTTTAGTATTGTTTTAATATATTATATATCATGAAATAAATCAATCCTTCTGAACATGGAGTCAGATCCTCATCTCTTCCCTCATCCTCAGACCCCTGTGAACACCATCCCACCTGAACAACCTGGCTACCCTCTATGGCAAAAATCTACATCTGTAGGGCAAGGGGAGAGATGTGGATGCCAGCTACCTTGGCTTTAGCAAGGGTTTTGATGCTGTCTCCCACTACACCCAGAGCCAGCTTCTGGAGCACTGAGCAGCATCTTTGAATACCTGTGAAGAGGCCCTCAAGAAGACAGAGGCAGGCTGCTTGAAGGGCTGCCTGGCAGCAGGATGAAAGGAAACAGGCACCTGCCTCTGATGATATTAATGCCATAATACATGCTCATGCAGGAAACATGAAAGGAATTAATCCTCGGGTTTTATTGAATGGATAAAAAAACCTTTTCATGGCTTTACAATCTGTCACGCATTTCAAAATGCTGTACTCAGGGGATTTGACATAGTTCCCACAGGCTGAAGACATTCAAAGGATTAAGAATTTTTTAAAGTTTGTCTGAAGCACCATTTTTCTTCCTTGTCCCCTAATCTGCAGTGCATAAAGTTTGTCTGTAGGTGTGGCTATGAACCACAGTTATTACATATATCTCACAGTGGTATAAATACCAATTTTCAGCAAAATCATTGCTTTATATAGTCACATTCTATTTCTGCATTATATTTGCCAAATCATATTTTAGGAATCATTTGTCAACACAGTCTCAGGAGAATAGCTGTTTACCTAAAGAGTTTGATTCCTTTTAACTTTTCCTGGTTTGGGAGGAAATAAGCTTTGGGGTCTCCAGGATTTAATTGCAAACTATTCTCTTCACTTTCAAGTTTGGGCCCTTGCTTGCTCATGTGAATTGTTTCCCAGCTGTGAAAGGGCATTTCCTACTCCAGCCACCAAGCTGAGAGAGCTAAGATGAAAATTGTGCATTAGAGAAGAAATCAGAATAACTTTAAAGCTCAGAGACTGTCCAAGCACTGAGTGCAAAAACCACTTACCTGAGATCAAGGCACAGCGGAATCAGCATCAGCAGAAGGAAAACACAAGCAGAGACTCCATCAGCTGCAGAGACCGGACAGCACCTTTGAGTGCCTAAAGGGGCTCTAAGAGAGCTGGAGAGGGACTTTTTACAGTGGCATTGAGTGACAGAACACAGGGGGTTGGCTTCAAACTGAAGGGGTGTTGGATTATATCAGACACAAGGAAGAAATTATTTACTGTGTGTTGTCATCTTATTGTGAAAGTTCCATACCTTCTTGGTGATTTCTCATGGGCAGATACTCACAGCACTAACTCCTCCTCCACAGCTCAGCCAACAAACTCCATCTCTCTTGTCACCCACCTACCCCACTCTTTTATAGCACTCATCCTTATTGGACACACCTGTGGCCTGTTAAGGACTCTTTTATAGCACTCATCCTTATTGGACACACCTGTGGCCAGTTAAGGACTCTTTTCTAGCACTCATCCTTGTTGGACACACCTGTGGCCTGTTAAGGGCAGGGCTGTTCCTAATCTTTGGTGGTTAGCACAGCCACAACTCCTCAGGTGTGAGATTACCTTCTGCACTATCTTTATTTTCTTACATTCTATCCCCCCCCCAGCTGTGAGGCCCTGGCACAGGTTACCCAGAAAAGCTGTGGCTGCTCCATGCCTGAAATGTCCAAGGCCAAGTTGGATGGGCCCTGAGAAATCTGATCTAGTGGAAGGTGTCCCCTCCCCATGGCAGGAAATTTGGAACTAGATGGTCTTAAAGGTCCCTTCAAACCCAAAGCATTCTGTGATTCAATGATAATTTGGAATTTAACAACAGTTATGTGATAGTAAACGATGAGACTGGGTTAAAAACATCTCGTGATTTTTGCTTACCTTCCATAATTGCAACCAGACCAACTAGGTGAAGCAAAAGTTTAAATAAAGGAACATAGCGCACATTATAATTTTCAGATTTCAGAATTCTGAAACTAGAGGGGATTCTTTGATCAGATGTATGAAACCTACTCTTCTTTGTAGGTAAGAAGTGCAAACAGGGCTTAAGTGGAATAGCATTCTTGGGTTTCTGTGGTTGAGATGGCTCCTGAGGTGTTAGAAAGTCTCTTTTTTCCCAGCTCCATGACTGAAGAAGTTGAGATTCGTTGGTTTTGTTTTTCAAGGTTGTTTATTTTTTTAAAACTTTTCTGTTCCTTCTCTGGCCTGCTGAGATCTGTCCAGCAGGTCAGTCAGTGGCACAGTCCCTGCCCTTGGGGTGGTGTTGGCTTTTTATACTAAGAACTACATGTACTTTATTTACAATAATTTTCCAATACCCATCACCTGTGTTAGACAGTCTGTCTCTACTCTAAACCAATCCAGAAGTGTCAGCATCACAGCAGAAGATGGAGGACAAGAAGAAGAAGGACAGGACATGCCCAGATTCTTCCATCCTGCCTCTTGAACCCCCATTCTAAAACCTCAAAATTCTACTTTTTCACCCTGTGACAAATTCACTATCATTCTACTCAAACCCTTGTGGCTTGAGTAGAATGATAGTTAGATAGAACTCCTCACACAAGGTTGGTAATTGTTTCCATGGGCTAAAATCAAAGGCACAGGTGTTTGTGACTCTGTGCCAAGGTCTCTGAGCCCCTGCCAGGGTCTCAATCCTCCAGGGCAGCCAGAGAAATGTCCTGGGTCCCAACACAGCACATTCATTCTCTGCAGAGGAAAGTGTTCTATCCAAGGCAAGCCTTTCTTAAACAGATGACTAAAACACTGCTGTAGATTATTTATTTGTATAATACTCTTCTTCCTGTATCCTATATGCAAATTGTTACAAAACTGGGAGCTATTCCATAACTAATCCCAAGTCCACGGTTCCAAGGTCACATCAATGCAGTCCTGGGTACTTACAGCAAGGTGGGGAGGAAAATACCCTCACAGACTATGATAAAGTGAAAGGCTGAATTTTGCTTTCAAAAAGCCAGTTACATTGGGTAGGTTCTTTGATTTTCAAGGACAGCAATGGCTTTTTACGATATATCAAACCCCAAACTCCATTGCTGTTTATGCTCTGTTTTGAGAAGCAGAATCTCTGTGTAGAGATAACATAGGTGTTTGGAGAGACCTGGATATGCTCTCACAGACATACTCGAGCTCCTTGGTTTGGAAGAGAAACCAAAGCTTGGGGATCATGAAAAGCTCGGGGGAGATCACAGCATGGGCCCCTGATGAATGGGTGCACACAGCAAAGTCTCATGATGGAAAATAGCAGGATAGCAGATAGTCCTGCTGCTGTCAGGACTGGCGTGAGCTTGGTGGTGCCAACATTCCCACTGTGTATCCCTTCCTGGGTGTCATTTCAGGATCCTCCAGTTAGCAAAGCAATGAAATAAATTTAATCTTTGTATTGCAGCCACAGCTTTGTGGTTGTTCTGGCTGCCTGCCTGTGTCAAACCACACAGGAACCAAGTGCTAAACTTGAGCAACATCTTCAATGCACAGAACAGACTGGTTACAAAGAGCAAGCCAGCTTTAGGCCCAGTAAAAGACACTGATTTATGCTCTTCTGATTGCAGTCCAACCCTGCTGCTTCCTCCATTCCCTTTTCCCTACAGTAGCTGAGACTTGGATCAATTGACTTCTCCAAACCCAGGTGGACTTCATCAAATCTCCTTCTATAATCTGTCAGGCACTTCTAATCACATTAGTGATTTCCCATCATACAACATCAGTAATTATATTATTAGACTTGGGTTGAGGTTTTTTTTCCCCAATCTGATATAAAACTGCCTCTGCATATTAATAACATTTCTATCATGAGACTTTAATGAAGCAGAATATCAATGAGATGTGCTGGGTGGAAAACTGTGAGTGATATAAAAGATGTTCATTTGGGTATAGACATGGCACTATTAGAAGTGGTTTCCTTACAACGAGAAGAAGCCTCTGTCCTATTCTTCCCTTTCATTTCCCTCGATGTGGGATAACTGTAAAACTTTATTTACAATTCACATGGAGAATGATTAAATAGCTTTCATGCTCTGAGTGTTGAAAAACTCTGCAAATCACAAAGGCATCCACTTGGTAAGAAGAAATTACAGTGATATTGTCTCATCCTCAGCATCATTTGTTACTTTAAAAAACTGAAGAAAGTATGTCAAATTGTGGCAGAGACTGTAGCTTTATCTAAAATAAACTTATTAAAGAAGACAGTTTTTTATTAGCAAGTCAGAAACCAAATGATTAAACAGCTTTCTCTCTTTCTGAATACCAACTAGAAATCAATGTACATTATACAGCTGTGGCAGCTGAGACTGCAGAAGATTCAAGGACAGCACAAAGACTGTGATTTACTGAAAATATTTCACCCAGGCAACAGCCAGAAGATGAAGTTTAGTTTGCCCTCATAGTACATTCCCTTGCTCTTTTCAATATGAATTTAGAAAACTTGCTTGCATAAACTGTAAAAAGGTGGTAGTCTTGTTACAAACTCATAATTGTTGAACTAAAAAGAATTGTTTCTCTATCCTAAGCAGGCTCTGTAGAAAGCTTCTTGAAATAATCATGTATTGCTACTCAATGGCAGGCAATGTTAAAGCTTTTTTATTGGTGGTTGTGACAATTGCAGCAATAGAAAACATGATAAAAGCATGATTGCCATTTAACATTATTGTGGATGGACCTACAACACACAGTTGCACACCTGACAGCTAAAGTACTTCAATAAAACATGCAGGGATTTTGGTTTCTGGTAGTTTCTTTTTTTGGGGTTTTTTGGGTTTTTTTGTGCAAAGATTCCAAATGGGACACAGGAATTAATTTTTCTTAAACATAAATACAAGACTTTTACACAGTTTCACAAGTTATCCTTGCTCCTCTTTTTCATTTGCTGGATTTAAGCTGGTAGAACTGGAAAAAACAGATAAATGTGGGGCAGAGTTGCTGAAATTCAAAAAGTAAGCAACAGATAAAAATATATTTGAGGACACACAGACAAGTATCTTTGCATCCTAAAAATTATTAATCCCTACATATTAAAGGTAAATTAAAACCCCATAGAACAATTTTTTGGAGCAAGTCAAACAGAGCAAACATCCACAGTCTGGAAATGACAGGACACACAGTATGTGCATAGATAAAGGAGATTAAAAACACTTATCAGGAATACACTGCAAGCCAGAAGGCTGCAAAAAAGCTTATACAATGAAGCTCATGTTAGCTGCCATTCAGGATACCTAAATTTAGGGAAATATTCAGAAAAGGATTGAATGGGGCCTGTATGATTTCAGATTTTTGACAATGTGGTAAATGGGCCTTGCTCATGTGGTGATTGAAGAAATTTCAGAGAGGGTGACTGCAGACATGGAAGGCAAAACTGAAACAATAACAATATTTTTAACAAGTTAAAAATAAATTGGTTAAGAGTTGGTCACGTCCCGGTGTTCTTTCTCAATACATGGAAACACTGAAGAACATGAATTAGCACAACAAGAATTTTTACAGCTAAGGGAACTGAATTGCAAAGGGGAACTGAGAGGAAGTAGAGTGCAAAGCATGACTGAGGAGTAACTGAAAGACATGAGAAAATGTGGGAAGGACTGATTAGAGCAGACCACTCATCTATAAAATCCTGATCTCGTAAAGGAAAGTAAGTATTAATATTGTACAAAAAAAAAAGTGCAAAAATAATCTGTAACACTACAGTATCAGCTGGTTATTTTAAAACTAATGAAAGCACTTGAGAAATAGTGATGGGTTTCAGTACATGGTCTGGCATGCCTGATACTGTGCTCTGTGCAGAAAAAGCCAGTGTTGCATATTGACTGATATAGCATGCTACTTACTATTTATTTTCCCTGTATGAACATCACAGAGCAGGGAACAAGTCTCTTGAATTCCTTTTTCCCAAACCATTTCTGATGTCATTTATTGTGTCTGACATGACTGCAGCAGTGTGAGTGGGATGGAAACACAAGGATGTCTGTACTGAAGTGGAGGGCAGGTCTGGGCCTCACCTGATGGCAACTCAAACTAATTTCCTTTCCTCACGTTCTGGGATTGGAATGCTGAGAAAACTTGAGCTTTCCCTGATCCAGCAGCCTTCAAGAGCCTAACAAAGAGAAAACACAGATGCTATTGGGAAAATTAATTATATGTGTATTTAGCATCTAAAGCAAAAAGTAATCAAGAAAAATGTCAACACAAAGTGGAAGGTAATCCAGATTGCCAATTATTTTTGGGCTTTTTTCTTCTTACCAGCAGTCTAATGTCAAAATCCAAACACACATTAATGTTTGAAAAGCTGTTCTCTGAGATGAACCTGGAACTCCCCAGGCAGCAATGCAGTGTGACTTGTATGATTTACCTCCATTCAAAAATAACAGTAAAAGGCTTTCAGCAATTATTCAGCAGAGTCAAATATCTATTACTGACTCCTTGCAAATACTTATAAAGCCCATTTTCTGGTGCCCAAAAAGTGGAAAAATCTGAGTCAATTTAAAAAAGCAAGTCAATTCATATAGTTGCCTAAGCTGGAAGTTAAAACTATTTGGAACCCCATTATCTGTAAGTTTCATGGACATAATGAACAACACCACAAAACCTTTGAGCTTACAGCACTGGGAAAGCATCAAGGAAAATAAGACAGATGTTGTCCTGTCTACCACACATGAGGATCACGTTACCCTCACTGTTAACATCCTCCAGCCACTTAAATGACAACCTGAAGGTGGCAACACGAGTGTCATCCTTGTTTGGTGCCATTTGTGCAGGATATAATGAAAGCATTTCTGAGAAATATCTTCTAAACCTTGGTCAGGAACTTTCCTGTCCGTGGAAGGCCTAAAAGTGAAGAATCCATGTTAAAACACTGCTGTGCTGATGTGCCAAGGGAATGATGTCACAGCCCACTGCCAGCAGGTGATTGAAGGATGGTCTCATGGACAGCTCCTGCCCCTCAGCTGCTCTTTGTGTATGTTCCACATCTCCTGAAACAACACACTTACAATATACAATACAATAACAACACCGACAATACAGGCTTGGCTGGCTGAGGAAACACTGACATGTAAGAGCCTTTCAGGTGGCTCCTGATATTTGTCCTGCTTTCTAAAAAGGGGAAAAAAAACCCAAAACATTTTCCTTGGTTTTATTACTTATACTTCCCATTTCCATCCTCATGGTTAGCATATGTGGATACAGGTATTATTTTAATGTGCTTTAATCACAGTAAGAACTGCATTCAGAAGATGCAGTTATGAACAGGACTGGACAGAAGGATTACTGCAACTAATTCTCAAAAGAAAATATGTGTAATTGTTGATCTGTCTTGACTTTGTCCTGTTGGGGATTCACAAAAGGAAAAGAAACATTTTAATAACATTTAAGTGAATAAGAATACAACTTGCATGCTTGCAAGGCTCAAGGCAAGAAATAAAATAATACTGTCCAGCTCTTAACTTAGCTTAATATTTAAAATACTGCCCTTTTTGTTTGTTGAGTCAACAAAAATTAATTTCAATGAACTTTACAAATACAATGATGTAACACTTAAATAACATCATAATCTCAATGTATCCAGGAGGCTAAGGAATAAAATTTGTTGCTGTCCATGGCTAAAGAATTTGCTTTATTTCTTGGCTCAAAAAAAGATTCATGGGTTATGCACACTCACTTTCTCAGTGTTGCATTGATCATTTAATACAAATGCTTCTCCTGAAAATTGGGCTGTTTTCCAGACTGTAAATTAATCTTCCAGCTTCACAATTAAAGACATCATGCTGAAGAATGAGGTAGTAATGCTGATTTACTTTCAGCAGTTGTGTGACTCAGAGATATGATTTACACTATCTTTGCCGCCTCAGCAGAAGCTGCAGGCAGTCTCCAAAAGAATCTTTGTCCACCAGGTTTGTTATCACTCTCCCTGCAACACCTGTAATGCTTCAGATAGCAGGAAACTTGCTAATATGAGAAGTAGTTTCCTTCTTTATGACCTGTTATAAAAGCCAATCAAATTCTTATTGATAACATCAAACTGAGAGTCTTGAAGACATATTTATTTTACTCAGGGGATTGTCACACCAGAGGCAGAACCTGGTCCAGCTTTCTTTCCCACTACAAGCAAATAAGTCCCTGCCAGAAACAGCTCTTCTGAAAAAGCTGGCATGCATTCATCTTCAGCCCTGTTCAGTTCTGGATCTCACTGTGCAAACTGCCACCAAATGTTAATTACAGCCCAATTCTGGAGATGCTGCTGCCTTTGGAACAGAGGCAGAACTTGACAGGGGTCTATCTTTTGAAAAAGAAAATGGAAAATGCCCCAAAAGCCACATGTGAGAACCCATAATGGATGTGCAGGGACTTTCAACTGTGCCCTCTCCACCTAGGGTGGCTGTGCCATATAGAGTGGAGACCTGCTGCTCTTCAAAAATAACCAAAAATAACCTGGCAGCTTCCAGGCTCAGATCAGAGTAGGTGGTAGGAGGAAAGATGAAGAGGAGAGTCCAACATCCTCTGGTCAGAGTGGGAATTTCCAAAGTCTGTCTGTGAGGATTGCAAAGTCATAGGCAATGAGGAAGATCTCTGAACAAGTTGTTGGTAGGAATATTTTCCTATTTCTCCTCACCTGGGAGATCCAGATTTCCAGACCAAAGGCTGTTTAAATAGAAGGTGAAGGAAACTCTTGCCAAGCTGGGCTGATCTGGAATAGTGTGGCAGAATTGGCTATTTTTCACAACTAGCTATGCTTCTGACATCTGGTTCAAACCAAAGCACTGCAAATGCTTCTGCTGAGGAGAAAACTGCAAACAAAATGAGATTTCAGATAATTTGAGCAACCTGACCTAGGTGAAGATGCCCCTGCTCACTGCAGGAGGGTTGGAACTAGCTCACCTTTAAAAGTCCCTTCCAACCCAGAATTTTTAATTACTTTAAAAGTATATGGTAGATGGTTTAACTACATTGAACTTATGACTGCTCACATACTCTCTAGACAGATATTCAGCATGTATTTTTTGATAACTATGTTATCACAGAATGAAAGAATATGCTGAGTTGAAGGGAGCCATCAGGATCATCAAGTCCAATCCTGGCCCTTTCCATCACCATTTAAGTCTTCATAAACTTCTAAAATAAATAACCAACCCTTCTTGAAATTAGGAAAGAGCAAGGAATGCATTTATGGTTTAGCCCTCATACATAGTAGAACATGGGGAATTTCAAAAGGTTACAAGCATTTTTTAATTAATTCCTCAGAGTTACAGAAAGTCTGTAAGTAAAATCATAACTCCCACTGAACGAGTAGTATGCTTTCCCTTGAAAAAATAAATACAGCTGCAACTGCTATATAACTCAGAAACATGCTATGCCAACACTGGGCCCTTCTTCTTTTAATCTCTTTCACCCCAAAACTGGAGGAAATTGAAAGAAATATTTAAGGATTGTAGGCATTATAATACCAACATCATATTCGCTTATTAAACCTCTTCTTCACTAAGGCTTAAGATCCTGCTGAATAGCTCATCACTTGTCTGTAGTTAATGTACTTTTGGTGCACTTTGACATAATTCTAGGAAGGATAAATGAAACTCATAAAGGCTTTTGGTGCTTAAGAATAAGTATTAACATAATTGCTCTAAAAATATTTAAAGGAGCTGAAGGTCACTTGCTGGCTCTTCATGTCTCAGACTACCGTGCAGTTGGCTTTTGTCTCTTGACAATGACCTGATCAAGATGTTGCAGTATCTAGATGTAAATGTCTGCCAGTGCTGTGAGGTGAGGGATTTATCACAGGATTTTCCTTATAATTTCTTGGTTTAACTCCATTAATCATCCATTCATATTCATGCAGTAAATTTGCCATCATGTACATTGAGGTTTAATTACTAGATTTTTTTTCCATTTGTGGAAGGGACAATTCAGATTATTTTCAGTTTTCAGAAAATTACAGCATTTAGATTAGAGACCAACATACGAACCCTTACAGATATCTAACATTCAGAACTCTCTGTAGACTACAAAAAACCCTATAATTATTTTGTTATTTTAGTTCTGCACAGTCTTGCATACCTGCTAAGAAGCACTGATGAGCTACCAGATCTCTCTCACAGAGAGATTTCTGTTTCATACTAGATAAATTCAGAGTCTATGCAAAGGACGTTGGATTCAGAGGTTTGAAAAGCAGCCACTGCTCCCACTAAGATAATTAGAAAATCTTGGCATTTGGTATTTTACAAAATCAGGAACTTTAATCTGGGGCTTTTTGAGGCACAAGAGCTACAGGGATTTCTGAACAGCACCTTTGAACTAGTTACAGCTAATTTTTTCAGGGGCAAATTTTGCTCTCAGTATGTAGTAATTAGATTCTTAATGCTAGCATGCATATAAAACTATATTACAGACCAATGTACAGGGAAGAATTTCACTCCCTGTGCATGATGAATCTTAACTGCATTCTCCTCCAAGTCTTGGATCTCCCCATAGGAGAGCTGCAATCACTCATTTAGACTGGAGAAAGGGCCACTTGTCTGAATGGGTTTCATAGCAACAAAATCCTGTCACATCCAGTCAATAATGCTGCCACATAATGGCCTAGTGAAATACAAGTTTTGTATGAACAAAAAGACACATTTTAGACAACATGTTGTATTCAGTTGTAAGGGAACACAGGTCACAGTACATGGCAGTTACTCTTTGCGTTCCATCATCAAAGTGCTTCAGAAGCAAACTAATTAATCCTCTAAGTAATTAATACTAATTATTTAGTGGATGATAATGATGGTATTCTATTGCCTTAAACTAATTAGTTGTAAACGTTTTAATGATGTGCTATAATGTTTTATATGCAATTGCTATGGTCTGCTGGGTTATAATGTGTATCTTATGATATTTATTCCCCTGGGCAATAATGCGTATCTTATGATATTTATTCCCAAGTGGTCCACTGGGAATTTCTATGACCTGTAACAGTGCTCTTGCAACAGCACAATGAAGCCAAGCATTAGCATTAAAGTGGGTTTCAACTAAGAAAAGCACTGTGTCAGAAATTACTTCATAGTGTTTTGTTATCCCCAAGTGACTCTACATCAAACCAAATGGGCTTGCAAAAAAAAATTTCGAATTGTCATCTCTAGGATACAGAATATCCAAGATCTGAAAGACATCCTGTGTTCATTGTACTTCTTGCACCATTACAAATAATAACTTTGCAGTTCAAATCTGAAATTTCCATTTTTGAAGTAATGAAATTCAGCTCAGCTTACAAGAAAATCACTGGTTTATTAGCAAATATAATTAAAAGCTGGATTCCCACTGCAAATCAAACAAAAAAAGTCAAAACTCTCAGGGCTACTTTTTTTTGTTAAAACATACATACATTTTGAGTATTCTCTTGAAACACATACTTTCACCATTTAACTTACTCCAACATAAAAGAATTGTCATGAAAATAATTTAACATGAGACTGAAGCCAGAACTGTTGGTTACTACATAAAGAGTACAAAGGGAATTGATTTACTGAGTTCCCAGCTAGGTATGGCAATGCTTCTCTTTCACAGATTACAGCCTTTTAAATCTAGCAAAGACCATTTTAACTGTGTACTCTGACCTATTTCACACCAGCTGATGTTCATGCACTAGTTCCAGCTTCATGCTTGGCTGTGGGCAAGGCATTTTGTTTCAGAAATATACCCAGTCTTGATTTTGCTGTTTCCTAGTGATGAAAAAAAAAATAGAACTCTTTGTAAACTGCTTCTTTTTTAGTCATCCTCAACATTTAAAATATAAACAGAATAACATAACATTCTCAACATTCTCTCTCTAGACTTTTAGCCTTTTGGTTTTCATGGGCTTTACTGCCTGATTAAAAAGCCATTTCTTAGGAAATTTAATGCTTTAATTATATTACTGTCCTTTAAGTTTTTATAAATAGAGTCCTGCATCAATCCATCCATTATTTTGCCAGAGATCACACTGTGAGATGTCTGGCTGTTAATTTAAACTAACAAAACTGTCATGGTACTGCCTTGGTTTCAACCCTTGGAATGTCTGTGTTTTTCCAGTATGTATTAAATAAATCAGTGCTAACCATTCAGAAAATTCTTTTGCTAGGTACACTAAAACTCATTTGATTAAGGTTAGGTTTTAAGACATTAAATTTATGTTGATATTTTTATAAGGGAAAGCATGTAATTTAAAAAATTAAATATCTATCTATACATATATACATATATAGATATACATTTACATATGTATATGTATACCTATATCTATATATATGTATAGATAGATATTTCATTTTTATATATTTAAATATAATTTTATAAATATAATTTTATAATTATAAATATAATTGTTTCATAAATATAATATGTATGTATGTATATATCTATGTATCTATGTATGCATAAAAAACTTGTAACTATTTAGAATTTGTACCACGAAGATCAATGGGATTTTTACAGCCACAGCTCTAGCACAAACTAGATGTGTAAATGACACATAGGTATTACCTAAAAACAATACTTTTGGGTGATTCTCTATTACTTTCTGGTTTTTCAGGTTTGTCCTGTTCAATGTTTTTTACCACTTACCAGTACGTCATCAAATAGAGAAAAACACAAGAAAGGAAAAAAAAAGTTCCCAAAAAATTTTGACTCTTCTCATTATGAAAGCTTCCACTCCACATTGTTGAGGGGAGTCTTGTGCGGCTGTGGGCTGAAAATGCACAGATTATATATGGATTTACCTGCACCAATAGATTGCTGTGATAATTCTAGCAACTGCAGTAGAGGTAATCCATACTTCCAACATTCTCTAGTGTGCCTAGTGGAATTTCTTCATTAACTATATTATTTTTTTTATAAGCTTACTATTTCAGCAATTTAACTGAGCTGAACATCACAGACCCCAACATCACGGTCCTCCACAGAAAATATTGGAATTTGTAAGGAATCAACAGGAGAAGCACCCACCTTTCAAATGGGTTATTAAAATGGACAAACTGAAATTGGAACATTTTCCTTACACACAGATAGCTTTTGTTTCCTGGTCCTGACTGCCTTCATCAACCTGCTCCTTCCAGAATCACATTATTCAAACTCAGCCTCACTCCAAACAGCCAGACCAGTACAACACAAAGTATTTTTGTAAACATGGCTCTGTAGCTAGCTGCTTTTCATTCCCATTTTCCCATGTGAAGAAACGCAGTGCAAATCACTGTCTCTCTTTGCCACCTAGTGGGAAGCCTGATTTTACAATTGTCTTTGAGCTACTTTGCTTTAAAAATATGCTTATGGCATCCTACATCAACATAAAACTTGGAAAGGATTTCTGGTGAGCCCTCTGAAAGCATGGTCAAGGTGTGAAGCCTGCCTAGGGGCTCAATCAGAGAAAAAGTTACACTAAGAAGGGTTTGAGATATTGCATTCCTGCTCCAAAGGTAAATGTCACTTCTGAAATCAATCAGAGGTTTTTTCAAACACTTACATTGCTTAGGGAGTTATTCTAAACAAGTGTTAATACACAGACCATCATTGTTCTATTTGTCCTTGCTTTTCTACTTTTTAAATAATTTTTCTGCTGACCAATCTCATGGCTGCTGCTGAGCTCTGATCACAGTTCTGCTGCCTCTGAGGCCTGCCTTTTGCAGCTTTCCCAAAACCTCTGATTTTGTGGATTCCCTCACACCCAGCCAAATCAGCAGGCTTAAGCCATGATATTCTAGGGCCTTTCTTTTCAAAGATTTCTACCTCTATGCATATATACATTATATATTCAGAACTGTGGGGATCCAAGGGCCATGAGATCTTTTGGAGGTCAGAATATGTAACTCCTAGAAGAGACTTCAGGGGTTGAAAAAATTACTAATCATGAATTTGTGGTTTTATTTATTTCTGTTTCCAGTACTTGAACCTGTAGTATATTGATAAGCCATCAGTTTTAAGATTTACTGAAGCATTCCAGTGTATATAATAAATAAAATTTAGATTTGTGAAAAATTCACAGACACAACCAAATAAAAGCAAGCACCTACTGTTCAGTGGTGTTCCACAACAAGAGCCTGAGTTAAATGCTTTATACATCTTTCTCCCATTCCAAATGGATGCCATCCACATAGCTATTTGTTGCCAGTCTTCTTAAATCAAGCCATATTCTATATAAGATGTACTCAAACGTGCTGCGCTCCTGCTTGCACTATCCCAGGTAAACAGGATGACCCAGCTCCCTTGTCTGCAGGCTAACATGAAGCACCATGACATTTTTCAGGCTGTTACACAGAAGGAAGATCATCCATGTCCTCGTGTCCTCCTCCTACAGAACAGATTTATTTAAACAGAATTATCTTCTCCAAATTTCCATCTTGACTTAATGTCATTCTGATGCTGCATTTTCCCTAGAAGAGGGAATCAAGCAGTTGTTCTTAATTCTTAAAATTTAACAGACTTGGAAATGGTGATTCATTACTTTGTCAGCTCCATATCTGCCCTTCAGTCTGGTACTTTTCCAGTATTCCAGTCAAGTTAAGGACAAGGGAAATCAAAGAAAGTCCTTTATCATCTTCTAGAATAACACTTATGCTCAGCTTAGCATTCGTTGAAATATTACTGGCGTGCATTCATTGCCTGAAGATGCAACTTGCAAGTGGAAATGGGTCAAGGAAGACCCACAAAAAGGGCTGCTTTGATGAAAAAAGAGAAAAGGCATTTGATTAATCTTTCATTCCCCCAATATCAATTCAAGTCCATTACACAAGGGTAAGTGATTAGGAGAGAAAAAACCTCCAACCCAACAGCCTTTTGGAGATTTTTCCATCCACTGCAGACTGTTGTGAAAGCACTTTGACATTTGGAATAATTCCTCCTCTGCTAGCTTGTTTCCATTCCTTAGGCCATATCTGGATCCAGATCTGGATTACACATCCCATACAATGTAATAATAAATGTGATTTTTAGAAATGCTAAGCAAATAGTTTTCCTGATCTCTGCCATTTTGACTTGTACCATTATTATGAGTTGTGGTGTCTTCTAGTTCCATAGGGAATACTCTGAACAAGCACATAAACCAAGGATGCAGTTATTAAGGAAATGCATATAGTTTAGATATGCCTGTAGTTTACAATATGGAGGGGAAATGTTTGGGGTTTTTCTTTTTCTTTTGACAGGCAGGATTAATTTTAAACTGCTGAAATTTTTGTGAGGCTGGCTGATTTCTCAGTGTCTGATTTCTGTGCATCATCCATTCTAAATGGCTTTTTCTCCATATTTACTTTTCAGGCTGATTTCTATATCCCATACATTCCCTCCTGCTTCAAATCTAGTGGCAAGCATAAAGGATTATTCTCAGAAATTTCAAACTTTATAGAGTCAGATTAGCCTTTCACTTACACAGTCAAATTCTGTGTAAGTCTCTGCTAGAAAAACTACAACATCATTTTCCACCATCCCATCCTATCTCTGCACTATCAACTCACCAAGTGCTTCAAATATAGTGGAGCAGTTAACTATACTGGAAATTAAAGCCAGTATGATATTCATGAATCCAATCCAAGAAATGATATAAGCATGCTTGTGCTGTGTATGCAGCAGCTGGAGTCATATCAAAGGGAACACTGTCACTTCTTGCCTGTCTGCTCAAATTCAGACCTGTAAACCTGTAAAAGAACAAGTGTGGGAATAATTATAAATTAGGAGAGTAGTTTCTCCAGTTGAAGAACAGGCAGTGGTGCAGAAATAGAAAAAATTATAATGGCACTATGTATATATCTATAATTGAATGGAAGAACATATTCTTAGTGGAAAACTTTCACTTTCAGTCATTACTGAATTTCCTTAATCTTGTGAAATTCATATATGTGCTCTTTGACATAGATGAATTCTAGGAAATTTTTAGAAAGCTGGAACAGCAAATAACCACTGCTTATTTTCTATAAGGATTTTTATTCTAAAAAACTTTTGAAATTATTGGTACTATTGCCAGATTTTGTGCCCATCCCAGGTTGTTTATAGCTAAAATTTGAGCTTTTTCTGTGGGTAATAACTCTATTTCTAGATAAACTATTTGAAAAGCAGAATCTTTTACATGACAGGAACATCATACACTATAAAGTTGTTCTCTATGCACTTGACCATTGACTTCCAGGAACCTAGAGCTAAGTTTAGCTTTTATCTCTCTTCTGCTTTTCTTCTGTATAGTTTGATATAAAAATTTTCTTATAGAGAAATTCAACAAAGCAAGATTCATGTATATTAGGCAGATGAGATTCAATGCTTTAGTTTTTAGATATTTTCAGTTGTCTGTCTCTTAAATAGGTGTTTCAGAGTGCTCAGTTTTACATTATGCACATGAAGAAAACTGAGACATTCACTAAGGCAGGGGGTAGGAAGCAGGTAAAGAATCTGATGTTCTCATGGGAAAGGAAAAAAAGAGAGACAATATTACTCAATTAAAATGAAGAAAGCTACAAGATTTTACTCTATGAAATAAAGAGACTGTTGCCATGGTACCAGCAAAATTTCTCCTTCCCTTACATGCACACACATGAATCCTTTTTGACAGAATAAACTTAAAAATGTGTAAGGAAAACTATTTTCCATTATACTTTCTCAAAATAATTTAAATAAATATTTGCATTATATTTGGATTAAATCAGACAGGTGATTGTCTCTTGCAGATCTTTTCCAAAGCACAGCAACAAACACTTTATTGGCACTGAAATGCATATCCTCCGAAGACACACAAGGCACATAGAAAGAAGGGTAAATATCAGAGAATCACAGAGCAGGCTGAGCTGGAAAGGAACCACCAGGATCATGGAGTGCAGCTCCAGCACCATTTCCATAAATCACAGCAGGTGCCTGACAGCATTGTCCAAACACTTTGTGAGCTGTGCCAGGTTGGTGCTCTGAGCCTGTTCCAGTGCCCAGCCACCCTCTGGGTAAAGAACCTTTTCTAAAACCTGACCTGGGCTGATTATCCAGTGTGACCTGAAAATCTTTTCCAGAGTCAATACTGCCTTGAGCACAGTCCCTCAAGTCTGACAAGGTGACCTACATTGTCTCCATTCTTCAATCCATTGCATTTGTTTATGCTGAAGTTGAAGCTGGACTTATTTGAATAGGAAAGCAAGCTGTGGAGGTCACACTGGATAAGTGATTTGTCTCCCAGTGGAAACAATTTGAAATTTTACATTCTCTCTGCAGAATCTATAGTCTTTTTCTGTAAGGAGACTTTACCTTCCAGTGCTATCTACTGCAGACTGTTCCCACCAGCATGACACTCTTAGAATGAAGTGATGAGAGGGAAAACAGAATGCAGCTTCAGATAGTCATACTGGACACGATGATCTTGGAGATTTTCCCAACCTGAATGATTCTATGACTCTTGTGTCAGTTATCAGCCCATGCCCTATCATCTCATCCTCTGAGTGCTAAGGTCACACACTTGGGATGGATGAGCTGTGCTGCACACAGATCTAAAGCACACACTGACTGCAGTGCCCTACTGCTCCTCCCATCTTCCTTTCAGCAAACCAGCAGCAGGGAAAACTGGTGCAAGTATTGTGCTTTGCTGCTTTCTTTCTAACAGGCTGCATGCTACAGGAAACATTAGAAACAGAACAGAGCTTCTTTCTCATTACAGTGATTTTAATGAGAATGGTAAACGGGTTCAAATGAAACCATGCAGGCTCCAGTGATAAGATCTCCATCTCTTACAGCGCTGTATCTAACCCGACTCTGAGATGTCCTCTGAATGCAATTTAAAGGATCTATCCTTGTATATATTCTGTGTGCTGTGATTTCTCCAGCCCAGGAAAACTGCCCTCACTTGATCTTCATTATGGCTGTACTTCCAGGTATTTCTGCTCCCAAATGAAAAAACAGCTATCTACAGTTTAACACATGCATTGTTTTTTTGCATGCATAAGACAGTTATCTCTTAGTTGTTGTTTACTCCTAAAAAATGAGAGATCTTCTGTTATGATTTGTACTGAGATGAATAATGTAATTAAACAATATTACCCAGGAGAGAGAGGAATATAAAATGCCTGAAGTACAAACTCATTTAGTTTTCAGATTTTTTTAAGACTTTAAGCCACATTTTAAGAAGGCTGCCAAAGGCTACCTTTGACTGGCTCATTTTGTTAGATCATGGTGCCAGTACCAGCAAAGCTGTGCCTTTGGTCCCCATACAGGCCATTCACCTAAGAGTTGAACTCAATAACCCTTGTGGGTCCCTTCCAACTCAAAATACACTGTGAAAGTCACAGAATGTATATTCTTTTTCTTGCCTTTTTGGGAAGCCTGCTTAATTTCTCTTTTTGAAAGAGGTGGTATAGGGAATCTGCTGCCAAGAACACGGTTTCACTGAGGGTTTTGGACAATATCCTGGTACTCTTGGTAAATGACAGAAACTTGCAAAAGTAAACAACCTTAGAGATTTAAGAGAGGTGTTGTGGAGGAAAAAATATTCTGCCTTTACAATTTTACCTTATTAAAGTTAAAAGAGCCATAAGTTTATAATTAATTATAAATATGGCTCATTTGTCATATTTTTCTTTAATTAGTATTGTAGAGTGCATAGTGGGGAGGGTCACCTTATGTATTTATTCACTTACTTAGCTGAGCTCAGCTCTAATTCCCTAGCCTGCTTTTGCAATAATTGCAGCTGACTCCAAGGTATTCCAGATGAGGTTCACAGGGAGGATACTGCCTGTCCAGGATCCAGTCAGGTTTTTCCAGGAATCAAAGTCCTTGGGAGCTGAATGCTTCCTATTCCCTAATCACATCTCTGAGTGCTGCATTAGGAAGTGGTTTTTGACAGCTTTAACCCCTTGTCCTTTTGAAGTGGTCTGAAAACATTATATTTAACTTCGTATTTCTACAGAACCTAGAATCCATCTGATAGAAACAGAAAGAGAGAATAATTTTCCTATTTCTCTTTCCATTTTTCTCTCTTCCTCACGTTGTGTGAGGGGTTTGTATAGCTATGTCTTTACCTGTGTCAGTCAGCAGCTGGTTGCTGTCCACTGAAACACTCTCTATTGGTTTCCTTCCTTTCTCTTCTCCAGATTTCTTCAGTAGACATAAAGGAATAAAAGGTCAAAGCTTAACATAAAGCTATGCCTGCATTTAGAGGTTGTGCAACACAACCAGAGCATATTTATAGAGCAAAACAATTCTTGCTGGAGAACAGACATCCACACGACACAAGTTTCAAAAGTTTTATTTCAGAGGAACTCCAAGTGAATGTCCATGAATGACTACAGTACAGTAGATGGAAAGCTTTGATATGTTTACCACTTTAACTTCATCAGAAAGGGATCCAGTCTGTCTTCAGGGATTATCCTGTGACACAAAACACAGCATGGTAAAATGAGAACTTATTGGGGGCTTTGCTTTAAAAACAGACTCCTGAGTTAATTGTTCAGGTATACATATGCAAAGTCACCAAATCCAAAGTAATTCAAATCCCAAAATTTTCATACAGCCAACTTTATCAATTTTCATACAGCCAACTTTATCAAAACGCCTACATTTTGGATTTCAGTTATTGAAAAATAACCTAAACCATTTATCCGGGAAAATTTTCCACTTTCAACAGGAGGGACTTCATTCAGTATCCTACTGCCACATGTAGCACATAATGACTGACTAATACAGTAACAAGAAAAAGCAACTTGATCCTTTCCACAGAAGATGAACTGCTGTGAGGCCATAAAATCAAGCTTCAGAGGACCAAAGCAAATGTAACCTAATAGACAGGTCAGCAAGGTAGGAAGAAAATAAAAAAGTTTGGGAGGTTTTTTTCTTATCACAGTTTGTGTATTTTAAATTGCCCAGTCACTGGCTAAAGAAAGCAGAAAGCAGACAGTGAGTTAACTTCAAATAGAAGTAAAGCATACAATTCTCCATCTGACAGAAAGGAATAGTAAACTGTATGTCAGTCATGACCTGAAGGACACTGACACATGTTTGGAGATTTAGAAAAACCTGGAAACTCCTGCACCTTGCTTTTGGGCCACAGAAGGGCAGGACAGACATTCCAGGCACACACCTCTCTCTTTGCTTTTGCAGACTTGTTAGTGTACATGTTCAAAATCCTACTTCTGAGAGTAGGTGTTGCTGGGGTTTTAGGGGCACTGTGAATTGTTTCCCAGCCCTGGACATCCAAACTCCACCTGTGTCCTACAGACAAAAAAAAAGAGATATTGTTGGCTTCTTTCCTCTGACCTTTTCATGTTTGCTAAATTCAACAGCTTGCTCTGCTCAGTAGGGAAATGGAGATGGAGTCATTATTATCACTGCTACTGAAGAACTACCCTTTATGTTCTCTCTTGCCCCTATTTTCTTACTTACATTGAGAAGCTGCCAGTTTCTCATACTCTTTGCTTTCAGCTTTCATTACAGCACAAAGGCTCTGTGGACCACAAGGAGGTTTATTATGTCTGTCTCATTCTGAGTCCTAACAGTGGAAAGTAAATTGCAGAGAAGCTAGCAAACAAGAGAGGCCTTGACATTAGCTTTAATTTTAAAAGAACTAACTCTTCTATTCATGAAGCTTATTAATTAGCAAGGGATGCTTAAAGGAATGAGGCAGTAAAAGTTTTCTTTGGAGTAAAATGCTGGACTTCAGCATTTCATTATGAAACACAAATATGAACTTAGGAGGAATTAATTGTCAGGTGTATTTGAAAATGATTGTAGGCACCCCGGGAATGTTCTCATTTGTTGTTTTAAAAGGCCTTTTAATCTGCATCCAGTTTCCTCCTAAATCTTCAAACTCTTCAGCACAGTCTTTTCACACAGTGTAGAGTGTGATGCATGTTTTGCCCATAATTTTACCCTGGCTTTGAACTATCTGCTAGTGGTAATGGAATGTGGAGCTGTCTGCTATTTTGAACTCGAAGTAGGAAATGAGAGACTGAGAATAGTTACTCTTTTGACTCTGTGTGTTCTGCATCACAGAGGTTTGAGTTTCTCATTTGGTACGGGAGAAAATCCTGTGAAGTACCACCATCTGCCCTGCCTTTAAACTTTCCCCTAGCCTCCCACTATTGGCTGCTCTCAAAGATAAGAGGTTGCACTGGATAGTCCTGACAATGACTGCTGTTATGTTTTCTATGCTTTTCTGAAATTTCTGTAGATCATAACTACGTCACATTGCCGCAGTCACCCTCAAATTATACTTTTGGTTGATCTCAGCAGAAAGGCCAAAGTCTGATATTTTTCCCATCATAAGCAATGCAATTGGGCTTGTTACCTTCAAGGACAGCTGCATTAGGTTTTGATATAAAGAGTGTAGAATCAAAAACCAGAAGTGTTTTCTCCTTTTCTAAGTTTATCTTCTGGATCAGAATCAGGTTTTTCAGAGTACAATAATCTCCATCTGTTTTTTGGTACTCAAGAGAAAAGAATACTGGTGCTAGTCATATGAGCAACAGCTCCTCATGTACCAGCATCATTCCTGAGAGGCTGGCAAAGGGATCAGCACTCAGTTTCTGTGTCAGCTGCTACCAAAAAACATGGCCACCCAAAAAAAACCTGCATGAACTTATATATACCTTGTGTAAGAATAAAATATCATTGACCAAACTTTATCCTTGGGTCTATACAAAGAAACTATATTACTAGATTTATACTTACAGACCCAAGGACAAAATAAAGCTGCCAGACAGTATTTTATAGTAGAGCTGTGACTATTTAAATTGTTATTCCAAAAATAATTTTTGATCAACAAATGTAAAACTGTATAATGAGTAGAGTTAATCCTACTTTCCAGCCAGAACAATTCCAGACTAAGATGCATCCTGAAGAATAAGCTAGTTCTGTAGTCAATGAATCTGTGATATGATGTTGAAATATCAATCCAGACTCTTTTGGATAGCACACAGAAGAAATGCAATGGGTTATTTACTTGGTATTCAATATTCTTGTGGTATGGAGGTCATTTTGTATTTCTTTCCAGTTAAAGGGTAAAGGTTCACACAAAGTCCAATCTACATTTGAATTACATTATCTACATGTTCCTGGGCCTTTTTGCTGTTTATGATGTTAACTGCAGGTATTGAAGACCCAGGCTCTGGCATTCATCATGCACACAAGAGCCAAGTTTCTGCACTCAGCTGCACTGTGCAAATCCAAAGGCTATTACGTGTATCAGAACTAAAACTTCCCCATAATAAGGAATCAACAGCCTTTGTTCACCAGGCTTTGCCAAAATCCCTTCATCTGGCACTCAAAATGATCACTTGGCAGAAAATAGCATAACCCCAATGGTATACACAAAATATCAGCTGGGGCTTAGGGCAAATCTTGGTCCTAATGAAGTTAATGGCAGAAGTCCCACTGATTGCAGTGAGACCTGACACAGCCTGTGACAGCTGCGTGTCAGCCAGAGCAGACTGCAAACAGCCCTTCAGTTCACTGTACACCCTTGGAAACACACAGAGGCTTTCACTGGTCCTTTTGTCCACTCCAGCAAATCAAAGATTTTAAATTACCTCAAGGCTATGGCTGGGAAGTAAAGCTACAACTGATTTCAGTTCTCTGCTGTATAGGAAAAATAAAAATGAAATGTTGTTTCAAGATTCCCTTAGATGATTATTTCATTAACTTTATAGACTACTAAAATTCTAAAAATTAGTAGCGTGGTCAAAATCTGCTCAACTTAAAATGTTTTGCAATTCAGTTTAAAAATGATGAAAAACATTCTTTTTCAGGTAAACAGAAATTTTAAATTAAAATAATATATATAAATCATGTATATATATATATGATATATATATTAGTTTATATATATATATCAGTTTTTATATATATATATATAAACTGTTACATACATACATATATATACGTATGTATGTAACAGTTTATCATCTTTGAAATGAGCTAACTGGGACAATGCATATAAAAGCTGTTAAAACTTCCCAAAAAAGGGTTGTTTTGTTTTTTTTAATCCTGGTTTATTTTTTGTAGATTTGACTTCTGGATAGCATGAGGCTGGCAGAATAGGTTAGAAGGTACTTCTGGACTCATCTTCAAAACAAGTGGCTTGTGGTGATCTAAAAACATCTCAAGATGAAACACTTTTAGTAACCTCAGCTGATGAAATTGCTGTCAGGCAGCTCCTGTACCCTAAACTGAGGGTAGAGGACTCCTGAGACAAAACAGATATTGAAAAAGGACTTGCACGTCAGGGCATTCCCCTCTGTTGCAGTTGCATGGAGCATTATCCAGAATTTCCTCCTTGCCCTTTGTTTCTTCTGCTAGCAAAGTGGTTAAGTGGTTAAGTACTGGTGTTGGAGAATTTTGCTAAGAAATGGCTTAAAAGGCAGCTGTGAGGAGCAAATTCTCACAGCCTGTTTCTGTAAACAGCTAAGTTCTCAAGCCTGTCTTCAATAACATGGAGGCCTTTAGAACTTTCATAACAGGGTGAGAAAATAAATCTTGGATTCAATAACAAACCACAGGTATTGAAAACAAAAGGAGGGGTTAATGTGTAATCTGTGACCTATGGTGAGCTCGGGTTTGCAATATGCATGAGCCTAATTAACACGGTTATAAAAACCTGCATTTTGGATCAATAAAATGGAGTTCGATGCTGAATCAAAGGACCGGTCGTCTCCCTTCGCTTTCAACATACTGGTATGTTGAGTCCCACCACTCTGTAGGGTTACTTAATTAGGCCCACAGAAAAAAGAATTTTGCCTTCTTTTCCATATCACAGGTGTTTATTCAGTGGAAAGAATAAGGTCAGAGTCTTCTATTTTCCTTTGAACAAGGTAGCACCGCACTATCCTGTTTTGTCTTGATTTAATTACTGATTCTAGGAGGAAAGCTGTCACCACACAGGTTCTGTTACTGTTACTTTGTTTTAGTTGCTGCTGGAGGGCCATTGTAGTGACTGTTTTGGAGGTGCCCCCAGGCAGGTCTGGCCTGCTGAGATGCTTTTGTGCCACTCTGAGAACTCGTGATGAGTTTTTGCACCCCTGCGGCAGCGCAACCTGTCTCCTTGGCAGCTCAGACTGACACCGTGCTGCTCTCCGGTACGGCTCATGGCTTCTCTTCTTGGCGCACAATTACCAACAGGTGTAGCCATGCTCTGAGAGGCCCGTGGCAGCAGCCTGTAGTACACTAATTGCTTAAAGGAGCTGCTCTTTTAGGAGAAATGGTGCTTGCATTGTCGTGCAGGCTGCTGATCATTGCCTGGCACCTCTGTGCTCAAGGCAGGAGTCCAAACAACTTGCGACAAGGCATTCTGCCATCTCAGCAGATGGACACGAGCATAAGCAGCTTAGGGACTGTGCCTGCGTATCAGGCACAGGCACTGAGGGCATGATTCCCAGCCAAGAGTGCTGCAACTGCTGTTTATCTTCTGCTTACCAACCTAGAGTTGTTTATCTTCTCTTACCAACCCAGAGTTCAGGGAATATGTCACTGCTAATTAAGACCTGGGCTGGACTCAGTTTCAAAAGCATAAAATACAACTGTGCAAAACAAGTGTCTGTCTGGCTTGAATTGAACCACAAGTCCTAGGAGAGTTCTCAGGATGAAATTGGTTCTGGGGCAGACCAAAAAGATACCTCAAAATGATGCCATTTCATCAGATTCAGGAAAAGAGTAAGGAAGTGTGAACAGGGAAATCACTTTTAATATATGGGTGGATTTAAATTTTCTCAAAAGAAAAAGTAAAACTTGGCATCATAAAAGTATTGCAGTTGGAATGAGAAAAAGTCCTGATTGTAAATTGCATGAGTTTACAGTATAATCTCATAAAGGCAAGCTTAGGGGTATTTTTGTTCGGCAATTGAAACACTGAAAGATAAAACTTCTTCAAAAGCAGAAGACAATAGTGCATTCACTGCAAGAAAACCCAGACCCTAAGGGATCTTTTCTTCTGCCAGTTCCATGAGCCGGATAAGATTTCATTACCTGAGGTGCAGTGGTACTAGAGGTCCTAGAATGTCTCTGAAAGCCTAAACTGGCATTTAGTGTTCAGAGACCTTGTTTATGTACAGAAAAGATACAAAGTAGAAGAATGGGCAATGTATTATTTGAACTATGACATGACGTGCTTCTGCTCATTGGAGACAGCTGTAATATCATATTACAGGACCAAGGACACACTGAAAATATATTGGAACTTCATTAAAACTGGATTTTGATCTTGCCACTGTTATCGAAGTTGCAAGCCAAATATTCATGAAATATCCTATCAGTATCAAAACTGATTTGTATTTAAGGTAAGAAAAGAGGTCAAGCATTTGCTTTCCTGATAAAAACCTAAATAGAAATAGATGGAAGGAAAGCAATTGAATAAAAATGCAAAACTAAAACTGAAAAGGAGTCACTGTATGACACTTCACTGACTACTTGAAATACAGGAAAAGCTGTCCTAAAAAGTAAAACCCTGTCAAAAGAAATTCAGCAACCAGGCACAGCAAATTTCAGTGCTGATAATTCATTCAAGTCATTATTCCCACACTGTGTGTAACAGGACAGTGCATTTTACATTATTTTATTTCACCTTCTTTTGCTTATACCCATGAAGCAATCTTTATCAAGTGAAGGCTGAAAGACATTATGGCTGTGTGGAAACTGGACTACAAGAAACTCAAATGTTATTTAAAGCTTAATAAATCCATATATCAAGACTAGTAAGTTTCTATATATTGGATGTTGCTTTTATCATGCACTGATAAAAAGAAGTTAATGCCTTATATCCTCTTCCTCTTGTATTGGAGGTCAGGAAAGTGGAAGGACAGTGGGGAAGGAAGGTTTGCTATGAGGAAGCAATACTGAAGAATAAGCAAGAACAAGATGCAGCATATTCCAACACCCTCTATTATATCATTATTCTCTAATGATTTAACTGGATAAATTACATCACTTCAGATTGTTCCCAAGCCCTATACAGAAAGACACACAGGATTTGTTTGCCATCACCAAAATATCTTCCCACAGTTCTGTCACCTTTCAAGACCAATATAGCCCTGACAACTTTCCTTATTACACTTGTATCTATATCAACATTTGAATTTGAATGTATATATTTATGCTTCTGTCAGAGGACCTCAATTTATAAGAAAATATTTTGGTAGTATCATAAAAATTTTGCAGGGTCATCATATCCCCTTGCGTCGTTTAATGTGATAGTTTTGGAACACAAAGTAAATTAGAAAAAATCTGCAGTTATTTTTGCCTGTTACCATGCACTTTTTCCTACTGTAACTATTTAAAGTTTAAATCAAAGCACAGTGAAGTTAGAATTTCCTCAATGAAAAAACCTTTTCTTATTTATCACATTTCAAGTAACCCAGTTTCCATTTGAATATCCTGATGGCCTGGAGTTACACATGCATGTCAGCTGAACCATTCAACTCATTTTCTCAGATGGCTTTGCAGTCAAGCCACAGCCCCCCACCATCACACCAAAAGAGTAAATTAAACAAATATCCTTTTCATATTTGTAAGATGAAGGTCAGCTACCAGGTTGAAGATGACACACTAGTCTTGTCTTCACTGCTAGCTGGAAGAATATTTAATTTAGGGAGGGCTGGCTTGCAAAAAAAATGTAGGAAAGAAAGGATTGCTTTCCATCACAAATACCATGACTGGGTTTTGTGAGGCTGGAGGATGATCACTGGGCAGTTTTAAGGGAAACAAACATCTGAAGAAAATAACCAGCAACCAGCACTAGATAGGACCCCAACAATCAAAATGTCTGCTGCTAAATTGTGCTGCTTTTTTCTCCTTCACCTTCAGCTTTTTTATCCACTTCCACGGTATCAAAGCCAATGCTAACAAGGAGAGTGAGCACTTGCAAGTCAGGCATTCCACAGTCAAACTTGCACTTTGCAGCATCCACCTCTCTGAAAGGTCTCCAGATACCTGCTCAAAGCACCACTGCTCCACAAGGGAGGATTAAAAAGGCATCCAAACAGACATTAATATGTGGTATACTAAAGTTAGACACTGGTATTATTGTTGGTCTAAAGATAATTCTGGCCTTCTTCCTGTCTCCAGCTTCTTGATTTCTGTGTTCACTCTTTCACAAATTCACACTCTTCCCTTCTGAGGAAAGGAAGAGTGTGAATTCACCTCATCTTCCATTTCACTGATGATCCTCTAGCATAAAACATCCAGACTGTTTCTATCCTGCACAGAAATTCTTAATTGCTCAAGCTCCAGCAGATGGGGACTTATCTGGGACTCCTATTGTCAAGAGATCAAGAGAGCTCAGCTCTTGCCAAACTTGCTCTAAGGAGGATTTCTCTAGCCTCCCATCAGTAGCCTTAGGCCTTGTTTCCCCATTCACAAAGACATTCACTGAGAAATGGCCTTTTTCTCCCAGTCAGGGTTCACTGTTACCTCACCCCACCAGGTAAGAAGAGATCTGCCAGAGGTGGTGGCACAGCCAGGCCAGAGCCAGGCAGGCTGGAGAGGGGCAGGAGAGACTAAACATCCTCACCCTGCAGCTGCCAGGAGGGTAAGACCCACTGGAACCTTGAGCCTTGCTCATGCCCTCCTCCAGCACGCTTAGCCTACAGTAACAAGTGTGCACTTTTCACAAGATTATCAGAGAGAAAGACTGAGGATAAAGGAAAAGGTAGAGTCAGTAATCTTTCCTTAGGCCTCCCTTTGCTCCTGGAAAAGTATTTCCAGAATTCAGTTTCTGTTGTGGGGGAAGGAGGGCAAGGCAGCAGCTGTTTTAGGAAACAGTAAGCACAAGGATGCATTTGAAATGTGACCATGACCTACTGTGCTTCACATTTTGCAGGAAAATGCTTTTATCTGTTGCAGATTCACAGCTTTTAGCTCTTTCCTGAAAGAAGGGGTCTGTGACCTGTCTTTGAAATAGCTAAGCAGGACCTATTCTTTTCCTTTTAAAACACAGTTGAAAGGGGACATGATGAAACAGTACTGAATAACTGTGAATCCTTGGAGCAGAACTGAAGCCATCCCTCTATCACACAGTGCCCTACCCCTGAAGCCATATCCTACTCTATTCCCTGGCTGGCCTAGAGAATCCTGAGTTCATTGCTACACAACAATCTCAATTCAACAGGATGGCTGGTGAGCACTCCCCATGTGTACACCCTGTGACCATGGACACCCAAACTTGGCAAGAGAATGGGGCATGTGGGTCTCAGCTCTGTAAGACAGGAAACAAAGGTGAACACAATTTTTTTCCAATTACAGGCTACGACATGTAAAGGAAATGGTAGGGTGAAACTATCTTCCTTCTAAAGGAAACTGACACATCATACTGCATTTTGTCCAGTCTTTCCAGTTCACAAGGCAGTTCACTAGCTGGAATCACTTTGGAGATTTAATTACAGGACAATCTAATTAGTGGATCTAGAAAGTGAAGCCCATGAAACTCAAGTTAAGAATTCACTGTTACTTTAGCTTGGTATCTAGACAAGGGTGAGTAATTCTGAACTCTGGATAGAGGGAAAATAAAGCTACTGAAGGATAATCAATTACAGTGACTCTCCAAAAGCCAACAGCAGTCCAGATGCTGACATGTAGAAGGAAAAGCATAAGTTCATGGCATATTTAAGCTCACTAAAAAAAACCAACCAACCAAAAAACCCTGCCCTGAAACAAGGAAACTACATAATAAAAATGTCACAAGTGGTAGAATTTTTTTAGATTTGTTATGAAATAAGAATCTGAAGAAAGCAAGAATCTGAAGTGTGGGTTTACTAGTGAATACATTAAGTAAATTTTGGTTCAAAATTCCACTGGGAACAATACTCATTAGGTGCTGTCCACTACTGTAGATGGTTAAGAAGTATCTTAATAGAGGAAAAAGCTATTAAATATTTCATCTTAATAATACCTACCGTTTGTCTCATGGTCTGCTGAAACAGACAAGAGAGTTTTCCATGATAAATTTATCTCTCTGAAAAGGAAGAACTGCTACAGATTTTGTGGCTGAATTTTTTTCCCACTTGTCTTTTCTGCCATTTCATTCCATACGCTCTGGAAGCATTTGCTGCCAGAGAGGAAAAACATATTATTACATGAACCAAACCAAAGGTTCATATAATTTTATGTCCTGTTCTGGGTAGTAGTCAATATGAGTTACCTGACACAGAACAGGACAGATAGAAGAGATACAAGCAATTCTAAATAAAAATTCAGAATACCAGGGTCAATAAGAAAATACTGGCTTAAGCTCAGTATTAATATCTCCTGAAATATAATGATTTATAATCATTTAAATATTCTATCCCATTAATATTTGTCAGTCTTTCCAGTTTTAGTTCTGGTAATTGGATAATAGTGAACGATTTCAACTCATGTATTCCTAAACAATATTTCACTCCTGTACTGCTTTATACTAGCTCACTAACATGAGTTAAACCAATTGAGAAACAATCTGTTCTCCATCTGCTACCCATACTCTAATGCATTAATTAAATCCCCAGCTCTGACAAGTTTTTTAAAATAGTGCTGAAGAACTATTAGCGCAATTTTTTCCAGTTAACTTTATTTTGGCTCACAGTCTGGTCTAATATTCTAAACCACCATAACTACTGTCTGTATTTGAAGAGCAAGACATTCATTAGTTTTCTGTTTGATAGCTGTCTGTCTACTTCAGTTTACATTTCTAAAGTCATATGCAAGCCCCTCATACTGCCTCCATTCTTCTTGATTGCTCTGCTCAGATAAATTTCCCCATGGCCACCACCCTCTTACATTTTCCAAACCAGAAATGAAGCATGAATTTGCAGTGCAAGCAGTAGGTCTTCATACCGGTTGGCCCAACAAAGGCAGATACACAAATGCTTTCTGGATCCTGTTCAACATTAGTCATTGTGTGGGAAAACTAATTTCTTTCCACACTTAATTCTTAATTCTTCTGGAATTGTGAATAATCAATGGCCTTGATTAGGTATTTTGTCAAATAGAATTTGATGAGATACATTGGCAGATGGATATTTTACTAGTTCTGCATCTGAGCTCTTCAGCAGAAGCAGCTCATCAGTTTAACTTGTACATTTCAGCAGAAAGAGCAGGATGAAATGTCATGAGGCTGTGCTGGATTGTATGTGAGGCTTCTGACCTAATTCACTTCATTCTTGCTTCTTCTCCCCTCTCCCTTTGGTAAACCCAATATCAGACTTGCATAACTGTTGAAAATCATAAGTGCCTCCTCTATGAAGCACTATGAAAAATCATTGCATCACAAGCTTTACAAAGAGATGCTAAAAACCATCTTTCATTAAAAGTGCATTAGGTGCTAAATGAATCTACAAAGCCATACTCAGAGACATATATTGCACGTATGGGGAATGAGATTATATAAAGTTTGTGTCTGGCAATCTGCTACGTAAATGGAACATTAATGTAATAGAAAGTATCTGCTTCTATCAGCAAGGCTGACATCATAAACTGCACAGAATAATCTCTCACCGTTAATAGCATTTCACTGGAATCACCGCAGACAGCACAGGAAACATATCCACTGTAGCAATATCCAGCATGTCCAAAGGATAGCCTTTCTCTTCAACAAATTTAATGCAAAATTAGACAGGGCATCATTTAAATGGTCAGCACTTTAATTTTATTCCAGATCTCACATCCTAAAAATATGAGGGTAGGATACCAATCTGATCCATATCCATTTTATCTACAAAAAAATGAGAACTCACCAACCCTTAAATCTGGTACTAAATATATATGGAAAGAATTTAAGGAATATAATATAAATCTGGTACAAAGTATATATGACATGGAATGGGGTTCCCCCCACCCTACCCGCCCCCTGCATTAATGATATGGAAATTAAATTATAGTTAAGGGATTAAGATGTGCAAATTAAATTTAACTTTCTAAGCCAAATCCTTAACTGGAATAACTAAGATGTAGTTCAGACTTGAATAACATCAAATGAGCAATATGAACTACCAGGGAGTAAAAACAATCGCAGCAAGGAGGAAGAAATTACTTAGGTATGACATTTCCCTGACTAAACAAAATACCAGGTTTCAGTTATTTTAGAAATAGCAAGGCTTCAAGTAGCAGTTAGCAAGACACTTCTGAAAATGACAGTATTTGCTATTCAGTATTTGCTATTCTTCTCTTATTTGAAAGAGTTTTTTGTCTTCATGTTTTGTTCCCTCTTTGAGCACTTCAAACCCCAACCTGAAAAATAGGTGCTATCTGTAGGGTTTTATTTAGACTTCATTAAGGAATGCTGGATAAAGGCTTTTCTGACCACCCTGAGGTTGGAATTCCTTTACGTATTCCTTTCTCCATATTTTAGTGCAAGTCTGTTGACACTTCCTACTTAAATACTCCTGTTACATGTAACATTGGCATTCCTCTTAATTTCTCACAGACAGTAGCTAACAATATGCTCTATTTCAACTTGATGAAAGAGATTATAGGAAATCTCCATAAAGTCACCAGAATATTTATTTAGGAGCTGCAAAATACAGATCTAAAGATTAACCACATTATAAAACTTGGACCTATCAAACCTTTCAGCAGGACAGTATCCCACTGAAAACAGCAAGTTGTTCTCAGTCTTCACTTGTGAACTTCTTCTTTGCATAGAAAAATTAAAAATAATTTGACATCAGGTTGATATGGGCCCTTGCAATTCAAAAATTAATCTAGGTCCTAGAGGAAATTAACATTTGTTTCTTAAAAGTAGCAAGAAGGGGAGGGCCATGAGAGACTGACCAAAGGCACTGACCACTGCCCCCTCTGGTGGCTTTTCCCCATCTCCTGGAGGTTTTGCCATTTCCTCATGCCGAGTTACAAACCCATTTTTAGATGCAGTATAAGATACATATAAAGATAAAATATAAGATGCAAGGCCTGGGTGACAGAATTCATAGTCTTTTTTGTGCGTTGTAAACTCATCCAGCCCTCTGGGTATGCAAAGTTAGGAATAATGTAGGTTAGTACTGCAGCAACAGAAATCCCCTTGAGGATCTACCCTCAATGCCTCAGCGCTCTATTGCCTGAAAAAGGGCAATGGTCAGGTTATTCTACAGAATAAAGAATAAGAAAAACAATCTCCTTTTTTTGCTACATAAGTCACCACAGCCTGAGTCAAGAAGCAAATTGTACTCTCTAATTGCAGGTTGTCAGACACAAGTATGCTTCCCAGGTCAGTGTAATAAGGAGTGGCAGTGACTAACTGATCTCACATCTAAAAACATCACTTACTGTCTCCTTTTTCTGACTTTGAGAAGAGTGAAAAGCTTGTGTCTTATTAATATGGCAAACTTTTTTAGAAGGACATATTTTTCCAGAATGTTTCCAGATCAGATTTCAAGACAACCATAAATCTACATTAGAAAATAGCTTGAGAAACAGATGAGGTATTTTTGTACAAAATGCTTTTGAGAAATGCTTAGCAGATTATGCAGCAAAGTTTTCAAGGCCAAGGCCAAAATGAAATCTAGTCTAATAAAAACCAATTCATTGGAACTTCCTGAAGGAAAAGATAAGCAGCTGGTCCACTTAGATGACATCTTTACTCTTTCTACGAATTTCAGAAGTATGGATGTAACATAGAGATGGTCACGCTCCAAAAGCAGGGTGCTTGAAAAAGCCATTTATAATAAAATTTAATAAGCATATTGATTACTTGGGAACCTAAGTTCCCATTTTGAAAGTGAGGTAGGCACTGACAAGCTCAACTGTTCTAAAAACATAAGAGACTCAACACCCTAATTCCCTAATTCTCATGCATATATCCAATGTGAATTAAGCTTTTTATCTTTCAAGGCACAGAATTATTACAAATGGCAACCACTATTTTTTCTACTGATATTCAAGCAAATAAAGAGACTCTGTATACCATCTCCAGAATCTATTTTTTTATGTCTGAATCTGAAATTATTCCATCTTGAAAGAATTTTGAGGGCATTTTGGCCAATCTTCCAATTTGAGCAAGATGGCTTCCATAGCTGTGTGCAGTTCATAGTAGACTTCTCACAGAGCACCAAAACCAAACTAGAAAACACAACTGCTTATGGTGGGAATGTTTACATTAAGAAATATTTTTAGGCAAATAATTTAAATAGTTATTTCCACCAGAAGGGATTACCAGAAAAGAGAGACAGTAGCAATATATGTGCTTGCACCTCTTGCTAGCTGTGAAACAGAGAGAGAATTTTAGTTTCCTTCTACACACCCATTCAAGGTACTCTGCCAAAATCTTACCACCAAAGCCCCATCCTCCTGCTGCCAGCTAAGGGGGCTGCAAGGGAAACTGTGCAGCCAAACCCACATTTCCTACCCTTGCTCTCCTGGGTTATAGAGGTGCAGTTCGCAGCTTCCTCAGCCTCAACATGGAGCTGCCTGTTGGGGACTTGCCTTTCAGTTTTGCTTTTTTCCCTGCATCCAGAAATACCTTCAGTGCCTTAATGTATCAAGAGGACTGTCCTTTAAATAAGTAATTTTTTTTTAATTTCCCAGATATTTTCTAACATTCAGCAAACTGCTGAGTTTTGGAGATGATTATTTATGTAAGCACAGATTTTCCTTTCTCTTAATTTTTGCACAGTGCTTTGCACAATAGGAGCCTAATTATATTAATGGTGCTCTGCCTCTGAAGTCTGTAAGAAACTTGGGCATCTCCATCCGTGCCAAGTCTCTAAGAACTTATTATTCTAAAAGAAAAAACCAATAGGCTAAAGCACAACATTTATAGATCTAGCAGATCTCTAAGGATCTTCTTGAGTCAATGATAGAAATACATTGGCTCACAGAAACCAATCTGGTTCTATGAATTCTCATTTTGTTTCCAGACAGTATCTGATACCTTGTCTAGAAGAACTGTACTCATCTAACCTACACATACATTTTTCACACATACACTGTGATAAACTAATATTGGCATTCTGGTGGAGTTATATTTAGTGATAGAGTCATTAGTGACCTGGATTTGGAAGATGGAAAGTTAGGACACAATGTTTGCAAACTCAACAGGATCACTCGAAGTACTAAATTACTCCAGGGGAAAAACCCTCACAGTATGGGAATTCTCACTTCTACATAAATGTTGTTGAAGAATGCTCCTGATAGCAAGTATGGGAAGAAAACCAGAAATGGTCGTCAATAGTGTATTTTAGATGAATGAGCTGTTACAGTATTGGAATTTGATGATGTTTGTGCCCTTTCTGACAATTAAGTGCTTGCCTGTGTGTGCTTTCCCTGGTGAGTCTGTAATCTTTGCTGTTGCAGCATTTCAGGCTGTTGAGGAAACAGCCTGAGACTGGACAGACGTATTTGAAATACACAGCAGGATTTCTCAAAAATGAACCAACAAAACTTAGAGAGAACTTTCCTACAGAACCAAAACCAAGAGAAAGCTCCATGCATTACAAGGGTAAACGTACTTTGACATCTGGGGAATGCTCAGATAGGGCTAAAATGGAGGGCACAATCAAGTACAGAGAAGAGTCCATACACACATACGCTTCCCTCAATTAAAAGTATTTTTCCTTTATTGTTTTATTCCCTCTAATGTGTATCAAGCTTATACAATGGCTGGACAATTAACCGCGGTTCTTTGCTATGGTCTACGTTAGGAGAAACAGGTAATACATTATTTATTTGCAGAAAATCACTTGGTGAAAGTCCACATCGAAGTTTTTCTGTCTCAGATGAAAAGCTGAAGGCTGGGGTAAAAAATTGATGATGGTTCCAGACTGGTGATTTCATGGCAAGGAGACAAACAAGAAGTTCTCTGTAGCATCATGCTACCAGAAAATTAAGGAATTCTTTTCCACAACGTTTTGCTGATATTTTATTATTGATGAGATTTCTGTACATACCCTTCATGCAACAGGCGAAGCACTGCACTCCAAAGCCTGTAATCAAAAGCAATCCAATGAAAGCTGATTTCATTTACAGGTAACAGGAAAAAATGGAGTAGAAACATAAAACTCTCCTGCGCTGTATATGGAATTTTCTTGACAAGGATAGTGCTCTAGAATTTTTTCCCTCTTTCTGCTTTTGCCACACATGTAAAAGAAGGTTTCTGCCAGTGTGTAGCAATCACTACAACTTTGGAAAAGAGATGATGAAACAAGCCTGCAGTGACAGCACATAGCTGGAACCAATGATGTAGGCCTGCATTCCTGGCGATAAAGTATCTGAAAAGGAAGCTCTCACATGTTTTACTTATTTTTTATATTTACTTAAACAATAGAAGCTTGAAGTTCCAAGCCTTGTGACCCTCATCCCAGAGGCATTCCCTGGTGCAACCATAAACAGCAAAGGCCACTGGCAGCACCGCTCTCAGCTCTCCTGGAAACAGCATTTGCTCCATAAATGATGGTCAGTGTTCACTCTTCGGGTAAAAGCATCTCCCTTCTCACCTGAGAAATGTGACAAGATTAGAGGGTTTCTATTAGAATTAGAATTAGAATTAGAATTAGAATTAGAATTAGAATTAGAATTAGAATTAGAATTAGAATTAGAATTAGAATTATTCATCATCCTTGAGCCACCTCAGGCCTTTAAATATTTTAAACCAAAAAGGAATGTCCCCGCAAAGGATATTGAATTAAGAAAAATAATTCTCAGAATGCATTGTGAAGCACTGGCACAGGCTGCCCAGGGCAGCAGCAGAGTCACCAGCCCTGGAGGTATAAATGGGATAATGGCTGGATTGGATGCTTTCAGAGGATTTTCTAGGCTGAAGTGCTCCATGGCAGTGGCAGCCCGAGCCCGACGTGTCCCACAAGAACATCCCTCACCATTGTGTCCAAGCGACAGTGTCCCACAGGAACACCGCCCTCATGGTGTCCCTTGGATGGTGTCCCACAGAAACAGCCCTCACGGTGTCCCAGTGACAATGTCCCACAGAAACAGCCCCTCATAGTGTCCCACGGACCGTGTCCCATATGAACAGCCCCTCACGGTGTCCCATGGACAATGTCCCACAGTAACAGCCCCTCCCGGGTTCCCACGGCGCTCCGGCCGTCTCAGCCCGCGGCCTTTCCCCAGCACGGAGCGCGGGCTGACAGCGCCCCCTGCCGGCCCGGCGCTCCCCGCGGCTCCCCTCAGTCACACCGCACTAAACCCACCGAGCGGCTCTCGGCGCTTTCTCTTCATATATTGCGCTGGTTTCGGCTGGGATCGACTTAATTTTCTTCCCAGTAGCCGTAGAGGGCTGTGTTTTGGATTCAGTATGAGGCTAATGCTAAGAACACACTGATGCTGTTATTGTTGCTACGTAGGGTTTAACGTAATTCAAGCATTTCTCAGCATCCCAGCTTGCCACAAGCAGCCGGTAGGAAGGGAGCGTGGCCGGGACAGCTGAGCTGAGCTGGCCAAGGGGATGCCCACACCATGGCCACCATAGAAACTGGGGACTTACCTGGCAGTTTGTGTCCACTGTAGATAGAATTTTTTTAACAAATTAACAATTAAAAGCATGATTGTAGAGTATAACTATGCAATTGGAACTTCAGAAATAGTCCCTTAATTAGTTTATATAGGATGATATCAAGCATCTAAGAAATAATACAGTAAAACAAGTATTTAAGTCACAGGAAGGTTTTAATTTTGGCAGGACTGCTTTCCCTTATTATAAAAAGAACAGAACAAATTTCTCAAAATGTTTAATGTCAGTACTTGCAGTTCTTCTTTCACAACAGCAGGAGAAAAAATATTTTCCAATGCCCAAAAATGACATCTGTGGGGAAAAAAAACTATATTAACAAGAATAAAAAGAACATCTAGTATAATTTATTCACAGAAATGTCTTTAATAGACTAAATTTGCATGGTAAAATCTTTTTCTACCCAGTTTATATAATAAAGAAAAATTACATTATTGATACTGGTGCTAAACCAGCTTTGCTTAGTAAATCAGGCTCATGCTATGCTCAGCAGATGGACACATTTCTGCTGCATGTAGGGACTCTATCAGTCAGCCATCTGAGAACATCTTATCAGCACATTCATCCTTGCCATCTGATTTTAATTTAATTTAAGAGCATCCCTATCAGCAGTTAGATTTAAAAGGTTGAGAAAGCAGTCAGGTCACCAGAGCACTCTTTCCTTATACAGCCCATCTCAGATAGCCCTTGCCACAGATTTGGAACTGCTGCTGCAGGCAGAGAGCAGCAGAGTGAATTCAAGTGGAAGTCATGTCCCCAGAACAGCATTTGGAATATGACTTGAGGAGGCACATGGTAGCACCAACCAAATCAACATTTTCAGCATTATTGACACTTCAAGATATATTACTCCCTGTTCAATTTAAAAAGATTCCCCGAGGAAATTTTTAAGGGGTGATTACTTTATTGGTTGTTATTGAGTCAACCATTTGACAGCTTGTAGGGAATGTCTGAATAACAAAAGCCTTGATAGAAAGAGATCAGGAGACCCCTGGTGACTGATCTGGATGGCAATGATTTGATTTTAGCATGATGCATTTAGTTTCCATTGTTAAAAGAATATACAGCAGATTCATTTACAGCATGAGTGTAACTGTAGTGCTGTGACACACCCTAGAGCCCTGCACTGCACACAGCTCTTGCTCTAGTAAGCAATTAATTTCATCAAATTTCATCAAGATTACTGTGTTCAGCTGGATTACTCTGAGAAGGAAACACTGGGGCTGAACCCCACAGTTTCTACACTTGATATTCACAGAATCACTCCACTAATGTATCACAGTGGCTGTGAGGTGAGGAGAGAAGGAAAGATGGAAAAGAAGATTTCTATCACCTTTAAGCTCATGAATAACCTTCTCCTAGCTCAAAGAAACCAGGGAACATTCCTGTATAAGCAGGCTGTAGAAATAATGGAAGTATTCTGACAAATATAAAAAGAGGGTGAATTGGAGTCAGGTAGTTTTGCAATCTAAGTGGTAGTCTTGGTCTTAAAATAAAAAACACAAGGCTAGCTAATAAGTAACCAAACACAAAGCTAAGCACTGATAAGACTGAATCTAATTTTTTTTGCTGAGAAAAACAGAGAGGCTAGGACAATGAAGACAGGAAAGACCATAAGTTTAATAAACTGACCCAGACACTAGAGCATTTATAGAGCTATGTATAGACATCGGCTTCCTTTAATATGCTGATAAACAGAAATTTTAGAAAAGGAAAAGTACATCAAGTTTTACAGGATTAGATCAGCAGCAGCATTTGTTAATTGCCATAACCCCTAAGTCCCTGATTTAGATGTAGTCTGGCTTTCCCTTTCCAAAGAAAGTGTTGACTATTTCTGTTACACCAAGTACTGGAGGGACATTATGTACACAGAGGTGCTTGCAACCAACTTATCTGAAGCTTAAATTAAAAACTGAAGATTTCTTTTCAGAAGGACTTAAATATGTCCTAAATAAAAGCCTCAAAAAGTCAGAGTTATTTCAACTCTCTCTGCTGGCAGGGTAGCAGCTATACATATTCTAGACTGAGAACTGCACTAAGATGCTTTTCTACTATGGTTCAAAAATTCCCTCTTCTCATGTGTTTATTTTCCACTCCCTAGTTCCCTGACAATCATATAGTTGTGGCAACCTTGTTGCTCATCTTTACTATTCTAACCTGCAATCACTGAGAACCTAATATATTATCATGTGAAGGAAACAAAGAGGTTTTATTCACTCTGTAAACATTTCAGGGCATATAAAATCTGAATTGTTGAATCCTAGATTTCACCTGTGGCATAATGTGAGTTGATCATTAATCCCACATCTGTGCTATATAGTGGGTTTTGGCAAAAAAAAATATTTCAGGCAAATACTAAGATTATACAAATCAAAGGAAGACTGAAATCTCTTTCTCCAAGCACACAAAGATTATGCAGCAGGAATAGCATTTGCCTCACTATTTTTTGAATCACCCACACTTTGCTGAGTACAGCTACTGCAATTATACTTATCCCTCTCTGTATTGCATATGCTAATGTAATTTTTGGTAGTGTGTTGTAGTCATCCATAATTCACTCCTGCCATTCTAACAGAAACCTTTATGCCTGTGGGGCTGAAAAACACAGCTGGTTTTCAAACACACCAGATGAATGCCCAAACCAGTGGATTAGAGTCACTTTCCTTAATCTTGACTCTGTTAACAAGCCTGTGAACAAAACATGTTTAGCAGCAAGTGATTCCATGGGATAGGAGATACTCTCAAGCAACAGTTCTAACTCATCATTTCTGCTGATCTGGCATTTCTCTGTTGCCAAGTTAGTATCTTTGTCATTGCATTACATAATTAACCTTCAGCCAATTCTCTTTTCTTCTGGTCAGAATATAAGCAATCATTTTTGTAGAACAAAAAGGTCTCAAAAATAGCAAACTTCTTACTAAAAGAATCAACTTCAAGTGATTGACATTAGCCCTTGAAAGTAAAGTTGGGCTCTCAGTTTGAATGAGATGTCTGTTATTTCAGATGTGAATCCAAAAAAAAAACAGTGACTGTGAATGTCTAAATGGTGGATAAAACACACACACAAAAAAATAGCTGGGTGTTCCCCAAATGAGAGCTTTGTGCATCTTTCTAACCAGTCTGTGTCCAGGAGGAACAATTCAAGGGAGCTCCATGAGGTACTGCTGTGCAACTCCATCCCTTCCACACTGCTGGGAGAGCCAGAAACGAGGCACAAATACTCCTTGGAAAGCATTTAACAGTGGAGGGAAGGAAGAACACACTTCTTCACACTAAATCAAATCAAAATGCCATGTTCCAGCCCCTACCCACAGATGACTGCACCTAGCAAATGGGATGATCATTTTATGGTGAGCTACAGCCATGGGTATCACACAGCAAGAAATTTCCAGCAGCCAAGGAGCAGCACCAAAGTGAGCATCACTGAAAGAATGATTGATTGCAAGCAAAGAAGAGAGAAATTACACAGGATAGCATCTTGTTCTAGAGATGCTATTCTTCATTCTGCTTTTTAAACACAAGACAAAACCTCTGGAAATGTCAGGAGTTAATTTAAAAGCAATGAAAATTATTTCTAACTTGTCATATCAGACCCTTACAGAAAAGCATCTCAATTCATTGTGTAATGCCTGTAATGCCTAAAGATCTTCTCAATTATATTTGTTTTCCAGTTGATTCTCCTCATCTAAGAAAGAAATGCATTGCTATCTAAAAATAAATGCTTCTGACAAGTTTTTTTCTCTTTTTCAACGCCATTATAACGGGAACAAAAAACCTTGAGCCATTAATTTCAGTGCCAATTTTGTCTGAAAATGGGCAAATTGAACATATTAGGATTAGGTCCATAGAATTTGCACCACCATTAGGTTCAAATGGATAAATATTTTTTTCCCTCTGAATGATATTGTCATACTTCCAAAGGGAACACATTGGGACCAAAGGATGACAGGATCAGCAACAGCCCACAGCAATCTGATGTGAAACTTTTTATGTAATCAAACTTTAAATTTCAAATTCTTGCAGACAGAGACAGAGGTGCATTCCAAGGTGACATAAAGTGCTTCCTCCTCCCCAAGGGTAAATGCTGGACACCAGGAGACTGCTGTGACAGCAGCCATCCCCTGAGCCATCAATCTCTGTTTCAGAAAGCAGGAAATCTAGTTTTGCTAGATGGAAAAGGGAGAATATGTGTCTGCTTTTCTGCCAAAAGAGCAGAAGGCCAGAAGCAGGAAAAACCCTTTGCTGAGACCATGCCCTTACCTCCTTCTTAAGGGAAAAGCACTGAAATTCCAAGAGGAAAATGCATTCTGAGCTGGCTGGGAAGAAAGTGATAAAAAACCAGAAGGGTAGGAGGGAAGGTCTGTTCAGGGAGGAATGGAAAGAAGGGTGATATCAGGATCCAGGGGAAGGAAGATGGAGGTGGGTTAGAAGAGCCAGGCAGTGCCACGGGATAAAAAGAGAGAACAGATAAAAAAGAAGGCCCTGGGAAGTTGACTTACATGCCAGAGGAATTCTTGGTAAAAAAAAGTTTGAGATATAAAACAGTGATATAAAACACTGTAGAAGATATGGTAGCAAACCTACATGAATCTTTACTGGGATTATAGATAATTTCACTCTATGTAGAAGTGTGAGACTATAATAGGAAATGAACAAAATAAAAGCTGTAAAGCATGAAGGAAAGTAGAGAGAGAACTTGTTTTTCTCAGATCATATTTTTACATACAGAGAGGAAAACATTTTCATTCTGAAATGTTAAGAAAAACAAAGAAAAAATGTTAAGAAAAAAAATCTCAGTTAAAGGAAACTTTTGGATTAATACCTTGTTCTGTGGTCTGTCTTTCCTGTCCTTTTTCCTTGTTCCAACTATACTTTCAACATCTAAATGTGTATTTTAGATATATATGTCTAAAAGCCCTAGCTATTGAGCATGCCCATCACATATAAGAACCACTTCCTTGCCAGCTCTGGTATCTAAGTCTCATTCAGGCTCTGTACTGGAAGATATTTAATTTAAGCCTCTTGCCATCAGAAGAAAAGTCTTCTTGTCACGTCAACAGCACAGCAGGACAGCTGGAAGGTAGGCTAAAAGCAAAGCTGCTAAAGACCAAGGCTGACCAGACCACATCAAAGCAGTGCCTTTTGAACTCACCAGAGTGAAAAGTTAGAAAGGAATTAGCAGGAGAACAGGTTAGGTTTTTATAACTGGGTGACATTAAATTGTACATGAGGTAGTTCAGGTTTTAGGATTAAAAAGTACAAAATAAGGTAGGAAAGAAAAACTAAGTTAAGGTCACTCTGACAGGAGTTAAATACATCACTATTAAGGACTGTAGCATTAAGGCAACTGTGATGCCCTTCCTGTTCATGGTTCCTGCTGGTTATTTTGCATTTTGAAACAGCCAGGGTCCTAGCCAAGGCATTTGTTTGGATTTGGCTCAGATACATGTACACCCTGCTGAACACCCAACTTATTTCCCTGGCAAAATGACAGCATCCTGAAATGTACCACTGGAAACAATTTGTTGCACAAAGCCAAGCTCACTTGGCCAAGTTCACAACATGTAATAAAATCGAGGACTTTCTCTGCACATTTTTCACACAACTCACCCCAGACCCTATTTCAGTCCTTGCCTGCTAGATAAGCAACTGCTGAGGTGTATAGTGTAAAAACCCAGAGCAATATTCCTGTTGTTAATAATTTCATCACTGAAACATGAATCGATAGGTTATCACTGGACTGTTTCAATCAAATTAATTACGAGTATTGACAAGGGGAACTGTTCTGGAAGAGTGGTTGATGACAATCCTATCACTGTCTGGGCCTGGCTTTTTTATTTGTTTTAAAACCAGCCAGCGTTAGGAATCCACACAGGTAAAGTTTCAAATCCAGCTGCTCACACAGCATGCAGTCATGGTCACTGCACTTGATTCAACATATTAACACAGTGAAGAACACAACTGTGTGTCAGGAGTTTCTTGTGAGAGAAAACCAATAGAAAGAATTACAAATTCCCAAGCTCTAAAAACAATGAATGAAACTAAAAAGAAAAAAATTAGTGGAAGAATACAAGAGACATGTGGAATGAGTTTCTCAAAATGTAAAAAAAGTGCCCATGAAGCAGCACAGGAGACTGACCATGCTTCAGGAAAGGACTCTATTAATATAAAGTTGTTGCTCTTTGGAGGAGGAAGCTCTCTTTTATGGTTCAGTAAGATGTACCCCAGTAAAAGAACAGTAATAATCAATTCTCCACTACCTGATAAGACTGCTAAAAGGATCAGTGTTAAGAAAGATTGATTAAAGCACATGCCACAACTGCTGTTAACCTGCAAACATATGCAGTTGCACTGTATTAGAGAATATGAGCCCCAATTTAGCAGCAAAGCAGGCTCCTGAAAATTAATACATAACAAAGATGATCAGATGTCTACAAAAGGTATTATAGCAGAAGAAGGAAAAAAATATTTTAAACATAGTTCTGGGGCATGCAGATAGAAAAACAATGATAACACAGACTATTATCATTTATTAAGGGCTGTAGTATGGAGATACTAAAACACAGTCAGAAATGTTTTTTTAAAATAACAAGGATGTTTATAAATACAAGGTAAAAGAGAAATACTCTTCCTGTTTCAGCTTTCATTTGAGCATGACAGGAAATGTGTTGGGAGGATATCAATTTTACAATCAGAAACAGAGGGATGAAGCTTAAGAAGGTCATTACTTTGTGAAAGTACAAAGGAAATGAGGAAAAAAAGGCAAAATTAGGCAGGCCAAGGCACAGTTAGCTGATGAAGATGGTGCTTTGCTGGCTAGTGATTGATAACAGCAGCAATTACTGACAGTTCTAAAAAATGTCATTCCATTTTAATTCTCAATGTGTCAGACTCAGGAAAATTAAATCACATCAGAAGCCACAGACTTATTACTGAAAGGTCAACTTTTATGAAACTTTTCCTCAAAAGTTTTAGTGAAGAGGTTAAATAAACCTACTCCATTAACTTGAGTCAGAAAAGTTTTAGGAGAACATCAGACAAAAATGGGCTAAGAACTATTGCACTAAGACACTAAGAGACACTAAGAGACACTAAGAGACATAAGGCTTTGCCTCTATTTCCAAAGATCACTTGGAAATCAAAATGTAAATGGCCTTGAATATTCATATAATTCAAGACTTTTATCAAAACACGCAGATGTGCTTTAAACTGAAAATTGAAGTAGCATCATTTGCCTTAATTCATGTAGGAATGGTTCAGGAAAGCCAGGGTTACCCCTCCCATGTAATGTCACATTGACTCCTCTGATGCACCCTTTGGAACAGATGGGGCAGGGGGTGAGTGAATTCAGAGCCACAATCAGCCCACTGTACTGGCAAATCTTGATGCTGTAGCTTCTCCAGTAACCCACAGAATTGCATGGAGGAAAATATGATCACTGACTCCTTGTGCAACTGACTGGTTCTAAAAGCCCCGCCAAAAAGTGCTGTCTGTTTTATCCTAGCTCACTTCTTGATCCATGCACAGTTTCAAAGTGTGAAGCCCAGACTATGTCTCTGAGAAGCTGTATATGATTGTGCTCGAGAACAGTGAGAAAACTGAGGTTTGATTTAAAAAAAAAAATTAAGACTTGTCACCATCATATTTTCTGAAAAATCCCTTTGCCCAGGATTTCTCTCCAGGGAAGTTGAGAAGCCTCAGAGAAAAAGGAAAACTATAATTATCTCATTTGCTTCTCCTGTGTTTTGCTGCTTTGGAATGTGGTTGGAGATTGTTTATCAACATGTGAATTGTTTTGACTTAATGACCAATCACAGTCAGGCTGGTTTGACTCTGGAAAGAGTCATGAGTTTTCATTATTTTCTTTTAGCCTTCTGTAAGTATCCTCTCTCTATTCTTTAGTATAGTATTCTTTAATATAATATAGTATCATAAAATAATAAATTAGCCTTCTGAGAACATGGAGTCAGATTAATTTCCTCCCCTCGTCTGGGGACCCCAAAAATACCACAAAGATTAGATTTAAAGTTGTAGACTGGGGCAAAAAACAACAGGAGCTCTTGAAAAATATTCCTACTAATGTACTTGCACTACATCAACAAAGCACAGTTTGTCTGCCAGATTATGCAAATACCACTTTGTCTCCTTTACAATACATTGGGCTATCAACAAGTACCTGTCAGCTCATCTTTTATGTTCAAAGATAAGGATAAGCCCAGTAATCTCAGGCATTTGACAGGTACACCAATACCAGTAATTTTAGCAGACTGACTTACCTGAAGATATAACTCAAAGGAAACCACCCAAAAGTACAGGATAAGTAATGAATTCAGCAATCAGGAAAAATCTTCAACAATTAACCCAGTAGGCCTCGAGGATGTCAAAATTTCAGAAATTATCCAGTTAATAACTACCATGGTATCTTTTTGCCTCTTTTCATATTTGAACTGGTGTGAAACAGTAGAACTTTTAAAATGAAAGAAACAAAAAATTACAAATGAGACTCTTCCTCATATATTACACAATTGAATGGATATCCAAGAGTTAGAAGGCCCAACTAGTTTGTCTTCTGCTAAACAATACAATTTACAATTCATGAAAAGAACTGTATTATGGACAGTAGCAATGACCTCAAGAAAAGAGATTTGAGTCCTGCGAGAGATACATAGCTCCTGTAATGTATTCAGCCATCTGACAGCAAAGGAGAATTAAGACTCTGAGAGGCAGTCACTGAAAAAAATGTTCAAATGGCAAATTGGCTCTACAGATACTACAGAATCACACACTGGCCTCTTGGCTTTCCTACCTGAAGTCAGAGGTAAACAGCAAAAAAAGAAATTTTACTGATGGCACTGGTAGGCCTCTTTGAAAGGAGATGAATCACCTTGCATTTTGAGGGCTTTTAGGTATTCCCCTGAAATTTGAAATTAACATTTTAATTTAATATTACATTTTTCTTATTTACTGCTTCTATTCTTTTTCACTCCATTTCTCACAGACTCTGCTTTTTTCTCTGTTTAGAATCTGAACATATATTATTAGGTTATATTGATTTCATCCTACTATTCATACTCCTGATCTTAAAGTATTGATTTTTAGATTTTTTTTTTTAATTTTCCACCTCACTTTTTGCTCAGTGTTTCTCCTATTCTGTTTGATGTGGCTGAGGGTGCCTGTGTGTTTAATGACTCCTGCTGCTCCAGGATGCTTATCATGTTTGCAGAGCTCTCCCAGCTGATCTGTATGGCCAGGCTGAGCTCTGAGCAGGATGGACAGGCCAGCTGGGGCAGCCCTGACAACTCTGCCCCTGGGAGGGAAATAAATGCTGCACTACTCAGACAGGGTCTGGGATAGGCTTCAGCTCTGGCCAGGAACTAGGGAAAGGCTGGGAACCATGCAGGCACTGTACCTCACACAGTTGTGTGCAGAAATTGCCAAAATAAGAGGGAAACTGAAGGGCTGCAGCAAGCAAGAGCTTCCACTGCCACCATGAAATTGTCTGAAAAATCCCTTCACCAGGATTTCTTCTCCTGGGAAGCCGGGAAGCTTCAGCTTCTCCCTGTTTTGCTGCTTTGGAATGTGATTTGGAGAATTGTTTATCCAGCATGTGAATTGTTTTAACTTAACCAATCCCACTCCAGCTGTGTCAGGACTCTGGTCAGTCACTAGTTTTTATTACTCATTCTTGTCTAGCCTTCTGTCTGTATCCTTTTCCTTTCTTTAGTATAGTTTTAGTATATAATTTTCTTTTAATATAATATAATAACATACTATAATAAAATAAATCAGCCTTCTGAGAACTTGGAGTCAAATTCTCATCTCTCACCTCATCCTGGGGACCCTCACATCACCCAACACTTTTTTATTAGAATGAGAAACAAGACCTGTATTGAGCAGTCCTGGATCAAGGCTGACATCATCCATCATCAGAATTAATTTACCTCCTGTGCTGCCTTCCTGCATATATCAGCATTTTGACATCCAGGGGGGACAGGCCAGCACAGGCAGACAGCAGCTCCTTAAAGCAGTGTTAGGAGATGGAATCAGGCAGTGCACAGCCCCAAGGCGCTGGGAAAACCTGTGTGTTGGTGTGTTTGGGTAGGGTGGGTCATTGCAGAAACACCTTAGTCAGCTTCCTTTTGCTCTGTGACCATCCAACAGGCTTCCCTGAGTCACACAGCCCCACACACCTTCCTCTTGCTTGCTCTTAGAAATGCTATTTCTCTCCTTGCCTCTAACCTCCACAGAAAATGGCACTTTTTTTTTTTCCTGGCCCATCTATCTTCACTAATTTCTGATTAGAAGTGCTGCCTGTAAACCTATGACTAGATCACTCTGTGAGACAGAGGCTTTTTCAGCTTCATGTCTCTGCTTTTGCATGGGACTGATAGCAAAAAAAAGTCAAATTGGGAAAGTGCATGAGGTTTTAAACAATGAAAACCTTCAGCCAAGGCATTGGAGCTTAACTGCAGAGTCTACTCAAGAAAGTGAGCTCAAAAGAGATATGTAGCTTGATAATTTGATATCCAAGAAGCCAACATGGAAAGGATACTTCCTTCTTTTATGTTGTTGATAGGAGTGCTATATATGTGCACTGCAATAAATGGAAGCTTTAAAGACCAAATATAGGTCCATCAAACATACAGAATTTAACAGTCATTTATAACAGCAATGTGAAATATGTTCTTAAAACTCATATAATAACTATTGCTATAACTATTGTCTCCTCATGGAGAATGTTAAAATCAGCAGAGAAGAACAGGGTCACAATACTGCCCTTATGAATAGACAATCACTTGTACAATTATTTCTATTATTATCTCCAGCCTGCCAGCTACAGAAGTTGTGCTTGAATAATGCAAAAAGTAACTTACTAATATGCATACTGAAGGGTTTACCTTTTTCAAGACTTTTTTACCAAAAAGCTGATCTCTTGATATCATTTAATACACTTTGTAATAAAATATGTAATCAAGGACAGTTTAAAATGGGCACTTATGAGAGATGTATATGTCATTAAAAGCTGTGTACAAGAAATTGTGGTTAAAAAATTTACTTGTGACTTCAGAATTTTGTGTGTATCTCTTATGTAACTGTAGGTTTTTCATTATCTTTTACTTTTATGGAATCTTTATCATTCAGTTCTGCTTTACTGTCTAAGGTATTAATGCACGCTGAACTAAACCGATTTTTTTAATAATTTTGCTAGAGCTACTGAGCTCCCTGCATCCTTTCAATGCTCTAAATTTTACATGCCAGTGACTCACTCTATAATCCTCTGTGTTAAAAAATACTGTAATCTGGCTTTATTCAAACTAGCTGTCAGGTTAGGATAATCAATTGACAACAGATAAAAAACCAAAATGAAGCATTGCGTGCCAGCATCCCTATTGTCACAGGAGAAAAGGCCATCACCAGCAGAGGGCACTGAACCCTGAGAAACCAAACTGACTATAAAATCACAAGCGAAATATTCCTGATTTCACCAGAACGACACGGGAATTTAGTAAGATGATGCAATTTCTTATCTTAACATTGCAATTTAAGAGCCAGAACCGATGGAGTGGCCTTCTCCCAGCCCCACCCCATTCGGAAATCTGTTCTGTGAGTGTACGTACATCAGTGCACAACTCATCGCAGTTAAATACCGAAATCCATTTATGTTGTTTAGGAGCATTTAGCAAAACCAATGGAACTACGTCCATGGCAACACGACGAGAGCGAAGTATCAAACCTCACACTTGATACTTTTTACTGGGCTGATTTTGTACATATTCAACCATCCTTAAGGATCTCTCTACCAGCAACAAAGCGATTCATTCTCTCGACTCCCCTCAACACATCAAAGCAATTTTTTTCTTGTAGGGTTGGGGATTTTTTTGCTTGTTTTGGGTTTTTTTGGTTTGTTTTGTTGCTTATCACAGACATATTTTCTGAAAAATCCTTTCTTTAGGATTTTTCCTCCTGAGAAGCTGAGAGCCCTCAGGAACACAATGTGAACAATGATTATCTGCTGCTGTGGAATGCAACAGGTGCACCTGGGATTGGTCTCATGTGGTTGTTTCTAATTAATGGCCAATCACAGTCAGCTGGCTTGGACAGAGAGTCTGAGCCACAAACTTTGTTATCATTCTTTCTTTTTCTATTCTTAGCCAGCCTTCTGATGAAATCCTTTCTTCTATTCTTTTAGTATAGTTTTAATATAATATATATCATAAAATAATAAATCAGCCTTCTGAAACATGGAGTCAGATCCTCATCTCTTCCCTCATCCTGAGACCCCTGTGAACACGGTCACACTTGTTTATTTGGGAGTTTGGGGTTTGTTTGTTTGGGGGTTTTGGGTGTTTTTTGTTTGTTTTGTTATGTTTTGGGGGTTTTGGGGGAGTTGGTTTGTTTTTGATTTTTGGGGTTTGGTTTTTTGGGAGAGTTGTGGGGTTTTTTGGGAGGGTTGCTTGGTTTTGCCGGTTTTTGTTGTTGCAGGGTTTTTTGAGCAGTGGGGGAGGGGGTTCAGGGTGATGGGGATTTTGGGGTGTAGAGGGTGAGATGTTTTCTTTGAAGAAGCGCTTTAAGAAGGCTCTGATGGCAGCTGTAAACCGGGCAATCCAGTTTAGGCAGTTGTGAAAAATGCATGTATTTTATGATTGGGTTTTTGCAAATATTGAAATGAATATTATATGTGTTGTGTTAGAAAGTTATGCTGTATTAATTCTCTTAAGTAGCGTGTTAAAACCTATAGTTTTAGGTTATAAAAATTGTTAAAATAGAAACTATGCTATGTAAGATGCTTTGTTTAAAAGAAAGGACTTGCAGCGAGATAGCAGCCACAGGACACCTGAATCTTTCAGAGAAAAGGAATTTATTGCCTTCTTATCAGAAGAAACAAACTTCTTCCCGCCTCGAAGACGCTGTTAAGATTTGGAGGAAGAAGCTGACACTGCCCAGACAGAATCCTGTGTTTGAATGGAATTTATGCATCATGGATGAGGTGTATGAATATGCAACAGGCTGTTGCTTTTAAGGGTTAATCCTCTGTTAATGTGGGTCCTTTTTCGGGCTCGTGCTGCCTAGAAAAAGGTACCCGGACGTCCGCAACTCTTTGTTTTTATTGTCTCATATTGTCCTAATTGAGTTTATCCAGATTGTCATTACTCCAGTTGTGTTACTATTCTTTTTAACCATTTTATTACCATTAAACTTTTAAAAAATTTACAAACAAGTGACTGGCGTTTTTCACAGCAGTGTAACTGCGGGATTCCAGAACCAGGACGTGTGTCCGTTCCCAAGGGGGTCCCGGCTGGGCTCAGCTCTCCCGATCCGCCCGGGCACGGAGCGAGCGCTGCCCCGGAGCCACGCCCGGGCTTTCCTTCCCCCGGGGACACCGCAAACCCGGCCCTGGGTTTCACTTCTGCCATTGTCCGGGTGTGTAACTCCGGCCAAGGAAAACAGCTTCTGTAAAGGCATCTGCTTGTTTAGACACTGAAGGTGTTTATGGCTGGCTGCGTTCTGCGACTCCAGCTGATTGGAAAGGGATGACGTAGGGAAAAAATGCGGTGACTAATGATGAACTTTCTGCATACTTAGTGAAGTTTTTACTTCCCTTGAGCAGCGTTGGCACTCCGCCGCGTCTCACCACAGCTCTTTGTGACACTCCCTTTCCGTTTCCTGATGGATTTAGGGCGGTGCAGTAGCAGGCAGAAAGAATCAGCTGTCTCTCGATACACGAATTAACATCCCCATCAGCAAGCCTTGCTGTGCTTCTCGATACACAAACTCACATGGCCATCAGCAAGCCTTGCTGTGTCTCTCCATACACAAATTCACTGCCCATCAGCAATCCTTGCTGTGCTTCTCCATACACAAATTCACTGCCCATCAGCAAGCCTTGCTGCGATTTCCATACACAAATTCACTGCCCATCAGCAAGCCTTGCTGCGTTTTCCATACACAAATTCACTGCCCATCAGCAAGCCTTGCTGTGCTTCTGAGCCCCTCACCGTGGTGTTCAAGCTGCTAGATTTCCCTGGGGAGCTGTGTGGAATGGGAAACAAGAGTCAGATCTCAAACAGCCACTGAGTGATGTGCAGGAAGAGTTTGCGGAGCACAGGCTTGTGAAAAACGCCAATCACTTTTTGGGTTTTTTTTTATTTTAAAAGTTTAATAGTAACAAAATGGTTATAAAAATAGTAATATAATTAGAATAATACCATTACGGACACTCCGGGTACCTTTTCTGGGCAGCACGAGCCCGAAAAAGGCCCCGCGTTAACAGAGGATTAACCCTTAACAGCAACAGCCTGTTGCATATTCATACACATCATACACGATGCATAAATTCCATTCAAACACAGGATTCTGTCTGGGCAGTTTCAGTTTCTTCCTCTGAATCCTCACAGCGTCTTCAGAACTGAGTGAGGCGGGAAGAAGTTCATTTCTTCTGATAATGGAGCAATAAATTCTCTTTCTCTGAAAGAAGTAGGTGTCCTGTGGCTGCTACCTAGCTGCAACTTCTTTCTTGTAAAAAAGTATCTTACATAGCACAGTTTCTATTTTAACATTGTTATAACCTAAAACTATATTTAACACACTACTTAAGAAAATTAATACAGCATCACTTTCTAACAAACCACATATAATATTCATATTTTTAACATATAACATATAATATTTATTTCAATATTTGAAAAATATGTACCTGGCTATTGTATTAATATTTTAGGAATAAAATTGTGTGGTTTGCCATCTCTTCCTTTATTTTGGCCTTGCCTGTTGCTTGCAGTGATTTGTGGAGCTGAAAGGCCCCCAAAACCCCAAACCAATAACATGATTATTTGGTTTAATAGGTTGACGTAAGTCATGCATCACCATATCAGCATTCCTTATTCAGAGTGATATCTCCTGGAAGGTGAGAGGGAAAAAACATGTGTGCCCTTGGAAGGAAGAGTGGGCAAACTGTGAACCCACCGAGTCAGACAGTGGCTGGTTCAGCTGTGAATGTGCAAGGAAATTCAGTGCGGGGTATTGCACAGACCTCCTGTGTGCCTCCACAGATTCCTCATTCTGGAGGAGCATCCTCCTTTCCCATCCCTACCACAAATTACCCTTTGTGTAATTTGCACAAAGTCAGCGCTGAACACACTATCAGCCTGTGCAATTACAAGGGTCACTGAAATCTTTGGCATTCTGGCTGAGGCACTCACACGGCTTCAGGTATGGCTGGGTTTGCTGCTGGGTGGAGCTGGGAACAGCCAGCGTGCAATTAGGAGCAAAACTGAGCAATGACCATGGCACTTCTTGCTGTTTCTGGCTCTTGTTGAACAGCAACTATAATTGCACATTCTGTGGGTACAAATGCATTTATCCAAGAATTGTAGTGCTAGGAGGAAATTAAAGGCTTGGAAGTGCAGCTCTGAGACAGAGCCTTGTGATCTGGTGCACTGTATTCAGTCCCAGGCTGTTTCAGGGCACCCTTTGATGCACCAAGCCCATCCTCTGTGTTCCCACCATCCTGCACTGGGACTTTGAAACCCCGACTAAACATCTTAGGCTTTGGAGAGCAACCAGACACATTTTTAGGTCTTGCTCCTGGCTAAAAATATACTCCTTGAAGCAGTCATGTTGCACAAATAAAGGCTTAGTACTGTGTACAGATCTGAAAACAAGCCCAGCAACTCAACTGACTGACTTGATTAACTTTTTATTAAGAATTCCATTAATTCTTATCGGTCATGAAAGTGCCGTTGTGTTACAGTTGCCTAAGTAACAAAACTCCCTGTCAGTTTCATGCGCAAAACGGTTACTAGGTAGTAGAAGATGAATATACAAAAAGTTCATTTGAAAGAAGGCCTGAGCTTATATTAATGAACAAAAAAGGTATTAAATATATATACTGAACCAAGACTGTTGGAAACTGTCTCAGATGATTGAAGGAAGCAATAAGAAGCTGGGGCTGTTAGACATGGCAATGGTAGCAGCTCCAGGAGCAGGGACAGCAGCTGTGAACGGAGCCTCATAAGAGTTAAATTTCTTCATTGCAGCTTTTATGGGTGTGAAAAACGCCAATCACTTGTTTTTAAAATTTTAGAAGTTTAATAGTAATCAAATGGTTATACAAATAGCAATATAATTAGAGTAATAAAATTTGAACAATTGGGATTAGGACAATACGAGACAATAAGAGCAAGGAGTTATAGACAGTCTGGGTGCCTCTTTCTGGACAGCATAAACCTGAAAAAGGCCCCACGTTAACAGAGGATTAACCCTTAAAAGCAATGCCTGTTGCATATTCATACACCTCATCCATGATGCATAAATTCCATTCAAACACAGGATTCTGTCTGGGCAGTGTCAGCTTCTTCCTCTGAACCCTGATGGCATCTTCAGGGCTGAGCGAGGTAGGAAGAATTTCGCTTCTCTTGATAATGGGGCAATAAATTCTCTTTCTCTGAAAGATTCAGGTGTCCTGTGGCTGCTATCTCGCTGCGAGTTCTTTCTTTAGAAAAAGTATCTTACACAGCATAGTTTCTATTTTAACATTATGTTATAACCTAAAACTACATTTAACACACTACTTAAGAAAATTATTACAGCACAACTTTCTAACACAACACACACAACATTCCTTTCAATATCTGCGGGAAGCCAATCATAAAATTTGCATTTTTCACATGGGTCCAAGTTTTGCCTTTGTGACAAGAACATCTGCTGCTAAGAGGGCTGCTTTCGATACCGCCGAGCAAGGAACGCAAGGTGCGTTCTGCCCCTGCGGGTGCACACGGAGCTTGGGAGGGGACACAGCCGAACACACATCACACATACCATGGACTCCGCTGCCGAATTGCCGGGGCTGTCCCGTACAGGCCAGGAGAGCCCTCGCACCGCAATTCCGGGGGGCATGGCCCCGCTGGGTGGCGGCGGCTGCAGCGGCTGCGGTGGCTCCCCCGGCCCGGCCCGGGCCGGCCCCGCTCCACTCCGCCCGGCCCCTCTCCGTGGCGGATCCCGCGGCCCGGCCCGGCCCGGCCCCGCCCGGCCCGGCCCGGCCCCTCTCGGTGGCGGCTCCCCCGGTCCCGGCCCGGCCCGGCCCGGCCCGGCCCCTCTCGGTAGCTGCTCCCCCGGCCCCGGCCCGGCCCCTCTCGGTGGCGGCTCCCCCGGCCCGGCCCGGCCCCGCTCCGCCCCGCGGGCAGTGCGCATGCATAAGGCGGCCCCGCCGCCCTGAGTCACCGCACGCCTCCGCGGCCGCTCCCCGGCGGCAGCAGCAGCGGAAAGGCGGCCACCATGAACCGCTTGGGGAAGAAAGCCAGCGAGACCCTCATCGAGATGGCTCTGTCGGCCGACGGTAGGAGAGGGCGAGGAGGGAGGATCGTGGTTCTGTTCCGCCCTTGCCCCCCGGGGAACCGGGAGCGGAGGCGAGCGTGGTTTGCGGGTCTGGGGGGCTCTGGTTCCTGCCCGGGGTCTGCAGGCTGGCGTCTGTGAGACGGGGCTGGTCCCGGGTGAATCCTCACTTCTCCCGCATCGAGCGTTTAGTCCTTCGGCTTCCGCTTGAGAAGAACAAAACCGCTTCTCCGTGAGCACGATCCAACCATGATTCGATCTTTACAATCCTCAAATAAATCTTGAAAATGGAGGTTCTCGTATCAGCACCCTGCCAAGAACAAAAAAAACCACGAGGATCCGCTTGATTTTTATCTTAAAAACACAGCAGATACAAAGGTCCCTCTGCCGGACAGCAAACTTTGAGCCTCCCCCGGCTGGGATGGGCGCTGGCCCCGGGGAGCTGAGGCTGCCCTTGCGAGGGGCTCCGAGCGGACCCTACCTCAGCTGGGAAGGTGAAGATGTGACCAATCTTCTTCCCTTCTTCCCCTCGTCCCTTCTTCCCTGCTTCCCCTCGCCCCATCCCGGATCCTCTGACACCCCTAACCTTCGGACAGACCCTGGGGCAGGGCATGTGCAGCCAGTGGATTTGTGTCAGGATCTTGCTTTTTTGCTGTGGCCATGTTACAGTTTCCACTCCGTGTCATTACTTATAATAAATGTGGTCAAGTTAATATTTTGTGAAATAACATGATGCAAGTGTGTGTTTATCAGCACCTCGCCTGGCAACGTGCATCAACAATCAGAAGTAAGAGAGCGTGTTGATATTTTCAGAATGAGACTGTATAGGTGTTTTTTTTTTTTTTAAGAAAAGGAAAATGCTGACCTATAAAAATTAGTTTTTTGGGAATAATGCTTTGCCATCAGTCCTCTAGAAGTGAAAGTCTTAAAGCAGGAAAGAACCGCTGAGTCTCCCTGTGTTGGCTTCTCGGGATATCTGTTCTACTGCACTGTCTCTTTTAGAAAAACATACATAGTGCCACTTTCAACACCTCAAGCCCTAGGAGCAAATCGTGATTTTCAAAATATTTGGCAGTCTTGTTTCAGAGAGGTATGATGGCAATTCTGACTGTGAAGTTATCCCAAAGCAGCTCATTGTAGTGACAGCAAGGAGAGGTGTGCACTGCCGCGACACAGTTGTCTGCAGCAAGTGTCAGACGAAGGTTTGCCCTCTCTGGAAGGGCTGCTGGAGCTGGCAACTCCTCAGGAACCCGATCAGATGGATATTACAGCCTCCTGGCCAGCAACCGTGTTCCAGAGGGGATGAGAGACCTGAGTCATTGCCCATCCCTCTGCCTGGGAGCCATGAGAAATGCTGGGGCTGAGCTGCTCTCTCCATGGGTTATTCTCCTGGAGCACTTGGAGACTAAAAAACATTTACAGAACACACAAAATATTCCTATTTAGGGAATGGTTCTGTGAAGTCAGATTTGTAAACTTCATTCCACATTATTCAGTTGTCCCATGAGCCTGGATTTTTATAGTCATAAATAGTGAATATAAGGAGATTTGAGGGGTTTCAGTGTTCAAGGATGGTTAAGAAGGATTTGCCATAGAGTAGCACATAACTCTCTGTACAAAATCATACTCTAATTCAGTTCAGTTTTGTTAATTAACCACTTTTCTTAAGCAGAAGCCAATTGAATATGGGGTGAAGTGAGTAGGCTTTTTAAAAGTTACGTTAATTTGTTGCCCAAAAGTCTCTCGAGGTTAAAAAACCCCCAGAAAATTCCTTAAATGATTGTTTAGAAAAGTTAAGAGTGTACAAATGCTGCCAGCAGGACTTCTTATAGATAGATCTAAACATATGCTCTGTGCCTTTTAGGAAAAGCCTCTTAAGGCTCTGGATGTCTGATGTGTACAGGCAGAGCCTGTGTAAGTCAAAACGAGCAAGACAGGACAGAAAACATCTGCTACTTATTTTCTTTAAAGACATGTTTGTATTTGGATAGTATGTGTGTATTTCATTCTGGTTTACTACTGCTTTTTATTAAACTTGAATGTTGGGGAACAGGTTATGGGGTGCAAAACTCTACCAGCAACAGAAAGGCTCTAAACAGGCACGTTAAACTATGTGCCAAAACTTCTACCTTGAAGGAGGGTTCCTGGCTTCCTGCTGAATTACATCTGTGTGAGGTAAAAAATTCCATTTCTGTGTGTGGGATTTTGCTTTCTGTTGGAAGGTGTGTGTCATTTACCCCAAACATGAAAGTCCAAGCAAACTGAAATTGCCAAACTGGAATGTAACTTTCAGAGGAAGAGGACTGCAGTATGTTGCTAGGATTGTTTGTGTCTGCGATCACTTTCAGTAGCTTTTTTTCCCTCAGCATGTAAATGCTGCAGTGGCTGTGTTGTGGGATATATCCCAAGCCTGCCAGTTTGCTGGAAGCTTGCTGTTGGCTCCATGCCATGATTTGAAGTATGCTGCCTTTATACACATGGCTCCTCTTCCAGAGCTTCCAGGGGCCTGCTTTGTGCTCAGAACTCTCCCAGTGATCTTAATTCAAATGCTTGCTTAGGTTGGGTGTCATCTCGCTTGTTTCCCTCCCAGAAAGGTGCAAAGACATGGGTGAAAGCCAGCAGTGCTTGTGCCATAACAGTGCTTGTACCAGTGTGTTGGCACCTTGCAGCACCTCAGCATTCAAGGCCAAATCCTGCTGTTATTTAATCAAATGATACAGAACTTATTTGATCAGAATTGATACCATAACATGAAATGCAGGCCTCTGTTCAAAACTGCATCTGTCTCTAATTACTGTCAGGGTGAATGTAGTAATTTCTGATCTATTTGTGGAAACGTTGAGTGGGATATCATATTCCCACAGGACTGAACCAAAGGGTTTGTTAAGAGGGAACTGTTTCATAGTTTATTCCTAGGTAATGAAATAAAAGCTGCAAGAAATTTAGACATAGTTCATAATATAAAAGGCAGGGGAGAAAATACTCTCGTGGCCCAAGCAATGTTTGGTTTCTGAGTGGAATTTTTTACTGGCTGCCATGCGTCACTGCAGGGGCACAGTGTAAATAGAGGTTGGCTATTGAAGTTAAACCTCTTTGTAACAGAAAACTCCTGTTTGTAGTAGGAAAACCTGCTGTTGGGAACCCATCCCAACAACTTGTGTCATATCACTGTATAGCTGTGGTGCTTTTAGTGGGAAAATGAAAATGTCAAGCCCATTGCACTGCAGCTGTTAAATAGGGATTTTTCTCTAAAGATTGTCAGTTTAAAAAAAAATTGCTCTTGGAGAGCATTTTCATTTTAGGTGCTCACCCTGCATTTGAGGTTAAACTCACTGTCTGCAGTTCAGTGAGTAGCAAAGGAAGGATTAAGTACCCTGCATGCCATTTAAATCCAGTAGCAATTATGTGGGATATTCAGGCCACATTTTGGGAAGCTGGGAAATAAAGGTAGATTCATAGAATCATTAAAGTTGAAAAAGATCTCTAAGATCCCTCAGGTGCTGAACTGAGGGATGGTCCTGCCATCACAGATGAAAGCATTTATTTGTTTGTAACAAGGGGCCTACAATTTCACCTTCTCGCTCAGAATATCAAAGAAAATGCTCTGCAGCTGTCTCTCCCTTACAATAGTTCCTGGAGGAATGATTTGGCTCAGGGGTGGGGCAGAGATTTTGGATTGTGAATGCCAAATAAACAGCAAGAAAGCCACCAACATCTCTTGTGGTGTAAGGCAGAGTGATGTTCTCTCATCTCAGTGATTCCCTCTCCATCAGTTTGCTGCTAAAGGCATTGCCTGGTGTGCTGTGCTGTTCTGAGGTGTTCCCTACAGAAATGAACTGATAGCTGTATTATAAAGTGGAAGTACACTTTAACCTTTATGTACAAAGACTTAGTAATTACTGTCATACGAGGAGACACCAGGATAAGATAAAAGGGCATTGAAGAAAATGTCCTTCAAAATTGTGCTTGAGAGCTGTTGGCATATAATTTGTAAGAAAAACCCCAAACAGAAGAACAAACAAAACCACCAGGAAAAGAAATACCATGTGTTCATATTTTGTATCTTTAAACCAATGAGTTGCATATACACGTGGAGGAGACAAACTCATCTAACATAAGCATGTTATCAGGAAGGTATGGGTAATGTGGAAACGTGATCAGATGTTAAAAGGTAAGGTAATAATGCAGTGAACTTTTGCACTGGTTTTTATTGTGATCTGAGGATTGAGCCAAAGAGCAGTGTAATTACCAAGTTGTATTTTCTTATCTAGCAGTAATTTTATTATATTTGGTGATAGCTTTCCACATGCATGTGTGTATAAATGCAGAAAGGGAATGTGTTGTATTGCTAGGGCTAATTCTTGCAATTATAGCATAGTTATGGAGGGATTTACAGTTACTTGTTGGTGCTAAAGCTGAATAACTTGTCAGAAATTATTATAGATTAAAGTTTGTGTGTAGTTACACACTGTGTACCGTTGTGTTTTTTGTTGTAACAACCATAACATTTTATGTTAGATTAAACACTGTGTGGGGGAGGAGCTGAGCCCATTGCGATTTGTGTACTTGGATTTTATATGGAAAAACATATGGATTTTTATTTGGAAGAACATATCTATATTACTATATAGATAAATGTTTTTCATTGAAACCTAAAGCTGTTAAAGCTGTGGTGTTCATGCCTTTGTTCACCAGTGAGGACCAGTAGACATGGTGAAATTCCAAACATGCTTTTTTAGGAAGTGAACATATCTTTGCATGAAGGGCAGTCTTCTAACTGGAAATCCCAAGGAAATCTTGTCTTCTTACTAGGCTCAAAAGGGTAAATATGAAATTTGAAGCCTTTGGCAAGATAGCAGTACCCCAGCAAACCATGTGGGTGGGACCCATGATGCAGATGGTCGTCCTTTCATATGCTGTACTGGCCCTAAATTAGAAAGGGCCCTGTGGTTTTGTTATTCAAAGGAGTTGTCTGGACTGTTGGGTAGGAAATCAGAAAGTCTGTGTTTGCACCATTTATAGTGTGCTAGAAATATACCATGCCAGCAAGTAATGGCTAGCAGATGTGGATTTCAGGCCACTTGGTTCTTCAAAGCACTTTGCCTACCTCAGTTCTGTTAATTGACTGGTGCTTATATAAAATAAGTTTAGGCAATGGAAGCCATGGCCTATTGCCCTGATCATTTTCTTGATTGATAGGAACAGTTTCTCTTTGGGATGAGTATAGGAATTCCAAAGATGTTCCATCATTTTTAGAGTAATTTGGACAAAGATGCCAAGTCTTGTGATTCTTGTAAATCTTGCAAATCTTGCATTTGTTTATAAAACATCTTCCTATACTGGTATATTTTTATGTTGTGTAATGTGAGAAAATTAAATACTTGGTGAATACAGTAGCAAAATTTACAATGCTGCATTTCATTGGAAGCATAACCAGAAAAGTACTGAGTGAGGTAGAGCTTGAAGAACCAGAAGGAACAAAAACTTGCCATTTAAATTGGCCATCTGAAATTAAATGTCTGGATAACATGAAATTGAGGAATGCCACCAGAGGACGGTAAATTTGAGGTGATTTTTTTTAAACAATATATTGCTATATTTGCATCATTAGTTTCCTAGCTTAGGCATCCCTTTTCATTTACATCATCTGTAGAAGATCTCTCATGCAAGGGTAGGAATGCAATGTGTGTGCACAGAATGAATAGTTTGTTGGGCCCTCCAGTACTCTGGGACACTTGTGTATATTGCAAACGTGGAAAGAAGCTGGAGACTGTTGCCTAAGGGTTTGCATCAGTGATTTCAGTGGAGGTTGGAGAAATGCGTCAGTAAATGATGCTGTGAGGTGTTCAGTTTAAAAATACCTGGCTTTATCCAACTATTGCCCGTCTAGGCTTTCTTTTTTAACTGCATTTGAACCTGTTAATCAGTTTATGTGTGTCATCCTGCAGAGCAATGGTACCTGGGTGGTCTGAATGCTCACAGCATGCTTTGGGTCTTGCCTGTGCTGGTACATAAAGTAATGATGGTTGTTACCTGAATTAAAATGCCATTTAAATTCTCTGTTACAACGCTGTGTTTGTGGGTTTTTTTGCTAAAAACAGATTTGCACAACTTCTCTTTTTGTTTAATGTATTCCCTTTTTTGCTATCCCAGTGGCTTGTAATCAAAAGAGGAGGTGGTTTTGTGGTTCAGTAAAAGGGAGGCAGCTGAAGGTAAATGTCCCATTTTGATGTAAAATACCCAGTTACTATACTGGAGATTAGGACTAGGACTACTTGTCTTTTCCAAATGCTAAATGAGATTTTCTTACTGTTAGGAACAGTATTTATCCCTATGTAAAACAGTTATTTTTCTTTTACTTCTGATGTGTTGATAAATACCTGTTCTCTGGAAGTACTTGTTTAATAATAAAATACATGTAGAAAATTATTATGTCAGTGAAGCAGCCTATACTTGAATGCAATCTTATTCTTTTTAAGGGACTAATAAGATTCTTTCAGATATTCCCAATTGGTTTTCTTGGATCCACTGAGAATGTTTTCATTGTTAAATAGTTTTAAATTTTGAGGAGCATCTCTGTGTGCATGAATCACCACATCACTTTAGGATTGAGCCTTTGGCTCAGCAGCACAGTTCCTACTCTTCAGACAATAGCAGCTGGAGGAATAACCTCATCTTGCTTTTTTACAAGTCAGCTGGGTGGGATTCCAGTTCCCAGTGCAGCTCCATTCAGCTCTGCAGGATGTGATCAGTGTGTGCATCATTTAGTTGATAAGTCATTGTAGAGCTGCTTACCTTGTATCTGGAATCACTTGCAATAGTCATTATGGTGCTTAATGGAGGCATTGACTCATTTCTCTTTCCTCTTGGCCAGGCCCAGTCATCAGATGATGTCAGGGGGTTTATTAAGATGGTAACTTCAAGACATCTAGGAATAATGTTTTCTTTCATAGCATGTTAAAGAGGAATATTGGGAGTTTTCTTCATAGTACATAGTGGCTACTTCATAACAGTGTAAGTTTCAGGATTTGTTAGGGTTGGTTTATTTGTTTGTTTTCATTTTACCTGGACCATCAAAATTTTGCTCTAGGGATAGGCAAGTGTATAGACTAATATGCCAATGTGCCAGACAGATGTAGAACAGTGTCAGTGGTCTGAAAGCTCCTTGCTTGGTTCTGTTGGCTGAAAAGGATGCTGTTATTGTGTCTAAGAAAATTGTGGAAATAATTGAAAGCAGAGTTTTGGAAACAATAGTGAAATAGCAGAATCAATAGTAATAGTCTCTTACTGCTCCTAACAATGCAGCTTATCAACACCCCCATGAGAATCCTGTCTGTGGCTTTTCCTTTGGAGTCGCTCTATCACAGATCTTAGGTGTGCAAATACAGATGATTTCCTAGTTTTAGTAGTAAAACAAATTTTGATCCCTAAAAATGTCTCTTCATCTGCCACCTGATTTTGGAAGCACTTAATATGTAAATGTTTTTAGTGGTATAAACGATGTGTCAAGAGCTGTACTTGGTGCAGATGAATCAGGGTTATAGAAGTTGGAAGAAAGGAGTACTTAAAAGCCTTTTCTTGCTCAGTTTTCTGAGGCAGAGTTGCTCTGAACTGTGGCAGACTGCAGCATCTGCACTGTGCCCAGCTGTACCTCAAGTGCAGCATCATCAGCCAAGCTCTTTGCTTTGCCATCTCCCAGCAGACTGGGACTTACTGAGGGTGCTGAAATAAAAGAATTGTCATCTGCCAGGGAAATGGCAGGTTAGGAACAGTTAAAGGGGCTGGAGCATCCATGGCTGTGACTGTGCTGGTTATTATAAAAACCAAGGATTTTGTCATTGGCTTTTGAAGATGAGTGGCACAGTCCAGCCACACCTGTATGGCTAAAATCCCTTCTCTCCCTAGCAAGGCAGATTTCTGTGCAATCGTGTTTTGGGGACCGGACTCCAGTGTCCTCCAGTGTGCTTCTTCTCCATCTAGGAGAGTGCTGGAAGCTGAAAACGTTCTTCAGAGCTGAAACCATTCCTCAAAGTGCACCAGAGTGAGAAGTCCTGTGCTTAGGTCTGGCCTGAGCTTTTACTTGCCTAGTTGGGGCACTGCTGTAGTGCCAGGACATGGCCTGTGACAGGTTGGGCACTGCTGATGTGCCAGGACATGGCCTGTGACAGTTTGGGGCACTGCTGTGGTGCCAGGACATGGCCTGTGACAGGCTGGGCACTGCTGTGGTGCCAGGACATGGCCTGTGACAGGTTGGGCACTGCTGCTGTGCCAGGACATGGCCTGTGACAGGTTGGGGCAATGCTGCTGTGGCAGGACATGGCCTGTGACAGGTTGGGGCAATGCTGCTGTGGCAGGACATGGCCTGTGACAGGTTGGGCACTGCTCTAGTGGCCAGGACATGGCCTGTGACAGATTGGGCACTGCTGCTGTGCCAGGACATGGCCTGTGACAGATTGGGCACTGCTGCTGTGCCAGGACATGGCCTGTGACAGGTTGGGCACTGCTCTAGTGGCCAGGACATGGCCTGTGACAGATTGGGCACTGCTGATGTGCCAGGACATGGCCTGTGACAGGTTGGGCACTGCTCTAGTGGCCAGGACACGGTCTGTCACAGGTTGGGCACTGCTGCTATGCCAGGACATGGCCTGTCACAGGTTGGGCAATGCTGATGTGGCCAGGACATGGCCTGTGACAGGTTGCATTTCTCCCAGAGAATGTGCAGTTCCTTTTTTTGGCATCACTTGCCTTACTGCAGCAATTATCAGAAAACAGGGTCTGTGGGAGGTCTATTTTTTTGCAATAGCACTGAACACATGCACTTCTACCTTAGGATTCCTAACTCATCAGTTTTGTCATGAAGAAAAACTCAGTGATTCCAGCACTGTGAACAAATTTGAAGTATTGTTGAATTTCTGATTGTTCAATTACACAAGAAGCTATTTTCTATGCTTGTTACAGGAATCCTAAGATTATAGTAGTGAAAGTACCTGTGTTGTGAGTAAACTATTTATATTTTAAGATATGAAATCAATCTTGATTATATTCTTCAATACTGAATGTTAATTTGTGTTGTGGGCTGCTGTTGTTCTCATCATTCAGGTCTGTAATTGAAGTAGAAATGGTCTGTAATTCTTTACCAAAATTTTCTAAGTAGGTTGCCCTGTGGTTGGGTGTTGTTTGGGACAGCATATGTTGCCTTTTACTGCAGAATTATAGGCCATATGAAGGCTGCTTATTTACAGTAACATGCACACTGCCAAGGCACATTTGTTTAAGGGGTTACATGTAATAGTTGTGTGGAGAGTTGTAAGGCTGGTGAAGACACCAGTTACATTGCAAAGAGGCATTTCTTTTGGGTAATATATATGCACTCCCATGAAGGCCAGTGATTTGAACAAATACTAAAATTATACTTTTCTGAAATAATTTAGTGGGCTTTAATAGTCAGGGAGTTGTACTGGAGTTAGTTTTGAAAAAAAAAAAAAAACATTTCAAAGAGTTTTTGCTATTAATACAAATTTTATGATAAAGAGCTACTTAGTTTAGTAAGTGTCCTTGTTTGTTGTTCTTAGTGTGCAGATATTTCTAGGTCTGTTTATATACATAAAAAAGCATATAGTGTTAAGAACAAGGACATACCCTTAAATATGGAATTTTATCAGAATGTGATTGTTTTACTTCCATCTTTAGATATGAAGCAGTAATTTCCTGAAGAATTTTAAAAGCATTTTCTTGACTAGTAGAAGCTATTATGGTCCTAAGGAAGAGTGGCATCCTTGTTTGTGCTGCCGAATGAGGTGCCTGGACAGAAAGGGGAATGTTGGTGTTCCAGGAGGAGCCTGTGCTGTGCTTTCTGTCTAGGTCACAGTCTCTGGTGTCCAGGGTTTATTCTTTTGCTTTATTGTAAAGGATGGAGGAGAATTCTGAAATGGGTTCGGGTTAAAGTAAATTTTCCTTCTGGTTCTTACTGAAGTGTTTTTTCCTTTCAAAGATGACATTGTGGTTCTCACCAAGTTCACGCCATCACAGTCGGAAGGTATTGTACTAACCCATGTTTTACCTGCCTTGCTTTTGTCAGTTCCCTCTGTCCTTTCTTTGTTTTTCTGCTGGGAGCCTCTTGCAAATCAGTCTTTGGTTACTGTGAGTCATTGGTATCACATAGGAGCCTGGCCTTTTGCAGTGTGATTTGCAAGTCAGTTGTTGGCTATCTGTTGGCAGCTCTCCTGGTTGAGATCTAATTGTGCATTTACATTCATGGTGCTTGGTGCAGCTCTGGGCTGGGGCTTCTTTACACCTTCCTACGTGATTTGGGAGTGCATAGCTTGTGCTGCTCATGTTCAGGAATCTGATGACATGTTTCACAAGGAGTGGACATCCTGAGTATGTTGTGCTTTTCAGTTACTATATGTTTTGCATTCTCTTTTTACCTTCTCGTGTGCTGCTCTAGGGTTATTCAGGTTTATTCCAGTGGAACAGAGGTATCAAGAGGATTTCCTTCCACAAGTTGCATAAGTAATCAGCTGTGGTACTGAGAAAGCACTTAAAATGTGGAACTCTGAATTATATTTGTTCTGAGGTTAGACTTTCACAATTACAGAGAGGATAAAATCCAGAACACACACCCCCTCCCTCCCCCACCCCCAAAGGCTGTTATAGGCCATTGAATCAGTTCAAGTTCCCTCAGCAGTATAGAAAATAGAATGTTCCTGCTGCAGGGATAAGATGGCAGACTGTTTCTGGCCTGGAAAGGAGGGTTGTGTGACAAAACATTTGGGTTTCTGCTCCTGGGCCCTGGGCTGGCACCTTTGGCCAAGTCTGCAGTAGCCACCTACCTTCAGGGCTTGAGGCAGCAGAGTGTGGTAGGAATGCTCCCATTCTTCACCCTGGTGTTCAGAGTGTATCTACTAATACAGATTTTCCAGGTGTAATTTGCTTTAGCAGAATAACATGCAACAGTGTTAACTGTCTTGGCATTCAGAAACTTATTTGTTATATTTTATACAACATTGCTTGGTTTCTCATTGTATTGTGTATAGTTAAAAATTACAGGCACCATTTTCTGTAAGTGAACTTTGAAAGAGAAAAAAATTTTAGGAAACAAAATGCTTCAATGCTTATTATATTTCAAAAACCACTTTATATCCTGCCTGGATGCAATTTTGACATCAAATATTTGCAGATTATAAAAAGAAAAGTAGACTTGTTTTGTTGGTAACTGAACAGTGGTTCAGTTTAAGTCTGTCCAGTCTAAGCTATACTCAGCAATGCTTCCTTAAAGGAGAAAGAAGTAAGGTGAATCCTCTTTTCTGAAAGAGACACCATTTTTCAGTGTGCAGTCCAGATTCTGATCAGCTGTTTTCAAAACTGCTTTTCCTTTTCCAGTGGAGTGATTTAGATGCCTGATTGAAGAGACTGGTGTGCCTAATCAGCAGAGATGGTTGTTAACAGAAACCTTCTTATGGGCTCAGAGTTGTTCTGCATAGGAAATTGGTGACAGTGTAAATTCAGACACACAAACCCAGCCAGTCTTGATCCAATTTAAGATTCTGAAGGTACTGAATAGGATTTTCCCTTTAGCATTAACATTTTAGTAACAGTGTCTTTGGTGAAATTACTGTATTTGTGGGAAAGTTGTGTTGGAGTTCACTACTGTCATTAAAATAAAGTCAGATTTTTTTGTTTGGCTTATTTTATCAATTGTTGTTTTGGAGCTGGGTTTTGGGTTTTTTTTTAGGTTTGTTTTTTGAACAAGAAGCTAAGTAATTAAATTCACATTACTATTTTGGATCCTGTTGTCATACCTCCATTACATGGGCATTTGTAATCTTGAGATTATGCATCATTGACTCCTTAGCAAAAAACCACACCCTAATTTGATCTCTAGCAAACGCTTCCACAACTAATTGGATTTCCATAACCGAGGCAGCAAACCTCTGAGTTGAAAACCACTTAGACCTAGCAGATATTTGTGACAAGAAAGCTAAGTGTGACAACAGATTTTTTGTTTCTGTCACAGTTGAAAATGCATTTCTGTGTATGCAAGGTTACACCAAGGTAGCACAGATTGAGTATATTGTGTCTTGCAGCATCTTTTCTCCTCCAAAAAACCATTCTTGAAGATTTTATGTACTATGAGTATTATTTTCCATCCTGCACTTGTTTGTAGTTCCATGCCTTCAAGGTCCACATCACTTTCACATACAACAATATTTAAAAAAAAAGGAATGTATTTATGTGAATCTCTTTTTCAATGTTCCTTAGGGGAAGAATGCAATGGACCTGAAACTATTTCAACTGCAGGATCAGAAATCCCAAGCAGCTCTGAGGTAAGGTACATGAGTGGTGTTAGTTAATGAACTACTTGGTAGGAGGGAAGAAGGGTTGTTGTGAAAAAGGCAATTCATTTTCAAAACTGGTATTTCTTTTACCTCCTTTTTATCCATGTAAAATTTTTCTTCCTGTATTGTTTTGAAAGAGCAAAGCCATGAATATGACATGACACTCACTGAGTCTCAGAAAAGACTTAGCAGTGTTAGTGCTGTAACACAGCAGTGGTAGAAAACAGTATGAGCCCAATGGTGTTTCCTGTATCAGTCTTGAAATGGGAATCACACAATCTTTAAATGTTTTGTCAGTTGGAAGAACATTCTGTTTCTGCCCAAACCAGGTACTTTGTTTTGTGCTGTGTGTTGTGTTGCTGGCTTGCTGGGGAAATCAAGGCACACTAGAGTTCCAGGGCTCTAGGATCCTTGTGACAGTGCAGCAAGATTCATGGGAAAGCAAATGAAGATTTGGGTTACTAGAGTACCTCTTTAAGCATCATCAGCTGTACATTTTTTCATGGTGCCTCACTGTTTAATATGTACAGTACACATTGTCTTGAGGAGGTAGTGGTGTGCGGCCAGTGTTCAGCTGAGAAACTGTCATTGAAAATATGTCATCTTTACCTTGGTATTTTATATTCCTTCCTATTGTCTGATTTCTTTATTGTTGTTACATGCTTAGAGGAAGATAGGAAGTTTTAGATAGGAAAAGAAACACCTGTTCTGTCATCTCATACTGGCCATGAGCACTGATCAAAAGTTATGGCTGTTGAATTGAGTGTTGAAAATCTGCAGCTATTCTGCAGATCTTAGAAGTAAAAGATGTCCTCAGCATCTTCTGAGGACCAAATCTGGAGAGGATCCCATGAAGACAGAACTCAGAAGGGCTTCCTAGATTACACAGATCTTAGTCTTCTCAGGACATTCAGCCATACCATCCCAATGTTCTAATAAAATTCCCAGTTCTGTTTTAAAACCTGTTCGTATGTTCACCCTATTCCCTTCTGAATCTGTTGTAGGAGTTGTAATCATCTTTTTCCCCAGGAAAATTTTCAGTGAATGGCCATGTCAAATGCTTCACTGAACAATGGCCATCATACCATGAGAAGCTGATTCTGAGTGGATGGAGGTGACCTATTTCACCAAATCTGGGAAGAAAGAAGTCACTTCATGACTTAGGACATATGAAAAGGCAGGAAGCATGGGAGAAAGAGTGCAACATGTGTAGGGAAGTGGGATTTGAACCTTGTTTGAAGGATGAAAGATTCATGATGAGGTGGGAAAGGAGGAGGCTTTGATCTTCAGCACATTCATGCCCGGGAAAAGTTTATCTGGGTATCGTCTGAAAAATCTCCCCTTGGTAATTTCATGCAGCCTTTTCTCTTGTTCTCTACTTACATGTTTCCTTAGATAATTATTTTTCTTTATACTTCGTTATTAAATATCACAAAGTATTGTGATTGTCAAATTAGCAATATCAGTAAGTAAGAGAAAAGACATAACATCCTGCAACAGTATGCTTCTGTTCAGCAGCACAGAGAAAAAGCTAAGGTTTTATTGTTGATTTAAAAATAGGAGGGAAAAAATAAATCTAGATTTAATATGGAGAGCAGAATCATCATAACACAACCATAACTCAGTGGTTGGTTGTTTTTTTCTTTCTTTCTTGTGTAATCTGCAGAGTGATTTGGATATAAGGAATGATGCAAGTAAAACAAAAAGTGAAGAATAATCTGTAGTGAAGCATTGGATGAAGTCCAGGACTCAAAAATCATTGGAGCACTAATCAGTGGTGCAGTTTGTCCTTCATGATTTTGCATTCTTGCCTATTTCACCCTGGATTTTTTCCATTTTTTTTAAACTGCTTCTTCTTGGGACTCATTTTCCTTATTCTTAAATCTCCCACAGGACCAAAAGAAATAAGATCACTTGGACTTCATCAGCTTTTCATATTCCAAGACTTATAGCATAAATAATTTCTAGATGCTTTGTCATGCAGGGAGGCAAGGAGATATTTTCCACAAACAGCAGACTGGAGAAGGAGAAGAAAAAAGGATATAATGGGGGTATTTTCAAATGAGTTCTGCAGTGAGGACTGCTTCGAATTATGTCCTTGTTAAATCAGTAATACATAGACAGCCACTTCTCTTAGGGATGGGCAGCTGTCTTCAGTGAATCCCTGTGCAGAATCTGCCTGACTCAGTCCTTATGGAGTGCCTGTTCCAAGAAATACATAAATGCCTCTGAAAGTCCTCTCAAGCAAATTGCAAAATTAATGAAATAAAACCTGAGAAACTTCTTTTCCTCTGTGCTTTCTATTTGTGCAGATAGCGCACTAGGAAAAATATATGATGGTGTGTCTGTTCAGGGATTGTAATTAGTTGTTCAGGTTAATAAGCACATGAATAGGAAACATACTGACAAAACAGAATTCCTGTGTCTAAGAGGAAATTATATGACTCGGTTATTTCAAGATTGGAGGAAAGGTTAAAAATTCCAGTTTGCATTACATTTTCTAATAGTAGAAGTCCAGGCCATTCAGGTGGGATAAATGTAAAATTAGTAGAGCTTTTGTGCAAAATTGAATCACTGGTTTGTAGTTTATCAACATCTGTAGAGGTCCATCTATACAGAGGGCTATCTGTTATTCCAATGAAGAAGCACAAAGTAATTAGAGGTGTTTGCTTGGTGTGCATGTGGACTCAGCCTCACAGAAGGGCAGAGTGTCTGTGCCCTTACACTACTGTCTGTGTGAGACTGCAGGAGCTGTGCCCTGTCCTACCTGTGAGGAGAGAGGAATTCACTTTGCACTGTTATACATTGAATTTTCACCTTTCTATGCATTTCACACCAAGAAAATGCTTACTAAAAATTAATCAGGATTTTCCATAGTGTCACTTGATCATAAGAAAATCTGTGAGCAATCTGTCTTTATTTAAGCCTGGTTAGCAGAAGTAAATTGGCAAATTCATTACAGCAATGCCTTTTTACCACAATTACACTTTGACTCATAGGTTGTCTTTTCTTCAGAGCAGCAGGTGCTGCAGGTGTTCCAAATGAATTGGTTGAGGTTTGTTTTCTGAAGAAACACCATCACATTGTGCATTACTTTTCATACTTGTTCATTTTTTCAGTTCAGACCGGTGGATCTTCAAGTAGAGAAACATAAAATACCATTGTTAATATTGCGAAGATGAACGAATTTGGTTTCAAAATCTAGAAAGAAATAAAAAGATACTTCTTCCAAGTCTAACAAAAATACATGAGGGCTATTTTGGGGAGAGCTAGAGTGCATTAAAGACTTAAGAGGGAGGATTCCAGAGTGGGAGGGACCAGCCCAACTCTGCTGCCACCACTGCCAGCCCTCTCAGTTTTCATCTCAGCAAAGTTGGATGGATTATTTGAGTTGATTCTTGTTTTGCATGTCGTGTGTTTCCAACACTGGAGCTCCTTTGTGCTGTACACAGACTTTGGCGTATCATGAAACAGCAGTGTGTTTCTGTCAGACTGCCTGAAATGCACAGGAGAAGGTATGAGCACCAGTTTAAAAATAGTTACTCCTAATGACTTCAGCTAATTAATTTCTGACAGTTACACCAGGCAGGGTAAGATCCCATGACTAACAGGAAAGCATTTACCAGAATGCACAGAGAAGTACAAAGGCCTTTGCCAGCTGTGTGTCTGCACCCCTGAGCTTTGTGCTTCACTAGGTGTAGTAAAATTCTGTCTCTGAGTGAAGCAGTGTGGGCAGGAGGGTGGCTAAAGGCTGGATTTGCATCTAACCATGGAGTAGGGGATGGGGAGGCTGGATAACAGCAGATGGAAGGATGCCAGAGTGGATGGGGGAATGTGTGCAATGGAGAGTCAGGAGCCACAGGGCAGCATTGAAAAGCAAGGCTGTGCTTTTAGCAGTTTAAAGTTTGTATAGTACTTTCCATGGCAAGTATTTACAGTGTATAATTGGAGAAAAACTTCCCGCTAAGTGTCTCAGCACTTAGTTCTCTACTAAAGTGCAGATTTTTCCAGTAGCACAGGTGACAGGAGGGTTCAACCTCTAAACCCGGTTCAGACTAAGGGTAAGAGCACAGTGCAGCTATTTATATTTGCACTGTTTCTCAGGGGCATTCCCTGCCAAAGAACAGATTGATCTTTCTGTTTATTTTACTGCATTCTTAAAAGGACATTTTTGACTTACTTAGATAAGCAAATACCGAGACATGGCATCATTCAAAAAGAATGTAAAGATGTGTGTTTTACTTGATGTGTAACCAGGACAGGAATGGACCTTAGTGATTTCTCTCAAGAAAATTGTAATAAAAGTGAAAAACATTATTTAAAAAATAATCAACAGTGCTTTATAAAAATTACATTTGGGGTAATAAACTTTCTGTAATTTTACAACTCTAAACAAGTAAATAATGCAATAATAATAAAATGCTGTTAATACTTTGCTTCTATTCAAAGTTAATTTAATTCCACAGAGAGCTATTGTGTTTTCATAATGGACTTGCACTGTTTAAATCTGTCTGAGGTTTGCGTTCAAAGCACACAAAAGCAAGACAAAAGGGTGGTAAGATACTGACTAACAGAATTAGATACTGAGAAAGCCATTAGTCATTGCAATAGCAGCACCTGATCTCAAAGCCATCACTGCTGCAACATGCAGGAAAACAATGAGCACCCAGATGTTGTACAACTGAAATCACGGTGTGGGTCAGAACTGGTGTCTGGGAAGCCCTCGCTGTCTCATTAGGTATAACTGCAATTACTGGTACCAATTTACCTTGTCTGCACTGTGAGATTAAGGATTTGGCTCACTGCATTTGTTTTAGTTCAGTGTACATGGTATAATTTCAGTTTGTACTTAAAAAATATCCAAGTAAGGGGCAGCACATTTGTTCTGAATGCCCAGTCATCTATGCTGTGTATGTTTTCTCTCTTTGGGATCAAAATAAATAAGACTACTATTAACAGTTGTACTTCACCGGTTCATAAAGGGTAATCTGTTTAAACTTGTTTAGACTGTATTTTTTCTAATGGAAATCATGAGGAATACTGTTTAACTCTTATCAAAAACTGTAGTTATTACTGCTTAAAAATCAGTATGGCCCACATAAAAGTTGATACTGTAGAGTAGAGGCCAACCTGCTCTACAGAATAGAGGTTGGTTTAAACTCTATCTTGACTGAAAATCCATGTATCACTCAGAAGAGCTTTTCAGCAGCTTACACCAGGAACCACACTATTTCTTCTGAATTAGCCTTTACTTTTAAATCTGCATTAGCCTTTGCATCATTGCTAACAACGTTGTTTTTCCCGTGATGCCACTGGCAGGGCCTAAGCAGCACTGAGACTACTTTACTCATCCCTGAACATCAAGTGGTAAGCAGTGAGAAGTATTCATGCTTCCTTGCATGAATTTGTGTGGCGTCTTCTATTACAGTATGCCAAAACGTCCCTCACCAGAAAATTTTCCAGTTTCAAGGATGCCATCCTTCTAAAACCAATTTCTTCTAGCTGATAAAAATGAACATTTTGCATTTATTCCTAGAGATGACTTAAGAGATAAATTCAAATAAATCAAAAGCTTAATAGACAAATTTGGAAAGTTGAGATTGGTGGAGAAAACTGGAAAGTTTGCTTTTTTATCATTGTTTTGGTTTGATGGGATATAGGATGTATTCTGACTCTGGTGTTATTAACAAATGTGGGTTTCCTTTTTACCATGATGGCCTGAGGGTTCTGTGAGTCAGCATGATACTTTAACATGTCTTAAAGAGCAAGAAACAAACACTGACATCATTTGAAATATGTTGCCTCTCTTTTTTTATTGTAGTAAATAATAAGAACAGGCTCAGGGTAGCCACTTGCTGAAATTCACAGATGAGATAACTATATAAATTCTCAAATGTATCAGAAAACTTTAAAGAATCATTATTGTTTTATGTAGAAAAAGTACAAAAAGTCGTTCAGAATAACTGAAGAAGTACATGCTGAGGTGTATTAAAACTGTCTGCTTGCTTACTTTGGGCTCTGGTGTCTTCCATTAACATGTACGCTCCCCTCGCTTACTTTTTATTTTTCTTGGTTCTGGTCTTGTTTAATGTATTCGTTTATCCCAAGAGGCCTTTTCATGTGCATTTATATTTCAGTGCAAATATCTTGGTGTCTTAAACTGCTTTGAAATGCATGTTTTCAAGCTTTCAGATTTTAATGGGGTTCAGAATTGAAACATGAGTGAAGGTGAAAAAAGCAGCTTGCAAGTTTTAGCTACAAGAAATACATGGGATTTTGTTCCTTTGAATGGGAAAGGTTGTAGATTTGTATGCAACCTTGCAGCCTGCATGAAGTGTAACTGGAAATTGGGATGGGTGGTGTTAAGAGTGCTGTTAATACACATCTTTAAAGAGAGTGAGCTCTTCAGTTCCATGGAATCCTTCGAGGAAGAAGAATGATGAGAACTTCGTGGAAAGGGTCTCTGGTAAAGTGGGAACTGAGTGCATGAAGCAGAAATATGCCATGTGGATTTTCACCTGTATGTTTGTGTATGTTCTGTAAATGTATTTCCAGGAACATTTTACTTTTGGAAATACATTTATATAATTTAGATATGTATTTATAAAGTTATGTTTAAGTTAGTATATATGTATAAATATATATATTCATATTTTGTGTAGCAGCACTTAAAGCCATGTGATTTTCCTGTATGTATGTTTTAATTCAGTGAAAAGGAGGACTATAGAAATATTCCATGCAAATTGGGGATCTAAGTGAAAGTGATAACTTTGTTTTTAAGCCATTGAATGTTTCCTACCCTTTCAGTTATGGAGGCTTTTCTTATATTTTGATTCAATTTTCAAACCTTATGTTTTTGTCCATTTTTCTACTCTGAAAGTTTTTGTGCTGTAGATTGCTAGTTCATAAATTACCTAGTTGTGTTTTAATGTAGCTCTTCGGGGTTTTTACAGTGTCTGTTTTACATCTAACTTGCTGTGTGATTATCAAAGGTATGCAGTTAATAAAATAAATATTTTGTTTGCAGACTGTATCTTATAAGCCAGCAAAATGTTATAAATCAGTTTAATGTTGTAGTTTCAGATAGTTTTTTTGCCTGGTAGTGTACAACTATGATAATGTAATTCCTTGATGTGCTGATGGGGGATCATGAAAACCGTTCCATGGTATTAATGTAACATCTAGTCTTTCTTGTTAGTCACAGCCAGAGGTGCTGCCCTGTGCTGTAATTAGTGAAGCTAATGGCTTCCTCCATCTCTGCTTGGTATTGGTTACTGCTTTGGTACTGAAAATGCTGCTGTAAACCACCTTCCCACAGAAAAGATAAAAGCTACAAAAGCAGAAGTGGAAGGGTGCTCAGGTCTGAGCCTGCAGGCCCCGTTCTGTGGGGTTGGACACTTGGGAAACCGTGAGGTGCAAGGCACTGAATTTGGAAAGGGTTTTTCTGAACACAGGGAACTTGCACTTTCCTGACTGAATAATAATCTGGAAAGTATTGCTCTTTTCAAGACAAGTTTCCCTGTCTGTGAGGTGTGGACATAGAGAGGGCTGGGATATTTAGTAGCAGAGTGTATGTTGGAAGCTCTATGCCAAGGTGAGAGCTGTGCTAAGTGAGCTGAAAGGATTCATTTCCTGTTGGATGGATAACCAGACATGGAAATCCCTCAGAGTCCCATAAAAACATAGGGGATGAAATAATTAAGGTCTAATCTGCAGAGCATATTTGTGTTTTGGGTAGTGTGATACCACTAACCCACACGGGGCAGCTGCCCACAGTGCCCACTGTCAGAGTGCCAGGGGGCTGTGAGGCCACAGGGACATTTAGCAGGGTACCCGTGGCTCAGCCCCAGCCCACAGCTATTCCTCTGTGCCAGGGCTGGTGCTTGTGCCACTTCAGCAGCTGCTTTTCCTCTCCAGCTCCTGGGCCTGAGTGTTTGCCTTGGCCCTGGAGAAGTGTCTCAGGGGCACCTGTGGAGCCAAGGACTCCTCAGCAGCATGCAGCAGTGCTGAATGGTGAGTTTAGGTGTGTCTGTGTGTGTGGGGCTGCCAGGTAGCATTTACACACCTCGCCCAACCAGTGTGGGCAGAACAGACCCTGGGCTCTGGCAGCCTTGCTTCAGCCTGAGCTGTGCTTTATTTCTCACTGAATAGTGAGTTTAGGTGTATCTGTGTCTGTGGGGCTGCCAGGCAGCATTTACACACCATGCCCAACCTGAGCAGACCCTGGGCTCTGACAGCTTTGCTTCATCCTGAGCTGGGCTTTATTTCTCTCTGAATGGCCAGTTTGGGTGTATCTGTGTGTGTGGGGCTGCCAGGCAGCATTTATACACTGTGCCCAACCAGAACAGACCCTGGGCTCTGACAGCCTTGCTTCATCCTCAGCTGGGCTTTGTTTCCTTGCTGACATCTTGGTCTCTTATAGGAATGTGTCCCCTGTTGACAGAGTGACCAAACTATCCTTTGTCTCCTCAAAAAGGAAATAAGCCCAGAAATTTCTCTCCTCAACTAGGTGAAAAGACATCTCATAGGACCTGGGGGACTTCACCTCAAACTCAAGGATAGCCAGTTGGACAGCAGCCAAAAAGTCCCACGTGAGCAATTTACCAGAAAAAGAAGAGAACAAAGAAACTAATGGCTTTTGTGAGGTTTTTTACCAGGGGCAGGAGGGCCTCTTGCACCTGGCTCAGTTTTTCTCTGTAAAAAGTTTGTTGGTTTGCCTTTTATTAAAATCTTTTTGTTTCCAGCACTACTATATAAGCCATCCTGCTGATTTTATGCCTTCAGAGGTAGCTGAGCTATCTTGGGTGTGAACTAGATTTCCAAGAGCTTATGAGACCTGGCTCAAGGAGACCCCTATTTCAGTCTCTCCTGTCACCTGTCCTGTTGAGTCAGGGTTTCCTGCTGCAGGGCTTTGGATTGTGTCTGAGGTGAGGATTGCAAGCCCAGGTACTTGGAGGGTTGTTTGGTTGGACATGGTCCAGTACCTCTACCTCTGCTGGGTGTCTAGAGAGAAATCATCAAATACAGAATAACTAGAACTATTGGTATAATACCATATAAATCGTGTTAGTTTGCACTTATGCCACATGAAAAGAAAATTTATGATAGACCATGGATGTTATGGTCTATCATGAAGATGATAGGGCTGTCATCTTCAGGACAGACCATTACAGCATTCAGTTAGCACATCCGTCCACAAGCTGAGTGGTCACAGTTCTTAGAGACATAACTAGACTAAGGAGTCTGGAAAGCTGTTACAGGATAGCAGGAGGGCATTATTTGTGTTTTGAACAGGTGGGGTTTGTAACTTGCTTTGTAGTTGATGGATTTGTTCGACGTTTTGAACGCCCTGGTAAATGCTGAATGTTTGCAGTAATGGGATTGCATAGAATCCTGCAGTGAACATGGATTGGAAGGGAGCTCTGCAGTGCTGGCTTCAGACATAGGTTGCACAGTCAGTGCAGATCAGTCCTGGCCTAGCTTAATCAGGCTGTGTTATCTCTGAGGATGGAGTCTCTCTGGACGTTCTGTTGTACCCATTCCCACTCAACCACAGCCTCTCATCCAGGAGGAATTTCTCCTGTTGAGACTTGTGGTTGTTGCTTCTTGAGTTTTCACCATATGCCTCAGGGCTCCATCTCTTCTGTAGTTCTCATTGGGTGTAACTTAATTACTAAAAAGCTTCAGCTTGCTATCTGTACTGTGTTGGGAAGTTTTAATTTGGTTCCTTGTATTGCAGGAGGAAGATATTTGAGAATATTTTTTGTGATGAGGTGTGCTTTCATTTAATAACTACAGGTTCTCAAGGATCACTAACTGCATTTATGCAGTTCTGGAAAGAGCTGTTAAGAAATAACATGTACAAATGTTTAATGATTCACTGATAGAATCAATGCAAATTACAAACTTTATATACATTAAACTTGTAGGCACACATGTATGCATAAACCTTCATGAATGTGCAAGACTGATCTTGTTCGCCTTGTGAAATCCAAATGGAGCAAAATGCAAAGGAATAATTTATGGGTTTAATAAGCAGGCCTGTCACTGTCCACAATGAATGTTTCAAAGGATGATCTCCAGAAGGAGAAAGAAGTGATAAGTATTCCCCTTCTAATAGCAGATCTGACAATGACTACTGCATCTTCTTAAATTGATAGTCAGACCTTTAATTACTGAGGATTCTGACACATCTTGGAAAACAACCAAATTTTGATATCAGTAAAGATAAAATACTTCTTCAATTGTATTGAATAATTTAATTATAACCATGCAACCCAAACAATTTGGGGTGCTCCTTCGGCAGGAGATTTTTTTGAAGTAAGTATTGCTTATTGTTTGATTTCTTCTTTGTGTATATGAATTTAATGCACTAGAACAATTTCTGTGCTTGTGAAGTCAGTCTTTTTTTAATCAGTGATTGGGGCAATTGCTAGCATTTTAAGTTCTTAGAATGCACTTTGGGGTTTATTTACTGTAATGCTGTAATTACAGTACTGTTGATTCTATACAGATGTTAGCATGGTTCTATGCACTGTTTTAACTTGATTAACTTAGTATCTGAACTTGCAGTTTGCATGTAGTCACAATTGTATTTGCAAAGAAAGACCTAAACCTGTAAGTACAAAATAGAATGGAAAAATGCTTTTTCTTTTCTGCTCCTGGATTCCATAATTTTTGTGAACCATGTAATCATGAAAGATGAGGTACTGCATTTGGAAGCAAAAGCATTTCTGAGGTAGATGTCCTGATTTCAGCCATACAAAGTATTCTAATTGATCTGCTGTAAATATTTCTCAAGAAGATAAACAACAAAAAAACCTTTACAGAATTGCTGAAGAGGAAAGGCAAAGAACGGATGCTAGCATTTTCAGAAAGTAATTTCTTTTAGCTTTTTTTGTGCTGCATTGATTTGCAGCAGTGTTTTGTAGCTCCCCAAGGGCTAGGATAGGAGCACAGGAGTTCCTGATAATGCATGGCTGCTTTAAGTGTCTAATTGCAGCAGTTACCCGTGTGTCTAATGAGGAGGCATAAAGTTGTGCAACACTATGGAACAATAGGATTGTCAATTATTTTTATTTCATTTCAGCCTATTTAAAGATAAACACATGAATTATGTGGATATTATTACTTGTAATTTTGTCAGCTCTGGAATTACATGGTTGCCATTTGTCATTTTATGTCCCAGTGGGACCAGCCAAACATGAGCATTACAGAAACATGCATGCACTATGCATGAGCCAGTGGTTTGGTAGCTTTGCTCTACACTCAAAACCACTTGCTTACTGCTCTTTTTTAAATCTGCTGAAGTGTCAGAACCCAGGAAATTTCTCTGGCTGCCCTGGAGGACTCGAGCCCTGCCCAGGGGGCTCAGAGACCTTGGCACAGAGCCCAAGACCCCCCTGTGCCTTTGATTTAGCCCTTGGAAAAAACAATTACCAACCTTATATGAAAAATTACAAGCCACGGAAGTTTAAGTATAATGGTAGTGAATTTATCACAGGGTGAAAAATAGATTTTTTGGGGTTTTAGAATGGGGGTTCAGGGGCAAGATGGAGGAATTTGGGCGTTTCCAGCCTTTCTCCTTCTTCTTCTTGGCCTCCATCTTCTGCTGTGATGGTGGCACTTTTGGGTTGGTTTAGAGCAGAAGCTCACTGTCTAACACAGGTGATAGGTATTGGGAAGTAACTGTAAACATTGTCTATGTAGTTTTTATTATAAAAAATTTTATTATATTTATTATTTATTATATACTACCCTGGGGCAGGCAGAGTGCTCTGGGCTGTCTTGCTGAGCGGACTTCAGCAGGCCAGAGAAAGAATTTTATAGATAAGGAAGAATAAACAACCTTGAGACTGAGAAATGAAGAGCTCTGACTCCTTCTTCAACAGCTGGGCTGGGAAAAGAGACTTTCTAACCCATCTCGGGGTCACTGTGAGCAGCAGCAGTGCCCAGACTGGAGTATGCAAATGATAGCAAGTAGTAGTATAGAAATCATTGTCTTAAAACATTTTTGCTGTCCAAACAGATTCCAGCCCAGCTCTGCCTTTAATAAAAAAGACATGATAGTCATATTATTTGTGGGTGCCTGTGTTTTTCTGATGTTTGGAGGCTTTTCCTAGCTTTAAAGGACATGGGTTTCTTGCTCACTGTAGTTGGGGTGTGTGTGCTTGAAGCAGTTGGCTCTTGGGGAGGAACAGTGGGCCTGCTAACTGCTTGTTGGTTATTCCAGCAGAGTGGAAGGAAGTATAATCTGTTCCTGAAGCGGCGTCTCAGGGTAAAGCAGTGATCAGCGCTGTTGCCAGTGGCTTGTGTGCTGCAGTAATAACCTGCTTCGTTCACTGTGTGCTGCCTCTGTTAACTGCGAGCAGCGGCCGCAGCTGCGGATAAACGCTCTGTGCTCTCTCAGGGAGCACATGCATCCTTGCATGGCGTGAGAGGGAAAAGACACAGACATGATACTCTGCTTTGTTCCTACTCTAATGAAATAAAATAAAACCCCAGTTCAGCCCTGTACAAATACACTTTCACTGGTAGGTGTGGTTGAAAAAGTAACAGCAACCTTCCTCTGCGCAGAGTTACATTTAAACTAGGATTTTCTCTTTGCTGTGTCTTGTATGTGATTTGATAGAGGTGAATATTGATATGACAATAAACAATATTGCCTAATGAGTTAACTTCCCTAGGAGAGTGGGGTTACAGTCTTTTATTTGCCTAACATTTATTACTGTGGCCTAATAGTGAAAAAGATGGATGTTGTTACTAAGACATTCTGGCATGCTGGTAAATTAAAATATGATATTTAATAGATGAATTGGAGTACTAATTACCCTGTTATGTTGATATCTTTTATTAGGTGTATTTTTTTCCCATGAAAGTAAATACTCAGTGTTGAAACATCACCCCTGTATTTTTGTGAGCTATTTTTATGTGTGGTCATTGCTGGGACATATGTCTCTGTGGTGGTTGATTTAGTGAATGTTGTTATGTATAGGAAAATGCATGAATTTGCATTTTGCTACCTGCTTCAAGTATTCACAAGTATTGCTACACTAACATATATATATTTATTTTTCCTGTGTCAGTTATTTACATGTAATGCTTGCGGACATATGTGGTTAATTTTGAAATTAATCTAGATGTAGCCCTTGTTAAAACTTGCCCAGATGTATCTTCAGCTGTAAAGAAACTGAAGAACTGTGGCAATGTGGGGGAACTTCTTTGCCTTCTGTGATATTTTAGAGCAACAGCAGTGCTTGTTTTTTTTTAATTCATATGCCTGTATCTTCTGCAGATTGATAAAAGACATCAAAGCAAAGATTCTATTTTCTTCAGGGATGGTGTCAGGAGAATTGATTTCGTTCTCTCCTATGTGGATGATCTTAATAAGGAATGGGAAAAGAAGTTGGTAAGTTTGTCTTTTTGAAGTCCTCGTAGTTTTTATTTATAATAAGATGAATATCAGTTACTTACCCTGTTGGATCACTAGACTCATCTGGAATAGAACTTACCTAAAAAAATCACATACAACTATGTGAAAAGCAATCCCATGTATGAACATTTCTGTGTAATTTGCTGTTGTTTGTCAGGATCCAGTTATATTAGATTCTTGTGTCTATTCAATTGATCACTCTTCATTACTTAGGCTGAGCAATATATTATACAATGGAGCAAAGTAATCTCAATTATTTTGCTTCTTCATTTAACAGTCTAGCTAATACTATGGAGAAATATTTGTGAATACTTACACCTGTAAATACTTTCAAATGAAGGAGGATTATTCTTCTAAATAAGCAGAGGTCATCCAAACAGTATTTAACAATGACTAATTTTTCATACCCTTTGATTGTAGTTAGAGGAGAAATAGATTCTTAGCTCCAAGACTCAATGCAGTTTTTCTTTAATACTTTTGAGACTCTTTTCTTAAAATATACTCTGAGTAACACGAACACAGCATGTCCTCCTGGAGCTTTTCCCTGTGTTTGACCTACAGTAGGTCAAACATCTACATATGTGTGTTCATTCTTCTAGAAGAATATTTAAATATATAAATATCTTAATAGTAAATAATATTTCATTTAAATATTGTTAAATATTATTTAAATAAAATATTATTTACTATTAAAATATTAGTATTTATAAAATATCTTAACAGTTATTAAAATATTTAATAAATGTTAATATTTTAATAATTATTGAAATATTTATATTTATTTAAATATAAAGAATATAAGTGGCTTTGATAAGAGCCCTCCTATGTAACAGAGCACAAAAACAAACTTTCTCTAAAGTGCCAGTTAGTGATTATTCTTGAATTTGCCAGCAAGACCCTGAATGGTAATAATAGGTTAGATGGAATCAGTTAATGACACCTGTTTGTTCCATGCTCACATGACACATGAGGTCTCACTTGGCTAACATAAATTCAAGCTATATAAAAAAATCCAGTGTAATGAGAGGCGGTCAAGACAACAAATTTTGAATAAAGCGCAATATTTTTTAAAACTGAGGATTTAAATTTGTTTTTTCTCTGTATTTGCTACCTTCTTTCAGAGTCAGGAGAGGTTACAGTTACAAACTAGTCTCTCCAAAATATAATTCCAAAGTTTATTGATGATCAAAAAAATTTAAAAAGAAGAGAGACACTAAAAAATGACATTGTCAAGTAATCATATTTTACTGAAAGATAAGGGTATCTGAAAAAAAACTAATTACACCAATGCTTATGACGAAATCATTATCAAAACTGTTAGTCTTTGAAGCAAAGAACAGCTACAGTCTTTATCTTGTCATATTGAAGTATTTCATAATTAAAAATTCAAATTTCCTTTGGAAAAAACTGCAAGATTAGGCTGTTAAAAAGATTGCATATTGTTTTCATTCCTTAATGAAAACAGTATTTTCATCATAAAGAACTTCTGCTGCCTGTCCTTGCATCCAAATATAATCTAGCATAGAACCCAGCCCCTCTATCCTACCCTTATTACCTTAAAAGATTCAAAAATTTGTCCTGTCTCTGTTGGATGCTTTTCCCAGATTAAGCATCTCAGTCAGCTTTGCTCAGCTAGCCACATTCCAAAGATTTTCTTGGGAGCCCAGGTTATTTGATAGCTATGATACCATAGGTTTATATACAAGCATACTTTTTCAAACTCATCTTTACTCTTTGTTAGGCTGTACTCCTAGCTAGATGCTTTCTTCTCCCCTGAAGCAAAACTCATTTCAAACATAAGGAAGAGGAGGCCACTCAGTGTAGAGAGAAGAAAGATACCCAAGAAAAATTTGTCAAAGCAACTCTTAAACTTTTCCATTAGTCATACTTGAATTATTTAAAATGAGGGAAGAAAAGAGTACTGTTTAGGTTATGTTCAGGTGGGAAGGAAAATGAGTCAGATGGTCAGAGCCCATGTCCATGGGTGTCATTACTGAAGGATTCTCGTGGGAAGAAGCCCAAGAGTTAGTAGCTAATATTGTCCTTCCTCTTTGGCATAAAAATGCACTTCCTAGGAGGATATCTCTGCCTTTCAAAAGGCATAAATATCCACATTAAGTCTTGGGATATTTAATTCTGTGTATATCTGTTTCTTGCAAAAGAGTTTATGGCCTCATGGAGGAAGGTCAGTGGCCCTGTAGATAAACTCTGTGGTCACTGGACAAACTGTCATGGAGATACCAATTATATGCCCCACAATTCTGTTCAATTATGCAAGTACTATGTCCATAAATTAGTGCAGACTTCTTAGCATACAAATACTGTGCTGTTGTCTTTGTGGTAACAAGATTTAAATCTTGATGAAGTGCAGCCTCTGGAATTTGTCTAACATACACTGTATTTGCTATTTTACAGTTAACGTAGAAAGAAATGTTTCTTTTATGGTAGTACAATGATGAAGTAAAATGGAACAGCTGAGAATAGAAGTGTTTATATGAGGAGAATAACAGCTGTGACAAAGGCTTTTGTTTCCTAGTCTCAAGGAAACAGCTTTATTCTGCATTTCTAAGAATGGGATAAATAACTTCTTTGTGTGTTTCAGCATATCCCTGATACAGATGTAAGAGCCAAGTCTGTTGATTTTCTCCCTTAGTTTCATGCAGAACAACTTTTAACTTCTTTGATATTCCCAGATGCATTCCAGCTTGAATTGGAGTGCTGTTTTGAGCTTGCCTTCAGCTGATTTGAACTTGCCTTCTATAAGCTACATGAACAAACCCAAACCACAAAGGCCTCTGAACAAAAATTAGGATTACGATTTTTTTGAGACAATATTATTCCTTAAAGCCTCCAGCACACATTGAAATATTTCGCCACCATATGAAATGTATGTGAACATGAAAAAATAAGCTGTGCCCTGTCCTGAGGTACAGCGAGGAGGGCCAGGCATTCACAGAGTTAAAGAATCACAGAATATGCTGTCAGAAGGGAGCCACCAGGAGCTGGACCTGCATTGTTATCACAATTGGGTTTATAGAAGTTATCTCTCTTCCCTAGCTGCCTCATTATGCAGTATTGCATTTGCTTTGAGCATAATAGTGCTGCTGGACTTTGGATCTTGCCTTGTTAATCTTAGTGGGATGGTTCATTACAGCCCAGCACATGCTGGATGATAAAGCGAGTCTGTGCTTATCCCAAATTATGTCAGATACCCACATAATATGGTGGATGTGATGACTTACAGAGCTTTCCTCATGCCTCTTTGGCTGCAGATTGGCATCTACAGCAAAGTCAGAAATCTACAGCAGAGTCAGAAATACATGCACCAGGGATAATTTATCAGGTTTGGGGCAGTAAGCTTAAAATTCTATGTACAGATTAAAACCAGCCAGCTCTGGTCCAAGGATACATTTTGTCCATTTTAAGCCTTTGATGATGACATGAAGAAATCCAGCATTTGACAAGAAAAGGTGGAGGATTTTTCCCCCCAGCAGATTGGTTTCCTTTTAAAAATGTTTTTCCCATTAACAGGGAAGTACAGTACATTGCATGGGTTTCAGGAGGAGGCTTGTGGGAGAAGAGCAAGGTGGTAAAAAGAGTATAATTTCTGTTAGAGCACTGCAATTTGTCACAGTAAGTGGATTGTAAGGAAGGATAAGTAGGATCGGGCCAGACCCTTTGGCTCTGTGTGTCCTGAGCTGCACAGCTGGAGAGAAGCCTCTAAAGTGACTTGCTTGGCTCTCTTCCAGTGTTTGCTGGAGAGAATCCACCCCAGCCTGCTTTGTTAGGAGAAAAGGTAATCCAGAGCTTTGAGTACTAGGCTTGAATGTCAGCTTTGCTACAGCATCTTAACATACCTGCTGAAATCACCTTTTAGTTGTGCTGTTTCTATCTGATTATCATGTCAGCAAACCAGAGTTCTCTGACATGCTTATACAGGTGCATTTAGGCAGGTTTGTAGGAAAAATAGTGCATGGAATTGCTTTTGCCCCCAGCATGTGCTGGAACTCAGGATTTACCATATTCACCACTTTATATAGTCCAGTGTCGAATTTAATATCTAATAATATTTGGCAAAATCAGATGCGACGCATAAAAATGAGAGGCCACTAACGCAGGAAAACATGTGAGGGCTATGAAAGCTTTCTTCAGTCTGCATTCATTTGTCTGAGTAAGTTATGCAAACTGAAATGCAAAAATGGCAGTCTGCTCCTCACTGACATGCAGGAAAAGAAAACTGACTGAAAACTATCCTGTTTTGGGGTTTTTTAAGTGTGTTTGAAAACCGTAATTTAAGACTTTTCGATAGAAGAAACATTAGACAACATGACAGGGTTTAGCTAGAAATAAATTTGTGATCTAACTTGTGCATTTTAAAGAGGGTAGGGCTCAATATTTGGCTTAATTTATTGTTGTTCTGGCAGTTCCTCAGCAAATTTTATATAATTAAGAGGAAATTAATACAGTCTCTCAGTAGGAGCAAAAATTATACAGAGAAGGAGAGGAAGAAAATGTTCTTACCTAAAGACACGACTTAGGAATTATTTTGCAATAAAAAGGAGTTCAAGAAAAATATCAAGCTCACACAGGTGATGCAGCCACCACACACTGCCATGGGCAGGTTTATTATCTCTGCATGAAGTCCATGCTGACTTTATGCAAGCTAAGCACATGCAGTGATTTGTTGGTCTTATCAGTGATGTTTGTGAAATGCTGTTTGAATTGTCTGTAATCAGTACTTGAATGTCTGTATCAGGCATAATTGTATAACTAAATATACAAAAGAAATAGATGAAGCTGGAAGCACTCAGTCTTCCACGTGCTTCCAGAATTTTCCTTTTCATCCTTCTCTTGGAAATAGAGCTAAACTTGACCACACCCCACACAGCAGCCTCCTTGTGAAAAACACTATTCACTTGTTTTTAAAAGTTTAATAGTAATAAAATGGTTATAAAAATAGCAATACAATTAGAGTAATAATAATTTGGACAATTTGGATTAGGACAATATGAGACAGAGACAAAGAGTTACAGACGGTCCAGGTACCTTTTCTGGGTTGCAGGAGCCCAAAAATGGACCCACGTTAACAGAGGATTAACCCTTAAAAACAACAGCCTGTTGCATATTCATACACCTCATCCATGATGCATAAATTCCATTCAAACACAGAATTCTGTCTGGGCAGTGTCAGTTTCTTCCTCTGAATCCTGACAGCACCTTTGAAGTGGGAAGAAGTTCATTTCTTCTGATAATGGGGCAATAAATTCTCTTTCTCTGAAAGATTCAGGTGTCCTGTGGCTGCTGTATCCCTGCAAGTCCTATCTTTTAAAAGTATCTTCATAGCATGGTTTCTATTTTAACATTTTTTATAACCTAAAACTATATTTAACACACTACTTAAGAGAATTAATACAGCATCACTTTCTAACACAACACATACAATATCCATTTTAATATTTGCAAAAAGCCAATCATAAAACACATGCATTTTTCACACTCCTGAAGTCAGAAGTGCTCGAGACCCAAGCCATCAGTTGGTTCTCTGATGAGCCAGGTAGCCCAGACCAAGGCTTTTCCCAGCCAGGGGGTGGCCTGGTGTGTGTCACTGGGTTTTGTCTGCTTGCTTTGAGAAGGTCACACACCCTTAAAGGGGTTGTCATCAGGGCAGCTGAGAGAAGTGAAACCCGGTGAGTCATGGGTGAGTGATCAATTAGTTGCTAACTTCATCAGTTACTAAAGTGTCTTTGTTTCTCTTCAGGAAAGGAGAAAAGAATTTGAGAGCAACCTGCAAAAGGCTGGTTTGGAGCTGGAAACAGAAGACAAGAAGGTAAAAAAGAAAAAGAAAAATTAGCACCAAAAAGAGTAGGACTTGGAAATCAATAAACCACTTTCTCTGAGAAAAATTATAAATTATACTTGTGTATTTTAGTGGAGCGTGGCTAATTTAGGGGAAACAAGATTAATATGTTTATTTGAGTGCTTTTCCCAGATACATTGGTAAGAATTGTGGAAGCAGAATAATTTTGATTCAAGAGGAAGCTTTTGTTTTTGCTTTCATAACAAGAAGGCAGAATAGCTGTGATTTGGTTTATATCCACATAAATGGGACGTGTGCTTACAGCTGATTTTAATTCTACCTAACAATGAGTAACAAGTTTGGAAGGCAGTGAGTGAATTAGTTGTGCTCACTGGATGTTGTAGTTATGGGGAAGGACCCTGTGACCTTGAGGATGTTTGCCTAGTGGTAATGTTTGCTGTAATAACTGGAGGATGTGCAATTTTGACTGATGGAGTCAGCATGCCAGAGGCTGAGGTGAGTAAAATAATAACTCTTGGTGAAGTTCAGGCTCTGTAACATTCACAGGTAGGGAGTTCATTGAGCAATGTTAAAAACCCTTCTGATTGCCAGCTCCTACTCTGAATGCAGAGCAACACTACAAGAACATACATGTTATATGAGGCCTATGGCAAGATTATTCTTTGTGTTTCCAGTGTAATGAGAATTTTCAGACTCCAGTGTATGAGATGAATATAGTTTGAAAAGCCTTTGTGAGCTTGTAGTAGTGCAAAGGTTATTTTTATGAACAGACAACCACTCAGATAAGCTTTTCAGTAAATATATATATATATATATATACACACACAGAAATTCCTATTCCATCCTACTTCATTTTTAAATCCTTTAAAAATATGTAAAAGGCAATACATTTTAAATGAAAAATATTCCCATAAATGTTTCAATAAAACACAGTTTGGTCTAATGTCTGATTTAACTTTTCTGGAGCAGGAGTCTGAAGATGGCAAGATTTTCTTTGTGAAGATCCATGCACCATGGGAGGTTCTGATCACGTATGCAGAAGTGCTGAACATTAAAGTTCCCATCAGGGAAAATGACATTCCCCCCATGGTGGAGAACCCCCTGGACTGTGTGCTTTTCCCACTGAGGCTGCCTGAGAAGGTGATGCACCCTGAACCAGATTATTTCACAGCACCATTCAGCAAGGACAAGCAGGAGCTGTACCTCATTAACGATGAGAGCACTTTCTTCTCACCATCCATGAGAAACAGAATAGTAAGTATGGGAATGTGGCTGTTTCTGAGTAAAGGTACATTTACACAGCCCCATCAGAATATTTGTGTAAGGAAGGAGTGGGTATAGAAGCCATGGTAACTGATATAAATACAGAGAGGCCTGGGTACTTGTCCATCTTGCCTAGAAATATAGAATAATTCTTGGAACTGATCTTCTGGATGTCTACAAGGCAGCTGTGCCCCCAGTATTCTTATAGGAGATAAGGCCTTCTGAAGAAATACCTTTTGCTTTTGCATGTTGTTCCTGCAGATTATACACAGTGCATATCTATTATAGGTTTCTGTTTAATGGCCTGAGAATAGGAAAGGTCTGAAATTGTCATTCTTGAATCTCAGGTTAATTATATTCTTACACGTTGCCCATACGGAACAGAAGAAGGGAAGAAAAAATTTGGGATTAAGAGACTGCTGAACAATGGCACCTATACAGCTGCATATCCTCTTCATGATGTAAGTGTTTCAGCTTTCTGCTCCCCTGAGCATTACCCAGTGTTTGCACTCTTTCACCTGCTGTGGCATTTGCTGTTCCAGGAGATATGAAAATATACTCAAACCTTTCAATTTCCCAGTAATTGATTCTGTTTTATGACACACAGACATAGCTGTCAACCCTGCTATTTGGCTTTTATGTGCTGAAATGTTTCTTCCTACAGAGGAGTTTTTAGAATCTGTGTCAGTCACTTATCTCTTTCGAGACTTACTCCGTCATATTCCTGTAATGCTGGTGGCACAGACCACACGGTAGTACCTTGGATTATAGCAAGGAATGTATTTGCACATTCAGCAGTGTGTGAGCATAGGGTGTGCACACACACACACTGTAGTTACACACTACCTGCAGTTAGAGAAAAACTCTGGGGTTCATACCATGTTGGGGCTGAAGTCAGAGGAGTTGCCTGAACCCTCCCAGTTCAGTTTGGGGTGGTGACTTGTCCAGCTCTCAGTGACCTTTGGGTACAAATGCTGTAATACTGGATATGTGGTAAGGACAGTAAATACTGTGTTTAGTTTTGCTGTAAGGTCAGTTTTTAATATGACATGTGTGGATTTAGTCATGTAATTCCATGAAGAAAACAAGAGAGAGATGAGTTACAGTGTTTTACATGAATTTTTTTGCTTTAAATTTTTTTCCTCCTAAATGTTGTGTTTCATTTTTTGCTTAAATCTTAAATTCTGCGTTTTTAAAGGTTATTTCAGATGTCACTATGCTTTAATGAACTTACTCTGAATTCTACCATAAGACATTTTAAAATACTGTATATAGATTTATATTTTAAAATGTTTGAAAATATTTTCCTTAGAAGAAAAAAAAATGAGTGAATGGACATTCTTTAGGTTTTCAGGAGGAAAGTTTGGCTGATCAGGCTCTAGAATGCTAGTCTAGGCTGGAAGGCACTTTATACTATTGGGATTACCAAAACCACGGACAGTAAAAAGGAAGAATCTCTTCTATACAACTACAATCAACTTTAAATGCTAAGAAATCTTATGAAAAAATTCTAAAACTTGTGAGACAGACTTTAAAAATCTTTGTCTAAAATTAATTATTTAATCTTTCAGAATATTTTCAAAATGCAAAATGCCTAAATTTCTATTGGTTGCTTCCTATTTAGAAACCAATTTTTATGCTTTTCTTTGTGATTGAGAGACATTCAGATAAAAGGAAAACCAAGATCACAAAGTGAATAATTGACAAAGTGGAGAAGAAGCGGAGTTCTGTGGCTCAAAATAAAATTGAAAAAGCTGTCAAAAACTGTGGTTATTTTACACTGGTTAATTTCTAGGAAAGTGATGTAGTTCCAAAATTTTTGTGATGTTTGACAGTTAAGATACCCGATAATCAACACCACAGTCTGAAGAGGGGTGCATCATCATGGCTGTTTGTCTCTTTCAGTGTAGTATTTGGGCCTGTCAGTGGAGTATGGATGCCATGGGACAGAGAGAGAGAAACAGCAAGTGTTTCTCACAGCAGCTTGGGAGAATTTTTTGGGTGTTGTAAGGATGTGATAACTTCTTAAGTATAAACAATCTGCAGGTGGTATTTTTCTACTTTGTCTGTTCTTCTCAAGGACGGTGTATGAGGAAGATGGTTTTGTTAGTTAGCTGTGAAAAACGCCTGTCACTTGTTTTTGAAATTTTAAAAGTTTAATAGTAATAAAATGGTTATAAAAATAGCAATATAATTAGAGTAATAAAAAGTTTGAACAATTTGGATTAGGACAATATGAGACAATAGAAACAAAGAGTTACAGACAGTCCAGGTACATCTTTCTGGGCAGCCCAAGCCCAGAAAAGGATCCACATTAACAAGGGATTAACCCTTAAAAGCAATGCCTGTTGCATATTCATACACCTCATACATGATGCATAAATTCCATTCAAGCACAGGATTCTGTCTGGTCAGTGTCAGCTTCTTCCTCTTAATCCTAACCGGCATTGTCCTGCCCAAGCATGGCAGGAAGAAGTTCATTTCTTCTGCTAATGGAGCAATAAATTCTTTTTCTCTGAAAGATTCAGGTGTTCTGTGGCTGCTAAAAGTATCTTACATAGCATAGTTTCTGTTTTAACCTTATGTAAACCTAAAACTATATTTAACAAGCCACTTAAGAGAATTAATACAGCATAACTTTCTAACACAACACATATAATAATCATTTTAATATTTGTGAAAAGCCAATCATAAAATACGCATTTTTCACATTAGCCAATCGAATAGAATCTATCGTGTCACTCTATAAAAACCACGAGGTTCTCTTGAATAAAGCTGCTTTGCTCCTTGTACAATCCTGCCTGTTGCTGTGTTATTCTTGGCACAAGAGTGACCGTGAGGGGTTTCCCCTGCTCTGCTTTGCTCACAGTGCCAGTACTGGAAGAAGGCCAGCGACCCCAACTGTGACAGTGAGAGGTACACGCTCTACATGGAGTGGGCACGCTTCTTGCGCTTCTACAAGGAGCAGCCCTTGGTCCTTATCAGGTGAGATACTGCCTGGGCTGCCTGTGTGCCCCTGCTTTTCACTGCCATACGCTGTGCATTCATCTCTGGCTTGATTGAATTCCTGCTAGCAATGATGCCTTGAGAGGGGTGAACTAGGACAGAGGCTACACAGAGTTAAAGTAGGTGTTTATTAAAAAGTGTAATACAGTGTATATTCAACTCTAGCTTGATCCTGCTAGCAATGATGCCTTGAGAAGGCTGATGTACAACAGAGGCTACACAAAGTTAAAGTAGGTGTTTATTTAAAAGTGTAATACAGTGTGTATTCATCTCTAGCTTCATCCTGCTAGGATATATTAATTCAAATGTAAAAAAGTGTATATTCATTCAACTGTAAAAAAGTAATAAGTGTATATTTATCTGCAGCATGATCCTTCTAGGAATGATGCCTTGAGAAGGGTGACCTAGGACAGAGGCTACACGAAGTTAAAATAGGTGTTTATTAAAAAGTGTAATACAGTGTGTATTCATCTCTAGCTTGATCCTGCTAGCAATGATGCCTTGAGAAGGGTGACCTAGAACAGAGGCTACCCGAAGTTAAAGTAGGTGTTTATTAAAAAGCCTTAATGGATCCACCTGGGGCAGCACAAGAGTCCAGTCAGGGCTACACCCAAGAGGAACCGAAATGGTCACAAAATGCACGACCGCTCACGAGGTCTCACACTTCTATAAGTTCTGGTCCATTTGCATATTGGAGATAATTGCCCAATTGTAGCTTTAGGTTATGAAATCCCATCCTGCTTGTTTTCTCTCTTCAGTCCATGTTGTTTATGATCTTGGGCCTGAAACTTGTATCATTTGTCCTTTGTCCCAAGCTAGAAAAGGATTGATTATCTACCTACTCTGTGAAGAGAGCTTACCATTGCTTAATATGAAGCTCAGAGCTACACACTAAAGCAGCACAGAATCTGAAAAATAAAAATCTAAAACTTAAGGCATCAGGAAATCTTTGCCTCTTTTAAGATTCAATGGATATTAATTGGGCACTATGTCCAGGGAGGACATGACAGAGCTTTCTACTGAGAAAGGGCAGAATGCTTTTTCTCAAATCAAGCTTCTTTCCATCTAGCCAATCCTCCTGGGGTTAGGTATATTACAGATAATTCAACTGTTGAAGAAACAGATTCATAGAATACCTCAGACTTTTTAATTGATCTCTGCAAAAAAAAATGTTAAAGGTTTATTTGAAATGTTGAAATTTCAACACATACTTGAAAAAATACTGATAACATCAGTTTGGAAGCTTGATTCTTAGTTCTAACCCCAAATTTAAACTGACTTAAGATCTCTGATTTTTTGATGTGATACAACAGAATGTTGCTTTGTTCACAGGTTACAGTTCTGTGTTTGTAACACAAGTGGTTGTATTTCTGTGGATTACCTATTTGTTTTAACCAAATGGTCACAACTGTTGTGCTGTTTCATTTGTGTAACTCCTTGGGAAAATCAGAAAGTAAATCTTCACCTACGCTGTTCTGCAGAAAAGAGAAAAGAGGGATTTTAATGTTAGTTTCTGCCAGGAGGAAAAAAGGGACAAAAGAGGCCATATTTCCTGATCATTCATCTGGTTCTTACATCTTGAGTAACTTCTCATGGCCAGTCTTAGCCCTCATTTTCCACAGTACTTCAAGGCATTTACTCTGCTGTTAAAAGTGAATTTTGCCAAGTATTTCACTTTTACTCTAGCCAGTTTGCTCTACTACACTTTGAAATTGTGTTTTGTGTTCCCATTAATTGCTTTTTTCTTTTTTTTTTTTCTTTTTTTTTTTTTTTTTTTGTATTCAGAAAGTACTATGGTGAGAAGATTGGAATCTATTTCGCTTGGCTAGGATTCTACACCGAGATGCTTTTCCTTGCAGCAGTTGTTGGCTTAATCTGTTTTCTTTATGGCTTGTTTACAATGGATGAAAATATGAGCAGGTAAGTATAACGTTGAAAATCTCTTAGCAAAAGCTAAGTAATGTGAAAATTTTGTTGTTGCAAAAAAAAAAAATCATTCTTGTTATTACTCAACAGGTAACAAGCTTTTAAAGCTTGTCAGAGCAGACAAATTTGTTCTTCAGCTGTCTTTATTGACTGTAAAGGTGGTGGACCACTAATGCAGAACTTGTGACTATCAATTAGTAAGACTTAACTTGTAGGGGAAAAGCAATATTTTGTTGGCCATAGCTTTCTGCACTGGAGAAGCTGCAATACGTGAAGTCCTGAGGGTACCCCTTAGATCTCTCAAAACTGAGTGTTTATTGTTGCCTCAAGCTTGTCTATTTTATCTGGCTTGCAGAGCAGTCTGACCTTTTTGTGTAGGGCATCATTTGTACTAAGCAAAAGCATGAGTAAAACAGATCAGCAGTGTTCTCCCACCAAAGAGGGATCTAGTATCTTAGAAGCCACAATTTGGTGGTTTTGTTAAGCAAGCATAGTATTTCTTTTATCAGAAGTCCAAAGATTTGTTATATTCAGCATTTGGGGTGGGGAGAGGAAGAGAGGGCTGTCTTCTCATTGCTTACTGTTTTCTGTAAGAAGGTTTCTATAAAATCTTGAGTTTTGAGTTAAAATTCTCACCTGTTCTATTGAATAATGTAATTTTGAGAGTTGTATTTTAGCCAGGTTAAGAATTCATCTGGGAATACTGTTATACATATTGAGATTTCTCTGGATACCAAAGGACTATCATAGAATTCTAAATTTTACCCACTGTTATTAAATTGAAGTAGCAAATTTCACTGCAGATATCAAAGCTGAAGCGGTCTCTCTACTTTTAGAGAAGGTGTTTTGATGTCCTTGCTAACCTGATGAGAAATAAAATGGTTTATATCTTGCCTGGAAGCAGTGCGTGCACAGTACAGCTCCTGATTCGTTGCTGGTAGAGCCAAAAAAGCCCATATCAAGGAAATTTATTAATTCTACTCCTTGTAGCAGCTGCTTCACTCTTGGGTTTCTCTGAGCAGCCCCTGGTTAATACCAGTGACTGTGACAAGATGTGGCATCTTTGCTGTGAAGCTGCAAATGTTGAGCTTTGAACAAATGAAGCTCCTATTTATTTTCTAAATAAATTTCATATAACAGCTTTTAAGATGCTGTGGAAACAGATACTTTACAATGTTTTCCTGCTTAGCAAAGAGATCTGTGACCCTGCAATTGGAGGAGAGATCATCATGTGCCCCCTTTGTGACCGAGACTGTGAATACTGGAGGCTGAACACCACCTGCGAGTCCTCCCAGGTCTGTGTCTGGTTCTGCAGCCTCTGCTCCTTTTTGTTCATCCTAAAAACTCTCCTGGTACTGACCTGTTCTGACTCTTCTCTTGCAGTATTCCCATTTGTTTGACAACGTGGCAACTCTTTTTTTTGCCATTTTCATGGGTATATGGGGTGAGTACATTTGATAAGTTTTATGTCAAGCAATAAGGAGATCTTGGCCAAGCTGTTGAGGGACACTGGAAGTGGGAAGAAGGGGAATAGTGGCTTCACCTTAGTATCCTGTCTTAGATGCTGAAATGATGAATGAGTGAAAATAACTTCAAGTTACAGAGGAATTAAGACTTAAACTTAAAAAGACTTAAAAAGACTTAAAAAAGACTTTAAAAAGGCAGGCATCTGGGATACCATAAGAATAACATAAGCATAGTGTACTCTGAACTGCTAACATTTGATTCTCTCCTTGGTAACCAGAGGGATCCAACCTTATGCAGCCAAATAAGAGCTCTCTGCTCAGCCCTTTCCATCATCAGTGGGGGAGTTTTGTGCCCTTTCACTGGATGGATGGTGGTCCATCACTGCTGCTGCATTAGCTGTACTTCTGGGGTGAGGAAATTCATTGGATCTACTCCAGTGAACTTCATGCACTGTAGTATGCTTTGATGACACAGAAACAGGTGGATTTCTGGCCTCTATATGTCACTATGATATTTTCTGAAAAATCCCATTGCCAGGATTTCTTCTCCTGGCAAGATGAGAAGCCTCAGCTTCTCCGTGTTTTGCTCCTCTGGAATGTGATTTGGAGAATTGTTTACCCAGCATGTGAATTGTTTTTAATTAATGGCCAATCACAGCCACCTGTGTCAGACTCTCTGAGTCTGTCACAGGTTTTTATTATCATTCTTGTCTGGCCTTCTGTCCTTTCTTTAGTATAGTTTTAGTATATAATTTATTATGATATGATATAATACAATACAATACCAAATCAGCCTTCTGAGATCCTGGAGTCAATTCTCATCTCTCACCTTGTCCTGGGACCCACAACACCGCAACATCTATAATCACAGTTTCACACCAATGATACTTCTTCAGACTTTTAGAAACATTGTGTTGAATGCTTATTCTTTTCTTCAGCTCTATGAAGGTTTATAAATTCTGGATAGCATAGTTATTTCTTCTTATTTCCTTAAATACAATTCTCTTGTTTCATACTGTTTGTATGAAATGTCATCATTAAATGTTCAGCTTGTATATAGATATTCCATTAACTCACAAAGATTCTTGTGTGCTAATAGAAAACATGTACTTTTTATCAGAGGATCTAATCACTCAGTTCTTTCATACAGAATTATTATTTAAAATCTAAATAAGATTTTTGTTGTGTGGCTGTTTTACTAAACTTTTCTTGGTGTCTAAGAGCTAGCATTTGCACAACATGGATTAGTCATTCAGGAAGTACCAGCCAAAGAGTTTAGAACTGCAGAAGATAAGGTTTCCTGTGTTTGTCTAAGCCATAAAACTTCCCCAGTTCAGATAAGAACAATCAGATTACAAAATGTTGACATTTTAAAGTAATTTACTAAGGGCTCTTAAGATGCTATATAGTATTATAAATTTTATAGTTGTTTATATATTAAATCAATTCCCTCTAATGTCTTAAATTCTTAGGCCAGCCCAGCTGTTGATTGTATAAAAATCATCAGATATCACTGTCTTTAAAATGACTATGTGTCCTGGTTTAGTGCAAATTTGGGAGAAAACCTCCAAAGGAGTCCCTCTAGAAAGCAAATTCAAGTGGCCTCTCCCCCACCAGGTCAGGAGACACAAATCTCCTTTGAGAAAATTGGAAAAAAAAACATTTAACAAGCAAGTATTCACAAGCATGGGAAAATGAAGGATATTAAACAATGTAAGCTCTCATTGTTCTGAAGGGTGGCAAATTCAGCCAGTCCTTGTCAGGGGCTGTGGCCCAGCTCTCTCTGTCTCTGCCCAGTCCCTCCTGTGCTGGAGATGCTGCATCCCAGCCCCAGTGGGCCACAGCCATGAGCTCCAGGTGTTATTCTGGGTTTTCAGTCCAGAGCAGGTTCAAACAGCTCCAGGGGAAAGAAAAGCCACAGTCTGGGGAACTTTTCTGCCTCAGTTAGCTAAAAACACCAACTAAAAGCCAAGGAGAGCTTTCTCCTGCTCCCTGTCCATGCTGCAGACAGCACAGTCTGTGAGACAGAGAGAGATGAAGCTCTTATCTCTGGTTTTTGAATACAGCCCTGAAGAAATTCTATCCCTTTTCTTTCTCCCCTCTTTGCTCTTGGATCTAGCTTTAAAGGCACAAAACTTATTTCTGGGCTGTTGTATTTGCTGAGTACCCCATGGCAGGAAGGAATGATGGATCTGACTCCATGTTCTCAGAAGGCTACTTTATTATTTTATGATACTATACTATTAAAGAATACTATGCTAAACTATACTAAAGAATATAAAAAGGATACAGAATGCTAAAAAGATAATAATGAAAACTCGTGACTCTTTCCGGAATCCGGACACAGCTTGGCATTGATTGGCCAAAGAGCCAAAACAACTCACAGCAGACTGCAATGAAACAATCACCTGTGGGTAAACAATCTCCAAACACATTCCAAAGGAGCAAAACACAGGAGAAGCAAATCAGATCATTATTTTTATTTTAATTATTATGTTTTCCTTTTTCTCTGTGGCTTCTCAGCTTCCCAGGAGGAAAATCCTGGGCAAAGGGATTTTTCAGAGAATGGGTGTATCATAAAGTATCATAAAGTCAGCCTAGGACACCATGATTTCAAATAAGCATCAAAAAACAACAGAAGTGTTTGACCACATTACTTTAAAGCTGTAATATTGTAATATTTATGTGTTACAGGTTTATACACAGTAATTAGTTGAATTATTTTCTTAATTCCCTGTTGCTTTTTGCATACACAGAGTAGTTGATTGAACATGGTCACCATAACCATGGAAATACCCATATCTTGTCTTGGCATCTTCCTTGTCATCCCCTTCTGGAATTCAATCAGCTGATAAATAACTGGATCCATATTGGGGTCTTATCTGTGAACTATAGTTGGTAGTCAGTAAAAATGAGTGAGTCACACTGTAATGATAAACCACAGAGAAGAAGCAGTGCAGATGTTTAACTTGGTTCATGAACTTGTTCACTTCTTCCTTGACTCTATTCTAACATTTGCAAATTGCAGTTACACTTTTCTTGGAGTTCTGGAAGAGGAGGCAAGCAAGACTGAAATATGAATGGGATTTGGTTGATTTTGAAGAGGAACAGCAACAGCTCCAGCTGAGGCCTGAGTACGAGGCAAAATGTACCCAAAAGAAGAAAAATCCTGTAACTCAGGTATGAACATGCTGTGTTGACATGTGTGGAAATCCAGTTGTTGCTGAAAGTTTTGTAACATGGAAATTGATACATTAAATCAGGAAAATAAGGGCAAAGTTTATAGCTTTTATGTCTTTTTACTGCGTCTTTCACAATTCAGGGTAGCAGCCTCTGAAACTTTCATGCCTTTAAAACCATTCATTCTTTTATTCCCATTGAACATATGAAGAAGCAGTCACTGTGATCTAAAGTGAAAATAAGTTGGTCCAGCTGTGGTTTAGCTTGTGATACTCAACCACTTTGTTTGGGGAACACCAAAGGGATGAAGGTGGCCAAAGTACTTTCTCTTGAATGTAATTGAGATACAGTTAGTGACCCTACTTAACTCTGTTAAACACTCTATATAATTATTAGATATTAATTGTTTTCATTTAAATTTATTTTAGGTAGGAGTTATTTGACAAATTCCATGATCAGCTGGTTGCATTCCAGCACAATATCTACCACACCCATTTGGTGTATTTTTAAATCATCTTTTCTCTTTCACAGAATTGCATATAAATAGCTTATTGTGGCTAGTCCTGAGTATACTTAGATAACACAGTCTTCAGAGAAAAAAATAGAAGCTTAGTCAGAATGTGGGGGAAGAGTCTGTTCTAAAACAATAACCTTGTCTTTCAGGGCTTGTTTCCTTAATCATTAGGAAATACATATACTAATCTTATTTCTCATGAGAGAGAGTTTTCCCCCTCCACATACACAGCATTAATTCTGCTGCTGTAACTGATGCTCTTTGATAACAGTGCACTGTGTTTAAGAGTGTAGCTCTCCAAAACATTACTCTCTGCCTGTTCAGGAAAACAGGTTCAGGTAAATCAGTTTTCATTAGTTAGCTCTACTAATTGCAAACACATGCTTGCCAGTTCTGTATTATTTGCTGGTTTACATCCCTGTGTATGCTCAGGCTCAAACCTCCCCCACCCTCCTGTGGTAGTTTGAGTCCCCCATCATTGGGAAGAATGAATGAATCTGACTCCAGGTTCTTAGAAAGTTAATTTATGAAATGTTTTTAGAAAGTTAATTTAATTATTTAGTTAGTTATTTATTTTATGATACTGTGTTATATAAAAAAATGTTATACTAAACTATACTAAAAAATAGAGGGCGAAGATTGTTCTCTCTCTAAATTGGTCCAAATCCCTTAGGTGAGAAAGGGTTTTGTGAACTTGATTTAGGAAGTAGAAATGGACTGTAATACAATTTTCTTATCCCAGTGTGAGATACTGCTCTCCTCTGTACTTTCTAATATGCATTAACAATTGCCATAAAAATTCAATGACTGTACAAGCCTTTATATTATGACATTTCAATTTACTGTCTCAGTGGTTTTTCAGAGGCTTTTTTACAGCAGGGTTTATCAGTGATCCTTATCAGTACCAAATTAATTATAGGCTAACCTGTACAGGTAATAGTCATTTCCTTCTGTTAGAGCATGTCCTATAGTGAACACATGAAAGGCCAGTGCTTTCAAATAAGTTTATTCTGCAGGAACCAATAAAATTATGTGGGTACAGGACAGTGATTTTGTGTTCCACTGCTGGTTTTGCTTCACTCAGAAAATGATTTCATCATTATTCATGATTCAAAGCTTCAAGTGCACTGAAACCAAAATTGCTGATCTTAAGGCTGTCATTTAGATACTTGTTCGTGGTGCTGAAGTGTCTAACTAGATCATAGCTAAAATCTGGATTTGCTGATCACAGTAGAATTGTAATCTACATAAATAATGAAGCATTTGATTGAAACTTAGTCTGTGTCATTGCACATTACTGCCTGTATTACATTTGGGATTGCAGTTTCTGTAGTACTCAATGCCACTTTGCTCAAGAGGAGTCTAAGCATTCCACAGTGCCTTGTCTCACAGATTTATTAAATCCAGGTTATTTTTCACTATATCTTCTTCCACTGGCATTAATTCTCAAAGAGAAGATTCTTTCATAGAACATATACTGTGATATTTAAGGAACTAGAACTGGTTGCACAAGCTCTTTGAGCATTGAAAATTGTTCCTGTGTTGTCTGGGGATGCTGGCATCACCCAGTTGCCTGGTGCTGCAGCAGAGCTTGGCAGCTACATTCATAGCCATAACTTCAGCTGAAAAAATAATAAAATTGAAGGAGTGGCGAAAAGCACTGTCTGACTGGTACATCCAAATGACAAGTTTGAAGGGATCTTGGCATGAAGAATTTATAAAACTGGAGTCCCTTTGTGGACTCAGAGCTGTTTGCTAACCTAGCATTACAGTAATAGTTGTGGCCTGCTTATCCCAGGAAGTTGGGCTTTTTCCTTTAGCTACTGATTATTTTGCAAAAGTTTAACCATGGTACTACTTGTACTACCAGGTACTGTCTTGTAGCAGTTTGATGGCTGTTTCTGTCCTGATCTTTTTGCCCTGCCCCACCCACGCCACCCCCAGCACACTCAGAGTTATGCTCTGTCTGCCATTTGAGAGGGGCAGGGTTCTGGATGGTTTCCCTCGGATGTGAGCACTTCTCACACAGCTGTTGAGAGCTCTGTGTGCTGCTTGATGTTAGAGTGAGATGTGGGAATAACATGAGCTGTGCTGTACTTGACTGTTTCAGGAGATGGAGCCTTATCTGCCTTTGACTAGCCAGGCTGTGCGATTCTGCATCTCAGGAGCCACAGTGCTGTTCTGGGTGAGCACCTTTTTGAGTCATCATTTTGACTCAAAATGATCGTGTATCAGAGATTCTGTTCATTACTAATCGTGTATCAGAGATTCTGTTCATTACTAATCATCACATTAACACAAATTGGTTTTAATCATGATGATAACACATGCTTGTATTACTGTTCTGCAGATTGCATGCTGTCATTTGAAGTGCACTTCAATTCTGATATTTTTTTTTTAAAAAAAGGGCACTGGAAATCTGTCATTAATTGTCAGGACCCAGGACATTCCTCTGGGTGTCCTGGAGGACTGGAGACCCTGGCAGGGGGCTCAGAGACCTTGGCAGAGAGTCACAAACACCTGTGCCTTTGGTTTTAGCCCATGGAAACAATTACCAACTTTGTGTGAGGAGTTACAAGGCACAAGGGTTTGAGTAGAATGATAGTGAATTTGTCACAGGGTGAAAAAGTAGAATTCTGGGGTTTTAGAATGGGGTTCAAAAGCCAAGATGGAGGAATCTGGGCATGTCCTGTCCTCCTTCTTCTTGTCCTCCATCTTCTGCTGTGATGGTGACATTTCTGGATTGCTTTAGATTACAGACAGACTGACATAGGCGATGGGTATCAGAAAACTATTGTAAATAAAGCACGGGTATTTCTTAGTATAAAAAGCCAACACCACCCCAAGGGCAGGCAGTGTGCCACAACCCAACCTGCTGGACAGATCTCAGCAGGTCAGAGAAGGAATGGAATAGATAAGGGAAGATAAACAACCTTGCAAAGCAGAGCTGAGGAATCTCGACGACTTCTTTGATTGTGGGGCTGGGAAAAAAAGAGTTTCTAATACCTTGGAGATCATCTTAACCACAGAAACCCGAGAATTAATTAGTAATTTGATTGGACATTTTAGCATGGGGATAACTTTTTCTGTGACTTATTTGGTGTTAACAGACATACCAAAAGAATTGTGGTAAGGCAAATGAAAGAATTCACAATGATGAATACAGAGTGAGTTTCAGAGTGAGTTTCAGAGAGGGCATGTCACAGACATCTTTTCATTAAAATCCTTTCATTAGGATTTTTCCTGCTGAAGCTGTGAAGTTTCAGCAACAAATGTAAACAATGGTTATCTGCTGCTGTGGAATGCAACAGGTGGATCTGTGATTGGTCTCCTGTGGATGTTTGGATTTACTGTCCACTCACGGCAGAGCTGTTCTTGCTTTCTACTGGGACACAGACCTTTGTTATTGAATTCCTTTTCTATTCTTAGCTTAGCTAACTTCTGAGAACTTTTCCTTCTATTCCTTTTAGTATAGTCATAATGTAATATATATTATAAAATAATAAATCAAGCCTTCTGAACATGAGGTCAGCATTCTCATCTCTCTTCGTCCTGCAACCCTTGCAAGCCCTGTGACAAGGGCGGTTTAATCTAACTTGTCCTTTCCATCTCCTGTCCATACTTCTCTGCACTTTCTCAGGTACTGGTATTAAATTGTTGGCTTTTCTTATGTTAACAAAATAATTCTGTTGGTTTTAATGTACATCATGTAACAAAGTTATTTTTGCCTGCGTACTTTGCATTTCAGTGCTGCTGAACTCATACCCACAAAGAATCAAATTTTAAAAATGTGAAGCGTGGTGGTTTACATCTAGTTTTTAAAGCTGCATGCACATAGCTGTAGTGACCAGCTATCCTAGGCTGCAGGTGTATTTCAGGTGTGCCCTTTGTGCAGGTGTCCCTGATCATAGCCAGCATGATCGCGGTGATCGTGTACCGCCTGGCGGTGTACGCCGCCTTCGCCAGCCTCATGGAGAACACCCAGACCCTGCAGCCCATCAGCGGCGTGCTCACCCCACAGCTGGCCACCTCTGTCACTGCCTCCTGCCTCAACTTTGTCATCATCATGATCCTCAACTTCTTCTACGAGAGAATCGCCATCTGGATTACTGATATGGGTAAGCAGGGCGACTTGAAGGCAAAACTTGGAAGGAATTATTGAAAATTCACAGCATCAAGGTGTTCCATGCTCTTGTTCTCAGCTCAGGCACAGTGGGAGCTGTGTAGCTTAGGAATATCCATGGCCATACTGAACATTTTCCCTGCATTTCAGTAGCTCTCATAACCTAGTTTCTCCTCAAATAGGGCTTGTTTATATTGGGGCTAGTTTACAATCACAGACCTGAACATAGCTCAACATCATCTTGAATCACCAAAGCAAGATCAGACTGTCTTGAGCTAGCAGTATTTCAATTAGAAATCCTGCAAATATATTTGAAGAAGTAAATCACAGCTATCTTTACAAGAAAAAAAGACTAAATAATGACACTAAATATGAGACTAAGACTAAATAATGACTCTTAGTCTGGGGGGAAGGATGGGATGGGATAGTACATTTTTCATGTTGTTTCCTTTAGCTCTGGCTGTACAGATTTGGAAGGCAGAGGTTAAGTAGGATGAGAAGCTGTGCCCAACATGTGTTATTGTGGCAGTAGCTATTGATAGCAGTACCCCCACTGCAGAGCTGGAGGCCCAGAAAGGGTGCCTGCTTTTGTAGTGTATTTTGGGTTTGATTTCTGCTTGCATGCTGGAAACACCATTCCTGAGAGCCCTTCTTAGACATTTTTTTTTTTAATTATTTCATTTTATTGGTTCTTAATGATTTAGAGATAAAAGTCCCTGAAAGTGTTTAATAGAAAGAAATAATTGCAGTTTGGGGAGGGGAGCTGAAAATATTGGGTGCTTGCAGTTTGTGCACTTGTCATAAAAGCAGTTGGTTGATCTTTTTTTTGTGAGATCTTGCAAGTCAAGTCAAGAGCTGAAAGGTGTTCCTTGCAGAGTCTTAACGGGATGTTGCATTTGGTTTATTTTCATTTACCATGGACCATCTCTGTGATCTGTATTGCTTATCTCTCTTGGCCAAATCAGACCAAACTGAAACGGAGCAAGTATTAACTAAAATTGCTCCTAACAAACACAGAAGCAATCAGAAAATCGTATTTGTTAATCTTTCTTTCTTGAGGAGTAAGAATTGTAAGTGTGAAGGCTCAGCAGTGTTATTTTTATGATTTGCAAGTGTGGATGAATAATTTCTCCAGTGGCAGCACTGCCTGGATCTGTGGGTTACAGGGAGAACATAACAGTTCAGTGGTGTGGGTTGGACTGCTGCCCCCTCGGTGGCCTGGGCTGTCAGAAGTGTCTGCCCACACTTTGTTCACTCCTTGAATTGCTTTGGCCAGATCTGGTGTTCAGACAAGCAGGTATAACCTGCCTCTGGTGCTCTGAACATTGTGTGCCTCACATCAATATTTTAACAACTCACTGAAAATAAAAATACTGATTTTTTATTTATATATATATATATGTATATCAGACTGCCTGACCTGAGAGCTGCCTCCTCTGTCCTGCACTCTGATGTCAGGTTCCCACTAAATACCTCATGTTCTTCTGGCATGCAAACTTACACCAAGCTGGGAAACAGTTTACTCAGTTAAATGAAACAACTTTACAATAAGGCAGATGAGTTCAACACATCTGCCAGGTCCTCACCAATTGAGAAGAACTTGAATGTTTGTGGTGTATTTTCTATGCTACTCCCCAACTTGAATTGGTTATATGTTATCATTTAACAGGAATTTGGCAATAATATGTTTAGGGCTTCCTGCTGCCTTCAAATATATAAATGTGATAGAGAATGAGCAGCAAAACCCTAAGCAAAGGTTTGGTGATTTACAGTAGCTCCAGGATGTCCCTGTTCTTCTGCCCTTTATGAGCCTTGTTTTTCAGAGGCACATGGGCCATACAGCTTCTGCTGATTTTAACGATATGCATATACATAGGTTGGGGAAAAATATTGTAACATACTTCTCTACCACAAAGAATAAAATAATTGTGTGTTGCCAACAGTGAAATCTTCATACTACAGGAGATCTTTCTAGTTACTGTTTGAGATTCATCTCAGATCTCCTAAAATAGTGTAACATTTGGGGATGAACAAGTGCTAATGGGCAGGACAAAGAAGGGGAAATTAAATTTTATGGGGGTTTTAAATAAAAATTTCCTTTGCCTGCCTGCATCAAACACTGCATTGTAAAGGGTAGGGTGTCTGAAAGCAGGAACTCCATCTGCTGAAGTGTTTGTAGGTGGTTTTTTTTGGTTTTTTTTTCTTTTAAGATCACTGTGCATGATGAATATTTGTGAATCTGTATCATTTTAAAGGGAATAAAGGAACATAAAATTATTGTTTTCTGGTTTCACAGAGATCCCCAGAACTCACATGGAGTATGAGAACAGGCTCACTATGAAGATGTTTTTGTTCCAGTTTGTCAACTACTATTCATCCTGCTTCTATGTGGCCTTCTTCAAAGGGAAGTTTGTTGGTTACCCAGGTGCCTACACATACATGTTTAATCGCTGGAGAAATGAGGAGGTAAGGTTTTCTTAATTGAGGTTCATTGTTCCCTTCGGTCTGCACAGTTGTGAATTTCCAGCTGCAGGCTTGGTCTGAACTGAGCTGCCCCTCAGCTGGCTATCCTAAAGCTGCTGCTTCCTCAGCTGACTCTTGCTGCTGTTGCTAGCCAGGGCAACACCAGCAGTGAAAACCTGTCAGTCACAAGAGTGAAAGATCATAAAGCTTTTCTTGGTCCCACTTCTCCTGAAATACCAATGGGTCTTACAAAGAAAAATGTGGTGCTGAGAGCTCATTGATTGCAAAAGATTCACCTTGCTGTGTTTTGTCTCACACTTGAAACACTTAAAGCCCTTCCTGAGAGTCCGCATGGAAATTAAGTATTGTCCTTACAAATTTTAAGATCTCCCTTCTTGCATTTATACAGTACTAAAATATAGTTTATCTGGGTGATAATAACCATTATCCATGTCCATTGACACTCAGTTTGTCTCCTCCAGTGCGATCCTGCAGGCTGCCTGATAGAGCTGACGACACAGCTCACCATAGTCATGGCTGGCAAACAGATCTGGGGAAACATCCAGGAGGCCATTGTTCCGTAAGTTCTCTCTGGCACTGATGTGCCCATCTCAGCCTTCAGCTGCACCAAGGGAAATACGGGTTGGATATCAGGAAAAAGTATTTTATGGGAAGGGTGATAAAGCTCTGGAATGGCTGCCCAAGGAGGTGGTGCAGTCCCCATCCCTGGGTGTGTTTAACAAAGCCTGGATGTGGCACTGGGGGCCAGGGTTCAGTTGAGGGGTTGGGGCTGGGTTGGACTCGATGGTCTTTAAGGTCCCTTCCAACCTGGTGATTCTGTGATTCTGACTTCACAGAATATTCTGAGTTGGAAAGGACCCACAAGGATCAAGTCCAGCTCTTAATTGAATGGCATGTACAGGGACTAAACCCACAAGCTTGGTGTTGCTAGCACTGTGCTCTAACCAAGCAAGCCAATCTGATCTGCTTCTCTCATTGTTAACATTTTTCTGCACATGCAGCTGGATTTGTAACTGGTGGGGCCGTCGGAAAGCCAGAAATAATCCTGAAAATTTATACAGTCGCTGGGAGCAGGACCATGATCTGCAGACATTTGGAGCCTTAGGCCTGTTCTATGAATATTTAGAAATGGGTAAGTTTACAATTACACATTTGGAATTGAGGACAGGACACCTTGTACCGACACTTCCAAAAGAACATTTTCTCGATTAATTGTTGTGGGTTGATGCCACCACTTCCATCTGCATAGCAGGACGATTAACTGCTGGGAATCATTAAATAGGTCAGCCCAATTTAAAAAAAAAAAAAGCTGTCTTTGCATCTTGAACTGCTGGGAATTTCACAGAAACACTGCAAAGACTTTTTGTTTTCCTCATTTGAATGGGGAACATTATTCTCAGTGCAGCCAGCTGCCTCTGTGTCTGTTCTTTTCTTGCTCCAAAGCATATTCTTAGCTGATGTCAGTGAAAATTTTGAGTATGGGATGAGTGCCAAATGTGCTGTAAGGATGGGTACTGCAGACATGAGATCTGTGAACTGGCTAGAGGAGAATCCCTTCAGCTTTAGTCTTGCACTGCTCAGTGCTTCCCTTCAGTCTGTTGGACCAGCAGAGGGAGTGTGGGCAAGGGAATGTGGCTTTGCAAAGGTAACCTGAGCATGTCAGCTTCTAACAGCAGTGTGCAGCACTGAGAAGCTGACACCTAAACTGAAGCCAAGCTAAACCTAAAGGATACCTTAAAGAAGTTAATATTTGGATACATTTTGTTGGGAAATGAACCTTTGTATTGTTTTATTTCTGCAGAAATAGTTTGAAGTGTTCTAGAGACGCAAAGTGTTAATATCACTTTATTTGATGCAGGGCTGTGGTCTTGTGAAACCAGTACACTCAGAATACACTGTTGCCAGCCATGTCCTTGCTCTTCCAGAATCAGAACTATGCTCCAGCACTGTCCAAGGGCTGCTGAGCCAGCAGGAGTTTTGTTGCTTATCTGAGGTGAAGAACTTACTGAAATCATGGAAGAGTGAATGACTGGTGTATGGGAATTTATTTTATATACTGCCTAAACCAGGAAAAAATGTTCTATTTCCATTATTTGAAACAAAGTGGCAGTATTGGCTGTGTACTGAGGATTATCACATTCTGTACTGAGATACTTCATTTTGGTAACAACAGGATCATTTTTATATTCTATTCACAATTCTTAAACTAATGTCAACACTCCCCAATGGAACTGTTGCATATAGAATTGTTATGAATGTTTTGATTAAATCAGTAACAATAGGTGGAGATAAGGTTGTGAGGTGTGTAGTTGATAAGTAAATTAACAACAAGATGGTACAAACTGCAAGAGAACAAAACTGACCTGATAACAATTGAGAAATCTGATGGATGAATACATCCCCATTCCCCTACAGTTACACACCATTCACATGAGAACTGCAACACCCTGAAAGGATTGATATTCCACTGCTGGCAGTATCATTTCATAGGATCCAAATGCTCCTTTCTGTGGGTGCTGCTGAATGGCACCTGAAGGGACTGGAGATGTCTTGGCATGGGGCTGATTGTCACTTGGCTCAGGCCAGGGCTGAAGATGATTTGTGCAGCCTGGCAGGAGTTTGCCATTTGCCTGCCCTGTCACTCTGAGGATACTTCTGGAAGGGCAGATTTTGACACATTGTTTTTCTCTCTTGCAGTCATTCAGTTTGGATTCATTACTCTCTTTGTGGCATCCTTTCCCCTGGCTCCCCTTCTTGCTCTGATGAACAATATCCTGGAGATTCGTGTAGACTCCTGGAAGCTGACCACTCAGTACAGAAGGCCTGTGGCTGCCAAAGCACATAGCATAGGAGTGTGGCAGGAAATCCTCAATGGCATGGCCATCCTGTCTGTTGTCACCAATGTAAGTTTGTTAATACTCATTTACTTACTTACTTACATATGTGATGTGTTGGCTGGGAAATCTCAAGCTGGAGAGCCAAAACCACTGGGCTGTGCTGCATCTACACTGATTCTTCATGTACTCAAAATATGAAGAATTAAAAGCCAGCTGATCCTTTTTCTCCTTCATCAACACTGTATCCTGTTAACCTTTTACCATGTTAAAGATAACCTTTTATCTTGTTAAAGATACCATCAAACCATTTCAGTGATTTGACCTGTCCATTTGCTGGCAGTGTGCAGCTCCCCATCCACATTTTTTTGGCCATAACCTTTCATTCAGTTGTCTGTGTTTTCCAGCCTTTTGGAATGGCATGGCCAATATGAGGCTTGGTCTGATGAAGCACACTGATTGCCCAGAGGGGACAGGAAGGGTGGATGAATCCTGTGGCTCAGATGCATTTTTGTCCTTGTTGCTGAGGCCTGTTCAGTGGGAATTCTGCTCTGCTTCTGGCTGCCCCTGTGGGACCAGTGGCTCCAAGTATTTTTTATAAACTGGTAACTAAATGCTGTGCCAGTATTTCAATGGAAACATGCTGTAAAGCAGCCTACTGGGCACAAAAGATGCCTCTTTTTAGTGTGTCTCGTGCAACAAACCCACTTGCAGGTCCTGCCTTAGTAGCACAGTACCTCAGCACCTTGAGTATCTCAGGCTTCCAGGAAAAATGTGCTGAGGCTGCAGTCAGCATCTTTTACCAAGGTGAAATACCCCAGTAATGCTCCTCATCCTTTCTTCAAAGAGTCTGGGTAATGCCAGAGTCACAGAGCCACAACACCTTTATAAATCTGCTCCCAAATTTTGTGTGCCACCTTCCTTATTTCTTTTTCCAATTTCTTTTCAGGCTTTCATTGTTGCATTCACATCAGATATGATTCCTCGTTTGGTTTACTACTATGCTTATTTTGAAAACGAACACTCACCAATGTCTGGATACATAAACAACAGCTTGTCAGTGTTTCTAATCTCAGATTTTCCTAAGGGAAATGAACCTAAAGAGAATCCAGAAGACTTTGTCATATGCAGGTTGGTGTCACTTTGTATAGAATACAGCATAAAAAATCAATTAAGATCTAAGTTTACCATTAGAACATAAATTATGTCATTCTCATCCTTCTAAAGTGTGAGAGGTAATATTTAGACTATTGATAAGGTAATGGTTGAGGTGGTAAGAGATCAAGCCAGTAACAAAAACAATCACCTCATAAAAAATCACCACTAAAAGTCTCATTGCGAACTTGCATTTTGCTTTTTCTTCATTGGATTTTTTGTTTACTTAATTACACTATTGATTTTTGAGTGAGGAAGGAGATTTATGTCCCTGAAGTTGCAAACTTCAGCCTATATGTTCAAAGATTTTTAGGCTGAATAAATGGACAAGAAAGCAGAATAAAGGAGGTGTTTAGATCCCAAAGCTGAAAATGAGATATGGTATTTAAAATCAATCCTTATTTTGCCTGATTGGACCAAAAATCAGACCTATCCTGCTTTCATTTAAAAAATGCTAGCATTGGAGATTCTAGAATAATTGCAAAAGAACTTTGGAAATGGTAAAATAAAAGTATTGATTGGATGAAAAAACGTCAAAGCAAACAAAAAATCCCCCAAACCAACCACCCCAGCACTTTTGGAAACAGCTACATTTGTTTGGTGGTGTAGAACATGCACTGTGTCCTTTCATGAAGCCCTGCATCTGTCCAGGCCATAATCTGCTCATGTGTGTCACATTTATTCAGTGTCCATTACCCTGTGATCCATCCCATCACCCTGCCCGGTATTATTTGAGCATTTCCTGACAAACAAGTAACCTGTGGACCAAAATTCACATCACACATCCTCATCCCTGCTCTGGTGCTGTGAGGGTGTTTAAGCAAACACAAGAGAGAAACAAATCGAGAGGCAACCTTTCTCTGCAAAAGGAAACAGACCATTTGAAACAAGAAAAGGTTCCTTAAGTGACAGCTGTACTTGCTTGTAAGTGTCACTGAGCTTGTAATGTGTCCCAGGCTGAATGTGACGTTTCACCTTTGCATGTCTGTCATTCCTGCAGGTACAGAGACTATCGATATCCTCCCGACCATGAGAAGAAGTACATGCACACTATGCAGTTCTGGCACATTCTTGCTGCAAAACTGGCCTTTATCATTATTATGGAGGTATTTTCTCTACAAAATTTCCTTCTGACAGTGGTACCTTGTGATTTGTCTAGATAGTTACTAATGTTACAGAAAATAGAATTGCTGGGAGTATAGGATAATTTATAGATAATACCAGGCACTCATGGCCTAAAAGATTACTGTTACTGAGCCTTTTAACTTCAGTGAGCTGACCTCAGAGTAGGAAAAGTGAAAATGGCTGAAGAGACTGCAAATGTTGATCAAAATAATCAGAAAAATAAAAAAGGTCGTTATGTCAGTGTAAGAGATTAAAGCTTCCAGGTCTAGCACTTCCACTCTTGCTCTCATTAAGGAGCTGTTTATGAGATGATTGTTCAAAATCCAGACAGCATTTTGCAGGGACGTATATTGGTTAAAAACAGCTAAATTAATAGTTTGGATAACTGGCACATCAGTGTTAAGCCACTGCTTTGCAAGTTATGAAGGGAAAAGGAAGTAAGTAGTTCAAGTGCTAATCTCATCACTTTTCCTGCTGTGTTTCATCAGCTCTCAATAGCTGAGTGTTATCAGCACAGCTGTGTGAACTTTCTAACAAACCACACAGAGGAGTTAAACAGTGATGGTTGAGATTCAGGCCCTGACACTTTCCTCTTGGGTTTGCTAAGTCATTAATGCTTTGAAATTAAAATTTCTGCATAAGAAGATGGGTTTTAGTCTTCGTGCACATCTTAGATATACATTAATTTGGTGTGTATTGCTCCAGACAGCCAAATGAACTGTATTTTATTGTGAACAAGAAGTGACCTTTTTGGTGTCAGATTAAACAAGAGGTGCTTCTTTTGGTAATGAGTGGGTTTTTTTGTTTCTATTTTTTAGCATGTTGTATTCATCGTCAAATTCTTTGTAGCATGGATGATCCCTGATGTTCCTGCAGATGTGAAAGCCAAAATAAAACGTGAGAAGTATTTAACACAAAAAATCCTACATGAGTATGAACTTGAAAAACTGAAGGAGAGACTGTGCCAAGGTGACACACGAGCCACAGAGAAAGAGTTCATCGCCACGGAAGGGAGGATGGAGCTGTCCAGAGCAATGTAACCCAAACCCAGCTGCTTTGGGATTTAGCTTGTTCTTGCTTTCTTTATCTGTGGTTTGCTCAGTATGCATCATGTTGAAAGCTGTAGGAGAGTTCAGCTCTTCTCTTTCAGTCCAAAGATTTTCAAGTTTTCTTTAAAAGCTTTACTGAGCTTTCTAAGTTTAGGAAATCTACTGAACTGTGGGATTTCAGCACTGGTTTTTATTTACCCATGACTCTGAATAGTAAATGTAATCTTGTAATCCTAGAATTTGGACTCCTGGTATAGGGACTGTTAACCTCAAAGGGCTCACAGGACATGTTAAAGTCATTTACCACCAAGCCCCTCTCCCTGTTGCTAATTGCAGCATTCCAGGCTGTGTCCCATCTGGCTGAAAAGGATACCACAGAGGACCACTGCTGTGGAAAATGCTGAAAATTATTATTTTTATTATGTGGTAATTTAAGTAGAACACTCCTGATACAAGGATTAAGGTTTGGGGCTTTTTTTTTATATTCACTATGTCTTACGAAGGATTGGTTTGAACTTCTATACGTTTTATAGAAGGAATTGATTTTTAAAGATATATTGGTTTAATTCCACTTGGAATTATTTATAGGCACAAAATTCAGTTAATACAATAGTGAAGGGAATTAAAAAATAGTGAAGGGAAAAAAAGCCATAATTTATTTTCCTAAAGATACAATTTATGGAAGAGTTTACTCTCTAAATGCAGATATTGTGGAGTCACCTAATTGCAATGGGTTTTGAAAATATGTGTACGATTTGGAGAATAACAGTTATTTAATTTCTCATTCTCAAAAACTGTCATTGGAAGATCATGTTTGACTTTTTTTTTTTTTTTTTTGGCCAAAGCTGCCTGTTTATTTATTTTTGTTTGGATTCTCAGTGAATGCCAGCAAAGGGCTAAAGCTGTGTGTCTGTCCTCAATGCACACTGTGGAGTGTGCCTGCACTCCATGGCCATGGACTTGGGAGCTGGACCATCATAGCAGCTGGTTTAGCTGAATGGTTTGGTCTTGGATTTTTATCCAAAAGATTTTAAGCATGCCAAATAATGTATGTTTATGCTTATACATTGTATGCTAAGGCTTGGGGATTGTTCTGTTGGGGTTTTTTTTTCTGCCTACGAATCTTTGGAAAGGTTTTTTTCTTCTCTTTTTTGTTAGGAGGCTTTTCTACAAAGTTACTGAGTTTATAAATACGTAATAACTATTGTGCAAAGTAGCTTCCAGCTGTTTAACAATGTGCCCTCATTTTCTAGTTTGAAGCAGGTAGGCATTTTTGTGATTTTGCTGTATATTCAAAACATATCAACGCTTCCACGCTCAGTGCCTTGTTTCTTTGCATTTGGCAAGAGGTGTGAAAGTGATCTCTGCAGGGCAGTGCCTGTTTCCAAGATGTGCTTGCAGGCTTTAGCATGCTGTGAGCCTGCAGACAGAGCTGTTCAGTGTTAGGAAACCGTGCCTGCCTTGGCACACCTCTGTCCAGTGCCATGTGGAGAGCAGTTCATGCCTGCACTGCAGACTCTGGTAACACCAGATTGTTGAGTTCTCTCGTGCTGAATACACAAGGTAGACAAGAGTAGAAAATTTTGCTCTATTTGCACTTTGAAAGTTATACTTCCTTGCAAGTATACACATAAAAATTGAGGTTTGTATTCCATATCAGTGAGTGACGTACTGTTTACTGCCACCACAACTTGGGGTATTTGGTTTTAGCAAACCTCGCCCGTGTCTTGGAGTCCTTGGTGAGTAACCTCAGTGTTGTAAGGGTTTTAAATCCATGTCCTGAGTGGAGCTGTTGTTGTTAGCAGAAGGATTAAGTGCCTACCTCGAGCACACATCCCAGTTTGGCTGCCAGGCAGGAGTTGATGCCGATGTACATTTCTCATTACTGTAAGTTATTCACCTTCATCCTCTAAGGTTTCTTGGTCAATCAATTTGTGTTCATGATGAACTGATCATTTCTTGAATATTCATATATATTTGAAGTGATGGATCTGTTGGAGGAATGCATGTGTAAATAAATTAGCTCTGCTGCTTAATGTGTAAGCCAAAGAAGAGTATCAGCCATCAGTTGTGATCACATATCCAACACCACAGTTTGCACAATGAAAGCACTCTGCTGCATCTTGCACATCTACTGTTAATTAAACTGCTTAATTTACATGTTGTGGAGTTGTTACTGTTTGCAGTGCAGACAGATGCTTCCAACAGAAAGGTGATGAGATGCAAAAGGATATTTCTGTGCAAAATGTACAACCTGACTGAAGCTGAAAACATTTGGAAATTCAGCGTTAGATGCACTATTTCTGCTTATGGAAGATTAGTTTCTTCAAGTAATAAAGTGTCCTAATATACTAACCTTAAAATATATCACCAAAATAGGTGTGTTGTGAATAAACAATTCTATTTAAGAGCAAGAGGGTGGAAAATAAGGAAATACATGTCTTTGGGATATAGCATTGATAAGCAGACCCTGAATTTGAATTGATTTTTTGACTCCTACTTGTGTACATCTTATTTTTTAAGATGACTTGCTATTTAATGCAGTACAGATGTTTTGTATATGTTGTACCATGCAATAGAAAGTGCAAAAATCCCTGGGATCAGCTTATTTAGAAGGAAATATGTATCTTAAAAACAAGTCATTATACTTTGTAGCATTACTTCTTAGTATACAAAAACTGTTGAAAAGAGACTCTTGTCATACTAAAAGCTAATATCACATAAAAAATTAGTCTTGACACCTTTTTACATAATAGTTTGCCTTTACTTGCCATTAAGCAGTATTTTGACTAACGGTATCAGTATGGTTGGGTTTATAATGGTGCACATAAGTTTCCTGAGGTGTTCTTAAAAAGTGAGAAAAGTAAGGAAGGTCTGGTCAATTTGGAGATGTGCTGATTCTTACTGTCAGAATAATTTATTTTGATGTGATTCAGTATCTAAAAGTGTCCTTTAACCAAAGTGAATAAAGTTTTGTGTTGCCATTACTTTAATTTAAGCAACAATGGATTGCCTCGTTAGAATTAGTTTCACAAAACAAAATTGACCTTTCAGGTGTAATGCAATCACGGATTTTTTAATTTTTTTTATTTTTTTGCAATTACAATTTGGGTTGTTTGCCTTGGGAAGGTTTAGCGTGGTGTGTTCCAAGCAAAGGACTGCAAAAGAAGAGTGCTACTATGAGACACTATTGTATTTTTTCTCAAAAGTTTTTACTGTGCTTTTACTTTTTTATGTAGTGCTGTCAGTTTGAGGCAAGAGAATGGAGTGAAAATAGATGGAGTTTCTGACTATCCTACATGTACCACTTGTTTGACTTGTACTGTTGTGTAACCTGAATGATGTTTTTGTCTGCTATGTATGTTGCTGATATATATGATACACTAATGTCAGAATAAATTTTTTAAACATTCTGCTAACATTTAATATGCACATTTAATAAGATCTAAATCTAGCAAATAAAGCTGTGTTCATTTTTAATGTGCTGTCAACCTGTGTGTGAACATTCCAAGAAATGAGAGAGGAGCTGAAGTACTAGAAGTGAAATACCTGGATAGAACATTCCTACAGATTTCTGCAACTCACAGTGTCTGCTGTGTTCATAGAGATCCATTTTCAGCCAGGCTGCTTTTCCCTGCCTTTTCTGGATGCAGTTTTTATTCCTACAATGCCAGGACCTGAGGTGCCTTCTCAGGTTCTCAGTCCCACATGCAGCTTCCACACACAGCACAAGTGGTTCACATGCATGCACTCTGAATAGCTTTAGTGCATATACAGGGAAAGATGGCAGGGCTGAAGCTTTCCCAAGGCTCTGGGCAAGTCCTGCAATACACATTTTAATCTTAGAAGTCACTTCTGGGACCAGCGAAGGGCTTTGGATTAATTGGATTGGATTAAATCACTTGGAATTGGACTGAATCACAGGGAATCTGGCTTGAAGTTCCTGACTTGCTCTCAGTGGATGTTTTTATCCCAGCATGTCACCTCTCCTGTGCTGTCACCTTGTCACGATTCTGGGAACAGGGTCACCTGCCACACTTTGTAGCTCATTTCCTTTGGAACTTTGAAATTACAAACTGAGACACATGCAATTTGAGCAAATTAAAGAAAGGTATAAGATGAATAAAAGAATCTTCTCTGCGTTAAAAAAGGAGAGAAGAAAAAAAGACCAAAACAAGCAAGGAGTAATTATATAATATGGTACCACTACTGTGCTCACTAGGGTGCTTAATTAAGTATGAAAATAAAATAAAACCATTAAAAGGAGAAGAAAATGGTAGCAAAAGGAGGAGAGGAGGGAGAAAAAAAAAAGATGAAGGAAGGTGCTGTTGATATGCAGGATATAGGGGACATTTATATATTAAGTTGTGAGTTTTCAGGTGCATTCCAGCTTTACTCTTGGAGGTTAAACCTTGCCTCCACCAAGGCCTGTAGTAATGGGTAATTTAAATTTAAAGTTTCATTTGGGATACAATGTCAGCCAAAGTAAAGTATATTTTATAATATAATATAAGCATGGCAGCTTGTGAGAAGGCATTCACAAATTCTGGTACAAACCTGGATCTCCACATGATCAGAAACTGTAACTACTCTTCAGAAGTCATAATTCCTTCATTTAACTTGTGCACCACAATTCAGTGGTTCTACTTGCTGAATCAGAAAAATAGATGAGCCATCTATATGATCTATCCAGCCTGAAGAGTATTTCTAAAAATTAACTCCATGTTTATTCTATACAAAGAAAAAAAATTCTAGGGAGTGGTGAAATAGAACACATTTTTCCAACATTTGCATCTCAAATGGTGCAAAATATGCTGTCTTACAGGAGTAGAAAAATAGGTAACCCATTCCATAATCAGTGGATTAGTGGGAAAGAACAGCAAGATGTGGGAGAAACAATATGCCAGCATCTGAAGTCTGCAATTTGTTTGAGATGTGTAGGCTGGAAAAAAAATAAAATCTTGTCTTATATTCCTCAAAATGTTCAAAATTAATTTTAAAAACCCAGTGTTTCTGAAAATGCTGTCTTGAATGTTTAGGACACACTGCTGGGAGGGTCACTAACATCTGGTGTGGCAAGAGGTTGTGTCCAGAGAGGGGAAACAGAGGCCTCACAAAGGACTCATTTAAAAACCTTCCTTCCCTAAACAGATGGAGAGAAATAAAGGGGGAAAAGGATGATCATTGCCATATGAAGGATAACAAAATTATTTCCAGACTTTTGTGTGAATTACTGTGCAACCTCATTAAGCCTCAGCTACATTTTCTTGACTGTCTGCCTTCTTAAGGGTGGTCATAACAATTTTTGCCTTGGCGTCCTTAAAAGGAGCAGCTAAATTAAATCTCATTCTGGTTTTAAATAATCATTGTCTTAACACAACACTTACATCATTTAGATGCAACTCAGGAAGGGTTTTTTAAGCAAGTACTGAGAAATCTGCTGGGAGATGATGAGTAGGATGTGAAATTCAGCAGCCATATCAATTTTTGGAAGGTGCATACGCACATTCCCCTGCAGTAATTAGTGACTATGCTTTCTCAGGCAGAAATGACTCAGTCTGAACCATTTGATAAGGGGAGGATTTTTTTGTTTTAATTACTCTTTTTGACTCCTCAACAAACCAGTGCTGTTAGCTTGTCAGAAACATTTGTATTTAAGTCACTGACTGACCTTGCTTGGCCCCTGGGTGTTCAAAGCATCCAACACTGTTCAGCATTTCAGTTCTGAACAGTGCTGGAAGATGCAGAGGCCATAGGAACTGCTTCTGTCATCAGGAGGCATTAAATAAATGAGCTTGTTGTGATGCTGGCCCTTCCTGTGCCTTTGATTTTAGCCCATGGAAACAATTCCCAACTCTGTGTGAGGAGTTACAGGCCACAAGGGTTTGAGTAGAATGATAGGGAATTTGTCGCAGGGTGAAAAAGTAGAATTTTGGGGTTTTTAGAATGGGGGTTCAGGAGGCAAGATGGAGGAATATGGGCAACAGATTTTGAACTGAAAAAGCTTTGAATAATTGGAAATTTTCTAAATGGTTATTAAATACATTTGGGGAATATTTTAAAATATAAAGAATGGAAGTTTTAATTATTTTTAATATTTTTAATATTTTTATTTTATTTTTTCATTTAATATTTTTATTTTTTATATTTTTATTTTATTTTTTATATTTTTAAATTTTATTTTATTTTTAATTATTTTTGTTATCATCAAAGACAAAAAGATTACTGCTTCCTGCAATTCTCAGTCTTTCATCTTGTTCTGCAAGACCGAGTTCCCAGTTACCACATTTAGATACATGTGATAGTTGTTGTGTGACCACAGTATCAGACAGATTATATTGTGAACATAAGAATAATAATATATATTGTGAACGTAAGAATAATATATATTAAATTTATCGATGAAAATTATATTGTGAACATAATGATAATGATAATAATGATAATTATAATAATGATAATATAATAATAATAATAATAATAATAATTAATAATAATAATAATAATAATAGTAGTAATTTTATATGTATATATAATATAACCTATTCAGATTACCTGGAGAATTAAACTCAGACTAATTCATAAATAAAAATCCTGAGTAGTATCAGCAATTTTAATACTATCCAGAAGAAAAAGTTACTGCTCATGCTCAGTTTGCTCAGTCTTCCCTGCTGATGCACAAAGAATTTCTGAACCTGATTTTTGTGATAACAAAAGAGCAGCTACTAACAAAAAAATGGAATTACACTTTGGTCAAGTATTAATTAAGGGTATTAGAATAGGGCCCTGTGTTTAGCAATATTAATAACTGTTAATTACACTTGTTGATATTACTAAATTACATTAATTTTGAACATTATCTCGTCCCATTTATGTCCCTATAACCTTTTGTGGAACAGCAAGGAGTGAAATACCAAAAAGCACGGAGCAGGAGGTGATGGAGCTGACATGAACATTGCCATCCCACTTGTGCTGGGAAGGGGACATTCCTCCAGTGCTGGGATCTGTAAATTGCTTTTCATCCTGCTGCAGGGAAAGGGGGTAGATGGAGCATGGAGCATTCTGAAAAATCAGTAATGTTTATGTGAAACAGAAATTGCCTCCAGCCCCCTCAGAAGAGCTTAGTGAGGGTTTGCTCAGAGGCTGATAACCTGCCTGTGGAATGGGAGGGGAATTCCTGATTTGTAGATTTCCTGCCTAAATGCTGGCTCTCAGGAGAAAGTCCTGCTGTATTAAAGTCACATTCCTTGAGTTTGGGTTCAACAAGAGAAGCTTGGCTGGTTTGTTGTTCTCTCTAAGCACCTCTGTGCCTCAGAGAGATTTCAGAGAGGATCCTCCTCTCTCTGTCCCTCACTGCTCATGTTTTCCATCCCTCCAGGCTCTGTGGCTTGTCACCCATCCTTTCAGTTTAATTAATGAGGATCATTTTGCAATCTATTGGGAGTGCTGGAGAGCACAGGGCAGCTTTGGAAGGGCAAGCAATGGATTTCTGAAGCCTTTTGGAGAGCACTGCACAAGGTACAGGGCATGAGTGCTCTCAGGTGCTCATGCAATGGGGAAGCCTGGGCCGGCTGCAGCACTCAGGTTAATGTTAGCAGTGCCAAATAAATACCTCCCAATGATTTATGGTGTGTCCTGACGGTGGAGCACACCCTGATCAGAGAGGGATTAATGTTCTTGTCATAAATGGAAAGAAAAGAGAATCCTGCCAGGGAAATGTGTCTGTGAAAGCAGCAGAACGTCTCAATGCACCAGCAGTGACTCAGTGACATGAGACTGATTTAACACATGGATTCAGTGGAGACTTTATTTAAGATAGGATTCCTCCAGGGAAAGGTGTTTTCATGAGCCAGTGAGGCCTCATAGTAAAGCAGGATTTGGAAGTGAAGAGGACATGACTGGCAGAATGGATTTTTTGGGGTTACTTACTTTCCAGCCATTCAGTTTGGGGATATGCATTTATTTCAGAGCTTTGATTGTTTGTCACCATGGTATTTTCTGAAAAATCCCTTTGCCAAGATTTCTTCTCCTGGCAAGATGAGAAGCCTCAGCTCCTCCATGTTTTGCTGCTCTGAATGTGGGCTGGAGATTGTTTATCCAAACATGTGAATTGGTTTTGATTAATGACCAATCAGCATCAGCTGTGTTGGACTCTCTGAGTCAGTCACAAGTTTTCATTATTCATTCTTGTTAAACCATCTGATGTATCCTTCCTTTTTCTTTAGTATAGTTTTAGTATAGTATTCTTGAAATATAATATAATATAATATAATATAATATAATATAATATAATATAATATAATATAATATAATATAATATAATATAATATAATATAATATAATATAATATAATATAATATAATATAATATAATATAATATAATATAATATAATATAATATAATATAATATAATATATCAGCCTTCGGAGCACATGGAGTCAGACTCTCATCTCTCACTTCGTCCTGGGGACCCTCACAAACACCACAATTATTACATGATTATTCCTAACAGAAAGCCAAAAAATGTTCAGCCTGTTGTTGTAAAGGCACTAAGTCCAGCCTTTGTAATTCTTCTGATGTGTTCAGCACTTCAGAAGCCAGAACATATCCACAAAAAAAAAAAAAAAAGAGGAATATGTAACATCGTGGTAGGGGTGAATTGTGGATGAATTGGCAGTCTCAGACCAATTACTAGACACATCAAAACAAAACAAAACTAGGGAAAACTAGTGCCTAAAATTCAGCCTATCATGGTAAGGATAAAAAAAATGATGTGTCCAAAAAACCATTCAAATCACTGTAATAAAATTTGAGTTCTTTTTTCTGAAATAGCAATGGGGATTTTATTGGAGTTATGTACAAAGTAAGACACAGAGTGTGGAAACAGGAAAATATTAAGAGAGGAAGAAAACAATTAAATGTAACAACCTGGGTATTGCAGACATTAATTACCTGGCTGCAGCCCCTAGGGTGTGAGCTCTGGACATCTGGCAAACAGCAACAAATCTGTGCTTGCAGCCTCCCTTTCCTGACATATTTATTCATATCTCATGTTCATCTTTGCCTGGCTGTGGCATGATGGACATTTTCCATGGGTAAAGCAGGTTTAACATCTAAGGAATACCCCAACAGGGCTTCAGAACAAACAAATGGTGAGACAATTTTTTGAGGAACAAACAAGCAAACAAATGATGAGACAATTTTTTGAGGAACCAGCATTACTTCTGAAAGGAGAGCATAGAGGATGTGAAAATCCTGTGGAGTCTTTCTCAGCTGGTAGAATGCCATGGGCACATTTAAATTAGCTCCTTACAGATGGGCAGATCCTGAATTCCTTTGCATATTATTCCTTTGCATGTTCCTCTGGATATTATGCAGAGGTGTGCCTCTTGCTCTCCTAGGTAGGAACACAGCCCAAGTTTTGGCATGTGTCTCTCTCCTTCCAGCTGTTATTTTTCTGATAGATTGAGAAGTTTCTGCAGCACTGGGACAGAACAAATAGCATTGTCTTGTCAGAGCTTTCTGTCTGCACTTTAGTATTTGGCTTTGGCAAACAGAGTGGGATCCCTGGATCACACGCAGGCAGGGAGAGACAGCACTGATGGAAATCCTGATCACTCCCCAGGCACTCAGGGACAGCACAGGAGCTGCTGCTGAGCACTCCTCCTGCTCTGGAAAGAGAAAAACCAGGAAAGAACTGCCCATAAAATAGATTCCCTTGGGTAGAAAAGGGCAAAACAGCAAATCTCTGGGCCAAGAGGAGTCACAAAGCGACTCAAGTACAGAAAGAGCTGTAATAATCAGACATAATTCAATAAAAGTCCATGGAAAGGCCCAGCAGATGTCAACTACTAAGACATCTATTAAGGCTGTTGGAAAGAAAACCAAAAGCCAGAAATGCTTGTCCTGGATGAAAATGTTAGCATTCAAAAACACATAATCACGAGAGATTATATGCAGTGCTTTTTATTAAAGAGCTCTGGGAATCAGGGTATTACTCAAATCTGATTCCGACCATACATCTGAAATGATCATGTTTTTATACTCTATCATTATATAACTTTCATGTTAATTATTAAACTTATATTGTTTTATTGTGTACATAAATTTAGACCCCCTCCGAATTTCCAACATAGTTTCTCATTATTCTTCTTATGGTTACATAATAATTACATTTAATTACTAAACAATCATCACATCTAACAATTATATAATTTATCATACTGCTTACGCAGGTGCAGTTGATCTGGGAAAGCACGAAGGCCAACATTTTAGATTCTATCTTTAACTTTTTCCAGGGCTCCACTATCAAAAACAGCAGCTTAGACAGACAAGGAAACCTTGGGCCTGGTGAGGGATGAGGGTTCAGCACAAGCCCCTTGAGCTGTTTGAACTTCCAAGTCTTGCAAGCAGGGCCCAGAACAGGTAATTAAAATTCACCTCCCCCACAGAAGAAACACTGGAATAGCTAAAAATGTCTAAACTGGTCACACAGAGGCTGAGTCACACAAAAATCAGCAGACCTTCTCCAGGGGAATCACTGAGTTGATCTACCAGGTCTGTGATGATTTATTTATAACAAACACTAAGAAAAAATAGATGGAAAATATTTACACTTAAACACCAGATTATAAAATGGAATGTGTATGAAATCTGAGCTCAATGCTGACATTTAGAAAAGATGTCTGAATCGAGAACATGATATTTTTAGCCACATTTAGGTATTTTTAAATGGATGGGTTGAGTGCTTTGGCCTGAAGTAATCTGTCTATGTGACATCCTCATCTTCCCTCCTCCCTCAATGCAACCACCACTGAGGCCATTAGCAGGGCCCTAAAATAAAGCAGATATTTTCCTGTCCTCTTAATTTATTGCTGCTCTAACATTTCTGGGAGAGAAGGAACACCTTCAGTATTCCACATATCAACAAGAACAGCATTTATGTATTTTGATTCCCTTAAAATCTTCTACAGTCTTTGGTTTTCCTTTGCAAGAACAACACTTGGACATTTCTCTCTTCATGGCCATGCTCTCCAAAGAAGATTTCTAGCACTTCTGAAGTATTTATGAAAGAGGTAAGACCTTGTGGTTTAGAGAAGACACACTCATTGTCCCTCAAAAGATGCAGCAAAATCAAAGATAGTTTCTGCTATTAATGAAACATTAGATCAACACAGCAGCATCTAACACTGATGGATTCAGTCCTATTTTCTAACTAAATGAGACATTTCCTTTTGTGTGTGTGTGTGTGTGTTCATTTCCTTTCATAATCACTATTGAACCCATTTTGGTCCCATTTGGCAGAAATATGAATATGCCAGCATTACAAGTTCCCTACGATTAAAAAAAATAATTTACCAAAAGCAGAATTCTAAAGGAAAATAAGAGAGGCACAATAAGGAAGAAGGAAAAGGGATGTTGATGACATGACAGAAGCCAAGTCTGCTGACAAGAAAGCATTGTAGACCATGTAGGGGAGCATTGAGATCTCCCAGATCCTCACCAGGGTTTCTGAGCACAGGAGCCTCAGAGACTCAGATGCATTCATTAACATTCATTATCTTTCTCAATTACCTTAGAGGTCTTTTCCAACCTTGATGATTCCATGATTCCATGTTTCTGTGCTAGTATCTGATTTTATATTATGAATACAATGATGGGAGTATGTTTATTACAGTATTACTCGCTTGAAGACATGCTAGCACTGTTAACCTGGGTTAGTGGTATCTAATGCAGATGCAAATGTTTGACACGAGAAATCTGCACAGATTTCATGTTCTGCTATTTTGGATCCATACTGGAGACAATAATTTTATGCTAATTCCAAGTGAATTCAAGAGAATAGATGAATTACTTTCAGTCCTGAATTTGTGTGATGGTTGTCAGCTTGTCAAGAAATTAAATCAAAGAAGGAAATACGGGATGGATGAAAGTCTCCCTCAGATTTCTTTCTTGGGCAAGCATGACAATTACTTTCTACAGACTCTGCTAACCCCAAACATCCACTAAACACATCCTCATTTACTTTCTGCTACAATGAGCTCTGCTCGTTGTCTCAATATCCTTCTACAGAGAAAAGTTATGGCTTAGCACATGAAAATACACATTTGTCCACTAGTAAATGATTTTGTGGGTATAGATTCTAACATGTATGTCTTTCTCCTTAGGGAAACAAATATGTAAAAAAATCTACATACAGTCTTCCTACACAGCATTTACTGCATTTTGTAAATGTATTTTAGTCTATTGAAAAATCAATATTTATCCTAAAGAATAATAACCCCCCAAAAACTGAGGCATATTAAAGCTGAGTGACAAATTTGGGTTACAATATCAGTCTCAGATCCAACATGGGAGTCCAGAACCTGCTCCACCACCCCAGGCATCAATCTGCTGTTGTACTAAGCACAATTATTTCTCAAATATCTATTGTGAGTTTTCTTGGGTTGTTTTCCCCCACCAGGAATAGTTTCTTGATCAAATAGTTTCTTGATGCATCTGATACTACTTTTGGTATTTCTTTAAGTGTTCTAGCAAATGAAAGCATATTCATTTATTTAAGCCCTGTTCTGATCAGGGCAACTTGTGATCTGAATCAATGAAAATTCCTCCCCAAACTTCTCTTAATTCATTTGAAAATAAAGCTAAGAGACAAGTCAACAGAAAATGAAGGGCTACTCCATCCTCATAAAATCTGCTTCTGATTTTCTAACTCTTGCAATAAAAAGCCACCATAACAGTCTTCGATTTCTGCATTTCTCACAAGGTTTCTCATGCAGTGAAAAGAGACCTGACCAAGCTGACTCTTGCATAAAAGCTGTTAAACAATCCAGTGATGGTTATCCTGGAATAATAATGTAATCACAGATTAATGATATCAACCATTAGTCATCATGGTGATAAAAGACAGCACAATGTGCTGCAGTCACAAATCCTTGGCTGAGTTTGGTGATGGGTGATTGCCTCCCACTCCCCAAGTGTTGCACGTTGCTCCTGGGCACTGGAGAGCTGTGCCTGAGCCCCAGGGCTGGGGACATTTCTGCATTTCTGCATTTCTGGCTGTGCAGGGGGACAGATGGCTCCCAGCCCTCTGGGATGCTCTGCGTGCACCTCATGGAGCAGCTCTGGAACGCAGGGAACAGATGTTCCTCTAATGTGTGGGAAGAATATAAGCATCTCCATTTACTTTCAAGAGAAATGTATTCAATGCTGTTAAATTTGTCCACAGATATACCAGAAAAAATAATTTTAAAAAAATTATTATCGTTACTTTTATGATTTAAAAGGCATTAGCTGTTGGGTGGATTTTATCAGTTTGTTGGGGTGTTTTTCTCAATAAAAATACTGATAATAAAAATGAACTAGATTTTAGACAGGAAAGGCAGGATGGAGGAAATAAATGAATCTTTTTTGTAACACAACAGAAAAATTTCCAGCCGTGGAGTAGTCCTATGTAGTAACTGCAAATCATCTGGTGATTTTTTATTTTTTTCCACAGAGAAATCTGCAATACCAATAGAACATAAAAATTGACTATTTGCAATTCTAGTCATTTACCTAAGCTCTTTTACCACTAGAGGGCTGAAGGAACAGATTAAACAAGAGTTAGAGTATCTGATAATTAGGCACTAATAGAATGAACACTGAGAATTTATATGCTTAGAAACAAGATATTCCTAAATTTAAAAAACAAAAGCAAAACCCATAAAAAACCCAAAAAATCCTGGAGTTTGTAGCATATCTTTAGAATATTTCATCATCTATGCTAGTGCAGAAATCCCTGAGCAAATTACCTCCAGCTTGGTTTAAAACTAGAAAATGCCCTGAAAAATGTGTGAAACTCCTGTATTCTCTCCCTTTTCATTTCTGGTGCCTGCTAGAGCACTGGCAAAGCAATGTAAGGGCATTCTAGCAGCTGCACGAGCAATTGGGAGGAGCAGCCCAGTCTGCAAGCAGTAATCTGCCAAATTCCAACCACAGCTGAAGCAGAGGAAAAGCTGCTTTGCTTGACCAAGCCCGCAGCCACTCTCACGTTGCCTCTGTGGACAGATTCCTGCTGGATTTTCCCATTTTTCCCTGTGATGGTGGCATGAAGTTCCAGATTTTTATTTCAGAAATGCACAACCTGGTCGAGAGGGAGCATGTGAAGGTGTGAATCCTTTACAGCTTGGCATGCGAAATTCAGCACAGACACATCTTTATTATGTCAGCTCATGGACTCTACATCTAAATCCTCAAATGATGCATTCTGCAGCTTTTGCTAAATCCTCAAATTTATGTATTGTGCACTTTTTCAAGGGATTTGTCCAGCAGTGAATCGTCCTGATTCAGGAGAATAAGAGAAATCCCACCAAAGGTGTTCAGGAAGTGATCCTCGCAAATCTGGAGGGAGAATGAGAAAGTTCCTGGTTTAAACCAATCTTTGGGACACATTTTTCTGCCTCTTCAGTCAAGATTTGGCACAAGATTTTATTTCACTCTTTTCTTTTAATGGTAGATTTTTTTTTTTCAATAAACAGTTTACTAAAATAAGAGTTTACAAAGCTCTTGCTTCAACCAGAAAACCTTCTTTCTGGTGGCATGGCAAGCATGATGATTATTTTGGCATTGCTGTGTGATTTTGTAGTTCCATAGTCCCAAGGAAGGTAAAAAATTGCTTTGTTTTTCAGCTGACATCAAATCCCATTAGATTTAGTGGACAGCTACTGTAAACAGGAGTAATAATTAGACCATAATTCATATTTTTGAGGCATGTCTATGCTGTCCTCAGTACCAGAGGATTGTATGACACACAGAGGTTGAATGGCATAACTAAGATTTTGAGCACATGATTTTTTCCCTGAAGATGACTCTGTATTATTGAGAGCAGTATTCTGTCACCTTTCTGTCAACAGGAGTAACAAAATGTCTCAGACTTTGTGTGTATTATCATATTGAGTTAAAATAACACATCTTTGCTTATTTTTCAAAATTAATCATAAAATGTATGTCCATTTATAAATTCTGCTTGCGTGACACTTGGGACAGAGAAAATTCATTTTTAGTGAATCAACAGCACAGATAAGGTCAAAAATAGAATTTAAATAATTACTGGTTTAAATCACTGGTAGGTACCATGATAGAAATTTTAGCTCACTGTGTAGTTTTCTTCAGAAAGGCTAAAACTTAAAGAGAAGGGATTTATATTGGAGTATTGGCTTTGAACTTCTCTAAGAAAGCTTTACAATATTTAGGCACTATTCTGAGGGTTATTGTAGAAAATTTTGAGATTAGATACATAAGAATAAGAAAAAATTAGCTAAGAACCACATCTGAAAGATATTAAATTCTTGAAATAACTCAGTTCAAATTTTGCAAAATTATCTATTTATAGAAGTAAAAAAACAGGTAAATTTTCAATCCTTCAGCCTTCACATAAGCAAGAGTTAAAGAAAATCCAAGGACATGAAGAAAATTGTATTTAATTGCTGTATTTCAGATGAAACAATAAGTTTTCTGTTCTGTGTGAAAAACACAGTCATCTGCAGCATCTTGGATTGCACCATGTCATCCCCCAGATATTGTCAGAGCCATTTCAGAGCCACAGTTTTTGCTCAGCAACTTTTGGCTGAATTTCTTTTCTCCTGGTCAATATGAGAACATTCAGCAGTGATCACCTGGGCTAGAACGTTCTGCACAACTTCCTAATTTTATAAATATATTTTAAAATATATATTTATATATATTCTGCATTAATTCTTGTTTCCCTTTACCACTGACACCAGTGGAAGGAGCTCACTGTGATCTCACTGAAGTTTGAGTGCACTTTTGTGAGTGGTCTGTCTAGGACAGGTGTTAGTTATAAAAAGAACTACCAATAACAATTTTGATTAATGTTATGTGCTGTTTCTTCTGGAAGTGGCTTGTTCTACCAAGGTTAAACACTCAATATATGATGTTTAAAAAGCTGAGAAGACTGTACAAGTTATGTAGAACTAATGAGATAAGTTCACTGCTCTCATGTGAAGCCAAACCAGCTGGGATTGATCAGGACATGACTCGGTAATATCTGGATGTACCATCCGAGAGACAAAAAATTTCATTTTCAGACAGCTGCAGCTACAGCAGCAGAGCCTGGTCACTATAGGGTTTCACTGTATCAGAGTTGCTTTACATATTTTATGTCATTAAGGGCTATCTAATTCTCCTCTAGCAAGAGAAACAAGCAGGAATGTGCCATCAGGAGTCTCCATTTTGGTGTGATATGATAAATTATTTCTCTTTCCCAAATCAATCATCATTTATTTATTAAATGCCATTGTTTTGCTAATACTCAGTAGCCATAGCATCAAAGCCATGCCAGGGATGAGCTTTCTAAAAAAAGGGCCAGAGCTCCTTGCACAGCATAAACAAACAAAACCCAGCAGCCTTGAGAGCCTCAAATTCCAGCTCAGGAAAGGACTCAGTGCCTTTCTGAAAGGCTTGAATTACAGAATCCAACCCCATTTAATGCATCCCTGCAAAACAACGCTCTGTTCCTGCTGCCTCCCAGGAAAATCTATTAATCTGGGTTTCCTTTGAGCATCTGCAGTGGCACAGTGGAGCCGTGAGGCGCTGGGAAGAAGAGCTTATGTAACTGTGCAGCTTTTCCTCTTCTGGGAAAAACCTCCCAGGTTTGCCTTTTCAGGCTGTGACAGTGCTGCAAACCACATCCCAAAGCTGCTGTGGTGCAGAAACCCGGGCAGTGCTGTGATGATAATTAGCAACGTTTCCATTTCCCATGGTCTACTTATAATTTCTATTATTGGTAATTCTTGGTAATTCTTTTACGGTTTTGAAAGGAATTATTGAAATTCTACGTCGATCAGTCAATTATGGGAATTTCAATATTAAAATAATTGGTCTTGTACACATTTATATGCGCTGTAAAACTTCATTCACCCTCCAGCAGAGGGCAACATCTGAAAGAAATATTTCTATAAACCCAAAGAGCAGCTCCCTTTCGGATATTGCAACTACAACATATGTTTTCATCAGGGAATATTCCTTTGAAAATACAGTTTGCATTTGGTTACCCACTGGGCAAGTGAAGGAGCTTAATATTATTAGAAGGACTTGCTTAAAACAAAAATTTTAATTGTTTTTTAAGTAGCACGTTACAGAAACTTCAAAATGAAATAAGAGAAATTTAATGGCTATGACTTAGAAATACCGATTTTTGCATCTTCCATTTTGTTCAAAGAGATAAAAGTTTATTATTATTAGATTCTGAAAGGAAAAATAATTCTCTTCAGAATACACTCAGTTCATTCCAGTGCTGTAAACACCACAAGCCAAGACTGAGTGTTGCAGTGGCCTACTCAGAGGCATGAAAACAGAGGACCAAAAAAGAGGTGGAAAATATTAAATTGCTTTCCAGAAAGCAGTCCCTGATGGATTCTTAACATGATCTAAAAGAGGCTGCGTGAGTAAACGTGGGTTTAGAGGTAAATATACCCATATACACCTGTATCTATTTACCTATATAAACCTATACCTGTACCTATATACGTGTATAAACCTATACCAATATCTATATTAACCTGTACCTGTATCTATATAAACCTATACCTATATACCTATATGAACCTATACAAATATCTATATTAACATATACCTGTACCTATATACCTATATAAACCCACACCAATATCTATATAAACCTATACCTGTATCTACATAAGCCTATACCTATATAAACCTATACCAATATCTATATACACCTATACCTGTATATAAACCTATACCTTTATATACCTATAGGAACCTATACCTATATTAACCTATACCTATATCTATAGGAACCTATACCTATATCTATATACATTATAAACCTATACCAATATACCTATATAAACTTATACCAATATCTGTATAAACCTATACCTATACACCTATACCTGTATCTATATAAACCTATATTAGTATTTATATACCTATATAAACCTATACCTATATACCTGTATAGACCTATACCCATACACCTATATAAACCTGTATCTGTATCTATATAAACCTATACCTGTATCTCTATACCCATATACCTATATAAACCTATACCAGCATCTATATAAATCTATATATATATTTTTATATATATATAAACCTATACCTGTATCTATATACCAATATAAACCTATACCTACAGGAACCTCCACCAATATCTATATGAACCTAGACCTATATCTATATACCAGTATAAACCTATACCTATACACCTATATAAACCCATGTCTGTACCTATATACCTTTATAAGCCTATACTATATACCTATATAAACCTATCCTATATACCTATATAAACCTATACACCTGTATAAACCGATACCTGTATCTATATAAACCTATACCTATATAAACCTATACACCTGTATAAACCTATACCTGTATCTATATAAACCTATACCTATATCTACCTATATAAACCTATACTTATATCTATATAAACCTATACCTGTACCTCTATACCCGTATACCTGTATAAACCTATACAATATCTATATAAATCCACACCTATATCTGTACACCTGTATAAACCCATACCTAGAGGAACCTATACCCATATAAACCCATACTTATAGGAACCTATACCTATATCTATATAAACCTAGACCTGTATCTATGTACCTATATAAACCTATATCTATATGAACCTATACCAATACCAATTTAAACTGATACCTATATCTATATAAACCTAGACCTATATAAACCTATACCTATATACAAAGCTATGCCTGTATCTATAAACCCAGACCTTTACAAGCCTATCCCTGGGGCTGTGTAAGCAGACAGCGGGTGTTATCTGTTCATGGCACCACAGCAGCGTTATTGCGGCAGTGCCCGCCGTGCCCGGGAGCGGGGCCGCCTGCACAAGGCCTGTCCGAGGGCACCGAGGGCACTGTGCGGGCTTTACTCGCAGTTGTACGCGGGGCTGTGTGCGGGGCTGTGTGCGGAGCGCCGCGCTGTCCGAGGCGCGGAGCGGAGCGGGGCGGGCGCGGCGCTGTCCGCGGTGCTGAAGGGCCGGAGCGCCCGGAGAGCGGAGCCGCGGCCGCGCCGGGAGCAGCGCTGAGCGGGCGGACGGACGGACAGACGGACGGACAGACGGGCAGAGGGAGGGAGGGGTGGCGGGCGGGGGCCGCGGGCACGGCGCGGCTCCGCTCCGCTCTGCTCGGCTCGGCTCGGCTCGGCTCCGGGGAGTTGGCAGCGCCTGCCCAGGGCGGCGAGCGCACCCCGCCCCCGCCGGGCGCACGCAGCGCCCGCACCGCCTCGAACGCTCCGTGCCGGGCATGGCTCTGCCCGCGGCCGCCGCTGCCCAGCCCCGCCAGGGCCCGGAGGGTCTGTGACCGAGCCCGGCAGCTCCGCACCGGCGGAGGAACCCCGGGCCGCCCGCAGCGCGCCCTCCCCGCCGCCCCTGCCGCTGCCGCACACAGGCGCGCTCCTCGCCCTCCCCCCGGCTCCGCACGCCGTCCCCACCTCGCTCACTCACACACACTCACACACACGCGCACTCTCCTCTCGCTCTGCCTTGAGCCGCAGGTGAACCGATAGCCATCGAATGAGGACGAAAAGTTAAGAGGTTAAAGCAATATGAACCATCGTTGCTCGTAGCGGCGCCGTATCCAGAGCAGAGCATTATCCGGCGAGCATCCCCAAAGGAATGGAGTCCGTAAAACAAAGGATTTTGACTCCCGGCAAGGAGGGATTGAAGAATTTTGCTGGAAAATCGCTTGGTCAACTCTACAGGTAAGAGTGATATCTCTTATAGGATTCTACTTGCCAGAAATATTTGGAAGCTCTCCGTAAGCGCCCGTTGCTGCAGGAGATGGAAAGCTTTGAGGTTAGCGGTGGCAGGGCTGGGTGCCGTTCTGGTTCTGCTGGATATAATCTAGATGCTGGAAACTAGTGCTGAAGCTGCTCAATATGGCACCCTCGTAACTTCCCTGTCTGACTCGTAGATGGTGTCAGTAAAGATGCAGCAAAAGATTACCCCACCTTTCTTCCACAAAAACGGGATCCCATCTTGAAATCCTAATCAGGAGACAGCAGCAACCTGTATTATTGTTCCATCTTAATTTCCCAATGCACCCACAGGATCTTGCCCCCTGCCCTTAACAAATATATTTTAAAAAATACGGTTTTGATTAGTCTTGTCCTTTGTGTAATTCGTCGTCAGATGAAGGAAAACATGGAGATGTATAAATAATTGATATCCGAACGATTTTTTTTCTCCTGAAGCTGAAACATATAGAGGAATGTGTTTAATTATTTATTCCTCTGCCTTTAGAAACATCTGCTTGTCCTATAAATTATATACAGCTGCAATTGCTAAACTCAAAAGCATCACTTCTCTATATTTATGCGTGCAAAGAACATTTCTACCGTCGTCCAGCCCTGTAATAATAAACCCAGATTCTTGCATACCCATGAAGTGCATGCACTAAAGTTCACACATCGTTCTCCATCCAGTCTGGTGACTTTAGTGACCTCCACAACGTTTGAGAATAGTCTATGAAATTCCAACAATTTTCGATTGTTCCGTCTGCTGGAAATTACCCCGAAATATTTGGCTTGGGCTGTTTGGTTAGTTTGGTTCGGTTTTTGGTTGTTTGTTTGGGTTTTTTGTTTTGTTTTGGTTTAGTTTTGGTTTTTTACGTTTGTTTGGTTTTTTGGTTTTGGGGTTTTTTTTTTATTTTCCGAATTGCAGCTCTAAGGCAACTGCGGATTTGCCTGCCCAGGGTAGGTCACGCAAAAATCTTTTTTCCATACCTATGCGGCAGTGCTGGGCACAGACACCAGGCTGTTCCTCAGCATGAGTCACAACTTCTGCTGCCATTTTAAGGGAAGGGGACATATCAGTGAAGTGATACAGACAAAACTGAGGCTTCCATTTTCATAGGAAGTGTACCATTGAGAAAAGCCAAAAGCGAAATTAAAGTCATCACCAATGCAATTAATTTCCTACGGTTTTTGGTTATATTTCAGTCATTTTCAATAGCTGAAAATTAATAATAATAAAAAAGGAAAATCCAGAATAACTGCTTAAAATGTAATTTAGGAAATACACCCTTTTTTTCGTTCTTATAGGGTCTACAACATTTAAATAAAACTATTATCTCTACTACTTGCAGCTACACAGTGAATAATGGAGAAACGGTGCTTGTATTTTCCAGCAAAACTCCGTTTGAATTCACACCTCGAGTAACAAACGCGTGATTTGCTAATCTTTTTCAGCTCACGGCAATTAAGTACTTTGTTTATTTTTCTTAGAATCTAAACCATTTTCTTGCCTCTTACACATTGATTTCCAGTCTATTTCCGAAGACAAGACGCCCATTCAGGGGGAAAACACACCTACCCTTTATCCACTCGAACGAATTTTGAACAGAAACCCACGGTAGTTTATTTTATTCACCACTTTAACACATTTCTCAATGCCGCGATCTTTAAGCATGGAAATAACACGCACAAAAAAAAAAAAAAAAAAAAAAAAAAAAAAAAGAAAGAAAAATCAAGAGAATTTCAGCTGAGTAGTTTTTGGAGAAAATACAGGGATTTTCTCCCGAACACGGAAAACCTTTTAAGCCTTATTCTGCTAAGTGTTACTGCCCTATCAGCCGGATGAATTAACCTGAAAGAGATGCTCCTCCGAGTGAGAAAACACTTTACAGCAGAGTTGGGAGGCAGCGGTTGTAGAGTCCAGAGCGTCACGTATTTGCTTCTCAAGATGACAAAATTGGTTTTCTTTTCTAAATTTTAAATATCTCTGTGATTTCGGAAGAAGATTAAGGGATTGACTATGGGATACTTGCTCTATAAACCTGATTTTTCATGCTACCGACGCAGCATTTAGAAAGATTAAAAAAAAAATTCTGGATGTTCTAAATCACCTTTCGTGGTATTTTCCAGCTGATTGGAAACAGCTGCAAACAGCCTTCAGATTCCTCCAGATCGTTCTCTGGGAGACACAATTTCCAAGCGAAACCGAGGGACTGAGGGCAAGGCTGCTCTGGGCAGGTTGAACCTGCAGAGCGCTCCCAGCGTGCAGACCTTTGGGGAAGCCTTCTCCGGCGATGCCAGCTCTTATTCCTGGCTTTTTTTTTTCACTGACAGCCATTTTGCAAATGTAAAATAAATAGCAATATCTCCCTCTCCTCCTCCCTCCTCCCTCCCCTCTTTCCCTCTTAACATTTCTTTTGTTCGCAGACCTGGAGCGAGGCGCGCACCGGGATCACCCCCTCGGTGTTTCTGGCACAGAGAGGGGGCAACAAAACGCCCAGGAGGCAACAAAAACCTCCAAGAGGCAACAAAATCTCCTTTTTTCTGTGTCTGTGCCCCTGGCTGCCCAACATGGCGCCTCTGCAGTGGTTCCAGATGCTGCCTTGCTTGGTGCGCCCTACATATTCCAGCACAAGTCTTTAATGATAGATGAGCAATTCCCAGGCAAAGCTCCTCCCTGGGCTGCTGCGGAGGGCTGGGGGAGCCGGGCATGACTAATCCTCACTCCCACAGGTCACCGCTAAAGAACAGCTGAAGGTGAATGGGAAGCGAGGAGCAAATCCTCGAATCAATCTCCGAGCCGGAGGAGCGAGGGGAGCGGTGAATTTTAAGCCTCCAAATCGTTGTGCCTTCAGGCCTTGACCTTCCCTTCTTGTGTCGGGCAGAGTGCTAGAGAAGAGGCAGAAGCCCGGGGACACCATCGAGCTGACGGAGGATGGGAAGCCCATGGAAGTGCCCGAGAAGAAGGCGCCGCTGTGCGACTGCACCTGCTTCGGGCTGCCGCGGCGCTACATCATCGCCATCATGAGCGGCCTGGGCTTCTGCATCTCCTTCGGCATCCGCTGCAACCTGGGGGTGGCCATCGTGGACATGGTCAACAACAGCACCATTCACCGAGGAGGAAAAATTATAAAGGAGGTGGGCACCGCTTCCCTCGTGAATGCCACGTCCTCCCCGGTGCAGCTGGCAGCGCAACACCTGGGCACAGGCGGGACGGGGCCCGGTGCTCCCCGGTCCATCCCCCTGCCCCTCCAAGGACGGGAATCCCGTTCCTGACGCAGAAACAACTTCTGCCGAATATTTCTACTTTTCCATTCAGTTCCTAGCCCCAGTTTGTGCTGTTAATGTGAGGACAATTCGCTCCACGCCGTGTCTGTCCCACACAGCCTTGAAAACCGCAGATATCTCCTGAAATAAACGCAGGGGATGGGAGAAGGAGGGCATCGAATAAGGGGCTGCTAGGGGGTGCATCCCGCCGTGAAGGAGGCGGGGAGGTTCAGCAGGAATGTTTGAAAACACCGGGGCTAATTGGCTTTGATAAAAGGCGTTAAATGATAAGAGAAACGATAAGGTTTAAAGCGAGTTAAAGAGCGGTGAGAAAGATGCGGTAAACGGGGATGAGGCTTAAACACCCAAATCCCTCAGGGCTGGCAGGAGGTGCGTGCGGGCTGTGCCAGCGCTGCCCAGCCGTGCCCAGCCGTGCCCAGCAATGCCCAGCCATTCCCATCCGTGCCCAGCCGTGCCCAGCCGTGCCCAGCAATGCCCAGCCATTCCCATCCGTGCCCAGCCGTGCCCAGCCATTCCCATCCGTGCCCAGCCGTGCCCATCCGTGCCCAGCAATGCCCAGCCATTCCCATCCGTGCCCAGCAATGCCCAGCCATTCCCATCCGTGCCCAGCCGTGCCCAGCCATTCCCATCCATGCCCATCCGAGAGGCTCGGGGCTCTGCTGCTTCCATCGCTGTCCTGGGTTTGTTTGCTGACCTGCCACGGGGGGCTCGGACCGAGGGGCACAATTACAGCTTTCCTCTCGTCTTTCTCTCCCTCTGCCCCGCTGCCTCGCATGGGAAGAAAGCGAAGTTTAACTGGGATCCCGAAACGGTGGGCATGATCCACGGCTCGTTTTTCTGGGGCTACATCATCACGCAGATCCCCGGAGGGTACATCTCATCCCGGCTGGCAGCCAACAGGTAACAGCAAATAAATGGTGTCTAAAGGGGATGCACCCCAAATTAACCCCGCACAGCCGGGGCTCCTCTGTACCCCAATTTAACCCCACCAAAATCTCGGCTTAGGGAGGCAAGGACAGCCTGCAAGCTATCCCGGAGCTGCTCTGTGATGGTGTAATACTTCACATTTCACCAATATTGCTATTTCATCAGTATTGCCCAATGTTCCTTCCTGCAACCCCCCCGAGCTTGCGGGGGATTTTCTCATATTGGTTTCCTTTTCCTTTAGAAGGTCACTTAAGGAGGTTGTGGCAACGATATTCGAACAGCACGTATTCAGAGGCAAATTCAAAGATTCATTATTTCATCAAAGCTTGAGAGGTTTTTTGTTGTTTTTCCCCCCCTATGACTGAATTAAAGAATTTTGTGATTTTTGTTTTAATGAAAAGGAAAACCGTCAGCGGGAATTTTTCATTAAAGCATAAATGAATTTAGAATGGCCGAAAAACATGCTTAAATGAGACTTCCACAATGAAAAGAAAGTGCAGATGGTCCGGGGACTTAAGGACTCGTTTCTATGGTGTCTGGCATTTTTTCAAGCACGCAGGGTGCGATTCTACCTGTTAATTAGATCCACTGAGTATTGGAGACACATGAGGCTTTCACATCCCTGCTTAATGCCACGGGCTCATCGCTTGCAAAGGTCCTAGCGCCACTCTGCAAACCAGCACTGAGTGCAAATGGATGCGAAACTCAGCCGTAAATAGCTTTAACTCTTCCCAGGAGTGGGCAGCGTGAGGGGTGGGCTGCACGGGCACCCACAGGATGAACAGGATGGTTTGTGTGTGTTGAGACTGAGAGGAAGGAGAGAGAGTGGCTAAAGCAAAAACATGGTCTCATAAATAAATAATTAAATAGCTTTTAGACAGACCTACAGTAGAAAGGAGTATTTACAGACAGAGAGATGCACCAGTATCCTACCCTTAAAAACAAATAAATCAAAGCCATGGGCAGAAAGGCTCAGCCTGGTGAGCAGGATGGTTTGTGTGTGCTTCAGACTGAGAGGAGGAGAAAGTGTGGCCAAAGCAAAACATGGTCTCCTAAATAAATAAATAAATAAATAAATAAATAAATGAATGAATAAATAAATAGCTTTTAGACAGTAGAAACGAGTGTTTACAAAGAGAGAGATGCTCTGTAACTGAGGGAACACCAATATCCTACCCTTAAAAACAAATAAATCAAAGCCATGGGCAGAGAGGCTCAGCCTGGTGAGCAGGATGGTTTGGGTGTGCTTGACACTGAGAGGGAGGAGAGAGTGTGGCAAAAGCAAAACATGGCCTCCTAAATAATTAAATAAATTAATTAAAGAAATAATTAATTAAATAAATAGCTTTTAGACAGATTTACAGTAGAAACTAATGTTTACAAACAGAGAGATGCTCTGCAACTGAGGAAACAATAATATCCTACCCTTAAAAACAAATAAATCAAAACGTATAGTTTTTAAACTGGGGTGTCCATTGTCTTTCTGTTTACAAGACAGAGGTTCAGAAGTCTGAAAGACTCTTTCAAACAGCCATTAACAGCCATTTAAAGGGTTATTTACCTCTTCTTCCTCCTTTAATCATTTTCGAATCTTTACACAGTCTGTAACTACTCAGGGTTAATTGGAGTTTTGGTTGAGTAAAGGCTGCAGAATCTGACCCAGAGAATCAAAAGCTGTCTTCATTCACCCAAACAACACCAGAAAAGCCATTTGAAACAATTCAGATGTAAAGGAATGCAACTACAGAGATTTGCAAGACAATGGCAGGGACATTGCCGGGCAAAGTCAGTAGCAGAAGCACACAGGTTGTCATATCGAGTCAGATTTTTCTCCTTTTCACAAACATTTACATTAATGACAATAGCTGAGGACTACTCCAGTTAGGGTGGGTGTATTTTATCTAGTTTGGTGTTATTGCTGTGGAAGCCCTTCAGGTGTGTTTTATCATTCCCAGACATCTCATTGCCCATGTGTCCTGTAGGGAACCCAGTGGTGGTGTGATGAACACCTTCTCTTCTGTTTGTGCTTTCCACAGACAAGTCAGTGACTGTAACTGGACCAGTGATGTTTTTTCCCTTGGGGGACTGATAATTATACGATTATCTAGAATTTATGAACCTCTCAAAGATTCAGACACCATCATGATACTGCTGATACTCAGTGTGGTCTTCAAATTTCATCAGTCATTTGGGGAATATGCAGAAGTGCTGATAAACTTGTGGGTACCACAGGATCCAGACGATCAGATGATGTATTTACCTTTTGGTTGACTGAATTCTGCTCAATAGATGACACTTGAGGGCAAGGTAACATCAGAGAGGGAAGGACCCCTCTGAAAAGGAGCCTCACTGAGTAGGGGTCTTGAGCCATGTGGGACTAGAAACACATTGCAAGCTTCCAGCTCTACTAGAGTAATGCTAATGCTCTACTAAAGTAATCAGTGTCATCCCAAATGTTTATTTGCCTTTATTTAGCAATGAGTGTGTTTAAGTCAATGATTTTGATCTCGGATTTTTTTGTGGGTAGTTTGGACACATTGATACCAGTATGTGTGTAGAAAAATTAGAGATTGCTTTAGGGATTTTTAATTGCTTCAAAAAATGGCTCATGTGCGCTTGAGACTGAGAGGAAGGAGAGAGTGTGGCTAAAGCATAAAATGGTCTCTAGATAAATATCTTTTAGACAGATCTACAGTAGAAACAGTGTACAGCAGTAGTATGGGTGTTGGAAAATTAGAGATTGCTTTAGAGATCTTGAATTGCTTCAAAAATGACAGTATAAAGAGATGCCTAGTGAAAGAAGCAGCAAGAACTGTGTATTCAGGGCACATGTACATAAAAACATTACTAGGAGATAATCTGGTAATCTGATAATAACTCCACTGGAAGAATTGCTTGGTATAAGTGTATGCTTTGGTCCTCTGGAAAGAGATGACAAGAATCAGCAATTGACAGCCCTACAAATGAAAAAAAAAGCTTAAAGAGTAACAATAATGACTACCCACTACTGGTCCAAGCAGAGAAATTATGTTGTAGACTTTTTCATTGGGTTTTAAATTCCTATAATGGAGGTTATATTTTAGCTATTGTGAAATGCTTGCAGTAGAGGGATAAATAATCAAAATACAAGGGATAAACAAGTGTTAAGGGCTGTTGCCATGGTGAATTTTAGGCTACATGGTCCCATAAAAAAGGACATGTTTTGTTTATAATCTAGAAATTTAATAAATGGAAATTATTATTCCCCATTTCACATTCATGCTATTGCAGCTGTCTGTGAATAAATTATCTGCTGTGCTGTCACACACATATGGGAAGGTGTGAAACTGTGCTCAGTTTTATCACCTCATCTCAAGATAATTTGAGTATTATTATATTTTAAACTTCTGATACACCCTTTAAATATCCTTTATGTTGGAAATCTGTAACAAACCCCAAAAGCAGCACTGAAATGTTGTGGCAGTATTTCCTCACTGATTTCCTAAGTGAACTGTTTAAAGATTTGCTGTAAATCAGGAAAGATTATTTGAAATTAATGGGGCATTGTTAGGTTATGCAATAGAGAGTCAATTCCCAATGCAGTTACACATTTAAAATAGAAATATCAGTTTTGACTGTATGTGCCAAGCATTTTTTCAAAAGTAAATCTGCAATAATCACAGCATATTTTTTATACAATGAAGCTGAGTAAAGGGTTTAGCTCATTTGTGTGTACTCAAACATGAGAACCTTCTGACACAAAGAGACCCAAAGGGCAGAATAGAATGCCAATTTTTTAAAAGTTAAAATCACCTGTGATAATGACATATATTTCCTATTATCTGTCAAAGCTCAAGTCCTGGCAGTATTCTCATTAAAAAATGTAACTACATGACCATACTGCATTTCTCCACAATGTAATTATCTCTCATCTATGCTGAACTCTTAATCATTGTCATTCTAATCTGAATGAAATTATGCAAATTAGCATTTCACTTCAAATTAATCTTTGTTTCTCAAGTGCCATTCTTCTTGTTATTAAAGGCTGAGTCCTTCTTCCCAGCCAGTAATCTGATAGGATTATTTGTGTGAATAAAATGAATGATATTTCAGACAACTGTCAGTGCACCTTGTCTCAGTCCCACAGATTTTCACTGAAACTGTCATTGGCATGTCAGTGAAATCAAAATCTCCCTAACTCTGCCTTAATTAGGACAAGCATAAACATTTAAGGTCAAGTATAGGTTTAGAAATACAATGGAAAGATGTCCAGAAGTGCACATCTTTACCTTTCCCTATTTTAAAAACAGAAATTATTCCATTCTTTTAGCAGGCAGGCATGTTGTGTATTTTCTGCTTTGCAAACAAAGATTAATTCACAACACGAGCAGGGGATTAGAGGCTGATTAAACAAGTGCCAACTTCTGAACTCCCGAGGACTTGAGCTGACCCTGCATCGTGAGGGAGCCCCAGAGCTGCCCTTGCCAGCCCCACATTTCACATCCATCCCAAACCCTGCAGGCCAGGCTGCTCTCTACCCTGGCACTGCTCTGGGCTCCTCTGCTCCAGGCAAAGGAGCCAAAACTGCACAAAAACCCCCAGGATGGCTCTGTCACCCTGCTCAGTGCAGATCCTTTGAGTCCCAGTCTCTCCAGGAAGGGCACTGGGGAGACTGGTGCTGCCTCTGCCATATGGTTCAGGGCCCTTCCATTTCTCTGTCACGAGTGATGAAGCTGTTTCCACAATTTAATGATGCAACAAGGGATTTGGGTGGGGGTTTTGCTTGATAAAAGGGGGCCTCAGATGTGTGACAAAAATTAATAATGTATCCAAGCCCTTATTAAACTGGATTAGGTGGCGGGAGGTCGGCTCTTACATATTAATGCTTCATGAGGGGCTCCTAATAGGATTTACTGCGAGGAGCACAGAGACACATCCCCCTCCTCCCATACACACATATCAATGAAAATAACCTGCTTTATCTTGATTTAAGAAAGCCAAATAAAGCTATTGTACATGGCTTCTGGCCACAGACTCAGTTCAGTTTTAAGCAATTCTCCTATGAAGCATGTTCAGCCTAGGGAACAAGCGTTCCTCTCTAATGGCAAAGGTAGATTATTGTCTCTGGTTTTTGGATGGCTGAGCTCATCTTCCACTCCAATATTCATGGCACAATCCCAGTTTTGTTAGCCCTGTGCTGTTTCATGCAAGTTAAAGGCCCAATTCAGAACAGAACACTGCATTCTGTCTATCATTTAGGAAAACATAAATTGTAAGGGTGAGAGTTTCACAGGGGGATGTTTACAGGAAATGGGTCAGCAGAGTCATTGGGAAAGAGCCTGTACTAGAAATAAATCAGAATGACTGTATGTGCCATAGAATAGCTAAACAGTGCCTCCCCATGATGGCTTCAGTTCTGCTTAGTTAATTTGAAATACATAAACACAAGTAAAACTTAACAAAAGCAGGGTTATTATCACCAAAGGGGTACTGGGGACAGCCAAAGGTGACACAGAGACTCCATCATCAGGAGGCATGAAAAGGCACTTTATTATTAGAAATGTACAGTTCTTATGGAAACAAGGGTGGCCCTAAGACCTGATTGGCCTTTAGGAATCTTCTCTCACACTAGAGGTGAATAGCACACTCTGAAGAATCATGTCACAGACGTATTTTATGAAAAATCCTTTTGCCAGGATTTTTTCTCCTGAGAAGCTGAGAGACCTCAAAGTAAAAGAAAAACAATGATTATCTGCTGCTGTGAAATGCAACAGGTGCATCTGTGATTGGTCCATGTGAATTTTTTCTACTGATGACCAGTCACAGGTCCAGCTGTGTTGGGACTGTGGTCAGTCACAAGATTTTATTATCATTCCATTTCTTTCTTTGCTAGCCTTCTGATGTCTCCTTTCTCTTTCTTTAGTATAGTTTTGATATACCATTTTCTTTTAATATAATATATATCATAAAATAATAAATCATGTTTCCTTCTGAAACATGGAGTCAGGATTCTCATCTCTTCCCTCATCCTGGGACCCCTGTGAACACCACCAGAGAATCATGTCTGTAAACAACAGCTACAGAAAGAGAGATAATAATTGTTTTAATTCTTTCTCTGAGCTTTTTCACAGCTTCCCAGGAAAACCCTGCGACAGCTCGGTCTCTCTGTATCCAGAGGATATGTGATTACCACAGGGTGATTACAGACCGAAAAAGACAACTAGACTAAGACAAATATTATCAGGAGTATTTAGGTTACAAAGGAAATGACCAAGTGAGATGATAGGTATATATTTTTTTAAAAAATCAATACAAGTAGTGTAACCAAATCTTCCATTTATCCTTGACTAATTTTTTCAGGACTAAATCTAAAATTTTCCAAATTTAGCCCTCCTTGTTGAGGGAGTAGGGTTATGTTTGAAATTTGAGCTTATTTTTTACATTCCTTCCTCCATTGATGAAAATCCTTTGAAATCTTTATCTGTGTAAAATCCATGACACAGCGTTCATAAAATTACACCAGATAACTTCAGAAAATCCTAGAATGGTTTGGTTTGGAAGGGACCATAAAAAACTCCCAATTCCAACCCCCATGTCAGGACACCCCTTTCAGAACGAGCTGATGAAGAAACTTCTTATTTATTAGGATTACATCATCCCAATATGTCGATGCTGTCAACTTTGCCCACAATTCTCTTCTAGTCCTGAGTTTCCGCAAATCCATACTGCATTAACAGTGGTATCTAAGAAATAATTAAATAATAATAATAATAATTAAATAATTATGATATTATTATTATTATTATTATTATTATTATTATTATTAATAATAATAATAATAATAATAATAATAATAATAATAATAATAATAATAATAATAATAATAAAAAAATAAACTGTCTCTGAACAAAACCCAGGGATGCTTCTGAGCATTAATAGCACACACTCTGTGCAACAGGTATCCTTAATCACCTCTATTTTCTTTGTTACTTCAGTCCAAAACAATTTGTACACTGGGTTTGATGCAACAAAATGTTATTTAGGTTGTTTTCATTGCGTAAAACCACTCATGTCACTGTCATTGTGCTCTGAAGGAATCTGCCTTTGCTCTGAGCAGTCCTGACACAATCACCTGTGCCCCATAAATCAGAAAACACCCCAAAAAGCAGTACAGATGCCCAGCTTTTGAGTCCAGCACATAGCAGTTATCCTCCCAAACAACTCCAGAAAACATTTTAAAATTAAACCTACAGGTGATTGCTGCAGTAAATGTGTTATATATCTCTAAATCAGTTGAACCACAGCATGTTGGTAAGGTGATTTGAGTGAGACAGCCCTGGTTTGAAACATTATTTAGCAGGTTACATATTTAAAGAGCAAGCTGTCCCAAAGTTAATGAGCTAGAAGAAATGAGTTAGAGCTTTATCTAGACATATATAGACATAATGAGCTGTAAAACAAAACCACAGGTTGAGAGATTCCCCAGCTGAATTCAGTCAGGAAAGAGGGAGGATTGGTAGAGTGAGCACAGGAATGAAGGAAAAAAGCAAGACAAGATCTAGAGCACCTGATTTGCTTAGTGGCACAAAAGAAAACAGGATTGAGGCTGTGGAAAGTGAAGAGATTAAAACCATTAAAATAAAACAACATGGGTAGAAGACATAGAGTGGATATATGTCTTATATATATCTATATATAGATATATCGATATATATATAGATACATATATATAGATATATATATGTGTGTCTTCTATATATAAGAATAAATATATATATATTCTATATATAAAAGATGTATACTGGATATATGAAATAAAAAGTTGAAAAACTACTAAGTGGGCGAAATGCTGGTAACTTCTCAGCTGGAAACTGATCTGTTTATGAAAGGATAATGTAATGCACTTGCTGGTAAGAACAACAATTTGAATTTAATGACCCAGGGTTCTTTTACATTTAGCATCCATTCCAATGATGCTGTCATCCAGCAGTGCCCACGTTTTTATAAAATACACATTGACATTGCAAAAACCAGGTCTGTGAGCAGGCAATGAAAAACACAGCCTGAACACTGTTTGTGGGCTTGGTGGAATCAGTGGCATCAGTGGGGTTTGAAGAAGGCAGAAACGTAAAGGACTTCTTCTTCTGGCTTGCTGATTCACATGGGTTTAATCTTTGCATGGCATTTCACATCAGTGCTTGATGCAGCCTCTTGAATCCTCTGTTTTGCCCAAAGTCTTGTGAATATTTTGGGATTTTTTCATCTTCCAACCTGGCAGATCGAACCATAGCAAATTCAGGCCATCAAAATGCACGAGTTCTGTATCAAACTCTTAGAAGGCCCTGATCATCACACCTGATACAGGTAGAAATGTGCTTTGTAAGGAGAGAAATGTGTCAGTTAAGCCCTGAAATTTCTATATATTCCAAGAAAAATCTAAGTTGAGGAGTTGATCACAAACTGTCATTTACAGAAGAAAACATTCTGAAAAGCTGCTGTAAAGCCCACAGACATTCCAGCTAGGTCCTGTCTTGCTTCTTTCTAGATATTGTGTTTTACTGGACAAAATGAAGCATTTAATACAGCATTGAGCCTTGCAGCTCCTCTCAGACAAAATATTGTTTGGATTGTGTGAAAATACAGCAGAACCATGTCTGTGTTGTGTACAAGGACTCTCCCAAAATTACTGTTCAATAAAGAACAGCAAAGGAGAGGTAAAACCCAGCCTAGGTTTTTATATCTGTTTCATAAAATAAGTCTTTCTTCAACATATTTCATGTCATTTCTATAAGGAAAACGGCAAACCAACTCACCAGCTTGAATCCAAATAAATTAAATTTATTTTATAATGGCAGGTTTTTACATCTAGTCTTTAAAGTGGGTTGGGAAAACTTCAGAAGAAAGCTTGTGTTTTCAATCCTCTTTGTTTTCTACACTATTTACCTAACAAATTTACCTAATGAATTTACCTAATGAATTTGTAACTATGACTTATTTACAAATCAAGTATTTGATCAATACACATACTTCATCCAATGAAAATAATGTCCTCTAGAATATGATCAATATTCATGTGAAATTGTCAAATCAGAGGTTGTTCAGAAACAACCAGAGTTTACATTTCCCATAGGTTCCTGCTTACAGACAGAGTAGACCAAATTATAATATTTTGAATTTAATTTATTGTAGTGATGCAAAATGCTTTCACACACATCCCCACACACCCACCCACACCCTATGATTTCCTAGAAAATGAACAAAATAATAAACTTTCCTATTCAGCAGATAGATCTTCCATGACATGATGATCAGTGGCACTTTGGGGGGGTAAAACTATTCAGTTACACTCCTGAATTAATTTTCTATGGAAGCCATTGAATGCTTTCTAAATTTTTGTATTTTTGAATCCAAATCTGTTCAAATACATGCAATGGTGTTTTGTAGTTGTAAGTGACCAAGGCTTACTGTTCTTTAATTATTTTGAATTTCAATGAAATTATGTTAATAATTCACTGATAGAGCATATATTTACACATCTTAAAACTACAGCATTTTCTTGTTTAAAGGAATGTTTAAAAATTCATTTTAAATATACAGAGTTACTTTTCAATCTTTTTTAAAGGACAAATTTAGTTAAGGTACTTCATATGCTTTAGAAAAATTCATTCTATTTCTATTTCTAGACTGAGTAGATTCAGCCCCAAAAATCAGAATTTTAATTGATCTTCAGTGTTTTGTTATTATCCAGAGAATAGAGATGTCAATATTGTGGAATTTATCAAATACATTAAAAATTGGCATAAATAAAAATGCAGGAGGCTCAGATGAGGAATTGATCCCACCACATAGACACGTTTTAGTTTTATGTTCCATGAATCCCTTGCAGCAATTTTCATTGCCAGTCCCTGGGGTAGAGGATGCCTCTGATGAGGGCTCCTCACTTTCAGCTGTCCTGTGTGTAACTGGATATTCCCTCCATCTGCCTGTGCCCTGTGCCCAGCTCGCTTTGGGAGCTGACTCTGCTTCCAGCTGTGTAACCAAATCTGGAAAACTCTGCAGAATATCTGTAACACTGCAGAGTGCCCATGGAATGTGAATTTCCTGACAAAGGAGGATGACAACAGTGCTGCTGCACAGATGCAGATATTAGAAATCCAAAAATACACTTGTTTTTCTTTTGTTTAAAAGAGAAAAATGAGCCAATTGACTTGGAACCCAAACAGATTAATTCCCCTTGCAACCTCATTCCATTTTAAGCCCTTCTCCTGAGCTGTCAAAGTAATTTCCTTTCTCTTCTCCTGTCCCAAATGTCTCACATTCAAATAAGATTTTGCTGTTATTACTCCTTACATTGCAGGAGGATTAAGTCACAGTCAATGACCTTTGAGGCCAGGGTCAGCAAAACACTGAAGATCAGTGTTAGATTCTGATTTTTGGGACTGAGTCTGCTCAGCTTCAGAGTAGAAATACTTCTACTCTAGAGTAGAATTAGAAATAGAAATAGAGTAGAAATACTTCTACTCTACTCAGAAATAGATATAGAAATAGATAAATAAAGCTTTTTTTTTCTGTTTCAGGACTGCTTCTGGTCACTTGTGAGGACCAGAATTTCTTGGGGTTTTTCCCCTCTCCTTGACACACTACTACTGTATTTATTGTGTTCTTCTGTATGTGTTTATTTTCTTCCAGATGTAGTTGCACAGTTGCTGATTTTGAGTCAGGAAGGAATTTTTTTTGCAAGGCTAGGGGCTGCTGCAGACATGTCATGGCATTTTAATTCCATCCTAATGCAAGGGCCCAGAATTATGGCAGTGCCATTGCTCTATCTCTGCACTGTAACTCCAATTCCCCAGAGTTTACCCTCAGTCTGGTAAAGGTTTTGCTTTGTGCCATGGCATTGAAACCTTCTGTGGGGTTTGGAGTATGCCCAGGATGAAATGGATTTCCAAGGGTGCCTGGGGATGGAAGTGCAGCCACCTGGATGTCCAAGGCTGAGCTCAGCCCGGGGGCTCCAGAGCCCAGCTGTGCAAACACATCTGGACGAGGCACCAAGGGCACAGCAGCTCTAAAAATGTGTGTCCAGCAAGGGCCACAGCTCCTCTCTCAGTGTGACACCAGAACGCCAGGAGGGCAAAGTGGTGCTTGTACAAAATTGTACAAAAATGTACAAAATTGTACAAATTTGTACAGATTGTACAGAACTGCAGTGGAACAAACACTCCTAAACAAGCTGGAAACGACAGTGGAGCCACACACACACTTAATTTGCCATGGCTACATCAGAAATCTAAACTTTCTAACCCACTGCTGGAATTAGCCTTGTAGAAAAATTGAGCAAGATGCTCTCATTAAACATAAAGCATCATAAATCACTAGCTTAATAGAAGAAAAAAATGTAAGCAAAAAAAAAAAAAAGGATAGCACAATTTGAGGGTTTGATGTGTGAGTCAGCAAAATGGTTTAGAAATGCCCTAGGAACAATCAGAATGTTCCATTTCCCAACTAAATATATTCAAATGTGAGCTGCATTCAAATATATTTTGATTGACTTTAGCCCAAAATAAGTTTTATTTGATCTAAATAATAATAAATATTGCTAAGTGAGATGTTTAAAGCAATAAAAGAGTAAGGCTTTACAAAAAACAGCACTGTATATTGTTAGGTAGTATTTAGTATTTATGGAAATAGAGCTAAGAAGATTAAGGGGCCTTAAGGAGAAATGCTTATGATATTTATGATTGTGTGCTGAGAGATACAAAGCAAATATAGGAAGATTTATTTGCTCTTGATTAAGAGTTATAGAGGAAATGGACTCACTAAAATTGCCATGCATGACATCACTTCTAATAGGGACTCACAAAAAGCATCAAAAAGCCATTTCTTGCAAGAATCATAATTTAACTCTAACTTATTCTGCTTTCAAATCATTAGATTTTTGAGGAGAGAGAGGAAGTCATTGTTATAAAGCATAGTTCAGAGAGAGAATTGGCTCCCAAGTGATGTTGCAGAATTGTTTCATCATCCAAACCCTGGTGTAAGTGAATATTCACCGGTGCTTGTGTGTCTAAATGCAGGCCAGATGTCAATGTGGAGGAAGCATGTCTCTGACCATTCCTTCAGTTACATTTTCCTTGTCTTGAGAAGGAGCAGACTCAAGGAAAGATCTTCTCTTCAGTAAACATGAGGACAGAGGCAGCTCTGGGAAAATCAGCTTTCAGCTGTGTGCAAGTAGAAGCTGATTTCAGATATAGGATTAAAAAACTTGAGGGAATTTCCTTGAAGAAGGATTACCTACAGCACCAATCTTGTAAATCTCATCCTTGTAAAGAGATGGCATTTTAAAATATTCTATTTTCACGTGATTTTACCAGGACAAGACACCACTGGAGTTTATGTGAACATAAGGAGGTGTTAAATTCTAAGGAAATGAAGTGCAGGTAGTTTTGGAGTAGAAATTACACTTTAAGAAATCAAGAGTAGAAGACAATTTAGGTCAGAATATTCCTCACAGTGCAACACAATCAGGTACCAGCAAATGTATGGAACATGCTGACAAGCAGAGCCAGAAATATGCTGTACAGACAGATAAATATTGTTTTATTGACCTAGAGATCAAAGGGAGCACAATGAGGAGAGGAGATTTAGGGTTCTTTAGCCCAAAAGATTCCTTACCATGCCCTTTAATATGGGTCAAACAAAAGTGGATACACTCAGCTTGCTATTTGAAGATTTGTTTCAGACTGTGATTCTGCATACATGTGAAAAATGCCAATCATTTGTTTATAAAATTTTTAAAGTTTAATAGTAATAAAATGGTTATAAAAATAGTAATACAATTAGAGTAATAATAATTTGGACAATTTGGATTAGGACAATATGAGACAATAGAGAAAAAGAGTTATGGATGTCCAGGTACCTCTTTCTGGGCACAATAAGCCCAAAAAAGGACCCACATTAACAGAGGATTAACCCTTAACAGCAACAGCCTGCTGCATATTCATACACCTCATCCATGATGCAGAAATTCCATTCAAACACAGGATTCTGTCTGGGCAGTGTCAGCTTCTTCCTCCGAATCTTAACAGCGCCTTCGAGGCAGGAAGAAGTTTGTTTCTTCTGATAAGGGACCAATAAATTCTCTTTCTCTGAAAGATTCAGGTGTCCTGTGGCTGCTGTCTCAGTGTGAATATTTTCTTTAAAAAAAGTATCCTACATAGCATAGTTTCTATTGTACCATTTTTTATAACTTAAACTATATTTAAGACACTACTTAAGAGAATTAATGCAGCATAACTTTCTAACACAACACATATAATATTCATTTCAATATTTGCAAAAAGCCACTCATAAAATACGTGCATTTTTCGCAATACAGAATGTGGAATATTGTGCCTTTGAGGAGGATTTTCATCATGCATCTTTAGCCCAAGGTCTGTTTCTCAGTGACTCATGGCACTGTACCAGTTTCTGAAGAACACAAGTGGAGGTCAAAGGTTTCTGTCAAATCAGTTCCACATCAGATACTCTGATGTCATATGTCATCAGATTTATATTTGCATTATGTAGCTTTAGACAAAAAAAAGACAAAATAATGCTGGGGAAAAGGTTTCCTCCTACAAGAGGTGGATTAATGGAATCAAATAAAAATTCAATCAAATCAGTGGAATTGAAAATTAATCACCACGTCATGCATTTATTTAGACTTTGTAAGGTGCTTTATTTCAAATTAGGGTGCTGTGGAATCAAATTGAGAAATTTTCAGTGAGTAACCTCTGAAAAACAGCAGTCAGAATTATCTGGTTTCTACAGATATGTGTTTCCAGATTGATTATACCTTTTGTCTAAGAAAATCCCAGCTCTAAAATTCTTCCCCATGCTTTTGGCCTGTATGAAAGTGAATTCTCTTCTGCTTTATAAGGAGTGAATGTATGGTGTCACTTTCTTACAATTAAAGTACACGAGAAACTCTTTTCCTTACCATCTGTTTCAGCACACCCTTTGGAGACAAATTCTAACTTTGTTTCCAGAGGGTGGATTTGATTTGATTGAAATTAGTGTGAAAATTAAAGTGGGTGTTTATAGGTAAATTAATATCTATACCTGTGATTGCATAAGATATATTTCCTTCGGAAATGATGCTAAATAGATGAACACATCCATGTTTGGGCTTACAAAACAGATAATTACACTAGATGGAAGCAGACATTTTTCCAGTGCAGTCAGTACATTCCCCATATAAAGAACAGTAAAATATCTATACCTGTGATTGCATAAGACATTTTTCTTTAGGAAATGATGCTAAATAGATGAACATACCCATGTTTGGTCTCATAGACAGATTATTACTCTAGATGGAAGCAGACACTTTTCCAGTGCAATCATATTTCCAATGCAATCATACATTCATATAAAGAACACATGTAGGGAACACCCACATTGGTACATGAGCATATGTATGTAGAACAAATCAGTTGGGAGAGCACTGAAGTCACTTCCTTTCCCCTTTTTGCTGCCTTTGCAGGGTGTTTGGTGCTGCTATACTGCTGACATCTTCCCTGAACATGCTGATCCCATCTGCAGCCAGGGTGCACTATGGATGTGTCATCTTCGTGAGGATCCTGCAGGGCCTTGTGGAGGTATGGAAAACTGTAAAACTAATAAATGTAATAGTGTTTGTTAGCCTTTAACTAGCAGCTGTAGCTCTGCAAGGAAGATAGAAATGGTTGTAAATTTATTACTGATGGTGAATGTAAAGGATTTCAATGTATGAATTACTGATGTTTGATTTTCCTTCAGCTATGAAATGTCATGGCAAAATGAGATATGCATTTAGCACTGATGTTTCACTGAACTCCTACACTGCATAAGGCTGATACTGGTGTAATTCTCAACAGTTACTTGTTGGTCAGCATCACAGAGTAAATATTTAACAACAACCTAAGGTTATATCTTAAGTCCTGACCATGCTATGTTTTTGTGGGAATGAATAAGAGATTTACCATAATTTAAAAGAGGGAAAAAATAATTGAGCCTTTCCCCTTTTTCCTTTCCCCTTTTTCCTTTCCCCTTTTTCCTTTCCCCTTTTTCCTTTCCCCTTTTTCCTTTCCTTTCCTTTCCTTTCCTTTCCTTTCCTTTCCTTTCCTTTCCTTTCCTTTCCTTTCCTTTCCTTTCCTTTCCTTTCCTTTCCTTTCCTTTCCTTTCCTTTCCTTTCCTTTCCTTTCCTTTCCTTTCCTTTCCTTTCCTTTCCTTTCCTTTCCTTTCCTTTCCTTTCCTTTCCTTTCCTTTCCTTTTTATATAACCTTTATATAGGTTATTTTATATAACCTATATTAAATATATATATAGATATGATGTATATGCATATACCATAATTTGCATATGCCATAAATAACCACAAATTTGTGTACATTTGTACATCTTAATCAGGAATTACTGTACATTCTATATAACATCTTCTAAAATTTAAACACTGCAGGTTTAATTTTTCCATTGCTAAGTTAAAGGCTGGTTTTGAAGAGAGACCTAAATGGTAGCTGGTTTAAAATCAAGTCAAATATCATTCAAATGCTTACTTTATATGCTGAAGTAGGTTCATTAAAGAGAGAGGGAAAAAAAACTTCTCTTAAGGGTATATTTCTTAAATGTTTATGGATCTTGTTTTCTAGTTGTAGAGCAGTGTCACTTTAATCAGTATTTCCTAAATTTTGCTTTAAATGTTAGGTAAAGAAAATAAGGGTTGGATAAATGGGTCCTGCATTAGAAAGACTTCAGAGAATCTGTGTTGTCATCCTTCCCTTGACTCTGGTTCTTGTGCACTAATGCTCTTTAATTATTTGGAATTCTTTCCTGGAAGGGGGAGAGCATGTTTTATATTTGTTTAATTCAGTCTCTTTAATGATTTGGAAAGGAAACATGGTTTATATTTGTTTCTTATGGTCTCTGTAATGATTTGAAGTGACACACAAAACCCAGCTTGAACAGATATTGACGCTTTTCTGCGGCTGCGCTCAGATTTTACTGTAAAGGTGCAAAAAAGCATTCTCAACCTCTTGTTGATAGCGATTAGAGACAAAAGCTCATGCAAAGACAGCTGAGTGAGTGCCTGACCAGCTTTAGCTAACCTGTGGCACCCCATTTCCCAGGGGGTCACCTACCCTGCCTGCCACGGCATTTGGAGCAAGTGGGCCCCCCCATTAGAGAGGAGTAGGTTAGCAACCACCTCCTTTTGTGGTGAGTAACTCTGCCTTTCTGCCCTCCCTCTGTTTGTAATGCATGAGTGTGTTGAAACTGATTTTTTCCTCCCTGGTGACCCACGTGTCTTGTTTCGTAGGTTCCTATGCAGGAGCTGTGATTGCAATGCCTTTGGCTGGGATTCTGGTGCAATACACGGGGTGGTCTTCTGTGTTCTATGTGTATGGTATGCATTTCTGCTCCTCTCACCCCAGGATTGTGGCACCTTCCTCTACCCTTTCTAAAAATGCAACAGCTACTGTTAAGAGGACAAAAAACCCCCAGAGAAGTGGGACTTCTAATCTAAAAATACAGCCTAGAGAAAAGAGCAATGAGAGAACAGAATTTAAAGAGAAGAGTATGTAAGGAAGCAAGACAATACAATAAGAAAAGCTAGCTCACCTTGAAACCTCCATTACTTTTAACATAAGCAGTGCAAACTTCTGGGCAGATCTATAGTATCTCTGCTCACATTAACACCTCTCACACTGACAAAACTGCACATTTAGAGTGCCTGCCCTGAATAAGTTGTCCTGATTTTTATCTGAAGACCTACATAACTTTATCCACACCAGTTATGTTAACCTACACTGACAGAAAAGAATGCCCCAAGGGAATTCAGTCTGTGTTTGTGTGAATTAAGTGGAAGCATTATAGGAATTTAATAAACTACTCAGGAAGTTCATTGCTATGTTGAAAACGTTGCCAGAGTCTTCTATTCTGCAGGTAAAAATTTAGTGCAGTAATCAAACATCAGCATCTTAAAGCTGGATGGACCTTCCTTTACAGCTTGGTGAAATGAAATGGAAGCTCTTTCAGTGCAGAAATTGATGTTAAGATCACTGAATATTCACTTACAGTGAAATAATCCTGTAACCAAAGCAAAGACTACTTCACTGTGCCATAGTCCTGCATGTATTTTGAACAAGTATTATTCAGAGGACCAAACTCTCTGTTGTAGAGTTATCTCTACTGAGAGAACTCAGTGAAGAAGCACTGACAAAAATCAAAAATTGCCATTTAAATATGTTGTAATTCTTCACAGATTTTTCTTCCTTGTTTGCTGCTTTATTGTGCATTTCTTTTTAAAGTCTTTCTTTCTGTTCCCAAGGGAGCTTTGGTATAGTCTGGTACATGTTTTGGCTTTTGGTTTCATATGAGAGTCCTGCAAAGCATCCTACAATCACAGATGAAGAAAGGAGATACATAGAAGAAAGCATTGGAGAGAGTGCCAACCTCCTAGGTGCAATGGAAGTAAGAACATTACCCACACACTGGTTTCCAATGAGATAGTAAGAAAAATAAACACCCCAGCAACCAAAAAAAGACAACAACAAAAAAATCAAACACTCACCTTCTGATTGAAAAGTGTATTTTGAACAATTTGAGCAAATGTGTTCCTAGGGGATGGGAAGATCTTTAATCTGCCAGTGGATTTCTGGGTGGATTCTGCTTTTGCACTAAGAGATCACAGTTCTTCTGGCAGATAACTCATGGAATTTATGCCTCTTTGTCTACTCCAAATTACAAAAAAGAGGTACAGCTACATTTGAGACTGCAACTTTATTTAGACTTTTCTTATATCTTGAGCTGAAAAAGTCAGTTTCCTTCCTATATAGTAATTTCTGGAAGGTTTTCCTCTCCCTTTCCTTCCTATATAGTAATTTCTGGAAGGTTTTCCTCTTCCTAAAAGCAAACTGCAGGAAAAGCACTGCTCAGTGTCTCTTGAGGTCCCCAGAACACCAGAAAATGCCCATCCTTATTATTTTATGTTTTGTCTGCCAGAAAAACTGCAAGTTGCAATAGAGCATGCTTTGAGATCCATAAGAACATTTCCCATTGTTGCAGGCAACAATTCAGAACAATTCCCATTATTTCTCATTTTGCAGGAGACATGTTATCAAGCCTCTCATAATCTTAGTTCTGTAATGGTTTAGTTCTCAAGAACCATGTATGACCTAAAAACCATGTATGAACCCTGAAATTTCCAGCCACTGAACACTCCAATTGTGCTAACTAATAATCATCTTATTTCTGTAACAGAAATAATAATCTTATTTCTGTAACTGCTGAAAAGTTTTAAAGAAACTATTGCCATGGTTGTTCACTGACTCAGGAAAATAAAAAATAAATATTTAAGCCTCACTTCATCTGCCTAAATTTTTACACCACTCATTCCCAGTAGACCCCATCAAATTTCCTATTCGGTCAGAACACTGGTTCTTGATTGAACTCAGGAATTAACAATTTTTGACTTAGTAAAAACTTGATTTAGTATTAAAGAAAGAACTGAAAATATTACAGAGTCATTTTTTGATAGCTGAAATTTTTAGATGCTATTGAGGGCCTGTCTCAGTTGCCATTCAACTGCATTCAGGAGGGCTCATGGTTTTGAAAATCTGATATGAAATGAGTTACTTTGAAAGATGTCCATACAATTCTAATTTGGACTGTACAATTTCCATTTTTTACTGTGGCTTTTTGATTAAACATTTTTTTCAAAGTGATTATCTTGTATCAATAGTTTGGCTACTTCTAAAATATTTAAGCTGAAATTCTTCCCATACTATCAAGTTTGGGAATTAGATTTTCTGGCTGGCTTCTCATTAATTAAGTCACTTAATCCTTACTTCTCACTTAAGTGTAATTTAATAGATATACAAGGTGTTGCACATATATATCTATAGGCTGTTGTTTTGGGTTTTTTTGTTTTTTTTTTTTTTTTAAGAAAAGGCAGTATTCAAATCAATAGTAGACTGAATTCAGCCTGAATTCTTGCTGAAGTGATTTTCCAGCACTTATCTGGGTATGGATTCTGTTTTTGGACCAACACAGATGGGTGGAAGCCTGGGTTTGTGGACAGGTGCTGGGACTCAGCAGGGTTCTCCATCTGCCTTTCTTTATTTCTTTCTTTCTGCAATTTATTTTAAAAATACAATAATAAAAATAAAAATATATTGACCAAGCAGTTTCAGTTGAGACTTGATTTTAAAAAAGGTAGAATAGTGCAGTTAAGGTTTAAATGCTAAAATACCTGTTTGCAGTAAATCTGAAAGAAATAATGTAGTTAGTGCCAAATATAACTGTTTCCTTCCATGCAGCAATATTGTCCTTTAAAGACATTATTATTTAAACACACTCTTATTTTGGTCTAATGTTTATGTACATATTTATATGACTGAGATTAAAGCACTTGTACATACATGAGTGTTGTGATACAATTAAGTATCACTGAGTTTCTCCATTTGCGCATTTTGTGGTAACATTTATGTGCTGTGCATAGTTGTGCTTGTTGGACCACAGCTAAAGAAAAGGGTAGGGCTTTGGAAAGGAAATGGAGAGCTGATAATGACTGTCATGGTAACTGGATCCCCTTTCTGTGTTTCAGAAATACAAAACACCATGGAGGAAATTTTTTACATCTATGCCAGTCTATGCAATAATAGTTGCAAACTTCTGTAGAAGCTGGACTTTTTACTTGCTGCTAATTAGTCAGCCTGCTTACTTTGAGGAAGTTTTTGGATTTGAAATAAGCAAGGTATGTAAAAAGAATGTGAAGCTTTTATCTTAACCAAGCGAATATCAGAGCTAGTATTTGTAGTATTTATTAAGAAGTATTGTATTCAGTATTGTAGTATTACTACAATTAAGTATTGTAGGATTCATTAAGAAAAGGAAAGTGTTACACATCTTTATCATGGATTTACATCTTAAATCCTACTCATCCCAGTTCCTGTTTCCTTGACCAATATGAGTAAGTGACAAAGGATGGGGTAGGGAAAGGTGGAGGCAGAGTGAGATTTAGAGGTGATTTAAAGGGGGCTGCAAGTTAAGTGCTCAAACCCAGATTGTGCTTGGTATTAGAAATGTGTCAGCAGACCCACCACGCTCTGTCCCTGATGCCCCAGGGGTTGCAGAATCCCACCAAAGCTTCTAGAAAATGGATTTTTCCAGGTGTCTTTTAAAAAGCAGGGCCATCTTGTTCTAGGAAGACAGTATAATTTGTGTGTGTGTGTGTATATATATATATATATATATATATATATAACCTTTGTATGGTTATATGTGTATATATATATATGTATATATGTACATATATATATATATATGTATATACATGCAAATATGTATGCAATGTATATATGTGTGTATATATATATAATTTTAACCTTTCTATATGCACTTTTAATGTGGTGGGAGCTGCTCCCCCTTTCTCACTCAGGAAGGAGCAAAGACAGAGGCAAAGTGTGAGGTGTAGGGGTGATCTGAGGCTCCATGGGGTTCATGTGAAGTTTGCACCAGACCTGGGAGGTAAATATGAATAACAGATATATGATCTATTGGAGAAGTCCATATAATCTATTGGAGCAGCCATCACAAAAGAACTATCTCTTGTTTTGTCATGTATGCTGAGCACTTTGAATACCACCAGTGGATATTCAGTATTTTATCTTTCACTGCATACAAAGCTTTTCAGACACATCTTTTGCCCATGTGCACTTTGCAGCTTGGTCAGAAAGCAAAGACAAATGGCCATTGTGTGATGATGATCCTCAGGGAATCTGTCTGGGCATGCGAGCCTTGCTGCAAAGCTGCACTAAACACCGAAAGAAATGCAGCAATTCAGTTTTACACCTTTGTGAATTATGCGAAAATTCTGACACGGGGACTGTAAGTGAGGGGAAAAAGCTTTAGCTTAAATATAAACTATGAAAACAATCTATAAACAACAAGGGTCATGGCATCAGAAGTTCTTAAAAATTCTCACTGTACTTCATAAAATAAAATGAAAGACTAAGTTTTAACACAGAGTGTGATGTTGAAAAGAAATAATTAATTAGCCGCTGCATGTTTCAGAAAATGAAGAATCAAAATTTTCTTATGGTTTATACTTTGCTAATTCTAATTTTAATTTCAGGTGGGTATCTTATCTGCTGTGCCACATTTAGTGATGACAATTATTGTTCCTATTGGGGGACAAATTGCTGACTTTTTAAGAAGCAGGCAGATTGTTTCAACGACTAATGTGAGGAAGATAATGAACTGTGGAGGTAAGTCTCTCTGTTTTATTTTAAAGTTTCTTGAAGGGATTTGATGCTCATACTGTGTTCTGTATAGAATAAGGAGATAAACTGCACAGCTGTATGCTCTCAGGAGGAAACATTTCTGCATTTTTTATGCAGTGCAGATGTGGTTACTAAATAGAAGAAAATACAGGTGTTGTCATTGGCCATTTCCATAGAGTTATTTGGAATTTGGAAAACTATTTAGACTATTAAAGAAATAGATGAGGTTTTGGAGGGGAATTTGCCAACTCTTAGCCACTTACTCAGCTTTAGCTCCTAATTTAAACACCCTCTGCACTGAGAGAGCCCAGACAGATACCTGAGATTTCAGCCTTGATTTCTGAGGTGCCAAAGCCTCTTTAGCTGTGGCAAGGGCTGGAAAATTCACACTCAGGTTACCCATGAGAGCCGACTGGAATGGCCCAACCACATCACAAGTATTTATTTTCATCTTACAAATGACAGAAAGTGACAATAAATTAGCATATAAAGAGTAAAATAAGTATTATTTGAGAAAGGTAGAACGTGAGTTTTTTAGAGATGAAAGAAATACCTGATTGTATCCCACTCTGAGGCAGTGTTTTATTTGTGTTCCTATGAAACATCATGGCATTCTAATCTAAGGCCTGCAGTGTTTGAGAGGGAATGTAACTCCATGTCTGGTTTTATTTAATATTTCACCAGGTTTTGGTATGGAAGCAACTCTCCTTCTCGTGGTGGGATATTCACACAGCAAAGGAGTGGCTATTTCATTCCTAGTGCTTGCTGTAGGCTTTAGTGGATTTGCCATATCTGGTAAGGTTCTATTATTATTAACGCTTAAATATTTTATCTTGGGAGACAAAACATCTATCTTTGCTTTTATTCATGGATAGTAATTTAAAAGCCCACTCACTCTGGAATTCCCAAAGGACATAATTTATTTAAATATATATTTATTTAACTCTACATAATATTTATATATATATAATATTTAAATATCTATTATTTATTTATATTATTTATGGTCATCATAAAGGAATGTACATTTGGTATTACAGATTTTATATTAGATTATTTCTGTTCAAATAATTCAATCTTTTCCATGTTCATTGCAGTAAATTAGATTCTCTTCTCCGTAAGGTGCTAATGTACATCACAGATTTTTCTTGAAATCAAACATAGAAGACAAATGGACTGGTATTACATAATACCCTAAATTTACACATCTTTGTTTAAATAGAAATTTGGGTTTTTTCCCACTGTATACTGGTTATTTCTTTGTTAATACTGTATTATTTTATTAATTTGGGGCCTGTTAGCATTATATTATTTTGGGGCCTAACTACTAGGATTTGTTTTCTGAATTAAAGTTCAGCTATTGCCCTTTCCTGCTGATTCATCAACCCTTTGCCTTTCCCATTCCCATTCCCAAGTCACCTGGCCTTCCTTGTTTTCCCACTGTGATTTTAGTATCCTCTCCCATGCTGGCTCCTTATGTCCCAAACAGGCTCTCTTTCATTTTGTGCCAAACATCCAAAATCTCCTCTAATCAAATCTGTCCTTAATGTCACACATTATTCTTTTGGACAATTTGGGAAGTGTGTTGCACCTTCCCCAAGCTGACCACATCACACTGCCTGCCCTTTCCATTGTACCATCTGTATCCAAAGGTTTGGGTTCTGTGTTCACTTATTTAAGTATTTATTTTGGGAACAATTCATTCTGTCTCTTTAGATTATTTAAATAGTTGCTGCATATATTTTCAACAGAGCTGTGCTGCTGAAAATGCAAGAGAACAAGTAAATATCTTTCAAAATCAATTAGTAATTCAGTTATAGATACTGTTTTTTTCCTCCAATTTAACACTGAGGAATAGAAAATAACTCCCTTCTGCTGGTCTATGTGACAAAAAGAAAAATGTGGGCAATAGGAAGAGAGCATGTTACACACAGGAAGAAGAAAAGACATGTTATTTACAGCATGAAATGGTCATGAAAAGGACAGTGAAATGCAAATTATTTCCTTGCCTAAATATCTTCTGAGTTCTTTACTCCACACAGACACTGCTGGGAGGTTTTGGGGTTTTCTTCTGTAGTTTTGGGAGAAAATTAACCTGCTATCCCTTTAAAATATTTTCTTCAAAGAAAATGAAAACCCAGAGTCTCTCTAGGAGTATTTAAGTATTGTAAGTCTTTTAGAGATAAAGAAATGCAATTAAGCAGCCCAAACATGTTATAGCAAAAATGTCATGTCACTTTTCTCCACTGAAGCACTGCTCTGCTCTTGGTGTGAACACTCACTGACCTTTCTATTGCAGGATTCAATGTCAACCACTTAGACATTGCCCCAAGGTATGCTAGCATTTTAATGGGCATTTCTAATGGAGTCGGGACCCTGTCTGGAATGGTTTGCCCTATAATTGTTGGAGCAATGACAAAGAACAAGGTAAATGGAAATACCATTCTCAAATCTTCCAGTTTGGTACAACTGGTTTCAAGAGAAAGACCTTTCTATGATACAACTTGCCAGGATATCCTTGCTGGAGTCTGGGACTTGCATCCAGGGATGCAAATTTGAGGCATGCTGCACTGTAAGCCCATTAGGTTGATGCTTTTGTGGGCTGATGAATTTTTCACAGAAAGATGAATATAAATATTTCTGAAATGGATGCGTGAATGTGCTCTCACAGCCTCATCCCTGATTTAAATCTTGCAGCTCAGAAGAATTAGGTAAATCTATGAGCTACTCTGGCTGGGCAAATTTCCTCTTTACAGACACGTGAAGACTGGCAGTATGTCTTCCTCATTTCTGCTCTTACTTCTTCTTTACATATTTGTGAAGAATGCCAGTATGTCTTCTTCATTTCTGCTCTAATTTCTTCTTTGCAGACTCGCGAAGAATGGCAGTATGTCTTCCTCATTGCTGCTTTGGTGCACTATGGAGGTGTGATCTTCTATGGCATATTTGCTTCGGGAGAGAAACAGCCCTGGGCGGACCCTGAACAGACAAGTGAAGAGAAATGTGGCTTTATTCATGAAGATGAACTTGCTGAGGAGACAGGGGACATTACTCAGAATTATGTAAATTATGGTACCACCAAGTCTTACGGTGCTACGACCCAGGTCAATGGTGGATGGCCTAATGGCTGGGAGAAAAAAGAGGAATTTGTACAAGAGGAAGTACAAGACTCATACAACTACAAGGAAAGAGATTATTCATAACAAACCTAAATATTTGGTATATTTTGTAGTGTTTGTGATTAAATTCATTGTGATTGTTTGCACACAGAAATAAAATGTGGTATAAACATGTAAACACATATCAAACAGGAAGGTCTTACTGTAAAAAAAATACATCAAAGTGCAATCTGTATGAGTTGTGATGTTATCACTTTCATTAAGTTATATTTGTTCTATAAACATTAGAGTTTTAAGGGTTTACTGGTCAAAACTATAGAGGCAAGTAGATACTTTACAGCATACAAGAGCTAAAACTCATAATTACAGATTAAAGCACAACTAAGCAACCAAGTTGGCACATCTAATGCTCTTTTTAGAAAGCCAAAATTACTTGATCATTAAAAATGCACTTATATATTTGTTACACTGTATTGAGGCTGTGTTAAAGACACACATTTACTCAGTGCAATGTGGGAGTTGTGTGTTTAGCCCAGGACAAGAGCTTTCTTGAGGAAGAAAGACTGAGTCCCAGGCGTTGATGAGGATTGATCCAGTTCCCTTGCTGGTAATTGTATCAAGCCTAAAGAACAAATAGGGCATATTGTATGTTTCTGGTGATTACATGCTGCAGGCTAATCTGTGATAAATAAAGGAATTATTTAGGAGTTTTATACTGAATGTTTTGGGCACAAATCTTTATTTCTATCCTTTACAGAATGTCATGAAAATATAGACGTTGTCGTGTTCTTCCCTGCATTTATCAACTAATATAAAAACAGTATAAAGTATTGAGTCTGACTTTTCAGGCAGCCTGGTAAATCCCTTTATCAAAATACAAGCTTTATTATTCTATTCTTTGCAGTATATTCTGAATTTGTACTGGTGTCTTTAAAAAGAGAAAAAATACCCCAATATAACATAGAAAAGAATATAGTATTTTACAAAATTCCAAAGAGAAGTTTACTATGAGCAAATAGCCCTATAAAAAAGATGCATTTGTTTTGCAGGATATTTTGAAACCAATAGAAGAAACAGAGAATAATTTAACCCTTATTCTTCCCTTAATAGCTTTCATATTTTTACACATTGTGCCACAGTTGTATACATAGATATGTTTATTGAAGATACTGTAATTATAGAAAATGTCATTATTTTAGAAATCCCTGAAATAAAAGATGTATTTGTCTTTCAATCAAACCTAATAATAATAATAATGGACACTGAATATGAGTAACATAAGGTCTCACACTAAACCAAAGTGGTAAATAACTAGTGTTGGGTTGAAAGAAGCCAACAAGCATCACGCTTGTCCTTTGAGCATAACTCAACAGTGACTGCAACATTAGTGTACCAAGCAATAAGTGCAATGCATTATGAAGTGCATAACCTTCTAGATGATATATTAACCTACATTTAGCTTGTTGTATATACTTGGGGTTGTTGGGATTGAACCAAACTGAACCAACTGGAGTTAGCAACGCCAGACCACTTCTTAATACTCTAAAATGACAACAATGATCCATTTCTTAATTCAATCCAATGAATATTATTGTATGTAATAATCCATTCTGGATTCCTGGTCTGTTCATTGTATTGTGCTAGTGATTGGAAACCCTGCTACCGCAATATACAACTTGAGGATTGTTTTTTCTCCTTTTTTTAAAATGCAAATCATACCTTGACCTTAAGAAAAGAAGTATTTTGCTTTGTGCCTCAAAGTGATGTAAAACGTGACCATAGCTTTTGCTGTGTTTAATGAAAAAGATGTGGACTGTGTCACTTTTGTTGCTGCAAAAAGTGTTAATAAAATGCTCTATTTATCCTTTTATATAAAAAGGACCACTAGAGTTTCTTGTAATTTTTAGATGTGTTTTAATGTAGATGACTACATTTATAGTGACTGCAGAGCAAATTCTGCTACTGACATGGAGAGAGTTTCTCAGCTGGGAGCTCTGCTCCACACCCAAACTTTCACATTTTCTGTTCTTGCTCCAGCCCTGTGGTGGGAGAGGGACCTGTCCCCAGATGTTTGTGCTCCCAGGAGGATGGCTGGCATAGGTGTGCAAGGAGGATCAGAGTGAGAGATGCAGTGAACCCAGGAAAGACAGATTAATGTGTGTTAGCAAATAAGATGGCACAGATGAAAGAAAATTAAAAGGTATGCATTGCTGTTTGCGAAATTTTTCCTTTTCTCGATTATCCAACAAGGCTCCTTAACTGAAACATACTACCTCCCATCCATTTTTAGATAAACCCCACAGCAATCAGTAACATTAAGAAACACTATATTACATAGTAAGTATTTTTCTAATAAAATTTTTGCTTTTCAATAATTTTCTTTCACCAAGTAGAATAATGCAGAAACATCAAACTGAGCAAAAGGCTTCAGAACACTGACCACAGCAGCAACAGGCCCAGTGCTTCTCACCTGAAAGATTCAAAAGTAGGACAAGTAGGGGCTTCAAAATTACTGCTGTATTTACAGCTCAGAAAATACAAACTAAATAAAAATCAATTCTTCTTAATTTTCAGAATCTTACAGGTTCTCCATCCTGGAATTATTTAAATCATTTCCTTTTGTTAAATATAGGTAGGGGTTTTTGTCTTAGCTTGAGACCTTTGAATTATGTAGAACAAAGGAGAGACTTTAATCCAGGCATTAGACATTGCACTGTTCAGCCAGCTACACCTCAGTAAGGACCTGACAATTGCCTATGAGTGCAACATTGCTCAAGGAATCTCCACTTTCTTATTTTAGCTCTCTGCTTCTAAAGTCTCCTTCACTTCCTCTTTCAATGGCAGAGCAGAAGAACCCATTCTTTTGGGAGGAAGAAGGAGCATGATAGGTCCTAAGGTTTTTACTTCTTTAGACTGCTACTCATGTGAAAATGCAGGAAGCAATTATCAGGAACATGACAGAGAAGGAAGAAGGGGGAAACGGAGAAAATAATTGGCATCTTCAAAGACAAGCATCAGCAGCTCTGTCTGCTTTGGGAAAAAGGAGAGTTGAGGGGACATGACCCCTCATCTAAACCCCCATATTTCTTCTTGGTAAATAGGTTTATGTTTTTCTCTTGCCACTTCACTTCTATAAAGTAGCATTGCTAAAATGTACCTCTTCTGGGCTGTGCCCTTTCTTCTCACAGGTTTCTCTTCTGCAGAGGTTCAGAGGCTTGCTCTGCAGGCCTGTTGCACATGTGTGGTGTTGTGCTCCCCTTTTGGAAATCTCAGAAGCTCAAATCCCCCTGTTTGTCAATCAGACCATGGTCACAGTCACCTCATGGTTTGGTCTGGTCACCAATTTCTGTTCTGCTCCCCATCTGCTACTCGCTGCTCACTTAATATGTTAAAAAAAAAAAAAAGTTGAATTGTTCCTCACATTTTTATTTATTGCTTGGTTATCTTTTCAAGGAGGCAAGTAAAAGGAAGGGGTGGAATTCAGGCTCCATTTAAATTGTTGGGAAACTTTGCGTTTAGATGGGCTGGAATAACATCTCAGATGTTCATCTTCATGTCCTCAAATGATTCCATACAGACAGCATCAGCCAAATTGACAAGTCTTAAAATATTTGGATGTCCCTCAGTGGTATCCCTTCTGTTAACACATCCTCTTTGTTGCAGAGATAAAGCTATCATAAAATGTTCTTTACTTTCAAAAGTGATCATGAAATTCAATTGATCAAATTTAAAAAAAAACTTGCCTAAGGGGAAAAAGAAAAGCCTCAAGGTAAAGGTTGGATAAAAGTTACAAAAGAATATCTGCAAATACGAATTAAATTCTCTTTCAGCATGAAGCTAGGAATAGGAATGAGGGTGAAAGTCAGAATAAATGTCACAGTTCAAAGCTGTACAGTAAGAAAGATAACATCACAGTCTCAGTTGCTGCCTCTGAGAGATGAAATGCTTTGTTCCTTTCATGATAAGCTGTGAAGTGGTTTAAAGGCTGGTATAAGTCTAGATTAACTACTCAACAGCAGCTGCTTTTGTACCTATTTGAAATTTGTGTCTTTTGCATTCATAATTTTCATTGTGCTGGGAGATTTAAGAGTAAAGGACCTAGAAATGCAATCAGATATTTTAATTAGTTATCTATGGATGTCCTCTCTATCCAGCTAGTGTGTCTCATGTTGCTATTTTAGCTTTGCTGGATGTCTCCTCACTCAGCTGTAACCCCAAGCACAGCAAAAATCAAAAGTATTTTCTGTCTGCTTATGAGCCACTACAGATCCTGTGTGCTTAATTATACTGAGTCAAGTGCTTAGACAAAATCTGCCATGTTCAGGAATTCATGTTCAAAACTATTGTTGGCAAATGTCTCCTTGGTAAAATTTTAATATTAGAAACATACAATCCTTGCAATTTTTGGTTCAGGTGAAAGAGTTTCTTTCAAACACCACAGGTGAGAGGTTAGAAAACAATACAAAATTACATTTTTAGCAACAGTTTAACCTGTGGCAGGCTCTAATGTATAAGAAAGTAGGTAAAGAATAAATTTGAAACAGACTCATAGTCAGACATAAAATACATGGATAATCTAGAAATGACAGGAAATAAAGGAAACTTGAGGAAAAGCTTACAGAAGAGCTGACAAAATTCCTCACGTTTTCACAGAGAATCATAGAATGGTTTGAAATGAAGGTACAGTGAGGAGAAAAAAACATGAGTACAAGGTCCTAAATATGTGGTCACCCTGTCCTGAGGCCAAGGCGGGGTCAGAAGTTGTCACATTCTGTGGCACCCAGCCCTGTGTGTGACACATTCTGTGCCAGGGCCACAGGGACACCCACACACCTTAGCTGCCCTCAGCATCTTCCCTTGCACCCTCTTCAGAAGTGATGCTTGGACGCAGAACATGAATGATGAGAAAGCATATAAAAGATAAAGTATTGCATTGTTAATATTGGAATGTTGCCATTTAATTAGAGTTTGTATTGTATAATCCATTGAGTGTGCCAACACTGGCTAGGTGCCACCAATGGGCCTGCACTAAAAGAGTTTGTGAGGAGAACATAATTATTTTCTTCAAGGTAACAATCAACAAAACTCTTTCAATTTTTAATCTATAAAATTCCAATTTTTTTTTTTTTTTTTTTTTTGGTAAATGTTGCTTTGTGGAATTAACATTGATTCAAGTGAAGGCAAGGTCAACTTTCCTCTCAGTTGTGTTTTTCTGTGGAATTATGTCTGATCATAGAGTCAATAAAGCACAAAGAGCTTACCCTGCATAGAGGAACCACCAGATGAACTGTGATGCATGTGATGTGCAATATATAATGTGTATGTGTATATATGCATATACAAATATACATATATACATATATACATATATATATATGTATGTATTTATATATATATATGTATATATTGTGTGTGTATATATATGATGAATGCGTGTATAAAAGATGTTGCTTGGCACATACATGCATGTGTCACTTTTGAAGGTCCATAAATGTTGGAGTCAGAAAGTGAACTTCCCTTCTTCTTACCTTGGAGTTCCAGTGTCTGTGTAATTTTATTTTGTGTCCTACTGTGATATAATTATAAAATATAATAATAAAAACAAATAAAATATAATAATATTTTTAAAAATATAATAATAATCTGAGACAAAACTCTAATTTTTTGGCTCATTTTAAATAAACTGAAAATGAAATAAATTTAAAAATTATGTACGTAAAATATCTTTTCCAATATGTGTTTGAGCAAACATACGTTTGATTTTTTTCCATATATCTCAATCATACTTACCCCATTAAAGACACTTCTCTCTCATTTTTGTATCATGAAGACATTCAGTTTTGAAAAAGACAGAAATGAAAAACTAAGAAATCAGAATTTCATTTTTAGGCAAATTATTTTAAAGGACATTTTTGTGTGTCTATGTATTTAATATGAGTAAAGAGAAAAGGTAATTTTCTAAAAAGAACTTCCTAGTTCATTTATTTTCTTGCCTTAGAATTTTTTTATTAGCCTAGAAACTTGCTCTTACACTGCCAGCTTTACACAACAGTAATTTACTATTTATATTACTAAATGTAAATACCCCATGTTTTATTTAGAATAGAATCCTTTGGGCCATCAGTGGCTTATTTGGTCTTGTGCATTAATTTGATTTGAGAGGACACAAAAACTACTTAACAGAAAGCATACAAGCTGAAATAATTAGAGTTGCCTTGAAACAGCAGCGTTTCTAATGTTAAATAAAATATATGTATTTATTTTATTTATTGTATTTATCATAATGTTAAATAAAAAATATTTAACAATAACTATTTAACATTTAACTATTGGCACTCATTTAAGATCAGTTCTGATACTGATATTTCATTGCACAGACTATGACACTTTGGAGAATCAAGTGCTGCTCCTCTACCAAAATATCCAGTTCTGCTCCTGTGGAGGCAATGTGTTTTGGTGTCACTACACTGAAGATAACTCAGGTTCCTCAGAATTGTCCCTGTTTCACTTGGCAAGCTCTGAAATTCTGCTCTGGAGCTGTCACCACCAGCAAGGAGAGTCTCCACAGTGTTTCTGCTCACTAGAATTCACTCTGTGTTCCCTTTTAACAGAGCAGAAATAGAGAGAAGGCTCTTACGATGCATTTTCCTCAAATTCAAAGCTCCTGGAATGTGTTAATTGTCTGTTAGAACGGAAGATTTATTTTCACAGTGAAGTGGGTCAGCTTGAGAGCATCCCTGGGCTGCGGCTGTGGCTGCAGTGAATCCAGAGCCCCAGATATCAATCAGTCTCTCATATTCCAAGGAATGCTCAAATCCTTGTCATTGATCTTCTGCAATCTCCTGTCTCTACTCCTTGCTTAGCATGAGTTGGTGAGAGCATCTGAAGCAAAGAAAACAGAAATTTGTGTGACACAGAGCAAAAGAGGGGAAGGTATGGCGCTTGCTCACCTGGGATGTGTCCATCTCCATTTGCCATGGGGCCCAAATGACAGACGTTCCAGATGTGTTGGTTCCAGCAGCACTTAGGTAATATGCCTTAATGCTCACCTAAATTTCTGTCAGTAGTAAAAAAGGTAAGTCAAGAAAGACAATTCCATAAATAATTAAACAGCTCAGAGAAATATCAGAAAAAAGCCTCATGATTTGACTACAAGTGATCTGAAGCCCCTGCTTGGAAATGCTTACTTTATTATTTTGTTATTGATTGATTCAATCTTGAAAATATATCGCTTTTGATTATGTTATAAAAATAAAACAGTGAGTCCTAAACAAGTTTTTAACAGCAGGATGTTGGTAGCATGGCTTAACCATTCCCTGTGGAATTGCTTCTTTCATTTCAAACAGCTTTGGCTTTCCTGCCTTTACAATGAAATCACATACCATGGGATTCTTCCTGGAATAATCTCACAAAAATCTCACAAAGAAATGCAGAAAAAGGAAGGTGAGAGAAAAGAACACGACAGAAAAGAATAATCCAGATGATTCAGGGGAGAGATTTAAAGGTCAATATCAAAACAAGCTGCAAAACCAAACATCAAAGACAATAAAATCAATTAGCAAAAGTCTATTGCTGATTTTGAAAGTTAACTATTTTAATAACATTTGGTGTGTGTGGCCATAATTTGTGATTAATAACAAAGTACAGGAAGAAATAGAGATGCATTATTGATCTGCTTTTGGGCACTAATAAGAACAAGTTTACAGTTAATCTCTAAAGTGTGTTTTATCTTGTTGCAGTAAGAAAAACAAATTTAATTAATCCTCTGTTTTTCTTGTGATCAATAGAATGTATGACAAAAAAATCAGCACCATATTCCTAATAAGGCATTTATGAATGGACACTTTGGTTTGCAGATGCCATTCTCCTCAGTCGTTATCTGTAGAAAGAAGAAAGATTGTCAGTAACAACTTTGACAGCACGGTTTGGGGTAAATTTTGCAATATATTATTAAATTTGCAGAAGATAAAATGCTTTACTAAGAGAATACAGGCACACTTTAAGATTTGAGCTCATGTTTTGAACTAACCTGTAACAAGCCACATTACCAAGTAAGCAATCCTAAACTTTCAGGAGCATCCCCTTTTGCCAGTCCTACCTTCACAGCCCCTGGAGGTGTTTAAGAAAAGACTGGATGTGACACTTAGTTCCATGTGGAAATATGGAAATGGAATGACATGGAATGACATGAAATTCTATTTCCATATTGGAAATGACATGCCATTCCACTCCATGGAATTCCCAGTGGAATGACATGGTGGTGTTTGGTAATAGGCTCAATCTGATAATCTCAGAAGTCTTTTCCAACCCAATTGATTCTAAAAGCAACATATTTCAGGTAATCCTCCACTCTGATATGGCATGAAAAATGTGGCTTAATTTATGTATTTAATGGAAGAAATGAAAATGCCTACATGAAATAGCAGTTCTGATTTTAAATTTTTAAAACTCTATTAGTTCTAGTTAAACTCACCTTATGTGCTTTGCATTAGCATTTGCAATCCCCTCAATACTTGTTTTTGAATTTATTATAACCTAAAGAACAGAAAACCTCTCGTTTTTCCCTTGAGGCTTTAAAGGAGGGTAAAGTCCACAGAGAGAAGAATAAACCCACATCCAATTCCTCCTGTCTTCTGCTGCCCCCAGATGATGCTCAGACCTCAAACTGAACATGTGCATCAAAGAGTCACTGGAAATTCTGGTTGCTACTCTCTATGTTTATATATATGTGTGTGTGTGTGTGAAGATTGAAGACTGAAAAGGCAAGTGCTGGCAGTCAGGAAACATCAGAATTCAAATTTGCACGCACAACCTTGACTGGCTTCTTTTCCACATACATGATGAAAAAATGCACAATGAATTAATACAGTTTTTCATGACATCTCCACGTGACTCAGTACAAAAAGCAATAGCATAAACTAATGAATATGTTTTCTTCTCCTTGCTCAGTGTCATCAGCCCATTTAAATCCTAATTTGAAGACAGAATGATTATTTTCCTTGCCCACAGTTCAGTAGTACTCATCACTAGAGTGTCCTAGTGCTTCAGACATTGATCTGCATTTCCTCAGCACCTATGCACCACGAGTGCCTGGAGTGCATATTTAATAGAAAAAAAGTTCAAAACACATAAATTATAATTAGTTTACAGGGCACTAATTTGAGAACTTTAATTGTGATGTTTAAGAGCAATTTGTGATAAATTAAACTTATGTTTACAACACAGCCCCCATATCAGCTGCAGTTACAAATGCTCTATTGCCATCAATCAGATGCACCCTGTGACCAGAATCAGGCTGCATCTTCTCTATCATGCCAGAAATAAGAAATACAGTTATTTAATATCTATAAGGAGTTTTGCTTCTGTTCTTTTAATGGCTTGTTAATTTTCAGTCTGGAAATTCTGGAATAAGAGCAAAAGGAAATCACTGCATTGGGGTGGCATTCAAGCACCTCAAGTAAAACATCATCCCCTTTTCCTACTAACTTGCTAACAATCCTCTGCCTCAGCCAAAACACATTTGTCAATTAATGCAACAAGCTGGTTTTTCTTCATCTTTATGAACTGTTCTCTGTGTAATCAATTAGCCAATGATCTTTGTGTGAGAGCAGCAGTGCCCAGTTCCCAACCTGTGCTCCTTGACTCACTGCCCAACAGCCAAACCAGCAAAGTGCAATCACCAGCCCAGATCTATTATCTCAGCTTCATTTGATTCCTTAATCCAGAGAACCATTTGAACAGCAAAATGTTTGCCTCTAATCTGTCCCTATGCCAGTCCTTCCTGTGGCTGGTAAGAGCAGCCATAGTGCTCTCCATCACCCATGGGATCTTTTCCATGGGGAGTCTTCAGGAGCTGCAACTCTGCACACAGATAAATATCTGTGCCTTCCAGTACAACGAAGTGGAGCATCTTTTTTCAAAATTTCAGTAGACAAATGTAATGATTGTACACGCGACTCTGGAGCCAAAATATTTCATTACTTTCAAAAATTTCAAGTATTGCATGTTGGTTTAACTCTCTAAATGAGTAATTATCCATTTCTGAAAGGTTTGCTTTCTATTCTGTGAAAGAATATTTTCATGTTTTTTCATGTGTGTTGCAGAAAGAGGCAAAAGGGGATGGGGATATGTTTATAGAAACAAAGCAGCAGGGCTGCAAAGAGATAGTCATGCAACTTTGGTAGAACAGCTCTATTCTATTAAGGTGAGTCAGGCCAGCTTAATAAGTGCAAGTGCTCCATACATCTGTAATTTAAATTTTGGACGATTTCAGTTTCGCACATTTTTTAATGGGTTAACACATAATGAATAAAAAGTCAGGCAAAGCCCCAAGCAACAAATCAGTTTGAAAATGTATATCATGAAACTGCTGAACTACCTTATAAAGAACTTCTGTCTTCAAATATTTGGGTCATTTTTCCTAGCTATTTACTTAAGAATCAAAGCTTCTATATGCATTATAGCAAAGTTAGAAGAAAAACCCCTTAAACAAACAGTGAATCATGAGCAGTTCAGACTGAAAAAGGCAACTCCACAAGGAGCCACTAGAGTATAAGAAATTTCACTTATTTGTAAATTCATGAGAGATACAGTTAGTCAAATCCAGGCCATGAATTATGAATGGTTCTGAGCAAAGGGGGAAAGTTGTACATACTGCACACCTGACAAAGAGCAGTTTGACATCCAAATGATGAGAAAAATACTGCATATAAAATAAATAGTAACTGAGAATATAAAACCATTTTTTTATCTCACAGCAACCAATCTAGAGATGAAGTATAGGGTTTGGAGGTGCTGCCCTTTGTTTAGATAAAGAATGAAATGTTTGCAGGAGCATGAATTATGTTATCTATCTCTCTCTGGTATTGCTGAGTTGCCTGCCCATCTTTTAGTTAATAATATCTCTTTTTTTCATACACCTGTTTTTAAAGAGACAATTTGGCTTCCAGCTCCATTTTGTGAGTGCACAAAAAATAGCAGTGTGGCTACTCCATTTGATAACATCAAAGAAGAGCTGGGACCATGATGTGCCAAACTCTCCAAATCTAGTTGTGTACTTGTGGCTATTCACACTTTGCATACTTGGACTTGTGCCTTGTATCATTTATCTCTGATTCCTGAAGGCTGCCAATCTACCCACTCTGGGTCAAGCTGCTAAGATACAGAATTCCATATACTTAGAACAAGCACCATGACAGAGGGGCTGGAACTAGATGACAATTCAACCCAAGACATTCTCTGCTTCTGTGATGGGAGCTTGACATGGCAACTATTAAGATTTTCCTTTCAGAAAAAATGAATTACTTTTGGGAATTTTCAGAAGAGAAATATTTGCCTGACTGAACATTTTAAACAGAATTCAACGTCAAATATGGCAAGTGTGTTGAGTTTCGTTTTTATTCTTTCATGAACACCTGTTTCTGCTTGTGACAGAAAAGCTTATTAAACCAAATCTTTCTCCTTTTTCTCCATTTCAAAATATTTCTGGCACAAAAAAGGCCTTGCAAATAGACAGTAATCTATTTTTTTATGTTCATCACCAAAGTTAAGCATGCACACGTGACTTTTTCTCTGTCCCCCTAGTCATATGCTCGGCTCATATAACAAATCTGGCATTTGGAGGAGAAAGAATTAGTCACTGGAGCAGTGGGGGAGAACTAAGGATTCCTTACAAAAGCTGTGTCTTCAAACCATGTGTCTGCTACTCACCACTCCTTTCACATGGGAATTCTAAAATATGTGGCATGTTTTATGGGAAGCTGCCTTTTTAAAAATAAAATCGCAATATTGGGAGCAGTCTAACATCTGCCCCATGGTTTGGAATATGGGTACTGCCCAGTGGAGGCAGATGAGAGGACAAAATACAGATGAAATGGGGAAACATGAAAGGTTATTATCTTGAGCCATGTATCTCCAAAATGTATCTTGGAGATCTTTATGGCATAGCCATGCCGTTATGTGTGCATCACTGTCTTAGTTTTGGCTGGGTGCTCTTTAATGTAGCACTGGTGTTCTTACAAAGATCATTGGCTAATTGATTACACAGAGAACAGTTCATGAAGATGAAGAAAAACCAGCTTGTTGCAATAATTGACAAATGTGTTTTGACTGAGGCAGAGGATTGTTAGCAAGATAGTAGGAAAAGGGGATGATGTTTTACTTGAGGTGATTGAATGTCACCCCAATGAAGTTATTTCCTTTTGTTCTTATTCCAGAACTTCCAGACTGAAAATATGTAAAAACAAAATTATATATTTAATATATATTGCTGGACCTGAAATAGCATTTAGCAATCTTTAGAAAAGGTTATGAAACATAATAATAACAAAGAAAATGTCTCTAGTTTGTGATATGTCATGGCCCTGCGATGAACTCAGCTGGTCAGAGCACTGTACTAATAACACCAAGGTTGTGAATCCAATAAGAGCCATTCACTCAAAAGTTGGCCTTGATGATCCTTGTGTGTCCTTTCCAACCCAAAACATTCTGTTAATATTCTGAGAATATTTCCTATTAGAAAGTAGATTAATTACATACAGAGGAAAACCTTTGGAGCAAATTAATTTCCTTTGTTCATAAATTATTTTTTCTATATTCTATATATATATTTCTATATTCTTTCTACCAAAGCCTGCACTGTTATAAAATCCTAATTTTTTTGCTGCAATCCTTTATTTTCAGGAACAAATACTGAGAAGTTTCATAATTAGCCAACTATTTCCACTACATGGACAGTCTGCAAACAGAAATGCACCATCTCTCCAGCCCCATCAGATACTGCACAGAGAACCTGTGGAAGCTGCTGGGAGCCACTGTCAAGACTGGGAAATCGGACATGCTGTGAGATCACCAGGAAACATTCCTATTATTTCATCATCTGATGAAGAACACGTGCAGAGCAGCCCATTTCTTACCCAGCTTGGCAGAGCACAGTTCCTTCAGCAAATGAAGGAAGCTGAATGTCTCTTGGCTCACACCGAGCCCCTTTCAGGATTACAACACACAGAATTTTATGTTGTAATTTTTAGTGGCACCAACATACTGTCCAAGGATTTATTCTCCCCTGACACTGTACAAGGCAAAGTCTGCTAAAACCTCACACAATGTGAGATTTTCCCACTTTTTTTCCTTTTAAAGATACCAGACACACAGTAAATATGTTGTAGAAATGTTCTTAAAAGAATGTTTTAATTAAGCACGTGACATTTAGGAAATAGATGAGGTAGACATGCTTCTGGAATGTCAGTGGGTATATCCTTCTGTACATGTATGATAAGGTTTTTTAAGGATCAGTTGGTACATGTGGTGCTGATTTTGCACACAAAATGTACAGAAGAACAACATTGCTAAGAGCTTTAAAGCTATTTTAAGTTCTGCTTTTTCAAGTATATAAGTCCTAAAAAAGGCAATATTTAAACAGTAATTTTAATATATTTTTGTATGGTAGTTTTTAATATTTTTTGGCAGTGTTTTCTAATGTTCAGTTAAAGCATTTCCATCCAGAGAAGCTTTTATCACTCTGAACCTCCCAAGAGGATCTGCAGACTGAGAGAATGATCAATACTATAGAAAACATCAGACACATGGAGCTTCCTTTTCCCCTTTAGAGCATTAGCACACAGTAACTTGCTCAAATACTTCCCTTTAGGTCACTATCTTTAACAATTCTTGAGTGGGAGGAGAAGAAATATATTAATAAACTAATAGTAAAATGTTTTTCTCCAAATAAAATTCAGTGCAAAAATTTATTTCTATGTATTTCTATGTATTTCTCTGTATTTCCATTTTTTGGAAAAAAAATCATAGAAATAAATACAGAGTAGAGACCCTCTAGAAGAGGCAGTTACTGTGCATTGCCAGTGAGTGCTGTCAAGATAAATAATTTCATTGCTGGAACTAATTATGAGAAAACTCACTTGATTATTGTCTTATACAAGGGGTGACATCAGCTCATGGCTCAGTACTGGAGAGTAATGCAGCTTTGTGGGGCTTTTCAATCTAGCAGGTGGCAGACTGTGATATTGACAGGGAGAAAGACTAGGAGCAAAAGACAGTTTACTTTTAATATCAGAATTCTTTGTTGAAACTCTGGCAAGATGTAATATTTTGTTATTTCATTTTCTTTGCCTCTGCATGTTTAGAATTTACATGGAGGCAATGGTTCTAGCTTCAGATGTGGAACCCGTGAAATTTAAATTTTATTATGACAATATCTTTCAAGCAGCATATGTGAAATTGTAACAATACTGATATAAAGCACCAGCACCAGCACAAATCACTGTGAAAGCAGCATTTATCATGGGTTGGAAAATCTAAGTTCAGAAAACTACAAACAAAAAGGACCAGGACACATTTATGTGGTGGGCAGAGCGAGAAACAGTTCCCAGGTTCTAGCACTAATGTACTGTAGAACCGTGGTTTTGAGGAAGAATTAAAAATAGACCCATATTTGAATTAATTGGATCGAAGTTTGGTTAATTTCACCCCAATTTAATCTTTGGTTCTCATACTGCACTTGACCCATGATTCGTCTGTGGTTGAGCTGCAGGGAAATACATTCTCCACACTCATTTCTGTGAATGGCACTCCTGTAACATCAGGCTGTGAGTGCTGAGTATGTCCAGCAATTCACAGGACTTAAAACAGCTCTAAATAATTATTTGATGGGGAAAATTGTTTCCCTATCTCCATTTTGGAGCCTCCATTCTAAGGCACAGATTTGTTTTTCCATTTATAATATTTCTATTGTTCTCCTTTCAGCGGTGAATTGCAAGAAACAAGATTTCACTGGGCCCTTCAATGAACTCTTTGGGCTTCTTAGCTCTGCAGATTTGCAGTGAGTGAGCAACAAATGCTCCTGGAGGGATCAGAACAATTTCAGGGAATGAGATTATATGCACAGGCTGCTGCTCTGTCCTGGCAGCACTCACACAAAACAAGATATTAAAATTATTAGGGGCATAAACAGCTATTATCTCCTAAAAATCAACATCTGTATTTCAGGTTCGACGCCTCTCAAAGTGTAGCTATTATCTGCTAAAAACCAACACCTGTATTTCAGGTTCTACACCTCTCAAAGTGTAGCTATTATCTCCTGAAAATGAACATCTTCTATTTCAGGTTCTACACTTCTCAAAGTGCAGCATTTCAAAGAAAAAAGCTTTAGCAATCACGGTAATCCTCTGTAAGAAAATGCAATTTTACTGAATTTTCTGCGTTCATATTTCTTAAAGAGAATTAAACATGAAATATGTATTTCCCTTGAGGGATAGGAGTCTGTGAATTCCTTTTTTTGAGAAATATATTCATTTCCATACAAACGTTACAGAAGACTACAGAAAGCCTAATGGTTTATCCTTGAGGTTAATGAGCAGAAGACCCCTTCACTTTCTCTTTCCTAAATGCAAGGAAATGTGTTTCTTGGATCCATAAATCACAAATATACAAGAAATCAAATTAATTTTGCAATAAAATATGCCTAATTTGGATTTCATGTATGAAACAGAAACATTCTATATTAAGACAACAGCAATGCTTTTATCACAGTGAGTGATAAAGGTCTTTGCCACACAAACCAAGGGCAGCAGTAACTTGTGTTGCCACCAACTTTCACAGCTTTCCTTACCTTCTCATTGTGCTGTACAATAAAAAATGCATCCAAGCAGTTACCATGGTAATTCCTGCATCACATGGTAGCCAGAAACTGCTGCAGAGATACGGAGCATTTCCTTAAAGAGGCGTGCATGGATGCACACAATTAACAGATAATAATTTTTAGGTAAGTGTCCTTGTGCAGCACATCTTTAATTACATCAGGTGTGAAAGTGTTAGCAGAGAAAAAAAAATCATGTGAAGTCTTATCAAGCTGTACAACTGTAACAGTGAAAACACGTTTGCACATAACTACTTCAATGAGCAGAAATTATTAATTAGATTTTAAAACTTTAGGACAGAATTATTTTTTCTTTAGCAGAGCAAAGAGTCTTGCACATTCCTTGAAAATAAATGTAGCAAAACCTGCCAATTATTTCCTTTGTAAGATAGGCCTGAAAGCACTTGACAGACATGGTAAAAAGGTATCTGCATGGGTTAAATGAAACTCATTCAGTCACAGAGAAACAGCAAAATTAATCTGATTTGGAAATTCTGGATTTTTTTTTCACATGTGAAAGTAATAACTTTCATTAGCTAAGGTCTTTTAGTCTTCAGTGGCAACCTAAACAAGTGTGAAAAAATCCTCCCAATTATTCAAACAAAAACAGCATTTCAACCTAAGGGGCAGCCCTTCCTTCACTATGTGAGAACAGAGCTCTTGTCTTCACCTGTGAAGCAATCTTTTATTTGAAAACTCTCTCTCTAAACTTCTCATTTGGGCTGATCTGAGAAAATGCCTGGTGTGTGACCAGGGAAGGACATGTCCTGTCAAGATCCTAAAACAACTTTCTGTATGATTGTTCAGGGGAAGAAACCTTAATATTTTTAAGATGAAGCTTGCTCATGTAATGGAAGTGAGTATGCAATGTGTTTTTCTGAAGAGCACCAGAGTACATATTTGGATTCACAAGTTTATCTCTGGTCCTCAAAGCATGTGAGATTACTTCTAATAGGAAAAAAGATACTTTTGGGAAATATTCTTAATGCAGGCTTCTCACATGACAACCACGATATGATGCTATTATTATTTTCTTTAGTAAGCTGGATTCTGCTATAGAAATTATAGTCTTTGGCTTTCTTTTACAGTGAATTTCTAAGGCAGAATTCCTAAGAATTAATCTTCAGACTGAACAGGGCTTGCTCCAAATGTTTCTGACCAAGTGATTATTAAAAGTGGGTCTGCTTGTGCTTTGGACTCAACATGCACGGCTTTATTTGGATTTCAGGTCCACACCAAGGATGGTAACAGCAGGCAGCTTTCCATAACTGCTGATTCAGACTGGCAGGTACAACAGTATCTGTTCTCTTTTTTGCCCATATGTTTTCTGGTGGTGAAAAAAAACTTTTGATCTCTAAATAACCAAGTGCATCTTCTGAGTTACAGGAGTATGAAAAACGTCTGTGAGGATCAAGATGAATCATCTGACCCACACATATCTCAACAAACACATGGGTGTACACCAGAAAGTTTTACTGCTCTTAGCTTTTAGGCTACAAAATTATCAGGTAACAAAATTATGTCATTTATTCCACAGAATTTTCAGTAGCAAACTGCTGGACAATGACTAAAGAATTATTCTGAGATTTGAAAGATTGAAACTGAGCTCCATAGAGTTGGTTTTTTTCAGCCTCTCCTACCCTAATATGATGGTCCTGATTTTCTTATGTTGGATAAGACAAATGACAGTTCACTATCCTACACATGATTTGAAGACTTCTGCCTTGATTAAGCTGCCCTAATTTCCATGTTGAAGATCATTGTCTATTTGAGTTATTCTATTCTTTACAATTCCTTGTCTCTGAAGGTTTTCCAGTTCCAGTATATATTTGTGAGGTCAGAGGACCATAACTGTCCACGACACTTCTGGTATTGAACCATGGATGTATTCAATGGTTTAATGCTGTTTTCTTTCATTATCTTTTCCTATTCACGTAATTCCCAATATTTGATTTTCTTTTTGACATTTGCTGAGCACTGGACATACCATGCACCTCTATATTATGATTCCAATGTTCCTAAATGTCCTTGTACCTTGTAATAAATGTCTTGTTCCTATTTGGTAGTGCTGATCTCAGAGCCCATCATGTTCCACATGAATGTGGAACAATCCTCCCCTTATGTGTGACACTTACCACATAAATAAACTCAAAGTTTCACAGGCAGTTTATAGATATAAATAATCCGGTCCAGAAATGAGGGCCAGAAATAGTAACACATCAGTGTCACATGGAGAAGAGAGATCAGGTTCCCAATATCTACTTCAATAAATAATTAAATTCTTATATTACTTATTGATTGGAAAGGAGAAGCAAATCTCACCCTCCCTGACTCAATGCTCTCCCTGGACTGCAGGCTCTCCCCTTGTCTCAAACCTGCCTCCTCTCTTGCAGATCCCCATGAAATTTTAATTGTTCAGCACAGCGTGGGGCAGCAAAGGCAACCATGGATTATTGTACAGGGTTTTAGAGGCTGGTGGCTAAAACCAGAATGAAGGGAGGGAGAAACAGAAAGGGTATGAGGAAGGAAGGAAGGAAGGAAGGAAGGAAGGAAGGAAGGAAGGAAGGAAGGAAGGAAGGAAGGAAGGAAGGAAGGAAGGAAGGAAGGAAGGAAGGAAGGAAGGAAGGAAGGAAGGAAGGAAGGAAGGAAGGAAGGAAGGAAGGAAGGAAGGAAGGAAGGAAGGAAGGAAGGAAGGAAGGAAGGAAGGGCTCCCATATGTGAGCTTATCAGGGCAATGCTTTCATTCATGTTTCATTTCTGGGATTTTATGCTTTCTTGGGGGTATGGATTATTCTACACTGTATGTACAATTCTTGCTGTAGAGAGGGCCTAATCACAGTTATAGTCTATAGTAGCTTTGGCAGTGTAGTGACCACTGTTTAATTTATAAATGAGGCTTTTTAGTCACTAGTATATACTTCTATACTGTTTTTTCCGTCTAAGAGAGAGAAAAATACTTTCAAGATTGTGATATTTCTGGACACCACTGCTAGTATCCTAACTTCAAATATTTTCTTCCCTAAATGGGAAAAAGAATAATGAATAAGATTAGCAGTCCCTCAAGGTGCTTTAAAAATCCAGGCCTTTGGCATTTATATGTTCATTTGCAATTTAAATAAGAAGGATATAGTCAAATACCCTGTGCAACTCTGAAAACTATATCTTAAGATTTATGGCAATGTATAAAAAGCTGCAAAGGAAATTGTTTCCCCAGCAATAGTAAGCATTATTTATCGGTGTATTTAGCTGTATTTTCATTTTACAGCAAAGAAATAAAAGTGCTGGTAAGCCTACTGACTGTATCAGTGAAATTCCTGTCAAATATGGGACTGTTTTCATGAGTGGTAAAACTACTTTTGCTCAGCTATGTGTTGTGCATGCTGTGCTAAGCTGTAATGCAAACAAAAAAGCTTTTTTTAGGTATTTAAAATAGTTCATTGTTACTAACAGTTACACACAACCAGATTTACTTAAAGAAATATGGCTGGATTTAAAGATCACAAAGCCTCCAACGACCTAAAAATAATAAATTCTTTAGGGGGTTCTGGAGCTTTTTAAGTCTGTTTCTGCAGTACAGAAATCAGATGCGGATTATAAACAGGAAACAGTGCCCTAATAGCTTACAGTGTTATTTTGCATAATGAAATTGTACAATTCAATGTGTACACTGCATGGCATAGTGCCTAAATCTGCCCTTCTGCAGGTCCTCATCGATTTTATCATTGTTTAAGTACCTCAAAACATAAAGAAAATTACTTTAGTTTTTTTTGGGCTATAACATACTTCAATGACATGTATGGTATTGGTGTATTCTATGCAACACAGCAAAGTTTTCACAGGGGCCAAGTCCACCTTTGGCTCCAAAGATGGAGAGGCCTTCTGGAAGTGAACCAGGGCAGTTCTGCTAAAGGAAGGATTATTACTTTTGAGAACCCTCACCAAATTAAGGATCATTATATTTTAGCACAATATTTGAGCATACAGAATCAGAGAATCCAGAATTTAATATTTAATCTTCAGCATTCACAAAGCATTAGTCAAGCATCAAAAACTGAGTGTTTACAGGGAAAAAAGTAAAACTTTTTGTGAGTCAAATATTAGTTTAATCAGGTGTTTGCCTGTGATGAGACTTTTCACTTTTAACTTTCTGGGCCATAGCAATGCCATTACATTGTGCTGTCCAGCTTTCTTCCAGATCTATGGGGACTTGAAACTGGCATTTTATTTTCAATAGAAGTTGGTGATTCTCACAGAACTGCCTGAATTAGAAGGCTAAACCAAAACCAAAACTGCTAAGCATGGTTCCACTTTCACTGCAATGCTGACAGTTCAAAAGAAGGTGTTCAAATGAATCTCTGTCGCCGTGATATTTTCTGAAAAATCCCTTTGCCAGGATTTTTCTCCTGAGAAGCCTCAGAGGAAAAGAAAAACAATGATTATCTGCTGCTGTGGAATGCAACAGGTGCCTCTTTGATTGTTGGTTGTTTCTAATTAATGGCCAATCATAGCTGGCTCTGACACTCTGAGAGTCACGAGCTTTTGTTATCATTCTTTTCCTTTCCTTGCAAGCCTTCTGATGAAATCCTTTATTCTATTCCTTTAGTAAGTTTTAATATATCATTTTATTTTAATATAATATATATAATAAAATAATAAATCAGCCTTCTGAAACATGGAGTCAAGATTCTCATCTCTTCCCTTGTCCTGGGACCCCTGTGAACACCACCCCAAACCTCAGTGCTGCCCCTTGCAGTTTCCCAAGGTGGATGTGCTCAGGCCCCACCACTTACATTAGGGTTCCCCCTCTTCTTGGTCACCCTGAGGTGAGACCTGAACTTCATCCAGTTTGGGTGTTCCCAGAGCTGAGTCTAGAGTTTGTGATGTGTGATCACATCTGCCTCCCAGCGTGGGTGTCTGATATGCAGCAAGCCGTGGAAATGATGGCACTGGTAAAAGGTTTATACAGAGGGAAAGTTCATTATTTGTAGAGTTCTACAGAGATGCTCCAGGACTGCAGCTTTGTATGCAGGCAAGCACAAACAATACATGTGCAAAGCCAGGGCACCACAGGGAATATTTCCCTGTCTGCTCTGGGTGCCCTGACCCCCAGGGCAGCACTGACTCTGACCCTCATCCATGGAGAAAGTTTCCCTGAGTTCAGGATAGACTGGAATCCACAAAAGTGTGAAATAGATTATAGAGAGCAGTGTGGGTGTATCACTGGGTGAGAAATTGAGGGTTTGGGATTTTTTGTGTGTTGTGGATGGAAGCAAGATGGAGGGCACAGGGTGTCATCCTGGGTTTCTTCTTCATCCTTCTTCTTCCTTCTTCTCCATGGGTTTGGGTGGCATTTTGTGATTGGGCACAAAAGTCCCCATTGCAGCTCTTTGGGATCAGTTATTGGGTTAAAAGGGAAATAATCCAGGTGTCAGTGCTTAATTGGATAGTTTAGTCTTAAAAGCCCTTGTACCAACAGCTTGTTGGCCATTTTGTGCCTTCTCATGAAAAGCTGCTGAACTCACAGCAGTGAGACTGTTTCACTGATAAGAAATAATAAACACCTGAGTCTGAACATGAATTACTGTCTCAGGTGCCTTCAGTCCAGACCTAGAGAAACTGATAAATACAGAGAAATTAATGCAGCCCTTTGAGGACACCTGGCACAGAGCCTTTCTGTGTTGTCAGACCCAAAGGTTTTTCAGCTTGTTTCCAATAGCGAACATGGACATGACAGAGAAAAGATTTTTAGCAAGGACAACTAAACCAAATAGAAATAAAACTGTCTTCTAACAAAAAGAAAATAACTCTTTTGCCTAACAATGCCTTTCTCAGCCGAAAGCTGGAATACTCTGCTTTCATTGACATATCATTTAGCTGAAAGTCAAAAGAGGTGTCAAGAATAAAGCAACCTGTTTTGGCACTTCTCATCTGAAAGTTTGTAGTTTTTCTTACACACTGAGTGGAAACAAAATAGAATGTTTCAAAACATCTGTTTCCCAAGATTTTCATTTAAGAAATTCTGAATTTTAGATACCTTTTCCCTAAATTGAACAGGAATAACTGTTGAAGTCTCCATTTTTCTACAGGCTGGATTTCCAGTCTTCTGTGTAGCATTCAGAGTGTTCCACCTGCTCAGAAAGGAACAACAATCTTTGGTCTACAGCCTCACTGGACTGGTGTGCTAAGTAATTAAAAACCTGTATTATTGAGCTGCCATTTCCACTCTCCTGGGAGAATGAAAAAAAACCCCATCAAGGCAGTAATACATCCAGCAGAGTCTCAATAATGCTTTCAAAAGTGCTGTCACATAAGGTAGTTGCAAGAGCTGTGTTATATTTGTTGTTTGGCAGGCCCAGGACCCGAAAAACAAACAAACAAACAAACAAACAAACAAACAAACAAACCGACCAACCCACCAAAATTATGTCTTGAAATATATTAATATAACAAGACAGATTAGGCAATCTGGAGAGAATCATTGTATGGCTTCATGGTATCTTGTAGTCAGTTCTTGCACACCTTCATCTTGCTCACACAAATAAAGGCAGGCAGCTTAAGGAAACCTTTGCCTCAATGCATAAAGAAAATACTAAATATGTAAGCATTTATTAAGCCAGCTTGTTCGACCACACCTCTGATTTCATGCTGTTTGCTGGAAATGCAGAACATATGTAAGGGGAATAAAAATGTATAGGTTTGTACACACTGCATGCTCATACAGCTAATAAAAAGAGATTTTTGGTTCAACATTTATTTAAAAGAAATATAAGTTAGTATAAAATAAGTTTTAAAGAAATTTTAAATAATAGATGGTTCTTGTTGGAGGAATAGCTACGTGACAAAAGCCACATAAATATGTTCTAAAAAATTAACCAAGAATTGGACACTGTGTCCTTGAGCATAGCTGTGGTCCGATAACTAGATGCTGTAATTGAGAAAGAGACATGAGAAAAAAGAGATGTAACTCCTAAGGAACGAGGAAGAGCTGATATCTATAGTATAAGCAATAGACTGCTTGGTTTACAGAATATGCATGAGCTTATTACTTATTGTGCATAAATGTCTGATGCTCTCTTCAATAAACGAAGCTTGCTGATTCTCATGTTGAGCGTCCCGAGTTTCCCTCACCGCGACAGGTTCTAACATAAAAAGATAACATAAAGACATAATATTTATAAAAATTAATATTAAACAACATTTTTGTTGTAAAAAAAAATAAAATTAGGTGGGTTTTTCGATTAGGCAGAGAGATTTTGGCAATATTTACTTATCTTAGGTTCCTGCTTTTATCTGGGCAGCGTAGGTACAAAGCAGCAGAGCCAGAGCATCCCCTCCTGTACATACTCTGATGCTGGCAAGCCTTGCTCATTTGTCAGGATGCTCTGTGCTCCCCTTGGTTTCACAGTGGCTCCAGAGCCATGGCACAGCACAGATATTTGTGCACACAAAGGGATGGAGGCCAGAGGAAGCTGGGAGAGGGGGGCTGCTGTTCCCATCTGGGGAATATTCTATCACTTTGGGATTCTGATATGGAAGCTGGGAGAGGGGGGCTGCTGTTCCCATCTGCAGCTCTGAATGTGGAGCCTGGCTCTGGCCCACTGGGGACACCACACCAGTGTAATGAGGCTTACCTACACTTCTTGTTAAGCCAGCATTAGGCTGAAAAATACCAGTTTTCATCCACATGTCACCATCTCCTGAGCCCCGAGCTTGTCCTAAGACCTCATAAAATGCTTGCTTCCACCTGTTTCCACCAGTATCCCCTGGAGTTCACCGTGGATTTAATTGCCTGCCAGTTTTTATGTCTGCCTAAACTACAAGACCTTTAAATAATTTATGTCCTAATTACTGTTCATCATTTTTTAACTAGAAGGTTCTATTCCATTCACACAAAAGAAAATTCATGGGATTCATTCTGGGGAAATACTTTCAAGGAGCCACATAAAAATAGCGAGTGTGATCACAGTTTTGAAAAATGAACTTAAACTGGCTCAAGTAAAATTTCATAAAAACATTAATCATTCCCTTCTGATATGGATCATATTAATTTTGGCACAGATTCTATTGAATAATTTAATGTAAAATGTAATACCTCAGATTTCTGGGAGACCTTATGTATTGATCATCTCATTCAGGGCTACCATTGTGCTTGCAATTTGTATTCCTTTTTCCCAAGCAGCAGGATTAAACCCAACTAATGTTTCAATCAATCTCCACTAACACAACCCCAGGCTATCAAATTCATCTAAGATAATTTAGAGCAGAAGCCTGCAATGCCTCTGAGCTACAGTTCAGAATTAAACTTCTCTTTTTGGAAAGGGATTTTCAGTGTTTTTTTTCAGGACTACAGTATTTTCAGGAATAAGCTAATAATGCCTACAGTTGCTCTATGATTTGTGACAGGGCATCTTAGGGAGAGGGGAAATCATTTTAATGGAGTGTTGTAAGTTTCTTGAGTTCAACAAGTTAATGGAAGACACATGTCTGGAATGATTTTACTGCTAGCATTTTGTCTGAGAAATATGCACAAAGGAGAAAGAGAAGATGAAATTATAGGACAAGGGCAGACGAGAGACTTTTTGAAGTTTTACTGTTGCTACCAGGAATAGCTGTAACTCTTTTACAGGTTTCTGGTATTTCTGTTAAGCAAATCCTGGCCATTATGCTAAAAAATCTGATTGAGTATCCACACACAATTGCTTCTCAGGTTTTGCCCAACTGGGTCTGTTTAAGAGAGTTGGGGCCAAGAATTCCAATGGTCTATGCAACCAGAAGCTCTAAAAAATTAATTCCTTGTGAATTTGAAAAATACATGCCTTTGTAGACAGAATTAGGTGTTGCAGGAGACATTTGGTTATTAAAATAATCACTTAAGAAAACAAAACTGTTAGAAGCTGACCACTTGAGAAAAAAAAGAACAAAATGTACTGCTCAGACATATATTTGTATTACTTTCCTTAAATGAGTAGTACAGCATTTATGAGTAAATTTGGCAATATATGGATGTCTTTCCTGTGTTTGCGTGCTGGATCTGACTCACCAGTGTAGTTCAACACTGATCTCCAATTCCTTCTTCCCTGGAAGCCCTTCAGGCACAACCTTCAGGGTCCTGAAGTGCCACATTCCTGGGCAGAACAGGTGCTCACAGCATCACTGAATGAGACTGTTTAAACATATGTATTAATGAAAATAAATTAATTATTATTGCATGTTTGCTGTTGCATGCCCTGGTGTCCATGCACTGCACACTGGTGCCTGTCTGCATTGGGCCACATAACAAATACCCTGCAGGCATGGAACTGGGGAAAGAAGCTCTTCAATATTTTCAGGACAGAAAATATTGGCATTTCCTTGTACTCAAAAGATCATGCAGAACTGGAACAGATGGGAGGAAAAAAGCACAAAAATCTTCACGTCAATCCACCCAGTTGTGGAATTATAAGTTATATAGGAGAAAAAAAATTTCCATCTGATTTTCTGTACAGGTTTTGGAGCAAATGTGCTATTCTCCACCCTCACCCTTCCCCAGAAAATCAAAAACCAAAATAAAAAGCTCAGTACAAAGACTGCATATTTAGATTACAAAAGTAATTTCTCACTTGCCTACATTGAGCTTGTTTTACTTAATACCTCATCACGTCTGAGCTTGGCCAGCCTACTTAGGAAGTGCAGTTCAGTTTTTCATCTAATACTGAAAAAGGTGGCAAAGATTTCTGAGCCAGTTCTCTTCCCCAGCCTTGTCCAAAGGCCTAGCAGATATTCTGGTTTTTCCCTTCAGCAGAGGCAACATATGGAAATAATAGAGGGCAGATATCAGTCCAAGGCATTTTTGTGCTGTTTGAAAGGCATTTTTGACTGTTCAGGAGCAATTCTTGACACAGTGCTCTCAGCTGCTGTGTTCTCCTCGTCCAAGCAGGCAGTTCCTGCAGCCCAGACAGAGCAAATACAGTGACCCAAATACCCTGTGGCCTGACAGATCGATGTCTCTGCCATCCCCAGGCAAAGAGCATCTCTGTGGGTATCTGTAAGGAACCAGCACTGAGCCACCCACGGCTGTCACTGTGATATTTTATGAAAAATCCCTTTGCCAGGATTTCTTCTCCTGGGAAGCCTCAGCTCCTCCCTGTTTTGCTGCTTTGGAATGTGATTTGGAGAATTGTTTACCCAGCATGTGAATTGTTTTAACTTAATGACCAATCCCAGCCAGCTGTGTTGGACTCCCTGGTCAGTCATGGGTTTTTATTATTCATTCTTGTCTGGCTTTCTATCTGTATCCTTTCTCTTTCTTTAGTATAGTTTTAGTATATCATGAATAGGATAGAATAGAATAGAATAGAATAGAATAGAATAGAATAGAATAGAATAGAATAGAATAGAATAGTATAGAATAGAATAGAATAGAATAATCAAATCAGCCTTCTGAGCACTGGGAGTCAAATTCTCATCTCTTCCTTCGTCCTGGGGACCTCACAACCCCACCATGGCAGCTGCATTCAGTGCAGTGTCTGGGCACTGGGTGACACTGAAGTCTTTTAAGGATGCCTAAATGTCACCCTATTTCTCTTCACAGAGAAAAGCAAGGCATGACATAGAATATTTCTGAGATTCACATTCTCTGAACCTCAGAGAAAGGGAAAACACAATTCTTATCACTTTCTGTGCCTGTGTTGTGCCACAGCAGAATGCAATATGGAGATTGTTCACCCATAGTTCAGTGCAGAGTGAGTGCTTGGCAGATTCACTTTAGATGAAATGTAATCTATTGTAACATAGTATAGAATAATATAGTATAATAAAGTAATTAATCAGCCTTCTGATAAGATGGAGTCAGATGCATCATTCTCTCCCCTCATTGGGGGCAATAATATCTACTACAGCTAAATGCTCCCAGAGAAACACACGTGTGTCAAAGCACCATCAAACTCCCACTTCCACATCTTCTGCCCAAGCTTTAAGCATTCTGCCTTGCAGAAGCACGTTCTGCATGATTTCAAGCATACAGTGGGATAACTGGAGCAGTCCTTAAAGCCAAATAAATAATTTTATACTAACTCATGTACAAACATCTTCTCTCTCGTCATTAAAATTAAAAGGAAATATGTTCATTGTCAAATTGCCTCAAATACAAGATTTTTGCTTCCACCATAATTTTGGTTCAAAATCAGATAGTTGTATTCACTACTGAAGGTACTGATGTGTATTAATGACAGGAATGACAATGTGCAACCTCCTTAGCAATGCTAACATTGCTTTGCCAAATGCTTCATCCAAATAATTTTTGTATCAACCAGGGAAGTTCAGAGGATGTGGCTGCAATAAATTATTCTTCATGAGGGAGATTAAAGTCCTCTGACAGTGTCCCATGTGTTGTAATAACTGTGGGCTGTAACAGTTTCATCATGCTGTGGTATCCCTCGTTGATTTATTACCCAGCTAATGGTCTTCAGAGGGGAGACTTGTTAATAATTTTAATTCACTCCACACTCAGTTCAACACAGAGAGAGTTATGTGCACCATCACATTGTGAATTTCTAACAGCCCAAAAGCCTGACTGAGCACAGCTCTCATTTACAAAGAATTAATCAATACCTAAAGGCAGGGATCTTTTTCAGGAGCACCCATTAGGATCCTGAGTTGTGTCTCCTAAAGCAACACAGAATTTCAAAATCCTTTATTAGTGTTTTACAGGACATTTCTCACACAGCAACAACAACAAAAGCCTAACTAACTAGTTAAAAAGTCAGAACTCTCTTTGTTGCATACTAAGACTTTTTTCTTTCCAACAGAACTCTTCATGGAACAGTTCATGAGCTGCAATTTCTGTGAATATTTTAAAAAAGAATAGCAATTTCTGTGAATATTTAAAAAACCCTAACAAATTAAGTATGTGCCTAATGTTTATTAAAAATAGTGCTGTGCCTTGGGAAAAAATTGTTAACTTGTGCAACACAACCATGGAAGATATAAGGAGGTTTTTATTTTCCTTAGGTGAATTGTGCTGAATCACGGACTGAAAATGAGATCATTCACTAGGAAAAGAACTCCACACGTTTTATAGGCATTGTTCAGGTAGATATTCTCAGAAGTGATTATGAATTCAGGGGCCCAGCTGTTCAAAGAAACCTCTAACAACAGTGTTGCCATGTAAAAAGGTGGGAAATATATATATATATATATATATATATAATTTTAATAGCATAGATTTAAGTTTCAAGTTATCTAAAAGTTGATCTTGATGATATGCTTGAATCTATCTGGGGTTAAAGCAGAAATTCTATTGGCTTCAGAGAGCACCCAAAACCAATGAGCATTGATTGGAACAAATTTAGCTTCAATAAATACACTGGATTACACTGTAAGCTTCAAAATTAAATCCTGCATTATATCTCATTACTAGCGTTTTAAGGAAAGTACTGAAACCCTAAACCATGAGCAGTGAGAGTTGGCAGGAGGCACAAGTACCACCTGTAACATATTTGAACACTCTTATTTAAATTGCTGATTACCATCAGACACTAAGTAATGAGGATTTAAACATCTATTTTATCAATTACTTTTCTCCACTGAAGGAAAGCAGCAGCAGAGCATTAAGATGGTCTAATCTCCTTTGCAGGATGAATCAGATTGGAAATATGTGTGGGTTGATGAGATAGACATCTTCACTCCTATTCATTCCAAGTAAAGGATACAGAAAACCAAAATGCCTACTGGGATTCCTGAGCATGACCAAACTGGCTCTAGTGTGGCAGATTTGTTCTCATTCCAGTCACACTGCTGTTCATGGCATAGAGGACAAAAGCACTTTGTGCATTTAGGCTAAGAATTTCAGGAAGAGCATTGACAGAAAGACACAAGGCTGTGTTCATCCTAGTTATAAAGAAAACAAAAGAAAATTTAAAAGCACATCTGAAACAAAAATAAATCAGATTCTTATCCTTTCCTGCCTTTTTTTTTTTTTACAAAAATCAGTGAGTAAAGAATTATTAGTTTTATAATAGTTTTGAGTTTTCAAGTCTTGCTCTACTATGAAAGCAGGTAGAGTCCTATACCTAAACATCAAAATACCCATCTAATACCAGTTCCCAATTGTTTTTCCTTGTCACTCAACCAGATTTAATGAATTTGCAGACTCATTTCTCTTATTTTGATACAGGAAAAATATTTTCCTTTTAAACAGATGAAACTAGAATGAAGCAGAGGAGAAAAAGCAGAATAGTTTATTACTCAGAAGGTATTTCACAATTGTCTGAAGCATTGCAATTCAATCAAACCCACTAATGTTATTGGTAGTCCCCTCCAGTGTTGATTGAACCAGGCTGATACAGAGCAGTTAAAATCAGGGCTGGTTCAAGTAGCTTCCTCAACAATAATTTATTTTCCTTGAAGCCAGACATTAGTTTCACACCCTTTGACCCTTTTGATAATGAAAACATTCATAGCTTGGTACAGTTGCAAAGAACAGATGTGTTCAAAACTTGCTTCCGTCTCTATTCCTTCTTCAGGTTCTACACTCAAAAATCTTATGGCCATACACCAGCACAGACTGCTCAGAGTTGTGGGGTCTCCCTCACTGGAGACATCCAAGAACCACTGGGTTGCAATCCTGTGCCATGGATGACCCTGCTTGACCAGAGGAACCACTGTGCTCCCTTCCACCCCTGTCCGCCCTGTGATTATACAAATCGTGTTAAGGATCAGAAAGATTTTGTGCCAATAAAGCTCAATTCTGTAAAGTACACCTCTAAAATTTCCAAATGAAGCATTCATTAGAATTCAACATATAACAAAGTTAGAAGAGTAATATTGACTAGCTGCAATTGAACACTAATTGCTTATCACAGTGTGATGGATGATTTTGTTATACACATGATTACATTTATATAATATCCTGCAGCACTGCTGTTCTGTAATGAAGAGTCTGATTTTCTGGGGAAATAATATAAAATAATTTATAGCTTAATAACATGAAAAAGCCATGCATTGATCACTTTAAAATCATAGAAGAATTATTCCCTGTGACTAATTGTGTATTCTGATGTTCTTCCAGCTTTACATCCCTGTGCAGAGCTTCCATGAATCTTTAATTCCCTTCAAAAGCAGCCATGCCAGAATCACTTTCCATCGTGTCCGCTCAGCTGAATTCCAATGATCTCCACATAGCAGAGTACCAAAACATCTTTCTGAGGTTGTTTGCTTCACAAATTGTGAGCCATAGAAAACAAACATTAAGTTTCATCACCCACATACTCTTCTTGAAGGATTTTCAAGCAACATTTCCTCTGATTTTTCCAGCTGCTTGAAAGTATAACAGTGTCGATAAATAAAAGCACTTTCAATACCAAAACAGACCCTTTCGAAAAAATTGTTTCCATAAACCGCATAATTTTTAATAAGTTCTTTCATTGTAGAAGTATTTCACTAAAATTTTGGAGAGAAATGTTTTTATACACAATTTGATTTTTTTCTTTTTGATGAACATTATCTTTTGCTGTTTGGGACCTCTCATTTATTATTTAGCTATGCCATTTTCTCTTCCCAATTTTTCTTGAATTTTAGCACTATAGTATATTTATATTTTATGTTAATGAATCATGTCCATAAAATTTCTTTTCTATTTTCAGATAAACTTCCATGTTGTTTTCTTCACTGTTGCGTGGCTTGTTCCTGCTTTATGAAGGAGAGAAATGCAAGAGCAATGCAATTTTACTTTCTGTTTGCTATAACTTGAAACCAATAATTAAAAAAATATTTTCATTTCCAAAATTTTTTCCGCAATATTACATTGTTTCCTTAAATATCTTACATTGAAATTTAAGTATTTAAGTTTTAAAAATCCAGACTTTTAAAATTATTTAAATTCATAAAATATATTTTATAATGTCTGTATTTTTAATAAATATTTATTCTAGTGCTAGGAAAAATTCGACATTAAATAGTGGAAAGTATATATTACATAGGTTGCAAAGTATATATTACATATATTGCATATTTTACTTTGCAGAAAATATATGAGATATCTAGCCCTTGTGATTATTCCTTTATCACCTTGTTAAAAGTCCCTAAACCTGTAATTTCTCACTGTGAGTGGCCCAACTTCACCTTTGACTATAAGGCAATGTGTGGTACTTACCTTACCTTCATAAGTAAAACTTATTATCAGCTCTTGGTACTATTCTCAGAAATAGCAAAGCTGAGAAGGTGCAGCACAATTCTACTGAATTTCTGGTGCGGTTGGTGAAGGCCTTAATATCAGAGAAAGGCAGAAAAAAAAATTGAGAAGAATAGAAATGAAAAATAAATATTTTAAATTAATCAAATAAATAAATTGCCTCCACTGAGGAAGGTTTGCAGCAGGTGGGAGCACATGACTCCTCTAAAGCCAGAATTACCTGTAAGTCCATGATTCTCCTGGTGGCAAGGCAAGTGGAGCATTCCTTCCATTCTGGCTCACCACAGCTCACCAGCGTGGGATATTAGAGCAATTCACCCCATTTCCTCCTCTCTGTGCTGCAAATTAGGCCATGTGCGTGTCCAAGTGTGTACTAAATGTAATCAATAGGGCAGAATTTACAGGAAGGAAGTGCAGTATGTCAAATTTATATTGTAAAGTAGTCTGCTTTCATTAATAGATGCAAAATCCCCCTTTTTCTCATTCTTCTTTGCCCCCTTTAGCTCCTCTGTTTCTTAGTTTTCTACAGAAATGACCAGCTGATGATATTCTCTGTATCAAGAATACACAAAAGTAGGGCACCACTATCTACTGAATTATGCCATACATGAGCTCAAAACCAGAAGCAAATCCCAGCAGTTCAGCTTCATCATTTCCTGAGACAGTTTTATTAGAACTACAGCTAATAAACAAATTTTTCAATATGGGGCAGTGGGCCCTGGAAGCACGGCCTGACCAGATGGGTACAAGGATGCAGACAGATAAATAATTAAAGATAAATGAGGCTTCACAGCTCCTGCAGGAAATGAGTGACAGATCTCATGCTCGGAGCATTAACATGACATGAATTCAAAAGGCCTGAAATTTATGTGGACCATTAACACTGCACACATGTGCACAAACACATGCAATTCCTTAATCAGCGCCGACCCTGTTTTCATGTACCAGCGCTGGGTCAGGAAGGGTGAGTGCCTCCAATCAATATGCAGTTGTTGGAGTAACAGCCATGTCGGTTCTGGATGGCTGAGCGGGTGAAAACATGTTTGTTCTACTTAATGTGACACAGTCCCGTCAAATTAACAGCCACGGGAGCAGGAGCAGCCCGCCTTAATGGGCTGCAGCCAGTTCCACAGAGAGTTACTGCCAGCACTGAACCAATAGATCTGAAACCTCATTACTCAGGGTTTATTTGCTGATAAATAACTAAGGGCACACTTTATGTACATAAGTGTTGTCTAATTTTAAAGATACAGCATGTTACAGTACTTAGTAAACAGGCTGTCTTTAAGTTGACATAACCTCAAGATAACATCTGTATATTATGAGAGTAGTAGAGTTATTTAGACAAACCTCCCCCAATAGATACTAACCTTGTAAATGGAAAGAATTTCCTTTTTCTACTGTGACTCAATGATAACTGTACAGGGTATGCAAGAAAGCTGAACCCTGATATACAAGCTGTGACCAAGGTCTGAAACACAAATTTTAGCTCTCCTGTGAATTGCTAGAATAGAGTAACTGATAGTGGTTAAAAGTCAGCTTCAGTCTAGGGAGACTGCAGGACTCCTTGCTATTCTGATAGCTGGATTCACAGATCCTCTCCCCTTTTCCATTACTAAGAGAATGATGTCTAGAGGTAAAAACAGGAAAGTCAACCACAGTCATTCAGAAAAATGCCTTTTAATCAGAAATGTCTGAAATTTGTATTACTTGATGGCACCTGGTGCTCAGCTATAGGAGATGCAGGGACGCAGCCCAGGAAATTCTGCTGTGCAGAAGGGAGAGTAGCAAAAAGAGGTGCAGAGCTGGGTTCACTCTTCCTTTGGGAATGGAGAAGTGAAGATGGCAAATCATATTTGTGGGGGAATCTTTTTGTTTCCAAAAGGGTAGCCTAGCTTTCCAGAGCTCTCAGCGTTTTGTTTTCCTCAGCTATCTGCTGCCACTGCCAAATGGTTCCTTTGCCTTCACACAGAACCAGCCCTGAGCATTCCCATGTGCAAAGGATAATTTTACATAGCTCATAGCCTTGACCATTCCTAGTTGATTTCCACTGGGAAATCAAAATTCAGCATATTGCAAGATTAATTCCCTGCCACATTTCAAAAAACACACTGTAAACTACAGAGGGGCTTAGAAATGCATATTGGAAATTTTAATATTAGTGTAATTCCACCTGAAATTGCTCTCTGTAGTTTTCATTTTTGATTCTAAATATTGTACATTAAATTAGTAATCTAACACTTAAAAAGCAATCAAAATGAAACAGAATAATTAGTTTATGAGAAGATCTAATAAAGGAAAATATTAGGCCCATATATTAAATTTTTCTCTAAGTAGGTTTGAAGGAAGTGTTTAATCAAAATTATTCAGTAGAAGACCATCCAAATTACTCCATAAAAAATGTTATTTTCAGGTGTTTTTATTGTTATTATTCTACCTAAAAAGTCTGCTTACTCTCAACAGCTCAGAATTCTAAGTGGAAAAAAACCCCTTAGACACTGGAAAAGAGGAATGTTTTGGCTACAGCTAAACATTCTTTGATCAGGAGATGTTGCCACTTCAGAATGATAGGATTTGGAACACAGGTGTTTTTTTTGTGAGGTAGTGAGGAGGAGGATGAGACAGAAGGACACAGATCACATGCACTTAGTAGTGCCTGTATTTAGGAGGAGCAGAGGTATGACCAGAGGGCCTGTAAGAGATCTATGGTTATTCCAGTTTCTTTATACATTGGAACAAGCTGCTAAAATATTGCAGTTCTGCCACATATGCTAAAGAAGATATATTTTTGAAATCTCAGAAAATTTTGTGAAAGAAATCTGAGATGTGAGAAGGTGTGGGAAGGTTTAACCCACCAGTGTCTCACTAATGCCGTTTGTATTTTCATTATGTATTTTGTATAGAATACAGTTTTCTAGAAGAAAACAAAGTGATCAATTTAATGAATCAAACAGTCAAAGCTTTGGCAGCATCTGGAATTTACAATAGTCAATGAAGGAAAGCAAATAAAGCTTTATTTAAGAGATGATTATTCTAACATTTGGCAGAACTCTCTAAGGATTTTTTCCTTAAACTTTTGCTGCTAAAGATTTCTATTCCTCCTAAATCCAAAAGTAATTATCTCTCTGCCTGCCAGACCTTGGAAAACATACTTTCATCTGTTTTGTTAATTTATATTTGCCTTTGAGTTTTTCAGCAACACCCTCCCACAAATTGTGTTCTGGGGACCTATCAATACTGCCCATTGCATGTAAAGAGAAGGCAGATAGGAGAGAAAAAGGGAAAAGAAGGAAAAAACCCTTAGTTTCTCTGATTTGGGAGTTAACTGCATGAACATATGGAGGTGGGCACAGTTCATATCTGCTTTAGAGGGCTTTTGTGGTTGAAGTGCAATCCACATCCAACAATTCGCTGCTTTATATGTCTCATGGTAAATTTCCAGTTCTTCAGGAATTTCAGGAAATTTGAGATTTGGAAAAATGACTTAGGGTGAGATCCTGGCCTCACAAACTCAGTCATATTTTGTTACTCATGTAGGCAAAACCAGAATCTCATCTGTTTTGTTCTGCCATTTTCTCTGGTTGTAGTCTCAGCTTCATGCCTTGCCATACATCAGAAACTGCCAAAATAAATTGAGTTTCAAATAGTTTAGCCCATAAGTAAAAAACTAACTCATTGGGATTTCATGAGAAAAGCAAATGGATTGCAAAGCATTATGAAATGGGAGGGTGTCTGTTCTGGAGGCAAGGAGAAAAAATCCTGCTGTTCTGTGACGTGTCAGTCGAAAACCACGACTTGTTTAAGAGATGACACATACTTGGATACCTCTGCCTGCTAATAAAACCCTCCAAACCTATCAGCACCAACAACTTGGCTGCAAAAACACACAGTCATAATCTTCTGCTTAAAAAAGAAGGCATGGGGAAAAGTATAAGACAAGCATGTGTAGGATTCGGGAATAAAAAAATGTAACATTTATTTGCAGGAGTAGTCAGTAGGGGTTTTTTTAGTTTTTTAGTAGGATTAGCTTTTCATTAGGATTTAGTTTTTTGGTAGTTTTTTATTTTTAGTAGAATTTGAGATTGTAACATTTAAAGAATGTAACATTTATTTGCAGGAATAGTCAGTAGGTTTTATTTTTTTAGATTTTTAGTAGGAATAGTTTTTAAATTAGGATTTAGTTTTTTAGTAGACTTTTCTTGGTTTTATAGTAGGATTCGAGAATAACATTTAAAAATGTAACATTTCTTTGCAGGAATAGTCAGTAGGGGTTTTTTTCAGTTTTTTAGTAGGATTAGTCTTTTAATTAGGATCTAGTTTTTTAGTAGGAGTTTTTTGATTTTTAGTAAGATTTGAGAATGTAACATTTAAAAGATGTAACATTTATTTGCAGGAATAGTCAGTAGGGTTTTTTTTTTTTAGTTTTTAGTAGGATTAGCTTTTTAATTAGGATTTAGTTTTTTGTTTGAACCTGCTCTGGACTGAAAACTCAGAATAACACCTGGAGCTCATGGCTGTGGCCCACTGGGGCTGGGATGCAGCATCTCCAGCACAGGAGGGACTGAGCAGAGACAGAGAGAGCTGAGCCACAGCCCCTGACAAGGACTGGCTGAATTTGCCACCCTTCAGAACAATGAGAGCTTACATTGTTCAATATCAATCATTTTCCCATGTTTTTGAACACTTTGCTTGTTATATAAATGGTTTTTTCTACTTTTCTTGAAGGAAATTTATGTCTCCCAAACTGGTGGGGGGAGAGGCCGCTTGAATTTACTTTCTAGACTGACCCCTTTGGAAGTTTCATCCCAAGTTTACCCTAAACCAGGACATCAGGCACGAGAGAAGAGGCAATGGAAAGAAATAAAACCACAGGAAACAAAATTTACAATGAAGTAAAAACCTGATTATGGTAAGAGTTGTCAAACAGTGTAAGAGGTTTCTCTAGAAGATTGTGGAGCCTTCAATGCTGCAGATATTAAAATCCAACTGAACAAGTTTCTGTTGTAGAATGAGCTGACCTAGAGGATTTACAACATTTCTCAAAACAACATTCTGTGACTTTGTGGTTTTGTAGGCTGAGTTTACAACCACCTTTGTGTATAATTGTTCTTACAGGGAGGAGGTCCAGGCTTCCTAATGTCACACACCACATTGTGCTAACACTATCTCCTGAATTTAGATGACCTCAGGTCCAGAATCTATCATCACATGTAAAAAGGTGTCTGCTCTTTAACTAGATGGAGAGGATATCAAAAGAGCACAAAAGAAAGCTGGATTCAGTAAAATGGGCAGGAGTTATTTGCAGAGGAACATCAGTGACACATTTCCCAAAGTTAGCATCTCTCTAGAAGACCCAGGAGGCACATGAACAAATTTAATTTCATTTAATACAGAAAAGATTTGCCACTGATTTTTATTTACAATATATTAGATTATAATTTTTAAATTATTTGTTTCATATATCCTTCTAAAGCTGGCTTCCCTCTTGTGCATTTCAGATCAAAAAAAGGTTATAAATATCACATCTGTTTAGTGCAGAGAGCACAGGTGTGTATTGGTTTCAGCAGACATGCAGGACAATTTTTTGGACCATAATATGTGAATTCACTGAATTCTGGCAGCAGATTGGAGTGATGGCTGCACATATGTACAAGAGGGTACTCAGAGCAGACATCTGCCATCCTTACACAGAGGTACAGCATCAGAGCAAAACAATGAAATGCACCTCAGCACATACATGCTTAAGAGAAGGAGCTCTTAAGAACCCCATCTAGAGCTCTGGATGTAAAGAGTTTTCTGTGGAAAAAAGCCTCTTTTTGTCTTCCCTAACATCACAGCTTACCCCTAGGAGAGATGAAAAACAAGGGCTGTATCCAAGCAACAATATATAATCTTTAAGACTCCTTCTCTCTTCAAAGCAAAACAGCCTCATCCCACCCCGCCATCCTTTCTTCATCAGTGTAGGCAACACAGAGCACAGCTTGGGCACAAACAAACAAAAACAAAACCCTTTCTGCTTTATTGTTCCTCCAAAATAAATGGGATTTATGAATAGATTAAGCTCTTTAAAGATATTTGTACATCCTCCTTTCATCTGAATATGATGCAATGCTGACAGGCAAACTGCTGGAAAACACAGATTTCTCAGGCTGAAAGCACCTTAGTCATAGACAAAACTTCTGTTGCAGAATCATGTATTATTCCCCTGTACAGTAAACCTAGATCTGTACAATTAATTGAGTTGCTGGTTTATTAGAAAGAATTAAGTCTTAAAAATAAAAATAGTAATAAAATAAAAAATAGAAATAGAAATAATAGAAATAGAAATAGAAATAGAAATAGAAATAGAAATAGAAATAGAAATAGAAATAGAAATAGAAATAGAGGTAGAAATAGAAAATAAAAATAGTAATAAAAATAAAAAATAAAATAAGTTAAAATAAAAATAAAATACAAATACAATAATAAAATAAAAATAAAATAAAAAATTGAAAATTAAAAATAAAAATAAAAAATAAAATAAAAATAAAAATAAAAACAAAATTAAAAATAAATTTAAAATTAAAATTAAAATTAAAATTAAAATTAAAAATAAAAATAAAAATAAAAATAAAAATAAAAATAAAAATAAAAATAAAAATAAAAGATGAGATTCTCAAATGATAAAGAAGTCCTCACACACTTAAACATTGAGCCACAGATTAAAAATAATTAATTATTTGAAACTAGGAGACATAATAGTAAGTCTTTGGAAAAGTCAGGTAAAACATTCAAATAGTTGGGGATGTTATATTTATTTTCCCATTTGCAAAAAGCTTTTATCACTTTGCAAATGATTATTATTTTCAGTGGAAGAAGAGAAGGGAGGAAAGCATAGCTTATTATTAATTTTCCTAATAATCAGCTTTATTTATAACATGCTGACTGCCAAATGGATGCACTACAGCCACACCTTCCAAAGAAGGGCATTCCTACAACTAAGTAAATTAATATAAAAAAATAAGTAAAAAAATTAAGTCAATTAAGTAAAAAAAGCTGCATCCATTAGGTAGCTCACATCTTTTCCCCTTCAGTCACTGAAACACATAATTTACTCTGACATTCATGCCGTATAATAAAGTGAGAATGGCTGTAATTTCCCACTGATGATCGATGCAGCCTGCTCTGTACTTGACTCAACAGTTTGCCATAATGACATTATCAGTTACAGAGTGGCATTTTCCTTCCCCCACAATTTACTTTGAAGCACATCACAAGATATTCAGTGGGCATTTATAACTGAAACATAAAAAACCACCTGAAATGAATGTGTTGATCTCAGGCTTTCAGTACAGCCAAATGAATGTTGTTAGGAGAAACCTTAGTGTGAACCGCGTTTCTTTCTAAAATTCTCTCCCAAAGGACAGACACAACTTTTAGCTGAAAGAGTAGAATCAATGTGATGAATGACAGGCCAACAACTTAATTTAAAGATGTACGTTTGTTACTGTCAGATATGCAGCTTTGCCCGAGTCACATCCAACCCACACGTTATCTCAGGGAATCACTTGCAAGCTGTCTCAGGTGAAATGTGTCATAACCATCAGAGAGAAGATAAAATTACAGCTAACCTATCCTGTTCTGAGGTTTTGCAGTGCGCATTCCATGGGACATAACCTGCTTGTATTGTGTTGCAATCAAATCAAATGTAATGAAAACGGTGTGGCAAGCAGTTGGTACATGGCAGGTCTCTGGGATGAGATGCATTCTACCCTGGTATAGCCTTTTCTTCTTTTGTAACATTTTGCAGTCAGGATATGATTCATGGTGAGTAACTCGACAGATTTAGGCAATGGATACAGAACCTACACAAGGGCACAAGGATGTGTCTTTCAGGAGCACACAGTAGAACTGGTGCATAAATTTACCTTTTTGCAGCAAATTTGTTTACAGACGTGTGTGTGCTCATTATTTGAAGGTACACACTGTTTGGAGCACTTTTGCTATGATGATCTGAAAGTATATTGAAAAATGAACAATTTCTGAGACTGTTAGGGGTAACTACATCTATTCATCAAAAGAAATCATTCCTATTCCTCAGGTAGATGTGCATAACTTGAGAATTCAGACAAGAATGCAACAGCCTGTGCAGCTTTACCTGGATATATGCTGATGTCCGATGGGTGGTCAAGGACTTTGCAGACAGATTTGTGCTACCTTTGACCTGTTTGTTCTAAGCACACATTTAAATGTGGTAGGGGAAGTGCTGAACACAAAATACCTCCCAGCTCTGTGTAAAGAGGTGATCAGCCCAAGTTTGGCTGTGTGCATGGTGCTCAGCCATCTAAAATTGTTGATTGTCATGGAAGCATGCTCTCAGAATTAGCCAGAGGAACACAAGTGCTTTGTGAGACTAAAGAGGGTAGAGAGTGTGAGTAACTTTTCACACTTCCTTATGAGCTTGATTTTGGATGGTAAAATAAAAACTTAAATAGAAGGCAAATTTTCTGTGGTTCCCCCTGCCTTTCCTGCCTCAGACAGTCTGTGGGAGCTGGCATTGACTCATTCTCTAGGAATTTATAGTTCTTTTGCATGACTAGTGTAGCAGAAAAGGTCACTAGTGCAATTAATATCATTATTCTTACAAAGGGCTCCACAAAATAATTAGAAAACACTATAATAAAGAGATCTTTGGTCCAAAACATTATTTTTATCTGTGTGTGTGCATAAACTCTCAACCTCTATCTGATAGGGACAGCAGAAGCTTATAAAAAAGATTTCACATTCTGAAGGTATTTGAACTCAATCATCAGTGGATGTGTAAGCTTTGCATTTTGGTTTGCAGGTTTAACAAGAACTACACTATCTTTTCTATGAGCAGGAATGGCAGACAGTGAGTGCAGTGTAAATTAGCTCATGGGCTTGTAAAGATTGGCCTTGTGGTGTTGGTGTTGTTGTTGTTCACCAGAAAAGGGCAGATCAGCTTGGCAAGCACTCATGTCAGCTCTCATGCATCAGGAAAGAAGTAAATATCCTGAAGATAGGGATAGGAGAGCCTTAGCACTACTTATGGGCCCTAGCATGGGGGGAAAGGTCCTGTGGAGAGGGACTGGTGGGGAGGGGACTGGAAGAAGGGAATGGCTCTTGGAATAAAAGAGAAAATCATCCTCAGCATGTTAATATTCTATACCATCTTTTTATCTTTGCTTACAAACATGGATCTGTTGGAGCAAGTCCAGAGGGATGGATCCCCTCTCCCATGAAAACAATGAGAGAGTTGGGGTTGCTCAGCCTTGAGAGTGCTCTGGGGAGACACTGGAAGCCTCATAGTCCCTAAAAGGGTACAAGAGAGATGGAGAGGGACAAGGGCAAGGGACCAGGGGGAATGGCTTCAAACTGAGCTAAAGGAGGTTTAGGTTAGAAGTAAGAAATCCTCCCTGTAAGGGTCACACTTTGCCCATAGAAGTTGTGGATGCCCCATCCCTGGAAGTGCTTAAGACCAGGTTGGACCAGAGCAACCTGGGACAGTGAACAGTGTCCTTGTCCATGTCAGGAGGGGTTGGAACTAGGTGATCTCTAAGATCTCTTCCACCCCAAACTATTCTATAATTCTGTGATTCATTTTTAAAATACAGAGATAACTAATATGTATAATTTGAAAGTATAACATATGGTACAGATTTTCTCTAAGGTATCACAAAAAGATGTAACAGTGACATGAAATTAAAATGACTAAATATTTTGGGACTCAAATCACCAGATGCTGCCTGCAGAAAATTCACATTTCTTGAATTTTCACATTCAAGAAATGTGAAAATTCAGAATCAATACATGCATTTTGTCACTCTAACACAAGATCTTATGTCACAGACATCTTTTATGAAAAATCCTTTCCTTGAGATTTTTCCTCCTGAGAAGCTGAGAGGCCTCAGGAACAAAATGCAAACAATGATTATCTGCTGCTGTGAAATGCAACAGGTGCATCTGGGATTGGCTCATGTGGTCGTTGCTAATTAATGGCCAATCACAGTCAGCTGGCTCAGACTCTCTGTCCCAGTCACAAACCTTTGTTATCATTCTTTTTCTATTCTTAGCCAGCCTTCTGATGAAATCCTTTCTTCTATTCTTTTAGTACAGTTTTAATATAATATATATAATAATATAATAAATCAGCCTTCTGAAACATGGAGTCAAGATTCTCATCTCTTCCCTCATCCTAAGACCCCTGTGAACACCGCCACAATCTTATGCTTTTATTGGACACTATATGAAAAATTGTGGCGGTGTTCACAGGGTTCCTTGCTTGTGTTTCTCTCCCAAATTGCATCAAGTTCTCTCATTTCAATGACAAACAAACAAACAAACAAACAAAAAGCCCCCTAAAAAAACCCAACAAAACAAAATGTGTTTTGCTAAAGTACAAACAAATAATAGAGTTTTGAAAGTTCTTGTAGTTCTTTGATAAAGAACGGAAAACACGCTTTTGCTTCTCCTATTAGACATGTTCCAGCAGAGAAGCTGCTCACTCAAAATGCCATGTGTACAGTGCCCTCAGGTGCTTTGTGAGGAACCACTGGAGGAGCTGGGGGTGCTCAGCCTGGAGAAAAGGAGACTCAGAGGTGACCTTATCACCCTCTACAACTCCCTGAAGGGTGCCTGTGCTCAGGTGGGGCTGGGCTCTGTGACAGCGTTCAGTGTTCAGTGTTCCCTTGGACGAGGGAAGAGACGAGGATCTGACTCCATGTTTCAGAAGGCTGATTTATTATTTTATGATATATATTACATAAAAACTGTACTAAAAGAATAGAAGAAAGGATTTCATCAGAAGGCTGGCTAAGAATAGAGTAGCAAAGAATGATAACAAAAGCAGCTGTCTTGGACTCTCTGTCCGAGCTAGCTGGGCTGTGATTGGCCATTAATTACAAACATCTAACATAGGCTAATCAAAGATCTACTTATTGCCTTCCACAGCAGCAGATAACCATTGTTTACATTTTGTTCCTGAGGCCTCTCAGCTTCTCAGGAGGAAAAAATCCTAAAGAAAAGATTTTTCATAAAAGATGTCTGTGACAGGGCTCTTTCTCCAGCAGCACTGACAGGATGAGAGGACAAAGTCTCAAGCTGCACCAAGGGAAATACAGGTTGGATATCAGGAAAAGGTTTTTTACAGAAGGGTGATAAAGCTCTGGAATGTTCTGCCCAGGGAGGTGGTGCAGTCCCCATCCCTGGGTGTGTTTAACAAAGCCTGGATGTGGCACTGGGGGCCAGGGTTCAGTTGAGGGGTTGGGGCTGGGTTGGACTCGATGGTCTTGAAGGTCTCTTCCAACCTGGTGATTCTGTGACTGTGTGTGAACTTTAAAACAATCAGAAGGAATGTACAATTTTTCCTTCTTGCATCCACATTCACAGCTTTGGATTGTGGAGAACACAAGCACAGTACACACCAACATGTCCTGGAAAACACAGATCTGTGGGGAAGGGTGGTACAGGCAGTGCCCAGAGCAGTCACACGTGGCAGGAGGAGACGCTGTGCTGGGAGAGGCACAGAGACAGCACAGAAAGCAGAACCTTGATTTTCTCACAAGCAGAAACCTGGTGTGTTCATGGCACTCTGTTATTTGGGCCACCTGCCAAAAGCACGAATAACCTTTAAGGCCAACACCATTGAAACGTTTCTTGGAAAGGGTTACTGTGGTTTGCTGCAGCAAGCCAAGTTTAGACTGTGCTGCATTTGTGAGCACACGTGTTGTAGTAATCTTTCAGGGTAATGCATTGGCAGCAGTGGGAGACGTTTTATTTTTACAATTGCTTGTGCAGTAGAAGCATACTCGTCTGCACTTAAATACACTTTATGGTTATTCACATTAGAGGCAAATTTTCAAAGAGCTGCTAAGGCTTTTGGCCAGGTGCACCACTGCTTTTATTGAGAACTGCCTGTGTTAAACTGAGCAATGTGCTTTGAGAAACAAATATATGCTTTTTTCCTCTGAACACTCAGGAATGTATGATTTTTATTTTTTTTTCCCCTAGATTGTCAAGGCAGTTTGAAAGCTGTTCTGGGAGAACTTGGATTCTCTGGTACTGTGCCACCTGAGGATCATCTCCAGCCAGGAAAGGCTCCTGTGATGGGGGGCAGAGGCCTTTGGCATCACTGAAGCACTGCAAAAGCAGAAAGGTCCAGTTGTAATGGTCAAATGTATATTTTAGATTAACATGATATCCTTTTCCCTTTTCTGTGTTCAAATATGCTCTCTCCCTTAAAAAAAAAAAAAAAAAAAAAAAGGTCGGATTTTTGTTTCAGGGTATTTTCATCACAGTTTGTAAGCCTGAGAAGAGGTCTAAGCTCATATTAAAATGTCCTTTTCCAAGCTGGACGGCCCACCACCACCAAACCAGGAGTATATATTTCATGTGTGCTCTTTGGGGCTCCCATTGACAGAATCCCTGTCAGCTCCAATATCCCTCATCCCACAGAGGCAGAGCCAGCCAGGGAAGCAGAGGGACCAGGGCAGGGACCACGAGCTCTGCAAACCACATATGGCAAACCAGCAGACACCACGAGCTCAGAGTCACCCCTGTGCCTGCCCAACATCCACAGACTTCCCTGATTATGAGCGTGTTTCGTGCAAAAGGAATGTCAAATCTTGCACTGTTCCTATAAAAGGGATTAGAAAATATTCTTTATTTATAACAATTATAAAAGCAATATGAATGGTATTCATTCAGTCTATAATTAAATACATACTCTGCAGTTTGGAATTATAATTTGCCTTCTTAAGATGTAGAAATCCACTTTAAATATCAAATAAAAGGTGTTTGAAATATACCTTTATGCTTTTTTGAAAACAAAAGTGCTCATTATGTAAAACATTCAGACAACAGTTGTGTTTGCAGAAAAAGGGAGGTGCTCCCTCTGCATTCTCCAAGGTGCTAATTCAATGTGTTAATTACTGTTAACATGCATAATGATGCTGCTCTAGGCAATTTTCACCCAGCATTTGGAGGAAAAATTCTGTTTTAATCATAATCAACTAAAGAATTATGTAAAACTGCTCTACAGCAACTGCATACTTCACTCAGTACACATGATGGTGTTGGTTTTATAAATAGATTAGGATATGTGTAAGAGTCTACTAGGCTTAGGAAATTGTTTTTATTACCAAAACCTAATGGAGCAGCAGATGGTGAGCTGGTTCTAAAGAAGCTGCAGAATATTCAGTACCCTTTTTTCCAGCTTTGCCTTTTGATATGAATCAAGACTTTATCCTGGAAGAAGAGGGTGGAACAAAATCTATTTTCTCAACTAGTCTTTGGATTTATGGAAGGATGGACTAAATAAATGATATTATCTTTCATCTCAGAAAAAAAGCCAAACTGAGGAGATTCTGAACACTCCCTAAAGGCAGAATAATTGTTTTTCCTCTCTAAAAAGGAAGGGAAAAACAAATGCTACTGGGGCAGTCATCTGCAAGGGCCACAGATTTGATATTGAAAAAAAAAAGTAGTTGAATTCTGCAATCCATCAAATATTCCAAAGACTTTTTTTTTGTCTGTGGTGATTCCTGGATTAAATCCATATAACTTAACACAAAGCAAGGCAGACAGATGAGACAGTTTGACATTTTTGAAGTCTGCATTTGTAATACAATCACAGAGTGCTAAAACATTTGCCTATTTTCACTCATCCATCATAACTGTTGATGTAATATGTTATAATATATATATGATATGTTTTATATATATAAATATATAATATATAAAATTCTTATATATAAATATATATATTTATATATAACTATATAAATATATATAAAACTATATAAATATATATAAACATATTATATATGTTTATATATATTTATATAGTTATATATATTTATCTATTATATATTTTTAATATATTTATATAGTTATATATATTTTTATATAACTGTTGATACAGTATGCATTATATATAGTGTATATATATAATACTTTGCAAGATATGGTATAACATATGATATATGCAAAGGAATCATATGTATTCCTCTGAAAGATGAGGCAATTTGTTTCTATGCTCTTGGAAGGTTTTAAATTAACAATGATTAAGAACTAAAAGTAAGGTAGAAGGACATTGAAAGCTCATCATGGAGATGAGGTAATGGATCTTGACAAACCTTCTGCTATTATCTATTCAAGACTCTAAAACAAGAGGTATTGCCTTCCTATAGCTTCAGAACAAAAATTCTCTAATGTTGTAAGGCAGGATTGCAGCTGGAAATCTCAATGATAGGGCTGAACATAGCAATGGCTGGCAATTCCATACAGCTGGACTACTGGGAAAAAACTGGTTGATATAACCATATTAAAAAATAAATTGCTGTAAAGATATATTGCAGATTCCAAAAGGCCATAAATCTGTACTTAACGAAAAAAAGACACCACCTTTCTCAAGCAGCAGAAGTTGGCTGGTGCTAGATGTGATCTATGTAGTCTTGAGAAGGCAGCAGCGGTACAAAAATAACCACCACAATCTGGGAAAAATCACTCTTCCTCCTCTCAGAACAACATTTCTTTTCTGGGTTCTTACAGCAGAAACCTGTCAGCTGCTGCAATCAGAACCCAGGCTTTGTACATCTCTCTCCTTTCAATCCATCTCACAAAATGAACAATACAGTTCATTATATAGAATAATAAAACTTTCACTGTGTCATACATATTTCGGAGCAACATGAACTGCTACATTCTCATCAAACTCACTTCAGCAGGTCAAATTCAGTGAGGAACCTTTATGGTTTATAGTCTCTGGTTGTAGAATGATGCTAAAACTCTTTCAGCTGAAATTTTGAAGAAGCCTAGAAAAGTGACTGATGGAGTCAATGCCTTAAAGGAATATTGAAAGTATTTAAAGCATGACATTATTCTGAGATAAATGCCAGAATCTGGTAACATAAGACACCCACAGACACAGTCTTCACTAGGTATTATTTCAAGGTAAACATTTTTGTGTGTCCCTGAAATGCTTTTTTTTTTTTTTTGTACTTTTCTGGGGACTTACCGGGGATAAGTGTGGGAACAAACTGGGGACTTACCTGGCAGTGGGGCTGGTTGTGGCTGGGGGATGAGTTTGGCATCGATCAGCAGGTGATGAATATGTAATCCTTTTGGATTTAACTGGAATGCTGTCTCCATCATTTCTACATGGCATTTCATCATTTCTTAATTTTAAATCTGTTTCTGTATTGTCTCCTCAGTCTCAATTGCTCATTTATGCTGGCAGTGCTTTCCCCAAGCCAGTGGCAGTGTCCCATCCCTTCCCTGTGACATTGCTCCCATGCCCCACTGTCATGGTTTGACATTGGTGCAATGCTAGTGCTTTCATGAAAATATATTTTCTTTAATGTTTGCTGCGAGATGTGACTAAAAATAGAGCAAAGCAGGTTTTAGTTTAGGAATATCACCCTGTTTTTTTAAGATTTTCTAAGCCTTCTGATGCTGACATTCTTGTAGTGAACTTTCTCACACGCTTTCTGAAAATAACTCATTGTTCTGCATTCCTTTAGGGAGGAGGAGAAAGTTGATGGACTGGTGGTCTGTCCAGTGTCATTGGAGAGGTGGCACTGTCACCCTCCAATCCACTGCAACTCTTGGAAAACTCTAAATTATATGGGATATGGGGATATGATGTGTAAAAAACCCATCTCTTTGTGTATTAGAGATATATTATCTAAATATATATATTATATATTATATATTATATATTATATATTATATATTATATATTATATATTATATATTATATATTATATATTATATATTATATATTATATTATATATTATATATTATATATTATATATTATATATACTATGTTATATGTTATATGTTATGTGTTATATATTGTATGATATATTATATATAATATATATATTAAATACACTAATATCACTATATACACAAAGTGTATATAGTGATATTAGATAGTGTATTTTTTTCTCATGCTTTTTCACAATAGCTAGAGTGGTTTGATTTAAACTTCCAAATACAGTCTACACCCAAACAGTAACTCAAACAGCCCACAGTTATGACATACCTACAATAACAAAGGAATTGGATGTAAATAAGTAATATGGAGACTGTAAACACAGCTTCAGTCTGATGGTCTTGTCATATTTCATACCCTCATTTCAATGCAATGCTAAGCAAAGCATGGAAATGTTTACCTTTGTCTGATCCTTAATTCCCTAAATTTATGTGGAATCATGCACAGATGCTCTGGAAAGCAGCGTGGAAAAGCCTGGCATGTTAATTGATCCCAGAGCCCCTTTCCTCAGAGCCCCTGCTGCTCCAAGGTCTGCTCCTCACGGCAAGCAGCCAGGCAAGGTGCAGGGACCCAGGCAAGGAAGTCACCAATCAATTCTTTCATTTCCCTGTGCAAACAGCAGCAAATCAGGACGGGCTCTGAAATCTCATTAGTGCAAAGTGAGACTCACTGTGCACGTTTTAACATTTGTATTAGCTGCATGCAGTGGCTTGCAGACAGAAAGGATAAGCCATTGTGTTTGTTTCACAAAGATTTTTACAAAAGACAACCTGAATATGTAATTTAATACTCTGAATGCATTTTGGGTGCTGAGGGTGAAAATTTTACTCCTTTGTCACTACTATCCTATTAATTTTAATGTTTTCTTACAGCTAGTTAATTATGTTGTAAGTAATACACTTTTTTATGCTTGAAAGGCTAAATATTGGCAGTTAGTAGGATGATATGCAGAACAAGGCCCTGATTTTAGGATGATTTATTACAAAAGGAAGAATTTTATGTTTGTCCTTAAAGATTTTCAATTGGTGTTGTCACGGCACATGAGTAAAAGTGAGGGCCAATTTAGCACTGTCATATTTGCAAGTCAGGGAGTTGTATGATCCCTCCTGCACCTAGAACAGGTCGGTTTGTGACTGTTTCTAGGTTTTTAAGAGGTTGCTTTGCAGGTTTGCCCTTCTGTGACAACTATCAACAAGTGATTTTTCAGGATATTCCATGCTCCCTGCTGTGTCACCTTAGTAACTACCATGGACATGAGTGGATCAATAGTAATTTGAAAACACTAACTCATTGTTAATTTCAATAAAAACATACATTCTGTGTGCCACTAATAAATGCCACTTCTGCCTCTGAGGTCCCTCCTGCCTTAATGTAGCTCAAAGCTGAATCCAGGCAATGAAGACTCTCACATATGCTGCATGAAAGCTCTGAATTTATCATAAGATAATGCAAGGATTTGTTTCAGTGATGTATATGGAACTTGAAAACTGATGCATGCCTCAAACTATTTATTCCATAAAAAAATAAAAATAAATACTATATATAGATATATAATGTGTATATATATATATACTATATATAGTGTATATATATACTATATATATATACTATATATATAGTATTTATTTTTATTTAGTATTCATTTTTAGTATATATATTTATATTTATTTTTATATAGTATATATATATATATACTCTATATATAGTAACTTTGCAGGGAAAAGGCTTTTAAACTTTTAATTGCAAAATATATATTTGCTTCACTGGTTCCTAAAACACTGTTTTGGCACAGTGAAAGGATTAAACATGGATATTGAAGATTTCAAAGATCAATTAATTTTTTTTTCAATAGTCTTGAAAACAGAGAGAAATCCTGGACATACTCAGGCCCACACAAGCTTTGCCAATGAGTTAAAGTCAATGCTTTCAGTAAACTTCAGTGGTAGGAAAAAGAAATAATATCATTAAGCATTACCTATAGGCAGGAAAATACTTTTGTTTACATTATTTAGCTCTGATTCACCCTACAAAGACACTGATGTGATGATGAGGGTCAATGAACCTTTATTTATCAGGCATAATATAAAAACAGTTCTATTTTCCTGTCCTGCTGCTGCAGCCATTGCTGGGAGAGAATTGGGAATGTGCAGGAAGGGCCCTGAAAGGATCCTTCACTCTCAACAGGCCCTGGTGTCCTTGACTCCTTTGTCGCAGGCTCCATTCAAAATGACAACCCAGAGATAAAATGTAGTAATTCTTGCTTGTAGATGAAAATCCAACAGGGAAAAATAGACTTCCTTGTCTATTGTTTAGGAGACCTGTGACTTCTGGAGTCTTCAATCACTATCAGCTCCAACTAATTTTCAATTCATGTTTGATGAGAACAGCATCTCAAGGACGTCAGAAAAAAATTTTCTTCTTTTTCAAATGGATTTGCAGAACAATAGAGGCTGTTCTTTAAAATAAAATATAAACTTTTGGGTTAAAAATTCTTTTTAATAAAAGAAGTTTCCACACTAGCATTTTTTTGCTTGAAACTACTTCTTTAAAAGGAAAGACAGAGGAGATAAAAATATCTTTTACTCAGAGATCATACAGATGTCACAGTTCAAGCATTTATTTTATTATCTGTCAAATAGCACAAGAAACTCTGATATCTTTCATCAGTTTTAAAACTTGCAGTCCAAAAACTGGTAAGGATCTTAAGACAAACATTTAATTTTAAAAGATTGGGAGTTTTTGCAAATTCATTGCATTAGTCTGGGGTGTTGTAATGAGGGGCAAAACCAAAAATAATTTGCTTAAAAATTAAAACTTCTGCAGCAGTTTGAGGACCTGCATTTTAGAGCTGTTCTCTTTCCTATTACAAGTCCAGCCTTTAAATATTTCTTCTCTCTCACAACTTTTCACACCAGTTTCCCAAAATGGATTTTCCACCTGTCTGCCTTTCTGTCCCTACTCAAACATCAATTTTTCTCCCATTTCATTGTGTGCAGCTAGAGAAGTGAAATAATTGCAGATATTCCCCTTTTTTTGCATTGTGGCAAAGAGGAGGGCTCTTTTCATGCTGACAACATACTCACAAAAAGCTGGACTTTACTTGTTTTAGCAGACATTTGCTTTTTAAAACTCTCAGAGGGCCTGACCATATGTTCAGCTCACATTTATACAGCCTGATTAATTTAACCCATTACTGTCTCATAACTGGCTTGAGAATGTACAATTCATAAGTACACCAGGCCTGTAAATGTAATTCTATAAAACACGAGTAAATTTGCAGTGTTAGAACACTCAATCTAGGTTTTTCAGTTTAAATATATTTATATTATAGAAATCACAGAAACAAAGAAAAAAATACAGGCACTGGAGGTCCTTTGTAGCTTGGATATGGCAATTGTCGAATATGGACTCTCACAGGATTTTTATTGATCATTTGGTAAATTATGCTTTTCTTACAAAGATACATTTGATGAATATTTGCAGTTGTTCAAAATAGTAGCATTTCTTGTGTCACCACCAAATAATTTAGAGCAAACAAAGGTGGGGATTCCTCCCCAGCACTATTAACAGCATGTCTTCACAGTAGGGGAAATGATGACACTAAAGGTGTTCTCATTCTTACAGTCTTGAGATGAGGTAAGACCTTTGCCAACAAATGATTCAGAAACACTTAGTGACCCCAGAATCTCTCTTTTCTACGTGTAAAACCTTTTGGGCTGAATTTAATCCATGGAGATGAGTAAGTACCTGGGCTGGGGAAGGAGCTCAGCAGACTGAATTAAACACTGCAATTACCACATGGCTGCCATTATCCCAAAGCAGGACTTTCCACTTGTGAGGTTATGTTGAGGAAGGCAGACTAGATACTATGTGGGACCAGTCTGCCATGCCAAGGCTGAGATTTCCCAAAATATATAGTCCTGGCCTTTGTTTCTTCCTATATCCTAAGTGGAAAGAGAATAAGCTAATACCAAACACTTTAAAAATCCTGTCTTTCTGTTTATTTACTTATTCATGAGGATATGACTTTGTCATGTGAAACTGAAAATAGTGATTACTTTTTACTAGTTGAAGTAAGACCTGCAAATAGTGCAGGCTTCACAAGATGCAGGGAAAGAACCATTCTTCCCTGAAAGGATCACAAAAGAGAGGACAAGCAGGTGAAAGAGAGAAGGTAGCATCTCTGACAAGTTCCTCAGATGGGATGAGACTTGGCTTAAACAATCCCAGTCCTGATAAAAAGCATTCTGAAGCCAGTTAAAAATCTTGCTTTCAGGATTTAACTCAGATATAGAGGGATAGAATGAAATAATTTATTTTTACAAACATTTTAAGTTAAAATACACTTCCAATTACCTTCCTCAGCTGAAAAGGACAGTTGGAATATGCTGGTGTACCTCATTTTGGACAATGGCTTTGCAGGCTGTTTTGTTAGATATTTCTTCTATAAGCAAATGAGACAAGATTAACTGAACCATATTTTTAACCTCCTCAATATCTCTCATAAGTGAAAAGCAGCAAATCTATTTCATAGGAACGTCTTCTTGCAGAACTTCATCTAAAACTCTCATTTTCAGGGCTAAGGTTTTACTTTCTCACTTATGCCAGCAACTGGGTAACAAATCTTAGGTGCATGCTCGGGTTACATTTCTCTGTTTCTCACACATTTTTTATTCACTGACTCAATCCTCAGAGCAGTTATGCCAGCAGCAAAGCATGCTATCCTTCCAACTTATTTTCTCAGTGACTGTAGATAGGCATGACAGGGATCTGGTCCCAGCCACTCACACATTGAAGTCAAAACGGTTTAATTTACAAGACTCTTTAGGGTTTGTTTTTCCTAGCCACAGGAGAAATTAGATGAGATGTGTCATTTAAATAGCATTCACACCACCTAGTTTTGGAGAATCGATTCATTCTACTCCTATATCAGAGTACATACACTGAATTTGGAAATGAATCAACTCAGAAGTTCTCATTTCCTCACTGGTAGGATACAGTGTGATGCAAGATGTGCTTCCAACCTATGACAGCTGCATGAAACTTCCAAAAATTTGGTAGCCAGAGTATTATTAATTACCCCAGATTTTTCCTGGGGCCAGCAACCTCCTGGAGCACCTTGCTCTCAGCCACAGACTGGAATCATCACACACTGGGTGTCCAGCAGGAGGCAAAGATTGGGAGGACATAGTGAAATAAAATTATTCCCACCACACAACATTTATGTAAGAATCTCTTGATATGTGAAAATTATGGAATATAGACACTGCCTCTTATTTGGTCAAGACAGCTAAGAGGAACAGTGATTTTTTTCAGAATTCCTTCAGAATCCAAAAGCATTTCAACTGTTTTCATTATCACTTGTATTCTAAAGGAAAAACTGCTACCCTTGCTGATCATTCAGGTCACTGGGATAATTCTGCAATCCCATAAGAGGAAGCAGCATGGCACTTCACAGTAAGAGCTATGACCTTCTTTTACTGAGTTGTGTACTATAGTATCCCACAATACTTAAACCAAGTACTACTATCCAGTAGTACTTGGGCTACTGGATAGCCCAAATGCAATACAAGTGATTCAATTCTGCTCCACATCTCGCAGATCTTGGTTGAAATTCAGTTCTGCAAGTGCATGCATAAAAAACTGCATGCAAATCTTGCTAGCTGCAACTTCAAATATTGCTCAGAAAATGGAAATTTTAAGCCCTGATCCTATCTCCTCCCACTGACTTCAGCAAAGCAGGATCAGGGAAAAAATTAGAAATTATATTTGATTAGTCAATCTCAATCTGAATTCCTACTCTTATTACCACTAATCTCTAGTTTACTTTGTGGCTTTTAAACCAGATTATTTTTCCAAGCCTGTCAAAAAATGCTTTTGGAATCACAAAAGGGTGGAGGTGACTCCCCTGCCTGGAGCAAAACCCTGATAAGTAAATTTGCTGATAAAACATTTCCATGAGATTAGACTGCAAATGAGCACCAGGGTCTATGAATCTACCACTTAGAGTAAAAAAGTAGGTTAAAGCTTCTACAAAAAGTCACTAATTTGGAAAACAAAAATACAGCAATGTTTCATGCCACAGTACCAGGAAAACTTTGTATACTTTACAGGTGAATTTTGCCCACTGATAAAACAATGAAATGAGTACAAGTGATAGGATGCTACTTTTGGAGTCAGTATTTTCTATAGGAATGAAGTTCAGGAAGTCTCTGTTGATTCATCAGTTTTTTTTTTCCCAGATAACACCTTATAATATTTATAATCTACCTGCTGAGTATTTAAAATCATTGATGAAGAAGTGGGAACAGACATGAAGCAGTTCCACAAAGTTGTCTCTAATCTCATCAAGTCTTAAACAGAGGAGCCTCAAATCCAATTGAAACATACAAAGGTTCCAAAGAGTTCATCACCACCACACCAGAATAATTTCCAACTCTTCTAAAGTGAAAGCAGAGCAACCATTAGCTTATAATAACTTAGAAAAAATAACTATTAGAAGAATATGTGTCTTTAATCTACCATGGTTTTGAGCCGAACATGCTTTATATTCTATTGTTATATAATTAATACATTAATTATTAAACTTTCATTGTTCTATTTTATACATTGATTTCATCCAAGCATGGATTTCTCGTGATCCCCCTCAAACCCCTGAACATAGTTTCTCATGATTCTTCTTACAATTAAACAATAATTGCATCTAATTTTTAAGTATCGGAACCCAGGACATTCCTCTGGCTGCCCTGAGGGACTCGAGACCCTGCCCAGGAGTCACAGAGCCCCTGGGCCTTTGTTCTTGACCCATGGAGCAAATTGCCACCTTTATATGAAGAATTGCAAGTCAAGAGAGTTTAAGTAGAATAATAGTTAGTTTGTCATGGGGTGAAAAATAGATTTTTGAAGTTTTAGAATGGGGGCTTGGGGTCCCAAGATGGAGGAATTTGGGTGTACCCTGTCCTTTTTCTTTCTTCTTCTTGGCCTCCATCTTCCGGGTGATGCTGGCACTTTTAGATTGGTTTAGAGTAGAAGCTCACTGTCTAACATAGGTGATAGGTATTGGGAAGTTATGGTAAATAACGTACACGTAGTTTTTAGTATAAAAAGATAACACCACCTCCAAGGGTGGTCAGTGTGCCTCTGTCTGACCTGCTGGACAGACCTTGGCAGGACAGGAGAAAGAATTTTATAGATAAGAAACTATAAACAACCTTGAGAATGAGACCAGAAGAGTTCTGACTCCTTCTTCGACAGCCAGGCTGGGAAAAGAGACTTTCTAACCCATCTCGGGTCACTGTGAGCAGCAGAGATTCTGAGAATTAAGTAATCATCACATCTAATAATCATATCATTTATCATATCCTGATTACACAGCTGCAGTTTCACATGAACTAGCAAACACAAGGCCTAACATTTCCCAGGGCCTACCCTTAACATTTCCCAGGGCCTATACTTAACATTTTCCCAGGGCCTACTAAGCCTAACTTTCTTTCTAACTCCCTGAATTTTCTATGAGTTTAAAATCTTTTACCATCAATATGGCCTCCAGAGGTCCTTTACCAACTTAAGTTTTCTGTGGTTCTGTGAGTCAAGTTGGTAGAAGGTGAGCAAATGCCAGCAGAATGGTTCCCCACTCTTTGTGCTGTGGTACCATTGCAGCTGGACACTGGGGACAGCTACAATGCTATTGCCTCCAAGTAAGAGTAATTTCATAAAATTAATTCCTTCTCAAGCAGCATCAATAATGCAATGTTCCCAGAACAGGGCGTGTTTGGTTCTTCACATTAAAAAGGGATTGTGCTTCACCCTCACCATGAGCTCCTTTCCAGCTAGTGGCAGGACTTTGCTGGAAGCTCTGAACACTCAGCTGATCTGCTGCATTATGTATGAGCAGAGCTTGCAAACAAAAGACTGTGTTAAACAAGTTATGTTTTTTTTAAATTAAGATGAAATTTGAATTTCTGGTGATGTTACAAAATTTATGAAATCAAGACTCTTGGTATAGGCTTAGTATGTTTATAATTTAATTTTTTCTCTTTGCCATTTCTTCTGATAGTCAGCAATGAGATATTGTGATTCTTGTTGAAGAAAAATTAATTCTTTTAGATTAGTAAAAATTGGATCTGAAATACAAGTGAGAAATAGAATGAAAATATTGTTGCTATTACAATATAATCACATTTAATAGTCATGGAGCCATGGTTGCAATCTCAACATTTCCCATTGCCTAGAAAAAACTTCAGATAATATTACAAGCCAAATTTAAATGTTCCATACTTCCATAATTGCATCATTTCTCTTTCTATGTCTCCCCCAACATCTCTTCATCTTCTGCAAGTGAGTCAACATATAAAGTTAAATTCTGATCATAAGACAACATTCAAGTTTTATCCTGCAAAAAATAAACAACAGGCTCTGCTAACTCAGACTGATTTGGTGCCCATGTTAATGCAGAATTTTGGATGAATACAAATTGTCACAAAATGTCCTCGAAAGACCAGTGTTTCTGCATGTTCATGAGGTTGTCAAACCATGGCATCATTAACATTGTGTAGTGTCCAATAATTCTGTTCTCCCCACGGACAACAACTGTGCAAAAATAATTACTTGGCAATCACATGCACTTCATCACTTCCAAATTAGATTTTAGTGATCCACTGCTTTATTTCCAGAGTAATCTAATTACTACAATGGAGTTGCCTTCACCTTTTTTTTTCTTCTTTCATTTGATATTTATTGCCACAGATGCAGTGTGAGTTAAGCACAGCCAGGAAAAATGCGATTTGGGGAGAAGCAGTTGGGTAATTTGCTTTAAAACATAAATGAAAATGATCCTTTAAATCTCAATTCCAATGTAAACATATGCAGTAAATCAGCAGTATAAAAAATAAAAGAACCAAAAAGTGCATCGTTCTGATCACATAGAAATATTACTTTCATTTTTAACAGTGCTATTAAAATGCAATTCTGAAAAAAATTCATTTAGTCACCTTGGAAAACTATGAGTGTCTAGAGAAAGGCAATGAAACTAGTAAAAGTTGTGAAGCACAAGTGTGATGAGGAGCAGCTAAGGGAGCTGGGGTGCTCTGCCTGGAGAAAAGGAGGCTTGGGGGGACCCTCTGTCCCCACAAACCCCTAAAAGGAGATTGCAGCAAGGTGGCCTCTTCTCCTGGGCAGAAATAACAGGACAAGAAGAAATGGCCTCAAGCTGCACCAGAGGAGGCTTAGATTGAATATTAGGAAGAAGTTTTTCACCCAAAGAGCTGTCAGACATTGAAACAGGCTGCCCAGGGCAGGGGTGGGATCCCTGGAGAAAAGATTGGCTTAGCAGGACATGGCTCGGCAGTGGGCTTGGCAGTTCTCAGGTAAATGTTGGACTTGATGAATTTTAAGTTCTTTTCCCACTTAAACAGTTCTCTGATTTGCTTCCGTGGTATCACCAGAAGAACAGTCAAAACTGGTTTTTCCTCCTAATAGATAATTGGCATGTGAGAATTTGAGCTTTTTCTGAACTCTGGATGGCTCTGGATGAGGCATTGCCCACATTCACCAGGCTGTGACTGTTCATTGCAGTATTTCACCAAGTGCTTAAATTTAAGAACACGAGAAGACCCTGGCTATTGAATGAGACCTAAGGAGATACTTATACAAAAACTATAGTTAAGAGATTAGCTAAAGTAGATGCATTTGACTATATTTTTTATGCTCAGAGGTTTTGGCATATTTTGCTCTTTATTTTCTGGACTGATTCTTGGTTGAATCAAACCTATTGAAATTAATACCAAGTCTTGCAGATCCTCATGATTTGTACAAACTGATGATTATGATTGTAATTTTTATTCCTCTTTTTGTGGGTTTTAAGAAAGATATTTATTTTCTCAATAGCAAGGCTTGGTATTCTAATATCCAATAGGATCATCTATGGGATGTGTGTGCAACCACCACCTATTATATTGGACCTTTATGTATTTAGGTAACTTGATTTTAGTAAAGCTTCAGTAGGCCTTTCACAGATAAATTAGGTCCTGTAATGCTAAAATGAACATTTTTAGCAAAGGATTGATCAGCATTTAGAGAGTTGGGATCTTTTTCAGGAAAAAGCATATCTTACTGATATATTTACAATTAGAAAGGTGGCTTTATGTTTAAAACACATAACGATGTGTTGTCCAGAAGAAGAGTTCTCTATTGCTTGGACTTGTGATATAAATGCACTGAAATATTATCGCTTACTTATTTGAGGATGTACATTTAAAAGTACCAAGGTGAAATTAAATTCCAGAAATCATATTCTTGGCAGACTAATAAAGTCTTTATTTCCACAACAACCAAAGCCTAATGTTTTAAATTATACATACTGGTTATTGGCTATGACAGCAGAACCCATGCATCTCTTTTCTGCCATTCTAGTCCAGAATATTTAATATATATGTTTCTTCAGAGACTCAGTATCACTAAAGTTTCACAATTCAGACTGGGACAACAACCACATTTCATATTATTATTACACTTTTTTTTTGGATTCTCAATCTGCTCTCTTGTGCATCTTCTACTAGACAAAGGCATTCTCTAAGATCCTTTGACTTAGGTTAGTTACTAAAAAAGACACCCCCAGGGGCTGAGCTTACCCCAGTTCTTGTGTGTCAGAAGTGACAGAATGGAGATTGCAATGCTGTGGCCATCAAGGCAAACCTGGGAATGGAGCACAGATCCTCATGGGATGAGGGTCTGGAGAACCATTCTGAACAGTACAGAAAAGCTACAACTCCTTTTGAATGGTAAGTACACTCCCCACACCAAAGATATTTCTTCCCCCAACACAGCGAATAAAATCCTGGCTTTATCATGTAAGCTTTTCTATTCCTAAAAGCAGAAAAAAAATTTCATTTTCTTAAATGTTCTCTTGTTTTTGAGCACAGCTGAATCAGCATTTGCATTCAAGTTTAGGTTGCAGTGATAGCACTGCAATACAGAGAAGCAAGCAAGGAAGTCTGAATCTGAAATCTGCCAAACCCAACCTTTGTGTCTTTTTCATGAGCACCTCCCATTTTTGGCAGCAAGTCAGGATCAGATTTTCATCTCTCAACTCAAACGCTGATACAATCACATTAACGGCAATTCTAACTAGAAAAAACAGTCAGAATTCTGTCTCTAATCATAATTTGTGTTTTCCACTTTACACTTGCTCAATAAAATCGATTACCACGAAGTCAAGTGCTCAAAATGTCTGTTGCCAGAATTAGCAAATTCATTTGGCTTTTGTGGGAAGAACTGTGAAAGAAATGGGGTTTAACTATTGCAACACTAAAGTCTAAATTGTATTTTTGATATGATATACCTAGAAGCAGATATTTTCTCATTAGACATGTATATTAAAAATGGGACAATGCAGACATTTTAGAAGAGAGTTGTACAACATAAAAGAACACTATTTTAAGGAGAGGGAAGTTAATGCAATCAGTCCATTACAACCAAACATTTTGGTGCTCTCTAGTGGCAGAACATTGAGATGTACAATAGCTTTGCTATTTATTTGTTATTTAAAGTCCTGCAAAAGACAGAATAATTTTATTTTTTCTGAGTGTACAGTTAAGTAAAGTGTCTTATACTGTATTGGCCCAGTTCTCATATGCAGGGGAAGTGTAGCATTCCTAAGTGTCAATAAAAGACAAATAAGGCTTGACTAGTGATCTCCTGTAGTCAACAGACTTCAGATTTAAGGCTTCATCCCAACACAGGCAAGGAACCACTGACACCTAAATCACACTGATTTATACTCCAGAACTGCCTCCCCTTGGAGCTTGTGGGCTTTAATTCTCAAGGTTTTATGACTGATGGCTACCAGTGCATAGCTGATGTAACAGGCACATACAGATGTGCACAACTGGATGCACACTTGCATTCAACCATGCACATGTAAATGGATCTAAAAATATTAATCCAGCCAAAGGACTGTAAGATAGGAAGGGAAAAGAAAGCGTGAGTGCATGCTGACCAACAGTTGCCCAAACATCCATAAATCAAACCACTGAGAAACTCATGAATGAAAAAGAGAAGGCAAAAACATAGTTATGATATCCTGAAGCTTTAAAATTCAAAAGCAGGGACAAAATTGCACTAAAATACTGTTATGTGCAAAACAGCCATTGTTAACAGAATAAAATGTTTTTTACTAAAACGTTACTTAACTTATCTTTAATTGCTGAATGTGGAGCCATTAGGAAGAACTTTCAAATATTCTGAGAAGATGGAGAGATGTTCTACCTCTGCAAGGAAAAAGGAACAGAATTTCTTGTCCAACAGAGCCTCATGTGGATTGCACTAGACCCCTAGTTCATACAAATAAAACTTGAGGTGCAGGAAGATGAAGTTGACAAAATTAATTTCACTGCCTAATGGCAAAGTTGGATTAGATCTGAGTTTTCCTGAATTCCTCTCCAGTGCTTATCCAAGAATCCCTCCCATTGAAAGCACACATCTTAGAACATATGGAAAGGTGCTTCTTTATGTGGAAAGTATATTTACAGTAATCACTCCAGCCCAGGGTATTTTGCTAAAAGCTTCTGAGATAAACTCATGTTTAGAAATCCTGCATGGCACACGATGGTGTTTGAGAATATTAGATGAATGTGTATTAATATATTTCCTCAGAAGAGTGGTTGCACTAGGACAAAATAAGCTCTGTTGCCCAACCTGAGACATTACATGGCTTGTCTCTTTTTTTTGAGTACATAGACTTGATGTTCTTGTCACTTGCTAAGCTCAGAACTCTAGGTACTGTTCAGAGCATACTGGTTTCTCTCTGCTACTTATTTATCATAAGAAAAAATTTTGACCTTCCAGATCTCTTTAAATATCCTAGAACTAAGGCCGTAAGTCAGGAAGACTAAACCTCATGAAGTCTGTGAAAATTCTGAAGTCACAGAAACTTAAAAACCTAGAGCTTACAATAAAGCAGTCAGAATATAGGACAAGAATTAAACAAAAGTTCCCTGCTTGAAGGACAGAATAAACTTTAAGACTACTTGCATGCACAAAAGTCACAGCAATTGATTTTCCAGGAGTAAATACAAAGATTGGCTCTTGCAGATAATTGCTTTGAAAGATTGTGTCTACTTTGTAGTATAAAACATGATCAGAACTTCTGTTGATGTATGTAGACCAGCTTTGAACCAGGTATTTATGTGGATAATAAGAATAACATCATTTGCTCCTGCCTGGTTCCTGAGGTCTGTATCCTGTAATGAAAGCCCAGGCACAGCATCTGCAAGTGTTTTCAGTAGCCAGATTACACTGTGGACATCTATACAAGGTGCAGTCAAAACTTTGGACTGAAACATAGGCAGAGTTTCAGATCATTTCAGTTTTAAAATAACTTGCACCTCCCCAGCAAAGCTACTCGTTTCAGGACTCCTGAAAGTAACCTTTCAGGTACTCCAAAAGATCACGATTGCATCCACTGAAACCAAAGGAATTCTTCAAAAACAAGGCAGAGCAAAGAATAACTTGTTTAATTGCAGTTCAGCCAAAGGAATTCAACTTCTTTGCCCAGATAATTAAAGACACAAGTTTGCTATCATGGTGCTCCTTCACAGCATCATGGCCTGATGCTTCCATCACAATACAAGTTTGGAAAGGGAATAATCTTCATCAGTGAAGTTGGTTTTGCCAGTCAGATAAAAGTTGCACTCTTGGGTTATTTTTGAAAATGTTATGGAGTTGCAGTTGTTTGCAATTGTTTGCCTCCCCCAAGTTCTCAGAATGTCTGAAATGACAAAAAAGTTTCAAGATCATTTTGAGAGGACTCTAAAATATTTTTTTAAAAAATTTATCAGTAACTTAAAACCTTCTAAATATAAGGTTCTTCTGCTACTCATGTAATTTCTGACCATGAAACCTATTGTCTCTTTTGCTGTGGAAAGACAGCAAAAAGAAGCAGTGGCCATTTAGGACTTTCTCTTTGTCCTACAGTACCCTGTTGTTCCCCATCTTCCATATGGTTTTTAACTGGGGAGCAGAACAAGCTGTTTGCTGAACTTCCTTCACATACCAATTCCAAAAAAGCATTTCATGCCATCTGGACATTGCCTACAGGTTGGTAACTATCCAGAGGTGTGGGAGGAAGTCAAGGGCTGGTGCTCTACCAGTGCTGGTATGACACAAACAACAAGTGCCTTATTCACAGAGAATGAATATATCAATTTTACCTAAAGTTTGCTGGTTTAGAACATGCATTTCCAAGCTGCATTGCAGGCTCTGAGAGCACTGTGAGAACCTGCCAGCTACAAGGACACAGGAATATTTCCTGCTCAGAAGGAATGTATGGCTTCATCCCAGAGTATTGAAAAGCAATTAGTTCATAGAATGGATCAGGAAAGTTTAAAGAAGGAAGAGGCTTTGCATTTGTACATTGAAAAATGAGGAATGCTGCTTTTCTTATTCAACAGAGTATTTGTGTTATGGTAATAGCTGTTTCAAAACACATTTCAGTATATTTGTCCCTCTTCTGAGGTTCAATAGAATGAAGAAGTTAAGCAGTCAGCACAAGGTCTATTACTTGGAGACATCTTTATTCTGGATGATTCCTTTACAGGCATTATGCCCAGGTCTGTGGAAGCCTCGTGTGCCCTGACAGATTCAATTGTGCTCACATCAGCTCCTGTGCCAATGACTGCCATTGCAGGGAGCCCCAAATAATCCCTCACCTTGTATTTCACCTGATGCCTGCGCTCAGCAAGGCAGCAGCTCTGTCCCCACGCCTGCTCTTTGACTTCCTCCAGTCACCTCACACCACAGGTCAGGAATTTCTAAAGGCCCTAAGGCAGATGAGGTCCCACATCATTATAAGTATATGTTGTGATTAAAGAAATGAGTCAATGTGTAAAACAACACCACCCAGAGCACCAGTACAGAAGTCTGTGAGTACAGAAGAACTGTGATTTCAAATCACCATCTCAAGAAATCACCGAGATTTAAAATCTTAGCAAAACATAGTAACCAAAGTGCAATTAGCCAACAGCAAGTTCATTTCCCAATTTCTAACAACAAACTAGTGAGCCAGTTCAGGTAACAATGCAGAATCATTAGTGAGCTTAAACCAGATGGTATCTCATTTTTAGCTATAGGCAAAATGCCAAATGACATGACTAAATAGAAAAAAATCCCTATAGTATTGAATTTTTGTGCCTATTGAGCACGGAGACTGAAAGGCAGGAACATTTTTAATAACCTTTCTTTGACAAGCTTAAAGCCATTTACTGCTGAAGCCTGTCTTGGACATAAAGCCAAGAGAATAGGCCTCTAGAGAAAGCTCACTGCTGTACAGCTTCACCTTCCAGCAAAACACATTATGCAACAAAGACACATAATACTCACTTCCATTAATAAAACAGAGCCTGACTGCCTATCCCAGCAGTGACCTTTCAATCCAGGCTTCTATAGCATTTATTGGCTGAAAATTTGTTTCTATGAATAGCAATGGTCTGATTTTAAAACTGAAAAATCTTTTCTCTCTTTCAGGGATCAGCATTTGCAAAGGCAATGGCATTCATTGAATGAAAAAGGAAAGGTAACCAAAGTAATGAAGTGGCACGTACCAAGTGGAATTTAAGAACAATATCCATACTGGTTCTGCTGATATAGCAACAAATCTGACTCCTAAAAATGTATGCAGTAAACTATAAAAGAGAATCAGCTGTACTTAGGGAGTAAAAAGCTAAGAATACCATGATAAAATGAGGTCATTTCGTAGACCAGAAGTCAGAATTACAAAGAAGATGCAGAAAGGCTGAAAAGGGTACAAAGGAGGAACACAAAGTATCAAAGAACTGTGATTCTGCCATTTGAGAGGTGGATCAGAGACCTGGTTTTGTCCAGACTTTGGAAAAGAGGGCTTAGAGATCCAGCACCATGTTCCAGAATTTCAAGAGAGGCTACAAAGGAGATGCAGCCTCCCTCTGTTCCAGGGCAATGGGCCCAAGTTTCTCCTGGGAGATTCTGATTACACACAAGGGTGCAATTTTTAGAATAAGAACAATCAGACATTGGAATAATTTCCTCAGGGAAGTGATGAGTTCCCCAACATCAGACACTTAAGGTTCAGCTGGACAGGGTGTTGTGCTATCTTGTCTGGACAGTGTATTTGCCAAAAAGATTGGACCAGATGATCCTTGAGGTCCTCCTCCAACCTGGTTTTCCACGAATTAAATTTTGAACAGCATATTAAGGTTTTTTTGCAATGTCATATAAAGAAGGATTAATTTAATGTCCATTGATTTAGCTGGAAATCAGTACTGTCAAGTCCTGTGATTTTAACAGAAAAAGCCTAAATTATTTCATGATTTATTACTTTTTTTTTTTTTTTTAAGAAACACCAATTCATATAGTTATATCAAGTGAGAAAATTTGGTTTTTTTAAAAGACCTCAACCTTAGAGTGTAGGGAACTATATCTAAAGAGCAGAAGCCTTAAGGCTCTAGCATTGAAAGGGAAGTTGAAAAAAAGAAAATGCATGCATTTAAAATACCCAGGTGTTTAGGCCAAATTTATGACTAGGAGTTTGGATTATAACTGTAAATCCTAGAGCTTCAACTATTGAGCATTGTAACAAATATAATTGGAACAGGACTTTTTGTTTATGCAGTTATGCATTTTATGCAGTTTATGTGCTATTCTACAATCATTCTACTAACATGGAAGAGGGAATCCTCAAAATGAATGTGTTATAATTGGCTGTTTTTTCCAGCACAGGGTCTAGCATCACCCAAAACAAAATTAGTATGCCAGCAATATTTTTGCTCCTCTGAGCTTCAGTTATTGACAAAATATGCCAACAAATTGTGCTTGTGTTTTAAAGGTTTGAGTGAGGAAGAACACTTATAAAAACATTGGGCATTTCCCTCTTACATTAAGGATTCCAAATGTCTCAGCTGTCATTTTCTTTTCAGCAGCCCACAATGTCCCTGCTGCAATATCCACGAGCTCCATAGGTCTCATGTTCCTTTTCACAAGGACACAAGGGCATTGAGGCCACTTTCATTTACAGTGGGTGTTTCATTTAACCCTTACTGTGTTAATAGGAAACCCAAACTCCCCGCACCCACCTTCAAAGGGAGGAAACACCTCTGTGAAATTTATCCATCATTTTTCCCCACAGGGTTGTTTGTTTCAGCTGTACACACTAAGCTTGCTTGATGCTGCTACCCCAAATCAGAAAGGGCAATACGTTTTGCTTTTCAATGTGAATGAAAGGGATTTAAAACGCTGTCAGACATTGAAGCAGTAGATCCTGATGTAGCCCCAGAAATGCAAGCCTATGCTCAAAGAGGGTGGAATCAATTCAAGTTTTTCCACTCCATTGTGTTATTGATCACCTGCTGTAGTGGAAACTGTAGCAGAACATTTTCAGATTCAAATAACTGCTTTATTTTATTACTACTAACTTGACTCATTAAATTACACACACATACTCAATTTCATAGGATAGTTTTCAGAAAAGCTCTTTAAAGACACCACCTTTCGTATTTAAAAGTATTTTAATAATAAAAAGCATTTAGTTTATCCAAAAATATGTATTATACCATGCAGGCTTATGATGAATTCAAATGTTCTCGCGCTCTTCCATGTGCTTGTGGGTTCCAAAGTGCCCAGTAGCTCTGAAAGCTCTGTCTGCTCCTCTGCATCCCTCCCTTTCAAGCACACTTCCCAACCTCCATCAGCATTACAACAGAGTTAAAAAACTTATCACTGCCTGCTTTACAATTCTGAATAGGTTATTGCTCTTCAGCACCATCAGCCTTTAAAATCCTCTAAGATGCAGCTGCAGAATATTCCCCATCACATTAGGAAAATTTGAGAAAAATCATATAAATGGAAGCTTTAAATAAAATCCCCCCAAAAACCCTACAACAACACAAGAACTCCTCCAACCAACCAGTTAAAAATTCTTGTATCTAGCAGAATTGGAAAGAACATAAAGGCAACGTGGCTGCTGCCTCCTGAACAGCAGCTTTTTGAGAAAGAGGGGGATGAAATAGGATAAAGATGGGCCAGGCTTGCAGCCACCCCAAATCTGATTATATGACTTAGCAAGTAAGAGGAAGCATGACACAAAATTTACAAACAATTTAAGGCTTTAATGCAGGAACTACATAGAAGAATTTTGGCTCCCAGGGACTCCCATTTCCTTCCAATACGGGAGAACATACTCCTGCTTCTAATGATATTAAAATTACAACAACAAAGATATTACTGTAGTATTTTATCTAATTTTCTACATCTCAGACACTCAGAGAAGACTTTCAATTATTAAAGGTATTGCAATTATCTATTTTTTCTTGGGTAATATTATAACAGGTTTATTTTTCCTATTATTTAAATACCTCCACTCTAATATACTGAACTCCTGAGGCTACAAACAGAGCTTTTGCAATAAATTTTGGTTTTCCTCTTTCTTCTTCAAAATGTAAAGGATTCTTGAATTCTTTTACACCTTGTTGGGATTTTTTTTCCCAACTATAAAAACCTGTTGGTTCTGCATTTCATGGATTATGCTACCACAACGGGAAAGGCTGGAAAATAAAGATATCTAAGAATGTGCTTCACTACCCTACTATTGCAGAAGTTCCAAAAATTCACAATAAGGAATTTAACAATATTAGAGTGTCTCCTGGAAGAGGAATTAAAGATAAATAACTTTGTATTGCTTAGGGAAAAGGAACCTTTTCTGCTTCCTGGGTTTCTGCATTAATTCTTTTCTTTCAAAAGCAGTTGCATGAGTGCATGCTGTCTAAGACAGTTCTCAGTAGCAAAGACCTGAAATGACATGAGTTCTGTTCTCTGCCTCCTGGAATAGAAACCTGCATGAAGAGATCATTTAGTCTGTTCACTCCAAGCATAAGGTCTATGACAAAGGACTCGGCTTCTATCTGGTAACTGTATTGGATATCTCATATTCCCTCAAAATGGCCTATTTGTCAATGAAGCTGGTTATGGATGTTAGAGTGATAAAATACAGATTCAATCCATTTTTCAATACCATATTTATTTATCAATTCAATAATATAGGGCACTGAAAACCTCAAGAATCTTGAACCAAAATTTTAATTTCATTTTTTCTTTAGTGAAAATGTATGTGAACTACTTCATATATCCTCAACCTTTTCCCAGATCAAGCTGAAGCCATGATCTAGTTCCATTCTTAATATAATTTTGCTTATCCTTTCCTCTGAAAAAGTTATATTACTGAATTTTTAGTCACCTGTACATTTCACTATTGTGAAAGAATAAAGTACACCTTTAGTTTAACCAACACACAAGACAAATCAGAATAGTAATACTGAAAATAAGAATTTTTTTATGCTTAACAGATCTTAATTAATAAATCCAAAAAACTACAAACACAAAGGCTAATAAATGGGTTTTTGTAGATTTCCATACATTACTATGAATGTATACTGAATCTGACCCAAGATATACCCAAGCTCACTATTTTCCCCAATATTTTAGCAAAAAGGATTGTTTCATAAATCAGTAGTTTTGTAACATTTCAGGATTCCAAAGCATGTTGTGGTAAATTAATTTGGATTCGCAGCTCTCTAGGGAACACAGAACATATCACCAAACTTTTATAGGTTAAGAAAACAACAAACCAACAGACATTAAATAGTGTGTTACTACACACAACTAGTTCCTACAACAGCAGAAAATGCAAACTTCATCTGTATTGAAAACTTGATTTTCAGAGCATAATTATGACACTTTTAGAGAAGGGCTGGTGTCACCACCCATGCTCGTGCAAGCCTTAACTCAGCATCTCTGCTGCTCCCCAAAAAGGCTTGCTTGCCACACAAAGCAGTTTTTTGCCATGTGTCCACAGCTATGGAAGACCCAAGTCCCCCATCAAGAAAGAGCTGTCTGTATAAAATGTCTCTGAACAATCACAGTTAATAAATTGCCTGAAACCAATAAGGGCACAGCATGAACCAAAAATGTACAGGTGTGGAACAGATCCTAGCACAGGAGGAGAATCAAACAAGTGGTGAGTGGAATTTTCTCTGCATTTGGCAGAATGTTTATAGAGAAAACAGCATGGAAAGTGAGGGAAAAGTCAGAATACTGAATGTATTTTCCAAGTACCTGTGCCAAGAGTAGTAAAAATTTTGATTATTTACTTTATAATGCTTGTCATCTGTATAAGACCGATGGCAGGCCTAAGGCAATCATTATTATGCTGCATGCATGAACCATTACTCTTTCCTGTTTGCTTCAGTCTAATAAAGTAATCTTATCAATATAATAAATTATACTATTTATCATTAAACTATTAATAAAAAAACCATTATATCTATTAGTGGACCTACAAATTAATGAATGCATCAATAAATCCTACATCTGATTATAAATTATGGATATATACATTTGAAGTATTTATTTAATGAATAAAGATTTTTTAGCCTAAAAACTAAAAACAAAAGCCAAATGTGAATTAATATTTTTGGCTCTGCTCTTGATCTCGGTGCTAGCACAGTTTGTGTCACCTGTAAGAGGTTTTGGAAGGCAGGATAGGAGGTGGAGCAATATCTACACGAGGTAAAACCTTGTGGCTGGGCTATGTTTGAAAATGTCCTGTAAAGATAATATCTACCTCAGTCCTTTAACTAGCAATAAAGAAAAACAAAAAAAAAAAAACAAAAAAAAAAAACTGGTTTTGCTTAACTGAAGAAAATAAAATAAAGAATGAAAATAAGCACAAATTATGTGTTATGAGACCTGCCTATTTGCATTGTCTTTAGTCATTAAGTGCCATATAAATAAGAGAGACAGGCCTGGCGATAAAGCCAGAAGAGAAAAAATGGCTATTTGCCAAAAGACTGGATGTCTATTAGAAAAGCAATGTGATGTGTAAGTTTCTGTAGGAAAATGAGCCCAATACAGGAAAAACAAAATGAAATTCTGCCTGTATCAAGTGACTGACTCTGGCTGGCTGATAGAAGATGGTTTTTCACATCTACATTGCCCACAATTCACTTCTGTAATTCTGCAATGATATATTAGCAATAGCAAGAGCCATGAAGTAGTGTTGAGCCCAGGGATGAACACGAGGGGAAGGAACACCATTTGAGGGACACAGGGAAGCACAGTTTGCTAGCAGATACCCTGACTCTCCCAGATGTCTGAAAAGAAAGAATACATCATCAGTCAAAGCAAGAGCCAGTTCATGAACTGCTAAACCAGAAACTGAATGCTCTTGACTCCATGCCAGAGAGGATGCAGTTCATCACAGCTCCACATACTTAATCTCTATCACTGCACTCCGTACCGTGAAACCTTAGAACAACCCCACTGCCCCAAGGACTTGATCGTTAAAATTAACAAAAAGCAAGTCAGGTAGACAATGAAGTTCAAAAATAACACACCGTATTTTATGACATAGATGTATTTAAAAAGTTGTAATTTGATATTCAAGCTAAGCACTAAATTATCAGGGATCTTAAATCTGCAAAAATGAAGAAATCTGCGAGCTATTAGGTTTCTAAATATTCTGTGATGTAGAAACATGCCGGGAGGCAACTCCAAGGGAGTGATACATGCAATTGCTATTGATTTCAGCTATGCAAGGCTATCTCACAGCTGCCTTCAAGATACCCATCCTGTTTGGCTTTTCTAGCTGTGCAAGAAGCCATGATCTCAGTGTACACAGACCTTCTAGAAACAACAGTCTGTACTCCCCATTTAGAGTCTTCCCCCTGAAAACTTCACTAGGCCATCCAGTAAGGAGAGAAATGATTTATTGAGGCATACTCCCTAAGAGGCAGCCATCCTAAAAATTCAAATGAACAAAAACTGGAAAGTACTCTGTGCTATAAATAAGCCCACAGCTATCGTTTTCTCGTTCCTTCATCACCTCCTGCTCCAAAGCCACTGCAGATATATGCATTTTAGATGGCTGCTCTTTACAGCTCAGACTAGATGATGACACAAGATAGTTTCACAGATGTCAGACCACCAGCTACGAAAGGAAAAACATGGTGGGGAAAAAAAATATATCTGCAGGCCCTACTTTCCTGACACTAGGTTACTCCAACAAGTAAAGAATTCCAACGCTATTCAGAAATTTTCCTCGAGTATAAACCATTGGTAACTGCATTCATCCAGCTGCATGCCAGTAAGCTCATAATTTTAAGATGTTTGTAAAAACACAGTGCAGCTGGGAACCTTAAAGTATTTATAATGCAGCTGAGAGATGAGAAGTTATGAACAGTTGTTTCTAAAGCTGCAGCCTAAGCAGAGAGATGCCAGGCAAATATCCCTCAGTGGCTGCATACTAGCCCAGTGGCAAAAGGAACAATTGTAATGTTCGACATCTGGAAGATAAAAGAGGTTATTCATCTCTTTTGGAAAGACTCATAACTAAAAATTGCTCTACAGTGATGTCTAGAAGCTTAAAAGCATTTAAGGCAACTGTTTTTTAAATTAATTTTTGTTCATGATTTTATTCAAACCAACCTCAAAAAAAAAAAAGAATAATAAAATGTTGGGGTTTTTTAAAACTTCATTGACTCATATTAGGCCTGAGTTTGGCCAGCAGACTTCAGCAGAGTAGTAAAACAAATGTTACAATAGTCTACACAAAGAACTTCCTGCCATGCACTGCCTTGCTGGTTTCTAATATAAAAATATTGCTTGGAACTGAATTGTGAATGGGACACATTTATGCCTGACAGATACATACTGAATCTCTAGTAATTCAGCAAATAATTTCATTTTATTTAGAGAAACTACTAAAAAAGGGCACTGAATTACATGGAATACTAAGCACAGTACATCTTAATACTTATTTCTAATGGACTAATTGTGGGATATGTAATTTCTGACATAAATTACTACAAGTTTTTTCTTCCGGTCTCTAAAAAATGGCCCAAAAGTCTGAGCTAGAAAGATAAACAATGATTTCCTGGAAATGGGGAAAGCCAGGGCAGGTAAAAATGCAAGATGGTTGGGTTTGACAGGGACTGCAGTTACAACATGCTCTGGTAATTCTCCTCCCACACATCTCCCAGGGATCCAGCTCGGCAAGTCCTTTCATTTTGCACTTCCAAGTGCCAAACTGCTACAGAATAAATACTATACAGATTTTCAATTTGGCATTTTTTTGTGAAAGAGAGAGAGGTCTACTGTGTAGCACATAAATGCCAGAACCTCAAAATAAAACCCCTGAATATAGCTGACATAAAATCAGAGCCTTTCAAAACCTCAGGCACCCAAAATTCATCAAAACCTTTTCCCACATGTGTTCATCAATTGTAAGACCAATCATAACTTATCAACAGAACTGATAAGTAAAAAACCACCAAAACACATATAGACAGTAACACACCACAGTGATAACAATGCATTTCTTGTTGTTGAAGAGCTTTGGACTGTGAATTTATCTGCAGCGTGGTAACCAAGATACAGAGACAAGTGTACCACATTTTCTTCTTTGTACCACATTTTCTTCTTTGTACCACATTTTCTTGTTATGGGTGCTTGCAGTTAGCAGCTATCAATATATAAAATGACTTTCCAGATGGGCTAATAGTGTCTGGCTGGTCTGGTAAATTGTCTTAGATCAATGCAGCTTATTTTTCTGATGAAAAGTGCTGTGAACTTTCTATTGAGTAAAATCTCTGGTAGGATAAATACACAGATGCTTGTGGCCCACCTCTTTCTTTCTGTCTTCATTGATGGTATTATGGTAGAAGTAGCAGAGGTAGCTTGTCCAGCATTATTCCTCACTCAGAATATCAAGGGCTTATCTTTCAATTTTACTTTATTTTCAATAGATATTGAGCTCTCTTCCATTTACTAAAGTTGCTCTTCACAGGACAGAGTTGTCACTTTTCTGATATTCACTAAAAATCTCAATGCCTGTCAGCTGCAGGACTCCCATGTTGGCTCTACACCAAACTCTGGCCCTAGCCCAGAGTTTCTCTCACCAAAAAGATCTTTTGGAAGGGATGATAGGAGACAGACTTTGGGGCAATGTCCACCTAAGGTGAAACCCAATAGGCTGGGCTATATTTGAAAGTGTCCTATAAAGATGAGATGTACCTCTGCAAACTGGCATTAAACAAGAAATATACTAAAGCATCTTCAGATATTACATCACAGCAACCTATTAGTATGCCTTGATGTATAAAAAACTATCTTTTATGATTGTGTTAGCTCTTTCAGGTTACCATCACACAATTCAAACATCCTATTAACAGACAGGTTACTCTATGTGGCAGTCGAAACAGTTTTAAATTGCCAGTCTACATTTAACCACATATTTTGATACCATTAGATTTTATTAGAACAGAACAACTGAAAGAGAAATATTACTTCCAGAAGTGATGGGTCTAAATATTGGATTTGTGGGGTGGCCTGCGGCAGGAAGGAATGATGAATCTGAACCCATGTTATCAGAAGGCTAATTTATTATTTTATGATACTATATTAAAGAATACTAAACTCAACTGTACTAAAGAATACAGAAAGGATACTTACAGAAGGTTAAAAAGATAATAATGAAAACTTGTGACTCTTTCCAGAGCCCTGACACAGCTTGGCCCTGATTGGCCAAAGAGTGAAAACAACTCACATGAATCCAATGGAACAATCACCTGTGGGTAAACAATCTCCAAACACATTCCACATGAGCACAACACAGGAGAAGCAAATGAGATAAGAATTGTTTTATTTTATTATAAATTATTATTTATAATTTATAATAAATAAATTATAAAAAATTATTTATTTATTTATTTGTAACTAATAAATATGACTACTACCCACCAGTCCCACCCATGCCCAATGGGCAAAATCCACCAGAAGAGAATCCATAATGATCCAGCATTTAACAAACCTATGCTGAATTACAGGGGGAAAAGAAAACCCAACAAAATGTACATTTAGAGATCCCTTAGAACATGGAAAGCAAACACAGGTGGCATAAAAATGCATAGGATTCCTCTGGTGTGAGTAAGAGGAATTAGCCTCTCTGGTTCTCACTTTGCTCAGGAGTTGGCTCAAAGAATACCATAAAATTATGAATAAGTGCAGAGACCATTTCTGAAGCTCACCAAGAGGCGGGCTGGCTTCATAAAAAACTGAGCAAAGACACACTCTTTTAGCAAAGCAAAACATCTTCCTCAAAACCTCACCCAGGCTACAGCCCTGGCGGCACTGAATCCCTGCTCAGCACCCAAACTAAGCTGCTGCTCTCCTCCACTCCCCATGCAGAGCAGCACAACCTTCCCAGCACCCAAACTGCTCAGCATTCCAGCTTGGATGTTACCTGGGACAGCACCTACAAAAAGCTGTTTGCTCCTGACTTTTTGTTAACTTGGTTTCAAAATGCAGTCCCATTATATTTGCACATCTAATAGTTAAATACTCTTCAGTTTTGGATTCGAAAAATATTTTTCAGGTATTTAATGCTTAACACAAATTTAAGAATAAAATTGTATACACTTCACTATCCTAATAAGCGCAAAAATATTCTTTGGAAGATTACAGAATTAATAAGGAAAATGTTATGAGTTCCATAAAAAGAGCATTTAATTCTGCATAGCTGTATCCCTGTAGGCAGGTAGGAATTGCAGCACTGGCTGCATGCTCCCTCCATTCTGCCTGAGGGATTCTCATGTTACAAACAGCATTCCAAAAGCCTTGGCCCTCCTGCCTCTCAACCACTGCTGAATACCTCTTTGTTTTTCATAGCCAGGGAAAGCAGTTTCTTTTTAAAGTAACCAGGCTCTCTGAATTAGGAGATGGGTCTTCATGAGTACAAAGAAGTGTAAGAATGTTTGCATTGCTATTTTAAAAAGAAAAATGAACATTTTTCAGATATGCATTTTTCAGGATAAATAAAATTTTCACATTTCCACACAGGGAGAGATTTGTAAAGGGCTCCTGTATTCACATGGGCACTCCAGTAAAGCAGCAGGTTTTAAAGGAGTAACAGTGCTCCTCACTGCTACTACATCTCTTCTGCAAAGCACCTCACTATTATACAGCTTTTCCCTTCTTCATCTGTTACAGATTCTCTTTGGAAACAGAATTTTTTTTCTGCTTCACCTTCTATTTACATTACAAAGAGCAGCACCCAAGCATAAAGTCTTTGGTTTTAGATTCATTATTATGATTCAAGCAGTATGATACCTTAGGAGCAAGACTTTGTCACAGAAATAATTTCAGGTAAGATCCTTATAAAAGCTAAACTTAGAAAAACTTAATCACCAATCTTCCAAAATATAATCAGGAAAACTTAATCAACTCTGTGTGCCATGTTAAAACAAGCACAGAGGGAAACATTTTAATTAAAGAACTTGAATATTCAAATTCGTCATAGATCTTTGCAGAAAAGTGGGGAAAAACCCAGCAAAATTACTGTTCTTAGTTAAGACCCCAAGGACATAAAATAAACAATATTTAACAGAGCTCAATTTTCATTTATCTTTGAAATAATGAATACTAGAATAATAATTAAATGTCCTAAAGATTTCCATGGTATCTGGTAAAAGCAATATAATGAATTTCCTAGTAAATTTTGATTCCTTAACAGTAGGTATGTTGACTTGAAATAACTTTTGAATAAAAGTCTCATTTTCCTGCTTGTATATCCACCATCCTTGTGTGCCATGGGGTTCTGGCTCAAGGACCTGCTGCAGCTCTGCTACCCCAAAATCCCTAGACATTGCCTTAAACTGTGCAGTTTTGCTCCGTTCTGCAGGTCAGGGCAGTCAATAGATAGATTAATGTGACTCAACAGTGTCAGGATTCCACTGCTTATTTAGGCCCACATATTATTGTTTCCTGGCACACAATAACAAACTGTAATGAAAGCAGTTATGGGCAGAAGGTTGGGAGGCAGACTCCAAACTATAAATTGCTTTCCATGCTGGTCTATACCACTTCCAGCAGAAGAAACAGGGTTCATACTTAATGTTTCTTTTTTCTGAAGCCTCAGTTATTTTACAAATGGCAATTTCAGAACAGATATTATTATGTGTTCCCTATCAATAAAGATCTACAGTACAAGAGGAACTGACAAGCCTGCTTGCTGACTTACAAAGCACTCAGGGCAGCACACAAACAGGCAGCAGTCAAACAGAATGAAAGACCTGAGGCCATTTTCATGAAGGAACACTCGAGAAATCAGTGAAAAGACCACTAAGCTTCCATGAGGATTTTCAAGTACATCAGTGAAACGGCACTGTATTTCTATAGCTTTATTCTCCTTAGATCTCCATCACCAACAATTCTTTGTTCTAATAAAACCTACAATAGGTGTTATGGTTCAACCCAGCCAAGCACCACACAGCCTCTTCCTCACTGCCCCACCAATGAGAGCAGCAGGAGAATCAGGAGGGTAAAAACTAGAAAATACATGGATTGAGATAAAGACAGCTTAATAGGGATCTGGGGATTTCTGCTGGTCACAGTGACCCTGAGATATGCACAAGTCTCTTTTCCCAGCCCTGCAATTGAAGAAGCAGTCAGGATTCTTTAGCTGTGGTTTTCAAGGTTGTTTATTAATTCTTATCGATAAAATTCTTTCTCTGACCTGCTGAGGCCTGTCCAGCAGGTCAGACAGAGGCACACTGACCACCCTTGGGGCAGTGTTACCTTTTTACACTAAGAACTACAAGTACACTGTTTACCATAACTTCCCAATACCTATCACCTATGTTAGACAGTGAGCTTCTACTCTAAACCAACCCAAAAGTGCCGGCATCACCCAGAAGATGGAGGCTAGGAAGAAGAAAGAAGGACAGACCATGCCCAAATTCCTCCATCTTGGGACCCCAAGCCCCCATTCTAAAAACCCCAAAAATCTATTTTTCACCCTGTGACAAACTATTATTCTACTTAAACTCTCTTATTTATTTATATATATATCTCCTCCTTCCCCCCTCTCATACCCTGAGCCTGATGCCCCATGGTCTGGAATACCCCTTTGGTCAGTGGGGTCCCCTGTCCCGGCTGTGTCCCCCACTCCCACCAGAGTGGCCATGTGAGAAGCAGAGCAGGCTCAGGGCAAGTAATTACAAAAACACCTCCACCTTGTCAACCCTGCATTCAGCACTAACCCAAAACACACCCTCATACCAGCCACTGTGAAGAAATGAACCCACCTAAGCCCAAAGTTGCACAATGGGGTGGCAAAGCCTGTGTCTGTATGGTCACACACCATGTGAGCCTTGTTCCCATTCTGTTTGTGTAGAATTTACGGTTGGTTTTCTTCCTCTAAACTGATAGTTATCACAGGAAAATACAAACAAAATGTGCTGCTCCTGATAGTAACCACCTACTGATCTTACAGCAAGAAAATGTTTCAGATTCTTTTTACCTAAGAACTCTTGTTGAGGTGTGAGAGAAAGCTTAATTAATACAGTTTATCAGCAAATGCATCTAGTGGTATTAAATTCTGCTACAAGTTTAAAACTGTAGTAAATGTAGGAAGAGCTCCCTTTCAGTTGTTATAGCACACTAATGGTCAGAAAGCAAATTTTAAAAGTGGAGAAGTTTGCATAATAGAATGCAAAAAAATAAGTTATTTACATAAAGTGTGAGAGAAAGTTCGTGTTTACAAGAATGTAAAGATGGAAGGCTTAGAAAAACTTAAAAAATCAGGGTGACAAACCTCTGTGGCAGAAGAGGAGCAGGTTTTTAATTACTTCTTAGCACACCAGTCCTGTGAGGCTGTAGACCAAAGATGGTTGTTCCTTTCTGAGCAGGTGGAACACTGAATGCTACACAGAAGACTGGAAATTCAGCCTGTAGAAAAATGGAGACTTCAACAGTTATTCCTGTTCAATTTAGGGAAAAGGTATCTAAAATTCAGAATTTCTTAAATGAAAATCTTGGGAAACAGATGTTTTGAAACATTCTATTTTGTTTCCACTCAGTGTGTAAGAAAAACTACAAACTTTCAGATCAGAAGTGCCAAAACAGGTTGCTTTATTCTTGACACCTCTTTTGACTTTCAGCTAAATGATATGTCAATGAAAGCAAAGTATTCCAGCTTTCGGCTGAGAAAGGCATTGTTAGGCAAAATAGTTATTTTCTTTTTTTTAGAAGACAGTTTTATTTCTATTTGGTTTAGTTGTCCTTGCTAAAAATCTTTTCTCTGTCATGTCCATGTTCGCTATTGGAAACAAGCTGAAAAACCTTAGGGTCTGACAACACAGAAAGGCTCTGTGCCAGGTGTCCTCAAAGGACTGCATTAATTTCTCTGTATTTATCAGTTTCTCTAGGTCTGGACTGAAGGCACCTGAGACAGTAATTCATGTTCAGACTCAGGTGTTTATTATTTCTTATCAGTGAAACAGTCTCACTGCTGTGAGCTCAGCAGCTTTTCATTAGAAGGCACAAAATGGCCAACAATCTCTTGGTACAAGGGCTTTTAAGACTAAACTATCCAATTAAGAACTGACACCTGGATTATTCCCCCTTTTAACCCAAAAACTGATCCCACAGAGCTGCAATGGGGACTTTTGTGCCCAATCACAAAATGCCACCCAAACCCATGGAGAAGAAGGAAGAAGAAGCATGAAGAAGAAACCCAGGATGACACCCTGTGCCCTCCATCTTGCTTCCATCCACAATGTACTAAAAACCCCAAAACCTCAATTTCTCACCCAGTGATACACCCACACTGCTCTCTGCAATCTATTTCACACTTTTGTGGATTCCAGTCTATCCTGAACTCTGGGAAACTTTCTCCATGGATGAGGGTCAGAGTCAGTGCTGCCCTGGGTTCAGGGCACCCAGAGCAGACAGGGAAATATTCCCTGTGTGCCCTGGGTTTCCACACTGATGTAACAGTAAAATGCCATCTCAGAAAGTGTATCTAAAATTATCACATTTTCTATTTCAAGCAGCTCAATTCTAAGTGAGTATAACTTATCATAGCTCCGTGGGAATTCTATATTAGCTGAAAATTCAGTTATTGAACAATAGAAATTCATATTAGAGCAGAAGAGATAGACTCAAATTCCATATATGCCTGAGAACACTGTTGGGTAGTAACAGTGCTGGCTTTTAATGCTGCCTTTCATCAGTAAAGCTAAGGAGAAAAAAACCCCAAAAACAATGAATGCCCCATGAAAAATTAGGAGAGAAGTATTTTATAAACCTTTGTTAGTTTAGCTGTTATTAGGCTATTGCCTAACGGCCCCATACTAATTTTATTGGCTCATAGCAGATATAATTTGAAAGTATTATGTTACCCACATAAACCATGCACATGGCTCAGAATGTCAGCCTAATCTGTCTGTGGGAAGCATAATGTATGGTTCCAGAACAGAGATGGTGGATATAAATTATGCAAGGTATTTTCTAATCCCCATAATATCTCAGTGAATGGGACAGTCATTATGTAACAAATGTCTCCTACACCTTCCTGACAGATGGGACATGAACATTATTGCTTTTCCCTGTTCCTTCAGGGCAGGTCACTCTCTGAGTTCACTACAGTAGTGTTGCCACTAATTCTAAAGGCTTCATCATTCATTCAGATTTCAGCATTTCATTGTGGAGGAAAAGCTACCATTTTCCTTTTTTCATATCAAGTTCAGTACCTTTTACCACAGGAGTGCCAAAAGAATAAGAAAGTCACCAAGATGAAGTCTACAACAGTGCATGTGATGAACAATTTTGTTGCTAATATAAAATGTCTACTTGCTTTTTCTTAAGCATTGCTTTTGAACCACTGTAAAACATTTCAAACATCTTAGTCTCCTATTTAAACAAGGACAGATTTGCAATCAGAGCCAGAAGTATAAATACCTGCACCAAGAGCACAACTGCTACAAACTTCCTGTATCACTCTACACAATTTGATTTCTCTGTGCTCCACTCAGCAGACTGACACCAACATCATCTACTTTCTTTAGAACTCAGTTAAAAGATACAATTTTTGGGCAATAACTCTTAATTGAGTGTGGGTTTCATTTAAATCAAGAATTCCACAATCCAAAACCATGTTTTGGCAGTAAAAACACTGCTTAAAAAAATTGGTAGGTCCAGAAGTACAGGCAGGCCTACAGACTAAGATTTTGTAAAATGCACTAAAAATAATACAAATAGCATGGCAATTCGTGAAACACTAAATTCCTGTTTTTACCATTACATATCATAATCTCTCTCCTCTCAACCAGTTGCTTCAGTTGGACCAAACCATTCTGGTCATGCTGCATGCATGTGACAGGCTCAGAAGGGAAGACTAAAAGAATCAACATTTCCAACCTTTGCACTGACAATTCCCACTACTAAACATGAAGTTAAATACAAAGAGAAATGAAAAACTAAGGTCTTTTCTAATATTTTTGGGAAAAAGTCCCTTCCAGACCTTGATCAGTAGCTGAACATTTTACCTCATGCACACGTGCAATGTTCTCTAAGCACTGAAGTCACAAACTTCAACATAAAGAGCAAAATTCCACTGTGACTGAAGTCTTGCAGACACAAGGATGCATCAGGATGTTACCATTGCATGTCACAGCTGCCAAGATGATGAAAAACCTTTGCATTTTAAGAAGCTCTGTATTTGAGGTTTATTTGGATATGCCTTTATGAAGGCTGAAGGAAAAAACTTCATCCCACACATGGGTTATTTCTCTGTAATTATAAGACAGGGGAAAAAATCTTTTACTTTCCATGTTTCTTTTTATCTATTATTTTAAAATGCTGTTGGAAGGAAATTTAAAAATTAACATAAGAGCAAATTAATATTCATGAGCACAGCAAGCCATTCTCCTTAGCTTCTGAGAACCCAAATACTTTTCAAGATGTCTCTTTTGCTAATACATACACATTTTTAAAATATGATTTCTGATTCAGCTAATCTATTTCTTAGGCCAACTCCATGGGATGTAGTTTGGCATTTTTCCTCACCTCCTATACCTTCCAAAAGGAGTAAGAATTCATCAGCTGTGGTCATCACATACTCAGTGATGAAGAAATAATATGCTGTCTTTTCTTCCAATTTATACTGCAAAAGTCAAGCTATATTTCTATAAATCATTGTCTTGATTTGATATTGCTTATAATTGGTTGAGTCTTCTCAAATAGCAATAAGCATGATAATGCAGTTATGGCATGTGATAGAGCTTTGCAAAGCAGATGTGAAAAGGACTGAACAAAGTTCATGGTAAAAGGCATTAGCAACCCATGAGTTCAAAGAATTGAGATCAGCATATCAGTTAAACTGCAGTGAAACAAAAACACATGCAAGTGTTTAGAGCTCGTGCTGTAGTACAGTGCACACATACCCAGAGAAGAGGGCCAGTTCACTGAAGCATTGCAAATCAAAATGCAATCACCTTCTTGTGCTTAAAGTGCTCTAGGAGGAACTGAAAGGTTAATAAGCAAAGTGGCTTTAATTGCTTTTTTCTAAATATCTGGACCCTAAAATAAACATACCTGCCCTTAAAAGCTCCATATTCCTAAATTCCTATAGTAAACATTTTCTGTTGGAATTTTCTATTCATGGAATTGGAGTATAAATAGGGATATAGTGTCTTTAATACATTGCAGACACCATACCCTTTTCAAATATCCCGAGTTTGCTGGAGGCTGTAATGACAACAGTGAAATATCTTAGACACCACTGGGAGCAATTTGTCAGGGCCATGCACAGGGCCCAGTATTCTCCTCGAGGAATTAGTAGCAAGTGCATGCTCACCATTACCTGAGAGTTACTGCAGTAATTCCAGTCTCAACCAGCTGTCCCGTGACTAGTGGAGTGTGCACATACAGACTTTTGGATAATGCACCTTCTTAAACTGCTCCTATTAGTCCTTTACCATTTATTTCATGTTTCCAAAAGTCTTGAACTGGCAGTGTCAGCAACACATTTTGACATCACTGAACACAGAAAAGAATTATTTAAGTAATTTTTCTCCTTCCCAATTGAAAAGGAATGAAAACTGTCATATGTAGAAAGTCATAGGACAAAGATAAAATCTTAGAGGGCTTGACATAGATGCAAGGTGTGAAGATGAGAATTTTATGTTACTGGAATTAACACCATAGGAATCACCCCTCAGTCACTTAAACAATTTTTTTTCACATAACAAATTTCTTTCATAGGAATGGATGGTCCTACACATTTGTATGGTCTTCAGAAAATAAGTCCAGTGTTTCTTCTCGGCAGGGATACTGTCTGTTACACCTCACACCAAAATCCATGCCCTACCCAGCTCAGCTACAGCCAGTGCCACAAATCCAATCACACTCAAAAGGAAATAGCATTAAGTGTGATCCAGATGAAACCTTTCATAGGTTTATTGAACAATGACCACACCAAAACGTTACAACTGCAGTTTTGTCATTATGAGCCACGGGCTCCACGCTACACTCCTATGTTCTACACCATGCTCACTGCCACAGAGCTGTGAAACAACACCCAGATTTCACTGTGGGGAAGTGCACACCTGCCCTTTCCTTTTTCTTCCTTGTTTTTTCCTTCCCAGGCCATATGTTTGGTCCTACTAGTCAAAAAACTTTTGCATGAAATAAAAAAGCGCATTTTAGGAACACACAAAGTCTCTGCAAAGGATTGCAAGTAAGCAATGAAAACCACAAAAGGTGCTGATAAATTATTCCATTAACTTGACAATCTTATTACAGAAAACAGAATCTTTCTTTTAATTGTTTCAAGTTTTCATTTTCTGCTACTGGATCTTATTTGTGCTTTTTGGGTTAAATAATAGTTTGAGGTACTGTTTGCAGGTGGAGGGTGTTGTCTCCTTACTGAATTTTGACTCATTTAAAAATAGGGGAAAGTTCTTGTCTACTTCAGCAGTACTAAGAAATTCCTTCCATTACATTCTAGAAATTATTTTCTGCATTATGGTCATCCTACTGTTCCCTTGATGCATATTATCTTTGAAGTTGAACAGGATTTTGTACACATTTATGAAGAATAAAAGGGAAATTGTTTTTGCTCCATTAGGGAGAAAGCAAACCTCTTCAAAAAAAGCAAAACACTGGCAAATTGGAGGTGAATTCAGTGCTCAAACTACTTTGAAGCAAATAAGTGATGGGTCAGATTATTTCACTGCTATAATAAAAAAATGCCATCAAACGTGTGTAGAAGATCTAGACATTAATTAAATTATGACATTTGCTTGCATATCACTTCCAATGCCTGAAGATCCCTGCATGGCTGGGAAGACCCTTAGTTTCCTATGTACACTTTATATTTTTGCCCTAAAACCAAAGCTTGAACAATGCAAATTGTAAAATACTTGAAGTCAGCGACTTTCACCTCCACAGTAAGAATGATGAGCCTGTGAGAAACAACAGTACACAATTTTTTGTCAATAGCACAATGATTTAAAAGCCTTTTCTCCAGGGCATGGCATCTTTTCCCAGCTGAAAGGGCAAGCTGAGGCTATTGCAGTGTTAAGCAGCTGATGAATGACCTTGTTGTCACACGTGTTTTAGGGATTGATCATGCCCAATTAATTCCTAGAAGAAATCAATTGTTCTTACCTAGCTCATTTACATTAATAAGAAAATACTAATGACTCCACTGCCTATAAGTATTGGAAAGAGAGGCTGCATTCACATTTCAGCCTACTGCTCTTTAAAGAGGATTCATTATCTCCTCCTGTGAGAGCAAAGCAAATAGAATTTTTTCCCCCAGTCATTCAGCATTTAAACCAAGTCTTTATCTAGGTATTTAACTAATTTAATCATATAGCAAATAGTCTTGCATTGTTGGCTTATTTGTATGGGTCCACTATTTATTATGCATGATAGAAAGCACATGATAATTTTCTTCCATTGCTAACTTTATTTTGAGAGAAGAACTATGCACAGGAACTCAAGACCATAATAATGATTTCCTGTTCTGAGTCCAACACGCCATGAGAGGAACAACGATACAAATGTGCAGGTAAAAGCAGTACATATTTCATTACTGGAAATTATCCTTAGGAAAACATTCAGACAATCTTTGTGGTGGGATTTAAAACTCATGACAATTGCCAAAAGTCTAGATAGAGCTTTATCACATGCTGGGATTAGTTTGTTTGCGAGCTCCATGCTATGAATAGCCCATGTCTGAGCAATCATCCTGAACATCCCTCCCAAAGGAAGAAATATAATAGGAAGGTGCAGCTCAAGACAAGATTCAGAATTTGATTGCTGCATTTTCTGTTCAGTGCACACTGCTATGATTTCTGGAAAAATGTACTAGTTAAGTGTTACAGTAAATTGATCACATAATACTATGGAATTTATCACGTAATAGAAAAGGAATTTAAGAGCAGCATACCTAATATTATTAATAAAGTGGGCTTGTGGATAGAGACAGAGGATATGGTTTATATTATTACCTGCTCCTAGACTACATTAAAGAGCCAGTAAAATTAGAATTGCAAGGACAAAATGAACTTTCAAGAGGACTTTTCAACTGGAAACTTCTGACTGCTTAACTTCTGACAACAGTGGGTGTTTACTCCCTGCATCTCTTCTGCTTCTAGCAATGACCCTTGAGCTTGGATTCTCTCACTGGATCACAAGTCCAAGCATATCTGTGTAGAGAGGCTCTGCTGCCACCCTCTGTGGTATCTGAGTTGAATCAAAATACTTACTATAAATAAAATGCCAACCACTCTAAAGATCTAGGGACACAAATATCCAGTTGTGAAAGAACTGACACAATGGGAAATTACTGGCACATAATAAAATATTTATAATAAATCAGTAACTCTAAGGTACTGGCACACAAGGAATTAAAGGATAAATTGAATTATCTTTGTAGGCTACCTCTGAGAAATTATCAAAGAGAATGCACCTTAACTGTGTGCTTATCTCTGGTCTAGCTCATTGATACAATCATTTTTTTATCCTGGAACTTTTTAAAAAGAAATACATAGGGGAGAACAAACATGCAATTTTTTCCAGGTTGTCCAGCACCTCTTAACCTGGAATCCATCACTAAGGGGTATAAATTAATAAAGAAGGATATGTTTGATTAATTCCTCATGAGACAGATACAACACTGAGAGCAAACTGGCTGTGAGAAGGATTTCTATTAATTATTACCTGATAAAGGCTAGTTTTCCAGACCATACTTGTGATTATCTAACTCTATTTTATACCAGGGCAGATATAATGCTGTTCCTTTGGTCTCACCTCTGAGACCAGCCCCTATTTAAATAAACATTTGCCTACCCTGCACAACATTTCTCATTCAGTACCTTGACATTATTCCAGTTACACCACTGATCAATGTGGTCATTTGGGCACACAGAGGATGAGTGCTTTAGAACAACTGCCAATATTAAATCAAAGCCCTTCTGACTTTTTATCACAAAACTAATGCTGTTTCCAGCAAGGCCATTCAGTTCTGGTGAAATGCAAATCTACCCTTTCTCAATGGGTCCTCAAAAGTCAGCAGCCTTCCACCTTTTCTCCTCACCCTTTCCACTTGCATTTTATTTACTTTTCTGCAATGCTGCCCAATAAATAAATAAGCTACTCAAGTACAGGGTGCCTATGCTACTGCTGTTTGTTGTATTCTGAATGGCAATGATGTGCCTTTGCTGGCACTCTGCAATGGGTCACTCATCCAAACTCTTCACCAGGAATAGAATTCAGCTTTAAACCTTCTGTTTTTCAGAAACAGCAGAACTAAAATTAGCCACACAACTTCAACTTTCTAGTTAAAAGGTATCTGACAATGTTACTTCCATGTGATTAAAATATTAGTCTGCCTTCATGACCTAATAAATATTTTCTTACACATGAAAAGAAAAAAAAATCGTCCTTTATGCTCACTGAAAAGAACATTAGACCCTTATTCACCTATTTGGGAAAGGGCTGGGGGAAAGAAACCTTGTGTGCAAAAAAAAAATTCCTGCCCATGCATTGTGACCATCAGGCTTGCATATTCACCTGAATAATAACAATTTGCTAACATTGTTTTCATAAATTAACCATTTATTCTACATTATTTATCTTTATTCTAGTATCTGCATACATACTGCAAAATACTAGAATATATAATTTGCTTTCTTCTAGATTTTGCTTATTACAAGGGAACAAACACTTCACAAGAAAAATAAGAAAAAGAGGCAACTTTGTATCCAGACATCTCATAGTATGTCACTTGCACAGCTGCAATTCTGTTTGTCAAGGGGTAAATTGCTTTTTCTTTCTTGGGGGAAGAAAAATCAAATATCAATAGCAGGAAAATGTCTTAGCTGTTAATTGGGCAAGCAAGATCCTCTTGATACCTTCCACAATCCTTACCAATCCTCTAAAACACAAGCATAGCAGTTTCTTCAATCATCATTTAATAAAGAGCAGAGATCTGCTTCTCCTTATTAAGGGAAAAAAAAAAGAAAAAGGAGGAAGGTGACTGTGGAAGAGGCCTTAGCCTGTTATTGACAGTTATCTTGCTTCTCATGATAGTTGAGATTGTCAAGACTTTGCACACATCAGCTGCAAATATATAAAAGGAGGAGGTTCCTTTCCTGTTTATACTTTTATTAAAAATGGAGTTCCAGAAAAAATTCATCATTCCCACAGCTACCTGGAGAACTCCACAAGCACGCTGAAATAACAGGGAATGCGCACCAGTGTGTTTGTGCAACGAATACCATATGGATTTTGGAATTTGGTAATCAGAGATCTGGCCTCTCTTTATAATGTATTTGGGACAGACTGGAACATTTCTGTGTAATTGCTATAACCAGGTGCTTTTGTCTCACTGAGGTTAAAGTACCTTTTACTATCCCTGTTTCTTAAGGAAGACAGAATTGGAAATCAGTGCATAAGGTTTATACTGGCCTGGCTCTTGCCTGTCCATGCCCATGATTATTTATTTACTTTCTAAATAAAGTCACTGATGAGCCTATTACTTCCTAGCTATGCCAGTAAAAGATTCTGTAGTTGCACTTAGTTAGGTGTAATAAACATTACTTGAAAGAAAGACATATGCCTTCATGAACTGAATTTTATTACACAAAGCTTGTTTATCAAAAGGAAGATTTGAAATACTGCAAGAAGAAACTCCCTACAAGGATCTGATTTATTCTAGAAATAGTTAAAATTTATAGTGAACATTCTTAGAATAATTAGGAAACATATCTAACCTGACTTAGCAAAACTAAGACTGAACCCTCATTGAAATTTGTCCCAGAGATTCAGATACCTGGGAACAGTAGGTTTTAATAGCTGAAGTTTGGTTTGATGGTACAACATTTGCAAGGTTATTGCAATATTTTTTAATCACCCTTAATGTATATCAGGGGAGAAGCAAATAACTTTGTCCAGCATCTTTGGGTATATTATTCATCAGGAGCCTCTGATAGCAGAAAGTATTCTAGCAGACACAAAATCTTATGCCTGTTAAAAGCTTTAAGAGCAAGCTCAAGTGCAGAGTTTCCACACCAAATGCCAAAACTACATAACACAGGGAACTGTGGCTAGACAACATAAATTCAAACTTCATGCTTTACACTTCTAAGCAGTTTTAAGCACTGACAGATTTCAGACCATTTTTTAGACAGATTTCTCTTTTTTTGATACCACAGGAATACTGACTCAGTCAGCAGGTCCACTGACATTGGTGCCTTTTAAGACTGACCACAAGTTCCAGAAGGGGCAACAACTCCATGTAAGACAGAGCCAGACAAGTGCCACAGTTTTAGAGTATGTTCATCCACACATCTCCATAACTTGTCTCACTGATGTCACATAGCAAGGAATGCAAAGAAAAGTTGTATTTTGGATAGATTAGTAGCATGCCCTCCTAACTACATAAAGGCTGCTAACCCCTAAGTATCTCTTCTGTTTCAGAATAGGTGAAGAATAAGAACTTATTTATGTCTGTAATTACTTCCATACAAGTTCAAATAAGCATCACTTCTTTCCTCAGATAAACAATATTCAATCCTTGCACTAACTGCTTCCATTTTAAAAACCAGTTTATTCTTCCCACCTTAGTTCTGCCATTCAGAAATATCTACCATAGTTATATAGACTATTTCCTGTCATAAGACAGGCTACTACTCTAATTCACTTCAATGCAGTTTATACATTTAATAACTTGTTTGCTGTCTTTAAGCTGATAAGCAAAAGTGAAGAATCTTCTAACCCCTCCTACAAGGCTTTTGCAACAAAAGAAAGAGATGTCTCAATTGATCTTGAAACTGTAGGAATATGGTCTACAGGAACTCTGACAGGTCCTCCATACAAAAGATTAATGAGTAACTCTTTTGGCAGTAGTTCCATACGTTTGCCTCATCTTCCTTGACTATTCTCTTTTTACAGTGCTCACTTTTGGTAATACTAGTTCACAGAGCTGAATACACACATTACTTCTGCATTACAGTACTCATTCCAATGAAAGTGGAAAGGTAGAAACTACTCTGTTCCTAACAGAAACAGGTAAGACATTAAATAACGAAGGGGGGAAATATTATATATACTGTATATTTTACACATACAATTATTTAATATTTTGTATAAATATATAGACATAGTTATATATATATATATATAATACATATTATATATACATGTAATGAAAAAGTTTACTGTTCACTCACTTTTCTGCTTCACAAAGCAAGGAATGGAAATGGGAAGAAAACCACACAGAACGTCCTACACTTCACCTCACTTTTCTTAGGAAATACCTGGATATTATCAAATAATATAGCAACTAATAAAGACCTTTATTTTAGAACTTTTCAAGAAGCTTTCCAGTTGGCCTCCTCTCACTTTCTTCACTGACCCTGGGGCTAAGTCACGTGCAAGAGCTGTGGAAGCATTGACATGGCGTGGCCACCAGAGCAGACAGCCCAATGGAGACAATCACTACTAAAGGAACCCTGAATTTGTGGTTTTCACATTTGAAGCTCCACCCTCCCTTTGAACTTTTGCTCAGCCTCCAACATTTAGAAAAATTACTACCGTGACCATATCAGCATTGTCATATTTTTTAAACACAAAACTACCCCATATTTGAAACAGAATGGATTTTCTTCATTTTATTAGATAATTAATCAGCAAGTACGGAAAAGGAAGACATTTTCTGTGTTGACCAGAAATGACAGCACAACCACAAGAAAACACCAGGCCTCCCTGAAAGATTTCAGAACCAGATGCAGTCAGAATCATTGTGATCAGCAGCCACAGTAACATTTGGTTTTCAACGAAGTGAGGAGTAGCTGTCTGGCCTTTCACACCAAATAAAGTTAACCAGATTTACTTGATTTTTTAAGTTTCTTTGTTGCTTTTGTGTCCATGCATGAGTAGCCTATTTCCATCAGTAAGTCAGTCCACACACTTAGGCCACGGACTCTGAAGTCTCCATCTTGTGTCCTCAGGAGTTCCAAGGCAGCTTGGGTCTGTTCTTTGAGCGGCGTGGATCCCTGACAGAGGCAGATGAAGTGCTCCCTTAATTCCTCCCAGGACAATTCAGCTTTCTCAAGGCAACTTCTGACCCACTGTCCCTGCAAGGGGTCATAGTGCAAGCATCTTCCCCAGCCTGTTAAGAGGTCCAAATAAGATCTACATAACTGGGAGTAGTGACCAGCCAGGAAGGCGAGATGGGAACAAGGGATGCAAAGGCAGAAGGCAGAAAATCGTTCCTGGTTGCCCAGCAGCCAGGAAAGCAGGAGCCCGGCGGTGCATTCCTCTCCTGCAGCACTCTCCTGGTACCCCCCTGGGCTGCTGCTCCCATCCCCATCCCCATCCCTATCCCCGGCCTGCTCAGCGCCATGGCCTTGCTTGAGCAGAACCAGCGCCGCCGCCACCACCCCGAAGGCGCGGGGCTGGGGCAGCAGCTCCAGAGCCCCGCACAACCAGGGCAGCTGCCCCTCCTGAGCCCCGCAGAGCCGCCCCGCGGCCTCCCCGGCCTGCAGCCCCTCCTGAGCCCCGCAGAGCCGCCCCGCGGCCTCCCCGGCCTGCAGCCCCTCCTGAGCCCCGCAGAGCCGCCCCGCGGCCTCCCCAGCCTCCTGCCGCAGCCTGCTCAGCAGCAGCCGCGCCTCCACCTGCAGCTGCGGCTCGGGCCCGGGGCCGCGGCGGGGCAAGGCCAGCAGGCGGGCAGCGGCCTTGCGGCGGGCCAGCAGCCCCAGCCCGCGGGGGTCGGAGGCAGGCCCCGCGGCGGGAGGCTGCAGCAGGCTGCGGAGCAGGCGGCGGCAGGCGGCGGGCGGCAGAGCGCGGTTCTCCAGCAGCGCCAGCCCCAGCAGCTGCGGGCAGCGGCCCAGCGCGGGGAAGCCGAGCAGAGGGCACGGCTGGGAGCGGCGCAGCCGCCGCCCGAGGGCCTCCCGGAGCTGGGGACGGGCACGGAACCGGTCATGGAGGTGCTGGAAATAGCGGGCCCACTCCAGAGCCCTGTCCAGCGTGAGGCCGTCCCAGTCCCGCACCAGCGCGGAGCGGGACACGGCCAGGAGCGCGGGCAGCTGCTCCACCTGCCCCAGTACGGCCTCCATGGAGCAGGCTTGGCGCTGCCGGTTTGAGCGCGGGGCCGAGCCCGGCCCGAGGGCTGGCGTGTGCAGCTCGATTGGCCGGGCGGGGTGTCAGTCGGTGCGGATCGCTGCTGGCAGCGGAGCCGTCACTCGACTTCCGGCCGATTACCCAACCCGGAGCGGGAAATTGAATTAAAATGATAAAAACCGACCACGACTTTTTCTTTCTTTCTTCCTTTCCTTTCCCTTTCCCTTTCCCTTTCCCTTTCCCTTTCCCTTTCCCTTTCCCTTTCCCTTTCCCTTTCCTTCCTTTTTTTTTTTTTTTAAGTAGATCATTTTGCTCTATACCCTTCGCCATCTTCACTGCCCTCCTAAAGCTACTCTGCAGTAGCTTTATTTCTTTATTATATCGTGTCGCCCAAACCACACACAGGATGCGAGGTGAGGGCACAGCAGAGCAGAGCAGGACAATCACTAACCCTAACCCTCTTTGTGCTGAGAGGCACAGAACGATATGTACCATGGTATTCCTATATTCCTGACCATCCCCTGCGGGGGTACCAGTTGTGGGTTTCTCTGAGTCTGGACTGAAGGCACTTGAGAGAGCAATTCGTGTGAGGCAGAGAGTTAGTATTGGGGAAAGGGCTAGGAAAGGCAAAGTTCATGTTAAGAGATACAGTAAGAACACAGAGATGGGGCAGGCAGAGTGGTGAGTGGATTTCCAGATAGCACTTTGTGCACTGTGCTTTCCTGCTTGATTACTTTTTTAAAAAGGACCCCAAAGTTTATTTTTAGGCTTCACAAAGGTCTTTGGTTGCTTGATATCAACCTGCTTCCTCTACTAATGATGCTTGTAGGAGTCTCTCATACTGTTTCATGGTGTGTTTGGATGTGTATTTCATGTTATGTAAACTATAGAGTCTATTTTTACCTAACAAGAAGTGAAACTCACAATGATACCTTAAAGAAAATCATACAGAAGAATGATCACTTCATTACACTGTCTGAAAAAATAACCTTTGTTATGTCTTATTTAAACACAAAGACGAAAATAGAAGAGAGAACAGTCTATCTTAAATGCTAGGCCAGAGCACAGATTTACAATCACACCATATTGCATTGCTCAGATGTCTGCTGTATTCTTCTTCTGAGTAGATGTGATAGTATGAACAGGGGTGGCCAGTGTTTCTTGTGTTGTAGCTTTTGTTTCTGTTTTGTTGTTCTATTTGGTTTTCCCCAATAAAGTCTATTGTGTAATTTTTTATTTAATCTCTAAAACGAGCATTAAAATAAGTGTTTTGAGGGTATTCATCTATGGTTGTGCTAAGCTATAGTAAATGTTCCTCCATTACAGCTTTTGATTGATAATATACATGGCAAAGAAGGTTGATGAGGAAGTAAGAGATGTGTCTGCTAGATACAAAAATCTGGGAAGTCACTTTCTCAGCTCCCTGAAAACAAGCTCACTTTTCAGTGAAGCACTCCAAAGCAGTTTCACAAGCCTTGCATTTAATATGAATTACTGTGCTGTTTTATCTGAGCTGAGAAGTCAAGTAAAAGATTCATAGGAAGTTTTATGGAACTAGTGAGTTTCTTCACTCTGCTTATGGAGCCAGTAAAATTCACCCTGGCAGGAAATATCAGTTTTGAAGCAAAATTGGTCAAGGTAGCCAGAAGTCTGGATTTCATTGCTATATTTTCCTTCCTCTCAGAAGTCATGCTGGCTATAAAATGGTTATACTATTTCTCCTGAACAGAAATTCAGGACATTGTTTACTCATTCCAACTGGCATTATAAAACTCCAAAATGATCTTTCCTTAGATAAGAGGGTGTTATTCTAAATTATAAAAATTAATACATTGAGAGAGGGATGTATAATCATCTTCTATATTTCTGCCACTAATATTCACTTTCTAACTGTAAGGAGATTTGTTTTGCTGCCTCAAATTGTGTGTCAGGCACAAGTCTGCCATACTTTATTATTTCTCATGTAGTGAAGACTTTAAACTTGTGAACCATTCTTGTAGAATTTCTTTCTATTTCTGCAACAAACTCTGTGGAAAACTGAGGTTATTAGTCAAGCCACTACCTGGCAGACTGTTATCACCCCTTCCATATCTTCTGTTGAGTACTTGGTACTTAGATTTATTTTTTTTGTGTGTCAATGTAATCTCTCAGTATCTAAAAAAAAATTATATAATATATATATATAATATATATTATATTATATTAGATATTATAATATATATAATGTTAAAATATTAAAATATATATTAAATATATTAAATTTATATATATAATTATATATATTATTTTATATATAATATACATAACATATCACTGAGACAGCCTAAACCTCGCTCTAATTTACCTATGTCTGGCTATACCAAAAGTGAATTTTTTTGTATAAAAAGGCAGATTTTGCTATCTAGCTCTATTTCTCATTTTGATACTATGAGTCAGAACCATACTAGCAAAACTACTAAACTAGGGGTAGAGCTCTTCAGTATCATAAACATAAATGTAGTTGGGTGGCAAATTAAGTCACCTTTTTCTATGTGAATAATCAAGTAAAAGTGAAGTTAGTACAGACATTCTAAGTTCCCTTGCACCACATGAGCCTTGTTAAATGATCATGTATGCACTCCAAAACCAGTTGCAGTTGCTATGTGTGTATTAGCTGCTGTCACTGTCATATCTTCTGAAAAATCCCCTTGCCCAGGATTCTTCTCCTGGGAAGCTGGGAAGCCTCAGAGAAAAAGGAAAAACAATATTATCTCATTCTTCTGTCCTGTGTTTTGCTGCTTTGGAACGTGGTTGGTGATTGTTTATCCAAGATGTGAATTGTTTTAACTTAATGACCAATCACCATCCAGCTGTGTTGGGACTCAGACGAGTCCGTCACAAATTTTTAATTGGTATCTAGTTAAGCTTTCTGTCTGTATCCTTTCTGTATTCTTTAGTATAGTATTCTTTTATATAATATAATATCATAAAATAATAAATTAGCTTTCTGAGAACATGGAGTCAGAGTCTCAATTCCTCCTTCATCCTGGGGACCCAGCAAATGCCACAAGCTACAAGTAGTTTTGCCTGAGGTTGTTTGAGTTAATACATTTTTAACTTATATTTGCTGTGGGATAAGAGCATCATTCACGTTGCTCAGCTGAGGAATGGTAAAGCAGAGCTGTGTGCTTTGGTCACTTGCCTTTGTGGTGCCATTTAGAGGGATTTAATTTGCTGGCTGTTGTGGTGGTGGGCTTGGTAGGTCAGAGCGTGCCAAGAACACTCTTATCTACTTATCTCAAGTACTTTTCTAATAGGATCAGGTGCACAAATTCATCCATTCTTCCAGCTTGACCCCAACCCCCCTTTTTTGGGTACATGTTAAGAACTGTCTTAAAGACAGTCTTAAAGAGCTGTCTGTTTTAGAGATTATCTTATCAGAGTCCTCTGAAAATAATATTCCATAAAACTTGAGTCATAAAGGCTGGTTATGGCTAAAGGTTTGGAGTTTTCATGTGTAATACTTTAATACTTGTATAAAGTGAAGCATACTCAGACTAAGCTTATCATCACAGGTTTAGTCAAAGTCTCTGTAAGAGTATTGGAAGAAAAAAAAAAAGAATGTTTAATAATAACAACTGAAGATTCTTTCCTGCTTGTAGATTCTGCATATTTCCATGACACTGAAGTTGCTGTCATGCACAAGACTTCAGGGAGATCTCATAAACACATTTTCATGTAGTATTTGGTTATTTCATTTGCATAAAAAGATATATAAAACTCTATGCAAGACAACTATGTATAGAGCCATTTATATGTATGTCCAGGTTCTATTAACAGAAATCATTTGGATTATTCACTTTCATTGCCTTAATATCCTGAAAACATCTCAAAATTGTCATATACCACTCCTTTGCTCCTCTATACAATGTCCTTACAATTAATATGTCTGTGAGCTACACTAAAACACATGTATGCACATGCTGGGTAGACATTTCTTTTTTTGAGTGTTAAGGCTTTTACGTATCTGTTGTTTCCATTTTCATGTCTCCAAAGCTTTTATGTGAATTTTTCCAGCACATTTCTCATTATTCTCTCAACTTTTACTCTACTGAATGGCTGCAGCTTCCAGACATATAACCTGAAAAGTCCTGGGAGAATTTACATAAAGACAATAAAACCAAGGAAATGGAAACCACAGAATGTATACGTAATTTTTTTTCAGTCTTTGCTGAGAAGCTCATTGGTTAATGTTTACAAACGAATCTGATTTTCCATTTTAACATCCTTTTCACTGTGAGGCAAATGTGGGAGACTGGGATGGTAAGAAACATTCTTGAAGCGAGGAGGAGCTTATATGTGAATCTCATTAAGGTTAAAAGATTTTACTTTTCTCCATCCTAAAATATCAAGAAGAATATCTCATTGAAAAAGTCATATAAATGTGTGAATCATGCAAATGTTAATGCAAAGCTTTGAAGGGATTTTTCTCCCTCTTTAAGAAAATTGTAAGGGTTTTTTTATTTGTTGGTTTATTTATGTAAACACATACAAAGGCATATTGGATTCTGTAATCCACACTCATATTGTCCTCTACAAACTCATACAGCCACTTCTAGGATCAATAGTTCAGTAAAACAATTTTGGTTTCTATTGAGAGCTGCTTGCTCATAGCAAGTTGTGTACCTGTCTCAAAAATGCCTCTAGCAGTTAAAGTTTTTTTCCCTAACTCCAGAGTTTTTAACTTAATGGTGTTCTTTAAGAAGCTTTTTTCCCCACTTTTTAACTGAAAACAAAGGTACTTAATTAGTAAAAAGGCCCAAAACCCAAAATGTTTTGGTGTTGTGGTTTCTCTAGCAGTTGGGTTACTGTATTTCATGTCAATTGCAGATTATTTTGGCTTACTTGACTCCTGGTCCATTGCACTTAAGGGTATGTGTAATGGCAAAGATTGGAGCTTTTGTACATTCCAAAATCTTGACAATATAGGTGACATGTGTAGCACAATATGCTGGTTCATAGCTGCTCTTGAAATGTTGCTATTGCCTTCCCCAATTACCAGAGTTCCCTTGTGCTTGCAGGAAAGAATAACCACGGGCTAAAAAAGGGCAGCAGAGATGAGATCTAGCACAAAGGATATGTGCATAAAACTGAGAGCCAGCAAAAGAGAATTCTTGTGCAGTTTGTACCTGTGGATGGGGTGATGGGTGAAGATGAATTCCTAGAACTAAAGAAAAAGTCTAAAAGAAAAGTCTGATTTAGTAAAGGGATTTTTTCTGTTGTTTTGTGGGGTTTTGTGGGTTTTTTGGTATAAAAAGGTAGCAGTATTAAACCTGGAAATAATAAAATTAATATTAATTCCATTTGTTATAACAAAAAGAGAAAAAACACTACTCTTAGTAGAAACTACTGTTGAAAGTATCATCATATCTCTTGGTATTTTTATTTTGAGAAAAATATATTGGTAACTTCATCAAGGAATAATTACTCTCTCAGAAATATACTTGTATTCTGTGCAGAGAAATAATTACATGAAACAATCAAAAATTATTGTGTCTGATTTTCTCTCTGTGAAATACTGATGCTCATCAGCATTTGAAAGAGTGTGAAGTTCTGTTAACTGACAACTCACAACCCTTGGGGGCTGGAATTGGTTCCCTTGCTTTTTGTAGAAAGAATTGGATCTAATAATTCTTAGAAAATGGACAATATGGATCAAATCTTCCAGACACAACTTGCTGATGATGAACTGCTCTAAACCACCTAAGGGATTTAGGCACCTTGCCACAATAGCAAGTCAATGGGAACCAGATGCATGAGGGCCTTGAGAGCCCTTGAACATTTCTGCATTAAGAGAGATGATTGTGTCCAAGTTGGGGATCCTCATTCACGTAGGGGAAGCATCCTGTGCATCTGGCAGCAGTCAGGATTTGTATGGGAAACCCAACAGTTTGTAATCTGGCTGTAGCTTGCCTAAATACTGCAGTGCATAGGTGCTATGAACTATAGTACAGAAGTGATTTATCCAAGGAAATAGTCCAGAACATTTCCATAGCAGTAATCTGAGTAATTCTTTAATCTCAGAATGCAGTTTGGTTCTATTTGCTTTGGTCTTTGCTATCAAAACAGTGAGTTCACCACAAATGAGAGGCTGGAATTTTCTACTAAATGAAATTATGAAATAAAATTACTCAGGCTAAGACCAAAATGTTCATTTACATAAAATCAGTATGGTTTATCTATTCTATTTAAAGGACTTGTGAAGGAAAAAAAGGTCATGTCAGTCCCTGTCCTATTGACAAAATTGAGATCCATGTCCTGGTTCAAAACTACCATTTCTCTTGCTGGTGTGCAGAGAACCAGAGAAGCCATGGAACTGGAAATGTAGAGACTGCCTGATAGGATGCAGTGAATCCTTAGGGAATAGGCTGATATTCAGAATAGAAAATGTTTATTTCTCCTTTTGCTTACCATATATTTGGGGTGTTTTGTTTATTTTTCTAGATTTCTAATAGCATTTTGTTCTTCCTAGTTTCCAAATCTTTGCTTTTACAGTTTTTGAAATCATTCCCATGGGAAAACTTTACAATGTGTGTCTTTAGGCTTCATAGCAAGCATGTAAAGTTCAAATTTTATATAAAAATTATTGTTTCTAGGTAATTTGTGCTGTGAGTAGATGCCTTTTGCCTGACTTGCTGCTATACCAATGCATCAGTGTCTCAGGTAACTTGAATTAACCCATACTTGGGAAGTACTGACAAAGATATTGGTGCAAAATATCAATATGGATCTTACTTAATTTTTAATTTTTTTACTAAATTACAAATAATAACTTCAGTCTTCTTCCAAGCATGTCTCAGTTATTATATTAATGAACATAAACACACATTTAATCCACAAGGTTTGGTCATGGATTTCCCACTAAATTTGTCTCCAAAGTCATTCAGCAGCCCCGTTCTTAACAGCTCACTGAACATACCCAGTGAGTTGTGACTGGTCTGCCACATTCAGCAAAATTAGTGGCATTGTACCATATCCAAGGGGAGGATAACTGGGAGACTCTTTAGCCTTTTATTGAATTTTTAAAGTATCTTTTCTTTGAAACCAATTCCAGACTCTCTTTCTCAAAAATTTACGTGTTGTGGGTCTGGCATTCTTTGTACCTGCTAAGGAGTGCAATTCTTTGTACTGTCACAGAAGTCCAACCTCTTGGTTTCATTCACATTTTTAAATTTGTTATGACCTGCCCTAGAAGACAAGGGCAGCCAATGTTCTTGTTAATATATCCCTTGGGGTGGATTAGAGTGAAACCACCCTGAATGATCAGGTTTATATATATATATATATTTGTGTGTGTGTGTAGGGTCTATTTTAGAACAATTTGAAAGGAGGTATCTAGCTGTATTGGCTATTATTGTCTATTGTAATATAGTAATAGAAAGATAACACTTCAAAACCTATAAAGGGAGAAAAGTGTAAGATAAGAAAGATACATAGTCACCACCCATGGATCAAGGTAGAAGGCAACCTATTTATTATTAGGTTAACAGTCTAGTTTTTATTATTGGAGTAATAAAAATTAAAGTAAGCCTAAGAACATTATAATTTTTATCTCTGTAGCAGATTCATATTACCAGTTATGCCATGATAGAACACTGCATCATTTTGTTTACCATACATTTTTTCTACAGATGAATATTTCACATCCATAGCTGTGAGGGTGGAAATAGAGGTTCTGATGATGGATTTAGACCCTAGCACTTGTGTTTATCACAACACTGCAGTATTTCAGATTCCTGTTTTTCCTGTTGTTGTTGCTGTATGAAGCCTGAGGGCCACAAATGCACAGTACTATATTTGGTAGCCAATTCCATATGGAATTACTAGTCTGAAATCTCAGACTTTCATGTCATTCAGATAACCATTCTAAATATTTAGTCGTAGTTGTTTGGTCTATTTGGTTCCTATTTATTTTCACTAGTCAGACCCACAATATTTTGTGCAAGTATTTTTTTTTACTAATAATTTGTTGAATTATTTACTAATAATTTGTTGAATTATTTATTTAATTAATTTGTGGGCTCTTGCATGGAATTGTGGCAGATGAAGAAATAGAAATGTCCTAAATTTAAAGATCACACAGAATAAGTTTTAATACTGGAATTATGACTCTGATCTTACTTGTAAGCATGCCTACAATGTTCACAAAGTTAAAAAAAATAGCTTTCTGTTTCTTTCCTCATTGTTGTTTTGGGGCATTTGATTTTGATGTTCTTATGCAATTTGATCTTACTAAATGTTTCTCAATGCATTTCAGCAACATATGTCATTAATGTGGGGAGCTGGGTAACCAGTCCCATCATTGTTTGTAATTCAGCCTATCACAGACAGCAGGAAAGCAGAAAAGTTTCAGCCAACCTCAATTAGAAAAACATGCCCAAGGCATTTGGCTATAGCATAAAAAAGAAATGCATCAGGCTCTCCCAAGAGGAAAACTAAATGTGTACACTGTTGAACAAAACCAACTCCTTATTTTGATATTGATATGGTTAAAAGAATAAAGAATCATTCCCAGTGAAGGAAAGGATAAACTGGCAAAGGGTGATCTGTGGATTGCAGGTGCTGAAGTTACACCCTAAAAATATAAACATTAGTCTTTTGTCAGCAATTAGCTATTCCCTTATCATCTTTCAGATTGTAACACTGTGAACTGGGAATTCTCTCCTGAAGGAAAAGTGTCCTTACATGAAGTACAAAGTCATAGAGATGATTCTGCTATTGATCAACCTCCTAACAACATGAATGCTTGTAAAAGATGTAATACACTAAAAAAGTAATATTTTTAATTTGTTAACTCTTCAGTCTGTGACATCAAAATATATAATATTGCCTCACAACCCTCATGAGATATACTTGATAATCATGTTATAGATTATAACTCTGAAGCATCTGGAAGATTAAATAACTTTCCCTTAATAACTGAAATACTTTGAGATCACACACAGATTTCTTGTTTTGGTATGACAGCAAGTGATAACCAGAGCCAGGATTATTCCCAAACCCCCTTATTTCCCTTATCTATTAGCATTTTACCAGATTTGTGGCTTGCAGGATAAGGAAGAAGGAAAGACAGAGAAGAGAAATAAGTGCAGGGTGTTTCTATAAATCAACTCAATAAATCAAGGCTATCTCTATACAATTTTTGGTGTCCACTGGCATCAGACTACTTTATGAGATTATGTTTTATGAATGTCTATTTTAAAATAATATATAGATAATAATAAATGTCTTTTTAAAAATTAAATAATATGTGGTTTAGCAAAACTGATAGAACAGATATATTTGTAGAGGTGGGAAAAGGAACTGAATCGCCCAACCCCACAAGACAGGAATAAATTATTAAATGAGCTGGCATTCACCCTGTTTCACTTGGCAGAACAGTATGGTGCAGAGGGAATGGTGTTCTTTCCATTAGGAATGCTTTGATGATGACACTGGAACAGAAGAATGAAAAGGAATGCTGGACCTGAAGCATTCCTTAAGGTATAGGACTGGCTGCTGGAAGTGAGAGTTGGAAAAAAGGTCCTGGAAAAAAATAGCAGTAGAGGTGGTATCTCAACAATAGCTTCTGAGGAAACTTCATTTGAATGTTGATGGGGAAACAGTAGGGTTAAGGGATAAATGCTGAACAGCAGTGTCAGAAGCACCAGGAAAAAGATTGGGAGAGCTGTGGAGGCAGCGTGGGAAGGAACTCAGACTTGCAAAAACCTAAATATGTACCTGACCTTCACCTGTAAGGACCATCCTGCCTCTCTTCCTTTACATTGCTAGCCAGGCAATGAATTTTTAATTTCCTTGTTGCAAAGGAACAAGGAAACAATTTGTTCATTACAAATTACATGTTTTGTGACTGTGCTTTATCACTTTGAATAGGGTAGAATTTTTTGCTTCACAGACGAAGCAAATATGGGAATATGGGAAAAATAGAACTGAACTTGTGATATAGCCAAAGTATCTTCTGATTTAAGGGGCTTTGATATGGAAACAGGATCCTAAAATGGACTGCAGAAGTTGTTCCAGTGACTAGGATAGTGGAGTTTGATGAAATTGTTTTCATTGGGTAGTCAATAGGGAAGAAAGACATGTTTGTCTCACATAAAATACCTGTGTGTGCCACCTATTTTCTTTGGGATTGACCTTAGCTTTTTCATTAAGAGGTATCAGATCAGTACCTCTCCTACTGAAATGCATTTTTCCCCATTCAGTAAAATATTACAATTATGTCTCTGACAAGTATAGACTGAAGTGGTCTGGGAAAATACCAGTGTGGTTATGATGAAGCTAGGAAGACTTTGGATTCAGTCCATGTACTTCTCTTTAAGAAGAGATTTAAAACTATGTCTATAGTTATCTGCAGTTTTTTCAAATTTGGAATAACTGCTGATAATTTTGTTCTTAGGAACTAGGCTCAAAAAAAAACAACCACCTCATCTGATTTTATTAATGGGAGTTTCACTGTAAGGGATAGAACTGTGACCTGTTTTAACTATAAACTCAACAAGCTATTTTCCTACAAAGGCCAATAACAAAGGGAATAAGTTAAAGGGAAGCAAAATTGAAACAATGAATCTTGATGATTAAAGGGAAACGTAGATCTGTGTCAAGAGAAGGAAGACATCCAAAACGAAAAGAAAAGGAAGGAAGGCAGGAATCTGACCAGCCATGGGGGAAGTGGGTGGGCAAGCATTATTACTCTCTTAGAACATTTTCTGTTTAAAATAATTGTTGAGTTCTTAAAAAACTGATTGGTCTTCTGCTATTCTTGGTCTGGAAACTTTGTAAGTTTCAAGAAACTGCAATATGGGTATCAGAATTCTTTGTAAATTGCCTCTCAAGCACAGCATTCATCTGTTAATTCCTATGAAAATTAGTTTATGTATTTTGATTCAGCTGCTATAAAAGAAGAAGGTGATAAAACTATTCCAAAACACTTACAAGAAGACAATGTGGCAGTAATAGCTGGTTAGATCCTCTTTTTCTCACTGCTCCTCTTGTGCTGTTAGCAGTTAAATCCCAGTGTTTCTATGTGACCTCAGCTAGCACCCTATTGGAATGATTTGTCCATTCCAAGTAGAGACCAGCCACAAAATCTAGATCTCTTGTAAAACATAAGGAACAGCAAGAGAGCTCATCACTTCATTTACATTTGGGCTAGATCTGACATATCTCAGCCTAAGTTGCTATATGTCTTAATCACTTTCAATTGCTACACTGTCTTGTGAGGAACACAGTGTAGTATCAGCTGTAGTTAGAAAAGTTTAGAGTTCTGTGAGGGTATCATTGATTTCACTCTTAGAAGGAAGGAGTTATGAGTTATGAGCCTATACAATATATGTGGGGATTTAAATCACCTTTACCAATGTAGTAACTGAGGGTGTAAGAAAAAATGATAATAACAGCCTGCTTTATTTATGTTTAAGGCACTGTTTGTTTAGGGACAGATGATTGTGCTTTGTCAGACAGAACATTTTTGGCCTGGTAATTATTGTTCAGTTGTGCATATCAACTGCATGCTCTGTGTCCATGGATAAATGACACTCAGCTAAATAATACCATTCTATATAAATCAGAATTGTGAGCACTTATTCTATAACATTTTTCCCAGTGATGCACATACCTGGATCTTCTGAGCAGTCTGTGTATGCTGTTGCACAGTACATCAATCCAAGCATCACCGAAATCTTATTTATTGCACCAAATTTCATCCAGGTGTTTTCTGTGACACTAATGAAGATTACTCCAAAAGATTAAGATTAGAAGTAGGGATGTTTCAGTAAATATGATGCAGAGGAAACAGCTAACTTGCATTTGGACTTGCAATGATGAAAACTGGATTCTCTTAGATTACAGCACTCAGTGTCATATTTAAGATTAAAACCAAAGTTTCATTAAAATGGTAATTATTTTAGTTATGTATAATTATATAGATAGAAAGTACAATTCTTGCATAGTAAGTTTACAAGATGGAAGGACAAAACATACTACTGTTATGGTAAAGTAGTAGTTCGAAGTTTGTTCATAGAGCTTTAACATGAGCGTTTCACTGCAGGTTGGATAAAAGTTCAGCTGCCTCTGAAGTCACTGTGTGTGTTGAACAGAATTATAAGAGGATGGAATTAACTTACAGCTTATTTTCATGGTAATGAAAACAGTAAATGATGCATAACTGAAACAATTTTAAATCCTACCCATTTCATTTTTTCCACTAGTCTTAAAGTTGCCATACAAAGGACACATTTTAACTGAGATTTTTACTTTATATTCCAACTGGTTTAGAAAAACAATTAAAATAAGATGTATCTGACACCAGTTAGTGCAATATATTTCAGTGAGTTCCATAAGGTTGTATTTACTGATCTTAAGCTGCAAAGCTATTGACAACTCTCCCTTTATTAAAAGTCAAGGAAGACATGGAAATTTGTGGCAAAGTAAGTACTAAAATATTGTAGCAATACTGGATTATTTATGAAACACGTTCTGCACTCATTGTGGCTGCTCATATTCTAACAAACTGACTCAAGTACCAGGAATTTTTAGTCACCTCTGAACTCTATTTTTTGGATTTTTAACTTCTGTGGCACTTACTGAAAGAAAGAACAAAGGAAATCTATTTGTGCATTCCAAACTTATTTAATTTTCATTTAATATGGTCCCTTTAATGGCAAAAAAGCAAGAAAATGAAAAGGTGTGATATTCTCACCTCAATATACACTTTATGCAGCATTTCTGCTACACAACTCAGTTGTTCTCTCCCATCTCTTTTCTCTTAGTTGACCAAGGTATGTCCTGTTTAATGTATTTGCTTTAGGAGTTGATACAGAACTGGGCTTCCAGTGATCAATTTCAACGTATCTGTTATATTTGACTGATTTTTTCTGGTCAGTTGTGACACTAATTACATATGGAAGGAGGAGTGTTTGGGAAATTTGGAAAATTATCAGGAAAGTGGGATCAACAGATATGACAAGACAGATGTCTGTATCTCTGCCTGCTGAGAACTTCATCCTCCGCTCTAATTTTACTTTTTATTCTACATCCTCCACTGTCTTTCTCGTGGTCTCTTTTCCTCCTCCCACTCAGTGACTGCTGCTTCAGCTCCCTGGGCATTGAGAAACCTTTGATTTAGATAATTTTTCCTCTCCCGTTTGTAAATGAGCTGCAAGGTACCTTCATGAGAAAATCCTGATCATGTCACAGCATGATACAGCACTCACAGGTCACCAGAGGAGGTGATTGTAAGACATTTTTTAGGAAAGGACTGCGGAATTACACAGATAAAATGGGCCATTGTGGTGATCCTTGCTGACTTCTGTGCTCTAGAATTTAATCTCCAAATATCTATGCATCAAGGTTTAGACATGCAACAAAGTAAATCTTTCAGAATCTTTAATCCTGAATTTTTGTCCTAAATCATAGGAAGCATATGACATCTTTAGATAGAATTTGTTGCATCTCAGCCACGTACACACATTTATTATGAGAATTAATTTTAAGAGTAGCTAAGGAATTTTATCTAGGTGACAAGATGTAGAACCATTCTGTTGTGGTATAAATATCGTTCAGCTCTCCTACATGCACACATGACTTCCAAATATGGTTTATCTTTCTCCCTCTCCTTTCCTATGTCTGTCTTCCAATCATTGTTTATTCTCATACCATTCATCCTCTTATTTGTTTGGAAGTAGACTGTCAAAAGTATTATCAGAACATGTGGACACTGGAGGTTGAAAGTGTGAGGACCTAAGATCAACTAAAGAAACGGCTAGCATTTGACTAGGGAAGTTTTGTATATTTCCTCTGCAAAGGTAAGCAATGCTGTTATTGAAATAACCTTATGCAGAAAATGTGTTTATGCTGGGGCTCCAAAGTTACTGTGTCAAATTGGAAAGCCGAATTCTAACGTTAAAGGGTGGAAGAAGTGTGAATCTCAGTTCATTCCTAATTGTGATGGTGCTACTGAAGCTTCCACAGCATAATGGACATTTCAGATGCATGCTTGGCACTGTGTTTACGTCCCTTTTGCTTGAGTAAGATTTGATCTAACCCTCAGCTTTTTGTTTTTCTTAACTCTTGTACTGGATGTTACATACTGCTTGTCTCCTGTCAGTCCTCAATACAAAGAGATACATGAAGTGTCTATGAATACTCTCATGCTATTAGAATATCCTGTGGTACAAACTGAGCATGTAAAGGAGCACACAACCACCCTCACCTTCAAAATCTTACAGCTGCCTTTCCAGTCCTTCCTACTGGTACCTGTGCAAATGCTCACACAAGATTTACTGGAGTCATGAAAAGAATTTTTTCAGATCCCCAGATCCTTTACCGGGATCTGGAAGAGCCTCAGCTCAATTCCCTGTGCAGAACTGCTCCTAAACATAGTAGGAATCTTGGAACTCCAAGAGAACATGAACCATGAAAAGCTTCTGGTCAAGACATAATGGAGAAAAACATTAGGAGAATGTTTTTCAACTTCTCTAGAAATTGGCAGGATTTTAAGTACAAGGGACGTTTTAACAAAATTTCTCATCTCAAGGTGGTTTTTAAATTGAATCGACATAAATTGGATTTGAATTGCTGCTCCTTACTAAGTAACAAATAAAATCTTTCTCAAGGTCAGGTAAAAAATTGTAGGATAATCAAGTGGATGCAGGAATCTGCTCATCAGCTCACCATCAGTTCCAACCCAGTGCATTCTTAGGATAGATTTTTAGGGCTTTTTTTCTCTTTTTTTTTTTCCCTGAGCAAAAAAAAAAATTGGATGAGCCAATGAAAACAGTCATGCCCAGGGGCATTAAAATTTTGCTAACTGGATCGAAACGAGGAGGTAATTTAATTCTGTGCTGTTACTCACAGAGTAGATGGCTAGAGCTCCCCATAGTTAACTATATCAGCATGCTGATGAATGGCTCTCATTTAAGCAGCACTCATCACAGCAGTTAATAGTGCACCAGAAAAGCATAATAATAGTATAGGAATACAAGAAATAACAAGAGTGCATTTGATTGGCCAGGAATGAATATCTGCTATTCAGAGAATAGGAATTTGCTTATAGTGAATTGTTGAGAAAAAGCCCAGCACTAATTACACAAATCCAGTTTTCCCAGCAGATCGGTGTACAAAGAAATGAATGTAAATAAAAAATAAGGGTCAGTTTGATGAGTGTTTCAGCAATCAATTTAAAATAATTCTTTCAGTATAATTATACATGTGTTTTGGCTAGAACAATTGAATTAACTGATTCTACACTGAAAAATAAGTGCAGTGTTCATCTGGAACACTTATTGAAAGTGATAGCATGATGCCATTAGGAAAGTCAACAAGACACTCTACATTCATGCATTAAGAGAAGAAGAAGTCTGAACATCTGTTTCCCGCTATTGAATTCACAAAAGGAGCTTCATGGGCAGGGTAGAAGTGAACAAACAATAGTTGGAGAAGGTTATCTCTGACATTTAACAAAATGTTGAAGTATCACAAAAATGACGTAATGTGAGAATGAAATGTCTGAAATAATGGTGTGCTAAAAGTTAGCTTGGGAAATGAAGCACAGATAACAAGAACAAGCCAAACCTCTGCCCATCACTCTCTAAAATCTGTACAATGAATGATCAGTTTATGAACAGCACACTTTTTTATTCAAGGTGTACAAGGTGGCATGAAATGGTTTTAGAGAAATACGCAATAAAGTTTCACCAAATATTTCTCTAGCCATTAAAAAAAAAGGTGACAATTAAAAGATGTGTCTGTAAGTGTTAAAAAATTCCAGACATAACAGTCAAACTAAAGAAAAAACAGAGTTTTATCTTGGATGTGACATTTTCTTTTCTTCTTTTCTTTCCATTTCCACAACTACGAGTCTTGGAAAGGGAGCAATAATAAAAGATAAATGGAAGCAAGAATCAACTCGCTGCCAAGGGCTGTAATATAATACCTCAGCATTTCAAGGGTAAATCAGTGTGAACTGCGTTTGCCGTCCCTCTGAAAAAACGAAGTATTAAACTTCCGTTCAGTCACTGCGGGCTGCTCAAGGGTAGGAAATCGGTGTCAGACAGGGGAAAAAAAAAATAAAAAGAGGGGGGATAAATGAGGGGGGAAGGGGAAGTGTCAAAAAAAAACCAAAAACAACCAACCAAAAAACAAAAAAAAAACCCAACCAACTAAAATAGCAACAACAAAACAGACAAAACCCCAACCCAAACAAACAAACCCAAAGCCGGGTTTCCCGAAGAGAGCACCGAGCTGAGCGGATGGGGAGAGGCAGCGCGGCTGCTCCCAGCGCGCTCCGCTGCGCTCGGGCCACGGCGGCGGCTGCGGGGGCGAGCGGGGCGGCGAGTGCGGCCCCGGAGCCCTGCCCGGGCCGGGGGGGAGCCCTGGCTGCCCACCCGAGCTAAGGGGGAGCCAGGCCTGTTCCCCCGGGCCGAGGGGTGCCCTGCCTGCTTCCCTTCAGCCGAGGGGGGAGCCCTGGCTGTTCCCCCGGGCCAAGGTGGAGCCCTGCCCGCCTGCCCAGGCCAGGGGAGCCCGGCCTGCTTCCCCTTAGCCGAGGCAGGAGCCCTGCCTGCCTGGGCCAAGGCGGGAGCCCTGCCTGTTCTCCCCCAGCCGAGGCAGGAGCCCTGCCTGCCGGGCCAAAGTGGGAGCCCTGCCTGTTCTTCCCCAGCCGAGGTAGGAGCCCTGCCTGTTCCTCCGCTGTCAAGGTGGGAGCCCTGTCTGCCTGCCGGGCCAAGGGGGAAACCCTGCCTGCTTCCTCCCAGCCGAGGTGGGAGCCCTGCCTTCCTGCCCGCCCCAGCCTAAGCGGGAGCCCTGCCTGCCGGCTCTCCCCTCCCTCCCTGCCAAGGTGGGATCTCTGCCTGCCTGCCAAGGTGGGATCTCTGCCTGCCCTGCCTCCCTGCCAAGGTGGGATCTCTGCCTGCCTCCCTGCCCGCCCCGGCCGCGGTGGGAGCCCTGCCTGTCTGCCCTGCGGCGGGCTCGCTGTCAGCCTTGCGGCGGGGCTCTCCGCGCGGGCTCCTTTAAATTGAGGGCGTTTCGTGTGTCTCGCCGGCTGCTCTCGGGTTTAAAGAGAAAGGGGCCGGAGCGAAGCGGGAAGGTGATCTTTGCCCGGCGGCTCTGCGGTGGGGAGTAGGTGCTTTTGTTTCTTTGTTCCCCGTCCCGGGGACGCCGCGGGGGTACGTGGGGGAGCAGCCGAGCTGGGCTCGGCTCGGCGGGCACCGCTGGCTGCTGGTGGGGGTCGCGGGGCTTTGGTGAGGGTTTTTCCCTCCCGCTCCTTGCCGTGGGAGTTTGGAAGCATGGCGGAGGCGGAATGAGAGCGTGCGTGGGCGTGTGGCGGAGATCCACGCGAGGCTCTCCCGGGGCTGGCCGCCGTGAGGATGCGGGCTGCTGGCGGGCTGCCCCGGGCATCCCCCGGGGGGCCGGGGCTGCGGCGGGTTTGCTTGGTCCTGCCCCCGAGAGGCAGACCTGGGAGCAGCGCTTCCAGCGCTCATGGCAAAGCCATTAGCTCAGCCCGGCTGCGGAGGGGCCCCGAGCAGGACAAACGCATCGGACTCCGCGGCGGGTGAGAGCGGGGCGGGCGAGGAGGGACGGGGGGTGGCTCTTACTCACTGTGCGCTCACCCCTGGCCCCAACCTGTGGTTTATCTTTATGGCTTCTCGAGGCAGCCCTGGGGTGCTGCTGGTGCGAGAGCCGGAGGGCGGGTTCGTGCGGGGCTGCGGCAGCGGCGGGCGGAGGCGGCCGAGCTCCCCGGGCGCCCCCGGCCCCTCCGCCGCCCCCCGAGAGCGAGAACCGGACCCTTCTTGTGCCAGAAACCGCTCTTAGCTAGCCCAGGGCTCTGCGTGTCCTCTTCAGGCTCTAGATTCAAATCTCCGGGGACAGAGTTTCGCTTTTAAGAAGGCTCTGTTTCTTCACTAACGTTCTAGGTGTGAGGAATGAAGGTTGCTGTTATCCAGGATTGCTGTGTGCATCCCAGTGCAATGGTGACATCTGAGCCTGCTGGCTCTGCACGCTCTGTATCTTCATTAAGGTTCTGGGTGTGAGCAATGAAGGTTGCTGTTATCTGGGATTGCTGTGTGCATCCATCCCAGTGCGGTGGTGACATCTGAGCCTGCTGGCTCTGCACGCTCTGTTTCTTCATTAAGGTTCTGGGTGTAGGGAATGAAGGTTGCTGTTATCTGGGATTGCTGTGCACATCCTGGTGCAGTGGTGTTATCTGCACGCTCTATTTCTTCATTAAGGTTCTGGGTGTAGGGAATGAAGGTTGCTGTTATCCAGGATTGCTGTGCGCATCCTGGCTCAGTGTCATCTGAGCCTGCTGGCTCTGCACACTCCTGGGGGACTGCAGCTCTTGGGACAGCAGGACGGATGCATTGCAGGCTCCCCAGTGCACTTTGAACATACTTCTGACATTACTCTGCAGTGAAAAATGAACGAATTATTATTGGTTTTCCACGTGCATGATGTATTTTTTGTTTCGTTGCAAAGTGGATGCTGTGCCAAGTGTAACAGTTTGATGAGGGTTTTGTGACGTGGATTGTGATTTAATAGGAAGTTTCTAAATAGGACATTCCTGAATCCATTCTGTATGGTGCCATGAGCCATCTGTCAGGATTATACTGCCCTTGTTGGAACCATGGTCAAACTTATATGAAGGTGGTGAAGTGCTGAAGAGTCAATACTGTCCTCGAGTTCTAGCTGCCACTTACTTTATCCTGCTGGCTTATTTGGTCACTTTATTTATTTTACCTACAGTCTTATTTAAATTGGCACACTCACTATGCACAGTACCTCTTCAACTCCACTTTACACCTCTCAGCTAAACTTAACACTAATTTCAGGACAGGATTTAGAGATGGAACATCATAATTAAAAGCAAAGCTGATGATTGGAAGTCAACTTGTTAGTACTGCTTAGTGTCCTTACCACAAGAGACACTTTTGCTCCTTGAGAGATGTGATATGTCAGTTTAAATATGTATTTTGTTTTCTAACTGGTGGAGGTTGAAACTTTTGTACTAATTTTTAATGACTATTTTGCTTAGACAATCAGAAGAACATATAGTGAGAGCCATGCAAAGAGGAATCAACTTCAGAGGTTTTGGACAGTGTTAGGAATCAGGCTCAGTTTCCAGAAGTTATAATTTTATGAGCGAGTAGACATTGAATGTTCCTAAAGTTTTGCTTCAGGAGCATTCAGTTTGTCTGTGTGAGAAAGACTTTCTGCTTTCGTTTTGGTAAGGGAGACATTATCAAGGCAATGAAATTGTTTCTAGTAGGCATTAGTCCTGAGAATGTCTAGGCTTCAATGATTAGAGCAGATTTTACAGTGCAGTTAACTTTGTTTTGCTCTGGCCTCAGACCAAGGGCCTTACAGGTATAAAGTATTGGTAAGCTCTTGTGCCAGGCTCTCCATCCTCCCCCCTAAGTGCTGCACACACTTGTAGTGGGTATTCATAATGTAAAGGACAAAGGCTTCTTGTGATTAAAACTTACTCTATCAGTGTAGATCACATTTTGATGCAAGCCATGAAAAATTCTAATTGATTAATGAGTTTCAGATGGTGGTTCCCCTTCAGTGCCCCTCCCCCTGCTCCTAATGTACAGTGTGTTCCAAGTTAATCTGGGAAAACTCGGAAACCTCGGGCTAAATTGGTTGTGGTATCTTTTATAAGGATAATAAAATATCTAGAAAAATTAAATTTCCTCATAAGGATATGCTGCTGCATTTGTCAGCTTGTGTTTTATCTGCTTGTTTATAGTAGTGGGCAAAGTAAAGATTACATGTAAGATACCTGTGTGATAATGCAGATAAGAATGTTGTTTCTTATAGAAGGGAAAGCTCTGCAAATAGCTCTTGAAGAGGAAATATGCAAGGTAGTAGCAGAATGACTTTAAAAATGATTGTGTTTGTGTTTATGTATGTAAAAGGACAAAAGGAGAGTGATTACTCTTCTGTAGCAAACTGGAAATAGAAGGTGGTAAAAACTGACTAGGTAACATCTAACAGTGAGTGGCAAGTCTTGGGTTTTTTCTTACTGTTTCTTTTAGTCCATTTTTAGCGTTTGAAGAAAAGGAGCTTTCACAGTTTCATTTGGGAAAGTCATTCCACTGTGTAGCAGATCTCACCATGGGGAACAGTTTCCTGACATTAAAGAATGAAAAGTTTTTAATTATTTTTGTGGCTCTCAAAGGAAAGCATTCATATATCTTTTTTTCCCCCTCTTTCTGCATGTATGTGTGTATATACACATATGTGTATATATGTGGAAAAACAAGAGCAACCTTTAGTCTGTGAACTGATGTTATACTCTCCAAATCTGAAAAATATGTCAACTCTGAGACAGGAAAACTGAAGTAAGTTTTAAAATGTGAATGTATTTATCCTTGTTTCTGCCATGTCTATAAAACTGGTACTTGATGATGTGAAGGTGGTGATTGCAATATGGGTTCCAAATTGTGGGCAGCTTCGTTTCTGCTTGCACAATTATGCATTTTGTTCTGCAACTCACTCTGTTTATGAACACTGAATCTCAGCCCTTTTTTGCACTCAGCTTGCTGTTGCAGTTAGGGAATGATGCATGCAGTCCATTTAAACTGCAGTAAAAATTCAAAAGTTCTGTTCTTTTCCATCTGCTTGAGGTGATTAGAGCTAGCAGGGAGATCCAGCAGAGACCCTTGCCAGATACACTCGTGAGCTCTGTTCTGGCTTTTGATCCTGTGTCTCCTCTCTCCTTCCAGGCTGGCTGCTTTCCAGTAGCATTACCTTCTCCCTGAGACAGCAGGAGATTGTCTGTATTTATGGCTGATACTCCTCTGTCAAAGCCAGTGTACAGGCCAGTGCTCAGGTTCCAGCTCCTTCAGAGAAAGCCTTGCTGACCTTGTCTGAGTTGTGTCTGTTTCCTCTGTCACTCACAGTGAAGCAGTTGCACAGTTGTGTGTGTGATGTTTAGTTCCTTCTGGTAGCTAATGTGCTTCTTCACTCATGTTATAACAGATTTCATTGCACGAGCTCAAATCCTGATCAGATTTATGGAAAAGAGTCTTTGGACCCAGGGTCTGAGGCAGAGTTATGACACCTTCTGTTCCAGCAGTTCAGCTTTGCAGAGCACTGAGCTGGCATATGTGCAGGTGTCCTGGGTGGCTCTGGTTTGGCTGCCAGCTGCACAGAGCCTGTCACTGACCCTGCCTGCTGGGCAGCAGTGCCCAGTTTGGGGCCAACCCTGATGTCTGTCACAGTGTCCCTTCAGCTGCTATGTCAGCTCTTCTGCTAAGGGCACATCATGTGGCACCTTTGCATCAGAGCTGATTTGATTGGTCACTGCTGCAAATGCAGACATTTGCTTTGTGACAGATTTCCCCCCTTCATAGACACTTTTAACTTGTTTTTATTGTTTTCTAAGTGAATGCAAAGAAAAATGCTTGTTTCACTGGATACTTCACTTCTATGCTAATTCTTAAGTCATGAAGATCAAGTGACTCAGCAAGACTTCTTCATTCCTGACCTGGAAGGATTGTATGTGGGAGCAAGCTGCAGGAAATGGTTCAGGCCCCTTTTTGTTTGAGAATTAATGCACATTTAATTGGGAACCAGGTTGAAGTGACAGTGAAACTCATGTGGTGCAGAGAGCCCTGCATAGCAGCAGCTACTCAGTGTAAGCTGTTATGCATATATGCTGGGACTGGATGGGTAAATTGGAAAAAAAACTTATTGGTTCACATTATTATCTAGCAGTCTGCAGCACATGTATTTTCTCTGTATGTATATCTATGCATACATGCAAGCTTTTATATGTATACAGTTCTTCCTTTTTATACTTGGTTCAAGAAAATAATCACAATTTTACAGGTAAGGAGGGTGGTTGGAATAGGAAAGGGAATTGAATCTGGGGGTCTGCAGCTGAGTGCTTCATTGTGCATCCAGTTTTACTTTCTGGATTAAACAGTCTTTGCCTCCTGTGTGTTTTGAGTACAGTGTATCATTCTTGATTCCTCTTTTCCTACCTGCTAACCCCAACAAAAGCCAGTAGAAGCACAGAAGATCATTTGTTTGATTCTCATTGCTTTCACCTGATGATCACTGATAACAATCATCAGATAGTGTAAAGTTACTCTGCTGGCAAAATACAAGCAATGAACTGCAATAAACAGATAACTAAATGCACTACTGTAGAGCAAAATAGAAACTTCACTGTTCAGTAGGAGCAAGCAGAGAGAAACAGGACCTTTTAGTGTGTTGAATCTGATACACATTTCTGGGTGTACTGTAAACCATCCCACACTGAATTCTTCATCTAGACAATGAGGCTAAGAATTTGAGACATCATCCTCTCACTGAGAGAGGCTGAAAAAAGGGTTGTGCTACATAAATATGAACTGTAACAAAACAGGATGAAAAGCAGTCAAAGACTGTTCCTCATCTACATTCTGAATAGTAGGGGAAGCAGTTGCTTTAAAGCATTTAGAGGTAAGTTTTGAAATGCTTCTGCATATCACGTCAGCCTCAGCAGTTTACAGAGAAGTGTAACATTCTGTAAAATATTTGTCATGTTTGTGTTGGCTGGTTTTAAACAGCTGTATATGTGGTGACTTGATGTTGCTGTTAGAAAATAGTGAGATTAGGAAATCCAATATGTTTTGGCTCCTTGGTTCATACTTTGTCTGCCAAAAGGAAAAGGATGAAATATTTGGTTGGTCCAGAGACTTGCCTCGGCTGTAGTGATGTATCCTTAAAAGCTGCTGTCCACCTCTGATGCAAGTTGGTCCATCCCTCTGACCTCACTGAGAAATTGTCAACAAACTTTTCTTCAGTTCACTAAAAATGAAATATATGAAGAGATTTGAAGGTATCTGAGTGATGAAACAGGGGCCTGGCCTTCACCACAGGGAGAATCTTCATGCAGATCTTGAAGGAGCTCAGTATCCATTGCTGTCACCTTCACAGAACTCTCACATTTTGGCTTCTTCGTGGATCCCAGCTACTGTCTGATGAAGTTCTGATAAGTATCTAATAAATACAATTGATGAAGTAGCCGAACCATTTATTGAAACTTGGGTACTTCAGTACTGAAGTATTGTGAAGGCTTAAGTTGAATTTAACAGGTTTAGTAGCAATCAGTGTTTGCATGAAGGATAATTCAGAGCTGGAAAGTTTCTGATGCTTGGAGGTTGATAACTGGTCTCCAGTATAGCTTGTAGAGTTTGTGACAGGAGATACTCTGCTCCTTGGAAGCTGAGTCTTAATTTTTTAATAATTAATTTTAGAAGTCCAAGGTAGGAATTTTGTGGATTTTACTGAAGTGTAGGGCAGTTTTTCAGAAAAGTAGTGGAGAAGTGAAAAATTTTGGGTTTATTTTGGAAATGAAATCAAAGAAAATTTACACAGAGGTAAGGTTGGCTTGTATGTGATTTATCTGAGATTTTTCAGGCTCTTCATCAGTATTAACTTTGTCATTCCTCAGTCCTCACCTTGCATGCCTACTTCACAAATTAGTGCGTACATTATCTTCATTCAGGGCTTTATTTCAAGCAGACCTAGTCCCAGTATAGAGATGCATTAATCAATTTCACCTTCTAGAGTGAAAATGATCAATGCATCTCTATATTTCTGTCTCATTTTCACCTTTATTTTGTTGCCTGTCTGTCTGGCTTTTGTTATCTTTCCAGTTTCTCATTCCGAGGATGGGTCTTATGAAAACCACCTTAAACTCAGAATACCCTTCCTGTCTTTCTTTTTTCTTCTTACTTACCAGGGTTACTATGAGACTGAAGCCCCCTTGCATCCTCCAACATCTTTGTTCTCACACTTTTCTTCCCTGAATGTGTCTCAAAAGTTTCCTGGGACTTTACACAGCCTGATTGCTGAGTTAGGTCAATATGAAATATACTTAAAGACAATGCTGTATTTTAGAGAAACTGAAATAACATCCCTATCCCCCCAATTCTCTACTCTGCACTTCCACCAAAACAAGCCTGAAATGTAAATATACTGCAGTGCTTCTTCCACAGACACTTGTGGAAACCCAGGCTGCTTCCATGTAGCTGTTTGAGAAGCCTTCCTTCTGTTTTATCTTGTCTTAAAGAGATGTGTCTTTGAGACCATGGAATTCTTCAGCCCCACCAGTGTCAGCAGCCAGTGTTGTGTCTGGATGACTGTCAGCCATCTCATAATGTTGGGGATTAATTAACCCATAATTAGCCCAAGGTTCCCATGTAGAGCACTTCATATCCATGGTCCTGGAAGTGATGAAGTGGGGTGAAAGAAAAGGGGATTGCCTGTTGTTTTCTTCTTCACAACCCAGCTCAGTGTGTGTTTGCCAATTTTTACCCTTCTATTAGAGCAGACCCTGCATGGAGTTTCCTGATTAATATTGCTCTGAGCATCCCTGAAATATAAAATAACAATACATTTGGGTTGGAAGGCACCTCCAAGTGTCATCCAGTCTAACTCCCTCCACAAAGTAGGTATGAAATGTGAAATTATTCCCAGTAAAGTGGTGCAGGGTATAAGTGGTTCCTTTAGTGAAACAGTTCTGCTTTTTCTGTTGTATTTTTCCAATTTATATGAAAAGAGAAACAAATTGCAGGATTTTCCCAAATATTTAGATACATACACTCAGGAATAAGAATTCTCTCTCTTTTCTTTTTTTTTTTTTTTTTGCCTTTTTTTTTTTTTTTTGCATTTTTTGCATTTTACCACTGTCATGGCAATGGTAATTCAAGAGAGAAAATTTACTTCACTTCTGGCTCTCACTGTATCATTGGAGGTTATAGACCCCAGAAAATGGTCAAAATTATTTGAAGGTTCTTTCTGGAAAGCAAGTATGTGATAGATCCTTGATATTTCCCCTATAATCTTTGATGACAACTGGTGTCAGTTATCTGTCTTGCCTCTGTTTCTATCCAAAATGATTTGAAAGAATAATTTATGTGGTTCTGACTAACATAGAGAAACTTTAAATATACTGTAATTGAAATTCCTTAGCTGTTGGTAGCTTCTAGTGTGAATCCATCCATTTTGAGTGTGACAGTCCAGATTGATTTTTTGCAGAACTAACAGTCCAAGTCTTTTCCCTCCCCTTCCTTTCAGCCTGCCCTAAATGAACAGGTATGATTTGAATTTAATTAACCAGGAAGCTATAAATCCAAGCTGACATTTTTACAAAGTCAGTTTCACAACAGAACTGTGCATGAGTTAAGTACTTTAGTCTGCTTTAAAATGCTCTGCCTTCAAAGAAACTTTGATACATAAGATTTTTTTTTGTTAGAAAAATGTAAAATCTACTCATAATTCAGAAATATGTGTTTATAGAAGAGAATAAATCTTTTTTATGTATGTTTTTGCTTCTCCCCCAGTGAAAAAAGTTGTCTAATTTCAATAAGAAGTATATTTGTAGTGAAAGCTGTGCCTATCTCAAGGGCAAGCTAAACTTCAGGACTTGGGGTGAGGTACTGTCAAAAAGAGCTTATGCAGACCTTTTTGCCAACATGGAGTTTTGTTACACAGAGTAGGTTAAAATGCTGAAGTATTTTAATACAAGTACTAAGGTCTCCCAAATACCATTACGTACATTAGGAAAACTCAGTTACAGCACAATTTTATGGAAAGGCAATTTTTTTTTTTTTTTTTGCATTTAGTAAATATTGTCTTTTTTGACATTGAATTTTGTTTCAGTGTATTTGTGATTTAGGCCACAATGGATAGTATAACAAATTCTTCTTTTTTTTCTGCTATTGTTTTTAAGGTCACAAATATCTCTTATCTGGTATGAAAGGCATGTAAAGGACAGAGAGAAAGTGTTTGCAGGTTCATAAATTGAAGGCAGTTGACATGTCTTACTACAATTGGTGTGGAGAACAGGCAAAGGACTCTTCCTTGTGGGTCTCACAGTCACTTAATGTCTGTCTGGTGCCACCTGTACAAGACCTGGTGTGGTGGTGTTTGAGGTCCCCAGGACGAGGGAAGAGATGAGAATCTTGACTCCATGTTTCAGAAGGCTGATTTATTATTTTGTGATATATATTATATTAAAAGGAAATGATATATTAATCTATACTAAGGAAAGAGAAAGGAGACATCAGAAGGCTAGAAAGGAATGAATAATAAAATCTTGTTAAAGATTGAGAGTCCGACACAGCTGGCTGTCATTGGCCATTAATTAAAAACAATTCACATGCACCTGTTGGTAAACCATATCCAGACCACATTCCACAGCCATCAGATAATCATTGTTTACATTTTATTTCTGAGGCTTCTCAGCTTCTCAGGAGAAAAATCCTAGCAAAAGGATTTTCATAAAAGATGTCAGTGACAAGCTTGTGTCTGCTGGTTGGTGTAGGCTACAGCCTACCAGGCAAGGAAGTATTTCAGCTCACTGCTACAACTACTGCAAGATTCTTTCAGAGAGGGAAAAATAACCTTGCACACTTCTGCCCCAGGTGGAGAACTAGCCCTTGAGGCAGAGATAGGTCCAGTGGTTCTAACAGCAGTGGCTCCTGTGACTGACAGTGCTTAATACCTCATGTGTTAGAGATTAATTGTCTTACCTGGAAAGTTTCAGTGAGTCTTCGCTGAAGCAGAGGAGAATTTGACAAGTGTGAGTGACCAAGATTAGCTGTTCTGCTGCTTCCTGAAGAAATAATGCTTTTGAGTCAATATATTCGGTGTAGTTTTTCCTTGAATAATTTTGAAGCTGTAGGATAGGCTGTTTCCATTTGCTTACAGCATTTAGTACTTGTTAATAAGTTTGCTGTAGGAGTGCAATTTGGTTGTTGCCGTGTTTTTCCTGGCCATGGTCCAAACATCTCTGAAGCTCTCCAGTTAACCTGAATTGGTATTGGGTGTTGGGTCAGGCATCATAGTGGTTGTTAGCTTTGTGCAAAATGTTTATTTCCATTTGATTTTAATAATTACTTGCAGATCATTTTGTTGTGTTGGCAACATGTAGCTTGGTGAGTACAAATGAGGTTAACATTTATCTGTATGATTTAATCACTTACCAAAAAAAAAATTCCATTAACAAAACAAAGTTTTGGTCACTGGTGTGTATGACCATGTGTAAGATCCACCTCTGTTTGTCTGATACCTGATTTCTTAGGCACATGATTACTGTTGTCGTGATTGAATCTCAGAATGGTTCAGATTGGAAGGGATCTTAAAGACATCTCATTGCAGCCCCTTCCCTTCCCTACCATGGCAGGGACACCTTCCACTGGCCCAGGGTGCTCAAGGACCTGTCCAGCCTGGCCTTGATCCCCATTCCAGAGATGGGGATTATATTCTGGTTGGGATTATTGTCTACAATTCTAAAAACGGCACACGTGAGACTTTAATTGGTATAATGAAGAACTCTTTTTCTTTCCTTTTTACATATTTTTGTGAGCAGGGACGAGCGGATAAGCCATGTGCACTGCCCTGAGCCCGAAGGCACGAGGGCCTGGCCTCTCCGACATGCACCAGTACAGCCAGTGGCTTGCCAGCAGACACGAGGCCAACCTGCTGCCCATGAAGGAGGATTTGGCCCTCTGGCTCACAAACCTACTGGGTAAGGTGCAACAAGATGGAATAATGCACATACTGGGCAGTGTGAGAGCTCCTTGCGCTGTTAGCTGGGGATTCAGATTTCCTTGTGTATCAAAAATAAAGTTATGATTACGTAGCTAGCATCATGTAACACAAATATTAGCAAGGTCAGAAAAGCTGATGAGTCATTTGCCTCCACTGTGTTTCTGTGAGTAGCATAACTGAATATTATACATTCTGTGTTTAATTTTCTTTCGAATTTCCTTGTAATTTTTTTTTGCATGCATTTTCTGTACCTGTACCACTAAGATGAATTATACTAATTGCTGCCTTCACCTATGTCTTCCATTTTTACTGATAGGCCTCCTGAAGAGTATGGTGTAGTGACTGTCTTGAGCAGGAGGAACCATTTAATAGCTCTTCTCTGACCAAGTGGTCAAATAATTATAATTTCTGCCCAAGGCAAGGCATGCTGAGACTTGTGGTAGCCTGTGCATAGAGGGGTTTGACCTAGCATAGCTGGGACCTGGAGATTTACTGGTGTGCAGACAAAGCTTGCTGTTGTCAGAAGAGGATGCGAACCAAAATTGAGGGGAAAAAATCAGGTACATATAAAAAAGAGCAAATGAGATTGTCCCTGGCAGGAAGGAAAGAGATGTGCAAATTATTCAAGAAGGTGGAATTTAGAAATTTACTTTGAGATGTGCAAATTATTCAAGAAGGTGGAATTTAGAAATTATGAGCTAGGAAATAGTATGTTGTTTGCTGAGAACACTCAGGGAAAAATATTTTTCATGTGATCTCTGTAAATACAGAGAATACTACCAAAGAAATAGATGACTTAGAGAATACCTCATCCTAAAGGACTCATGCCAGTAATTCCTCTCATTAAATAAAGAGAGGAAAAATATTCCAGAAGCTATAGTTGATGGGATTTTGGAAGAAAATTTGGTGTGCATGGTTTTGGAGGAATATATTTAATTTAAAAATAATTCTGAAAATCTGTTCTGTTGAGACATGGGCAGTGTCTTTTCATGGCAAATGCTGTAGTTAAACCATCTCAGTGATATCATACAGTAACAGAGTATATCCACTGTCTTTCATCAGCTCATTCTGTATTGCTCCATTTCCTCTTTTTTAATAGAAAGAAAAGGAAATATCAGTTATGTTATGACAGATGTCATAAGCACAATGTCAATAGAACACAATATTTTGCAGGTAGACAATACTTATTTTTGAGTTATGAATCCACAACTTCAAAAGTGGCAGGTGTTTTAAATAATTTATTTGTATGGTACTTCCATTTAAATTAACGTGTTTTGAATATAAAATTGTCTATGCAAAACCAGAACAAAATTCAGAACTTTTCATTCCAATTATCACAAGACAGTAATCCAAGTGACTATTTTTGAATTGGAAGCAGCACATTCCATTAAGGATTCAATATATTGTTTAAATGTTTTGAACAATGAAGTTTTAGTGATCCACTCAAAAACAAACAGAAGATTGCTTGCAGTTTGTAACAGAGTTCTCCCAGTGATAAATTTAGGAATGAGGTCACTCTTTGAGCAAGAAAGTAGCAACCAGCAGGAGGTTCCGAAATGCCAACTGTAATTAAATATCTGATTTTTCATATGGACACCAAGTTCTGCACTGCAGGACTAAATGGGCACAACCTTCTTTTAATTAAGCAGTGTATACAGTTCATTTGCTTAATGCATCCCCCCACACCTTCTTGCCCCAAGCTCTCCTTTTCTCAGAGTTTGTGCTGATGAATTGAAATTATAGTGTTTTGTTAGAGTGCTTTGAATTCCTATGTAGACATTGTTATTCAAATTAATAATTCAATCAAATTAAAATTCACATTCAAAATAAATGAGGTGTGAATTAAAATAATTATTATTCATAAGAGTATATTAACTCAGAATTCAAATTTTGTTTAATTACTGCATAATTTGGATAAACTTTAAATAGAGAAGGTATGTGTGAGGATGCTGCTGTACAGTAAAATAGGAATGAATATACAGCATGCATTGTTCAGCATCCAAAAGGATAGAAGAATATGGAAGGCTTTTTTTGTTTGTTTTGGGATTTTTCCTGTCTGTGTGGAAGAAATAATGTATTTTGAATTAATGGTCAGTAGATCTTTGCATGCATGGATGTGCAAGTAACATGGAGCAGATAATACTGTGTGTATCCACATCCTAGCTTGCTCTGCCTGTATCTTCTGCGGCTTCATTGTAAGTGGTTTTATTGCAGTTTTCATGCAATAAGATTCCTCAATTCATAAAGGAAATTAATATGCATTTCATTTAATTTTTGCAGTTTTGTTTCATTTATATTTTGTCATTCATCTGTACTAGGACTCAACAAGGACACATAATCTTTTCAAATAAATATAGATTAAAAAATAGTATTTTAGGCAAATACAGGGCTCAAACTCTTTGAGATAGTTTGATCAAGGGATGGTTTTTTACGAGATTTTTATGGAGAGACAGTTATGTTCTATGCAGTGTTACTGGAAGTTGGCATGGTGTTGGTTTTGCAGCAGCATAGCCTGATGTGGTTCAAAATCAAGCTGGAAAACATGATTGGGATATTGCACTGTATAATATGAATGAAGAGTTTTGATATCAGACAGAAAGCAGAAATAGTTAGAATTTGACCTTACCCAATTGATAAATTAGAAAAGTGAGAAACATGGTGCAGCTGGAAAATAACATTGGAAGAACTTTTAATCCTGAGACTTTGCATTTTTAATTATGGACATTGTTGTGGGGATTTTTGTTTAGCAATCACCAGTACTTTTGTGTGCACTTTGCTAATTATTTTTTGGAACCATGTCAGAGAAACTCGGAGCTTCTGAGAGGACAGTTCATCTTTACAGCTCCATTGCTGAATAGATTTTAGCTGTCTGTACTCTGGGGGATGGAAAAAGGACATTGCAGATGAAATCCATGTGTCAGATAGGATTAACTCATATGATATTGTACCTCAGAGCATTTTCAAAGTGGGACATGTCAGTGTTGTGGTTTGTCTGCTGGAAAGGAAGATTGCAGCCATGGATGTTGTGTCTCCTGTCCTTGCTTCTCTCTGTTGAGCTTTGGTGTCTCAGTCAAGAGTGGCAGTGACAAAGCTAACAAGATGTGTTAGTCTAGCTGATGTACAAATCATAATGATCTCTGAGCCTTGTTTCTATTAGGTACAGAGGTGATGAAGCATTTGGGAATGCTTTCACTTTTGACAAACTCCAAATTTGGTAGATTGTACATGTAGTTACTTTAGTAGAATGTTCTCGTGGACACTGAAAAGTTCTGTTCCACCCTGAGCAAGCTGCATATGGGAATTGGCACACTTGGGCCACAGAACTCTTCTAGTAGAGGCAAAATGGCAATTTGAAAGATTTGCTTGCCTGCTTTACTCTCTAGTATTGTCTTATTTTCTTTTGTGTGTCTGCAGAAGCAGAATAGCTGACAGGAGGAGGAGAGGGCCTCCTCACCACCCTGTAGCTTAGGACACGTACACAGAGATGGTTTTCCTGTTTCCTCTTGGGCAGTTTTGTGAACCTCTAATCTTTTTCCCCATTCCCAGAGTTTATTTACAGGTTGCAGAGGGTTATAATGTCTTTTTGTTCCATCCAGCTTCATTTGGCACGTGGGACTGACTGCACCTCAGGCATATGTTGCATTCCAAGGTTTCAGTCCTGAGCCCTCTTAACAGAAGAGGGCTTCAGAAGCTCATAGCTGAGGGGCCAGGGAATGCAAGATGCTGAGAAACTGGACATGTAAACATTGAACGTTGTTTGATGCATGTTAAAGTTGCTTGGGTGCAAAAGTGAAGGAGGCTTGGAGGAGAGGAGCAGAGGTGAGGATGTTAGGAGAGGCAGCAAGTTGAAGACAAGGCTAAGTATTTATAAGGCTGAAGGAGGTGTACAGTTTGAAGCTGGAGAATGGTGAGTCTTCTGCAAAAAACTGTGTTTCTTTGATTCTGAATTAAATCTGTGCCTGCTTAGTGTTCTTGCTCACCTTGTTGCCTAAGAGCATTCTGTGACAGAATGTGTATTTTCAACCTGAGTTTGTTCAGATCCATCCAGTGGGAAATACAAGTTTTAATTGTCTGAGTATGAGGACATTCACAGTACTGATACCTCCAGTGATTCTACTGGCACTGATGTATTTTCTTACTTAGTTGAGTTGCTTTATAATTTTCTTTAATATCAGCACACCTTTGGAATTTTTTGTATGTCCTGTTTAAGGTAAGTAATAATGTCTCAATGCTTTCAAAATTATTTCTCCTACTGTCAACTATTGTAGGGAAGAGAGCAGTCCTGTCAGAAAAGAACCAGTTTTGTATCTGCATAGTCACTGGCCTTGGTTTTCTTTATTTTTATTACATTTTGTGTTCCTGAATTTATATGCCATTTGAATTGAGAGGGTCAGGAGCAATTGTTTCTGTGGGGCCTCAGTATTGTAGATGTTTCAGAGATTCCCTTGAGTGAAATATTTAGATTTGTAAACTACTGTTTTTGTGTTACTACACAAAATATACAAATGAAATAGTCCATCAGCAAGTTGTGAGGCTGGAGTCAGTCTTGCCCTGTAGTGATTACCCCAAGTGTGATAGAGGAATTGGCTAGATTTGGGTATCTGGACCTTTAGGTCCATCTCTTCTTCTGAAGACTCTGCATGTCTGAGACTTGTAAGGAAAACTTTATCTTCAACCTCTTGGGCACACACCCAAGGCATGAACTAACTCTCCCATTATATTTTCATGGACCTCCAGTCTGGTTTTATGAGGTCCCCCAGCACTGGGTGACCTTACAGACAGTTGCTCACAGTTTGCAAGTGGTGGGTGTTCAGGTGCAGCTGTTTGACTTTTTTGAGGGGACTTTTTCTGGTGGTTGTGGTAAAAGAGAGAGTAGGCAGCCCTTGGGAGTTATCTGAAAGCCTTCATATTCCTGGATTTTCTTCTCATACTTGCAGTGTTGTTTTTTTATTATATTTAATGTTATTACCATTCTATAAAAACATCGCAACTGCTTTCTGGTAATTATAGGGGGAGTTGTACATTTTTAATGGAGTTTGATGTTTTTTCCATACAAATACATGGAGCAGTTTTTTTCCTCAGGTTATGAACATTACTCTTACTTGAATCAATACATTTCTACTGTTAAATATGTCAGCATGTCTGTTTCAGCAAAGAAATGCCACCTTATGAAGCCATAAAATACTGAAACTGAAAGCTGACACCTAATATACTTTTCATTGGAGACAGATGTTCAATGCAAAACTCATTCTTTCAGATTTCATAAAGGCAAATAGAACTCAAATAATCCAGTTTAGTGTACAATATGCAGTGACCAACTGCTAATGCAATTCAGCACTTAAAATAATATAAATACATTGTTCAATAGCAGAAGAAGATAAGCAAATATTTTTTATATCTCTGTAAAAAGCAAATATCGTTAAATAAGTTTTAAGGGTTTTATAACATTCTATTATTATGAAATGATGCATCTATATATCATAGGACAGAAGAGATACATAGAATGTGGGAGGGGTTTTTTGTGTTTGTAAGAAAATCGTGTTGCAAAACAAAATAAAAATTCTTAGTCTGTTAAAGATACTTGAAATAAATTTTTTAGAAGAGGAGTGTATTATAAAAAATAATACTCAAGCAGTTCCTGAAGCATAGTTATTTTTAAAATTTAGCTTTCTAGTGGCTTTATATCATTTTATAAAAATGCTAATGGGGCAAATGGAAAAATATGTAGGCTGGAATGGTGGCAAAATATTTTGAAATGCTGAGCTGTTGAGGTTTTTTTATGTCTGGGCTATTATAGTTTCATTTCTGGCTTCATTTAATCTGGAGATATGGCAAAAATATTATCAGTTAGGCATAAGCTAACTCTGCCTGTCTGCAGTGCTGCTGCTGCTCCTTTGCCTGGAGAAGTCATTTATGCACACAGGAGCTATAAAGTGGGCGACATGGCAAACAGAATCAAGTGGGAATATAACAGAGAAAGTCTTCATGTTAAAAAGGTATTTCTGAAGTAAAATGTGATAGAAAAAAACAAGTTTAGCTTCAATGAATAACAGAAGTGTGCTGTATCTGAAGATGGTTTGCTGCAACAATCTTTATTGTTTTTATCTTAACCTACCAAACCGAAAGGAATCACATTTTGGGTTTTGCCCAAAAGTTGCTGAAGTATCTCAAAGTTTTCAGACAAAGGCGTAGAGAAGTCAGCTTTCCTAAAATCTTTTTAAATCTTTTTAATCAGCATTTTTTAAATCTTACTGCTTTATAATGCTGCTCTGTTCAGTATTGTGACATGGAGTATCAGGTTACAATGTATAAGCAAGAAGTTCAGTACTAATGTGTATACTTCACATTTTTGTTACTTTTGAATGTTATTTTTTCCCCTCTTTTCTTAGCGAAAAAGATATGGGAAAGATTCACTTTTCCTATTTTGCTTGACAAGAAATTGCAGTGAACATGTTCTAAACAGATTAATATTTTCACTTTCCAGACATCTCATGGAAGCAGGAGTGGGTGTGGATGGGATGAGAAACCAGTCTCACTTCAGTTTTTAAATATTCTTATTTTTTCTTTTTTGACACATTAGACTGTTGTTGCTAATGCATGCTGTGTAACAGCCTATGAAAAATGAGTTAGTAGTGTTATTTCCTAAATGGCATATTTACACACTGGATGGAAAAAATGCTGTCGTAATTCTTGTTCTTCCAATTATTCCTTGATGTTCTCTTGATAAGAGTGGAAGTTAAAAGGGCTGAAAAATACAGCAGCTCACCAACACAGTGTACAAAGTAAAGGGAAATATTTTGGTAGAAATGTGAAAATGAAAAACCTTCAATAGGAAATAGGAATATTTTTAGTGAAGATTATGTTGAGATCCTGGAAGTGAGTCTGGGATGGTAAATAATTCCCTTCCCATCTGGGGTCAGCATGCAATCTCCTCATGGCACAAGTGATCCCCTCTTCCAGGGGGATGTGATTTCATTTTTATTTAAGCTTGTCTGGCCTGCTGTAGAAGAGGGGACAGTTCCTGGCAGCTGAAGTAATGCCATATAGCCTGATATGAGAATTGGTATAGTTTTAAAGCAGGGTATTTTAGGTGTGTTCTTTTAGTGAAAATTTTGATCTGTGTGGCAAGTAGATGTATAACATGAAATTTTACTTTCTGTTATTTTGTTATGTACCTAATTTCACTTCTGGAAAAGAGCATTCATAGGAGCATTGCAGTCACAGCCTTCTCTGCTTCTTGCAGGATCAAGATTTAAGAGTCTACTAAAAATATGCCACCCTTTCCTTTTTGACATGGTTTTCTACTTCTGTTACAAATTAACTCTTAGCGATTCATGCTATAACTGCCCACGCACACTGGTGTAAACCATTTTCCTGCTGTACTCTCTCTTTTAAAACATTATGGTCAAAGCAGTGCATCTTCATAAGTAAAGTAAAGTAAACAGGGTTGGATATGCTAGAACTATTTTTCAAATATCATATGCCTTCCCAAAGAAATCATGGGGTTTTTTTAATAATTTGCTGTATATCTACCAGTAAAGTAGTATTGAGTTTATAAAATATTCAAAGTAATGCAAGTTTTTCAGTTAAAGCTTTTTTCACTTTGGTTTTTTTTTTTTTTTTTTTTTTTTAATTTATCTTTTTACACAAATGCAGTCTATAGCACTGCATGCTTTCTGCCATGTTAACTTTCTGTTTGATGTTCAGGTAGAGAAATAACAGCAGAAACCTTTATGGAGAAATTGGATAATGGTGCCTTGCTTTGCCGGCTAGCTGAGACCCTGCAGGAGAAATTTAAAGAAAACAGCTTTGATGCAAACAAGCCTGCCAAAGTAAGTGTTGGTCTACACTCTAGCATGTAATACCAGTATCTGATGTACCCCACAATTTTGGTCCTGAGGGTTTTTTTTAACAGTTAAGAGGTTTTATATGTGGAGATTCTCCAAATGGGTGGGGAGGAAATTGCTCTGTGTAGAGAAATTGCAATATGAAATTGATGGAAATAATGTTTATTTGGTATTTAAGTATCTATGCAAAGCAGTTACTCAAAAATACTTGTAATATGTGGAGAATAAGAGTAAAGCAGATCTGGCAGTGGGATGTGGTAGGCAACAGTGAAAATATGATCCTTGTATTTATTTTCAGGGGGAGTATTAAGTAGCTGTGGGAGGTGTCTTCTCCTCTAAGAACAGCTCCAGGGAGACCAATAATAAAACTCCATAGTTAGTTTTGGTGCCTTGAGTTTAAAGATCCTATTGGTGTACCAGGAAGGGTTTCAGTAAAGAGTTGAAGGAATTATATGGAAAATGTGAAACTTAGAAGATACTTAGGAGTTTTGGAAGGATCTGCTTAAGGACTTGTTTGAACACAACCTTGCTTTAATTTAAACTATTCTCAAGGGACAGTCTTACTGGGAAACATTCAAGAGTGCAGCAAGTTCATTTCTTGGAGAAGTAGAATTAAATGGTTGACACATTAACACATTCAATATGAAACTGTTCTTATATTTTTGGTTGCATTCAGGTACATCTTCCTTGAAAGCTAAAACAGGCAAATAAAGAACAGGTAGAAAAGAGGCCAAGAACAGAAATCACATAATGCATTTTCTGCTCTTGATGTTTCATAACTTGTGTATAGCAGAAATTACATGGCATAAATTTTATCAGCTAGTCTGAGAACTGACAGTCTTGTGTCAGTTGCACCTGTGTAAGTTGTTTTTCTTGGTTCCAAGTTCATAATTGTTGATGTAGAAGAAATTGCCTGTCATATTTCCTAGTTTAAATTATAATCATGTCTTCTTTAGCAGAAGTATTGGGTGGCTTTGAAGTTCCTCTTCATAATATGGTCTGCCTGGCCTTCACCTAAGTGTCATGGTAGTTTTCAAATGAGAAAACACACAAGGCAGTCTTTTTGATTGAGCCTAGGGACTAGCTAGGCAGAAGGAAGAGTTACTTGTACTGGTTTTTGTGTTCTAACTTACATTAGAAGGCAATTAGACATTTGCAGTCCCATATGTGGTCATTATTTAGATTTGTTGGTCTTTATTTATCAGGCTGGTACAACTGACAATGCATTTAAAAGGAAAAAATCTACCTCACTGCTATTTTCTCAATGTATGTTATCTCATACTTAGTAACAATTCAAAGAAATGGCAGAATAATAGATTTGTATCATTGTATACTATTAGGGAGTTATTCATCCTTTCAGATTTCAATTCCCTGTATAGCACTCTTGGGCAATAGGACGAGTATTCACGGTGAGAAATCTGACTTTGTCTTAAAGGAAGATGATATATCTTGCTCTGATTGATACATACTGCTGATCATGAGTTCATTGTGAAGCTCTTTGGGACTGTCTGGCCAGTTTAGCAACAATAGCAACAGATTTAAGAAGGCATTAAAAGCTAATATTACATGCACTGATTCATCAGCTTTTTGCCATAATTCCCTAAATTCATATTGCAGTACTCTACAAAATAACAGAGGTTAAATCCTATTGCTTCTGGTTTAATAGCTTGTGCAATAAGTTTCAATTCCATGTCAGTTTTGCAGTTGGTTTGTTAACTAAACTGTATCATTCCCTTTCTTATTAGTGAGCATTGACCTGCCTTCAGATTTCAGGAATCCCCTAGGCCAGCATCAGCTATTTTGAGTGTGGAGTAAATTGGGAAAACAGATGTCAAAAAAGTTCCCAAAATATTGTGTTTTCCAGATCTGGAAGGAAGATTGTCATGTTGACATCAACAGTTCCTTTTTTTGTCATGTGGAAACACTTGTGGATACTGGGGACAGTTTCAAAATACATAGGAAATTAGTGGTAATGTGACTTTGGGGATAGAGCTGTAAGAGACTGAAAAGGAGATTAAAAGGATTGTGATGAAGAAGTTGTCTTCTTTCCTTAAGAGTCAGAGGCAGGCAAAAAAAGCATAACTTTTTATGCATGAAGAAAATAATGGAGTTGCTTTTTATGAGTGATTGCATAGGTTAGGATTCTTGAGTGTGGAAAAAGGGGCATGTGATGGAGCTGGCAAAATCAGGAATGGTGTGGTAAATGGTCAGTTTCTATACAAAAACTACGGGACATGAATGAAGCTGGTGGAAGCCAAACAAAAAAAAGGGAGACCTTGTTTACATACAAATTGGAAAATGCTGTCAAGGTGTCACCATGATATTTTCTGAAAAATCCCTTTGCCAGGATTTTTTCTCCTGGGAAGCTGAGAAGCCTCAGAGAGGAATGAAAACAATAATTATCTGATTGCTGCTCCTGTGTTTGCTGCTTTGGAATGTGGCTTGGGCATTGTTTACCAACAGGTGAATGTTTGACTGGTTCCATGTGAATTGTTTTTAATTAATGACCAATCGTGGTCCAGCTGTGTCAGACTCTGAGTCTGTCATGAGTTTTTGTTATTCTTTTCTAGACTTCTGATGTATCCTTTCTTTAGTATAGTTTTAGTGTAGCATTCATTAATATAATATCATAAAATAATAAATCAGCCTTCTGAGAACATGGGTCCAAAATTCTCATCTCTCACCTCATCCTGGGAACCCTCACAAACATCACATCAAGGAGTGTTTAAATTGAATAACTTTAAGTGTTTCTTGCAGATATTGTAAGATTTGTCTGCAGTAGGTCCCATGCACAAACCTTCTGTGCCTCAGCAAATACTCCTACAACTAAAGTTTATGCCTGCAGGAGGATTGCATGGCACAACAGTTGCCCATCAGACTGTGAAAGCAGATTTCTGAACAATTCCAGGATATTATGTGTTTGCTTGGCATGTTCCAGGTGAATACATTGAACTACTTAGGTTTTAAATGCACTTCAGGCCATGCACTGTGTTGGAAGCAGAGCTACACAATCCTGAGGCAGCACCAAGACATCATGTGTCTCTGGATTGTTCCTCTCATTGATATTCGTCCTTGGGAAGGCATGGTTTGTTCCCTGGTTTGAAGGGAACAAGCTGGTTTGGTCCCTGGTTTGCTCTTTTCAGTGATTTTCCTGCACACCTCTCTCTCTGCTCCTGTTGAGCATTGCAGAAATAACAGGAATTTGCATCACAAGCTAATTATCAGGGAAAAAGCAGGGCAGATTTAAGTATTTAACTACTTGGTAGTCCAGCTTTGGAAAACATAATGATTCAGAATGCAAATCAGGTCATGAGAACCAAATTTTGATTTCTAATAATATAATTTAACAAGGGAACACCAAGTCTTTTTCCAGAGATTTTTAATTAACATTGACTTTGTATGGAATGCTAACACTTAAACACTTCATAAAATTTATGTAAAACCTGGATGTTTTTATAACATTTTTGCCATTACTTCAATTCATGTATCAAAGATAGGGATGGCATATTTTCTGAGAGAAATTTATAAAAAGCCATTTTTAGATTTGCTGGATTTTGCCTCTTATATGAAATGTATTGTTATGTTCCTATTACTTGTTTTGTAAAGTATTTAAAGCAAACTATAGACATCATTGTAGCAGATCTTTCTATTTGGATTTTTATTTGGACTACTAGGAATAGTCTGGAATAGAAGTGTAACAGACTTGCATGGAAATTACCTTATAACTTGAGAAAACAACATAATTTAGACCAACTGTCTTCAATTTATGGTGCAGTTCTTAGGTCTAAGTTAGTGGTAGCAGTTCTCTGGGAATAATAAATAAGGAAGAACTACAGAATTTGATGCAATTACCAGTAGTGACTCCTGAACCAAGATAAGCCAAAATTCCTGAAGCAATACAAATGGTGAACGTAAGTAATGACTGCAATGCAGAAGAAGAAAACAAATTCCTTTTGAGGCATAGAGATCAATTTATAGCTCCCATAATTGTGTTGGTTTATTTAAATAAATATTCAAATTTGTGTTTCTTTATGTAAATCAGCCCCAAAGGCTTCAAGTAAAGCTTTGCTCTTAACTTGAGGCTGATTTAAGGCTGATTTAGAAATTTTGTTGTATAGATAAACACTCCACCATGTTTTTCAAATCATGGAAATTTTTAAGTTCCACACCTGTTTAGAATTCCCTGGGCTGTAGCAGTTTCCTTGTGGTTTTTAATTGGAAAACTTACAGAAATTCAGATTCTTTATTGTAAAGACACAGATGCATTTTTTTCTCAAAAATTACCATCGGGGCTTTGGACCATCAGATTTACCTGCAGTGAGGTTCATGCTAAGTTCTTCCTGAATGTTTTCAGCATCTGCATCAAAATTTCATCTTTGTTAAACATCTGAAAATTCAGAAAGCAAACAAATAAAGCATCTCAAAAAAATTCTGTATTTCTTTGGACTGTCTAGATATTTCAGTCTTCCTTGACACTTGTCTCATGGGAGGTAATGCACTATTTGGAGCTAATCTTAGAGAAAAGGGCTGGAAAACCCTCACCTTGCTTGCACTTCAGAATGTCACCAAATGTGAGATTGCTCATTGGGAGAAAACCAGGTGGAAGAGGAAGAGGAGGCATAATGATAAAACAGCTGTATGTCCACCATTATCAAGGAATTTGAATAGCTTCTGACATTGGTTATTTAGACTGACAGTGAAAGGCTATTCACTATAATTCCATGGATCAAAGTACTATGTTATTTGACCACACTGTCAGTGAAATTATGCAAACCTTTTTCAATAAGAAATTTTACAACCTGTAATGTGTTTTGATGAACTTCAACCATTTAGTAAGAATTTTTTTAAGCATTTTTCTTAGCTTGGGTTCTTTTAGAATAATTAAGGGGTAAAGTGATTTTGAAATTGCTATTACTAAAATTAGTTGCTTCTGCCAAAATTTAGTGGTTTTTATGCTTTATTTTGAGAGAATCATGTCCCCTTTAGGAATGTGGTATTTGGTAAAACATAATTTGGTAATACATAAATATGTCCCATGAAAATCCACATGATTTACAGATTTCACCATTTATATATCATGGAAATACTTTCACATCTCATGGAATAATTGGTGCTTATTGGCATGTTCCTTCACAAGTCATGCTGTGTGACAGTGCCATGAAGAAATCAATTCTTCTGTAAATTGCAATCCTCCAATTTAATTGTAATAAAATGAAGGAAATTAAGAAACTAGGATTCTTTTTGTCTTCTTCAACTAACTCTTTGCTAATTCAGCTCTGAGGTTGTGATGGGAAAAGCTCAGGATCATCTACCAAGGATAGGGTGTTATTGCCCTCTGAAGGAGCAACTGTGAGAATTGCCACATTGTGTTCTAATCAAATGTTATTGAAGAAGCCCATTATGAAGTGCCAGTCTTAAAAATCCCCAGCTAAATGTTAATTCTGAAACCCAGAGATGTGAGGAAAAACCACAGACCACTTATTGAATGTGAATGAACTACTGAACCCCTGTTTTCATGGATACTGTAGGAAGGTCTTTGCCATGGCTTACACTAGTGTCTCTCTCTTATTGTCTCTGTTTATAAAATCTTAATACACTTAAAAAAATTAATTCAAGTCTCTCTCTTCAATGCTATCTAATTTTAGTCACTCTATTTAATGCTACGATAGCATTAGAAAAAAACAAACCACCATTGATTTTTGCATTTGGCCTTCTAGCATTTTCAGAGAGTAGCAATAATGGCTTTTAATTTTTGGTTCATACATGCCTGAAGTTTGCAAATTACTTCTTCAGGCTTTTGGAAGAGTGTTGATAAAAGTGAACTTGTCAGTAGGCATGGATGTGTTACAGATGTAGATGTCTAGAAGTTTTAAAAGACAATTTATTGACCTCCCCTATTGTATTTGTGGGTTGCCCCATGGCAGGGAGGAATGATGGGTCTGACTCTGTGTCTTCAGAAGGCTAATTTATTATTTTATATTATGTTATATTAAAGAATACTATACTATACTAAAGAAAACAGAAGGGATACAGACAGAATGTTAAAAAGATAACAATAAAAACTCGTGACTCTTTTTCCAGAGTCCCAACACAGCTTGGCCCCAATTGGCCGATGAGTGAACACAACTCACAGCAGAATCCAATGAAACAATCTCCAAACACATTCTGCATGAGCAAAACACAGGAGAAGCAAATGAGATAGGAATTGTTTTCCTTTTCTCTGAGGCTTCTAAGCTTCCCAGGAGAAACTCCTGGATGAAGGGATTTTTTCAGAGAATGTGGATGCTGCACTCCCCAAGTCTTTGGAACATAGTGACCCAATCCCACCCTGAGTTACACAGATGGAATGGGAAGGAGCTGACACCTGTTGAGGTGGGTTCTCTGTTGTGATGCTCCATGAGCTGTGCTCTGAGTGCAGACTCCTGGGCTCTGTGTTGTGATGCTCCATGAGCTGTGCTCTGAGTGCAGACTCCTGGGCCCTGTGTTGTGATGCTCCATGAGCTGTGCTCTGCAGTGCAGGACTGCTGGGCTCTGTGTTGTGATGCTCCATGAGCTGTGCTCTGAGTGCAGACTCCTGGCTGTGATCTCTGTGTGTTCCCCTGGCTGAGCAGCCCCTGAGAGCCTTCCAGCTCTGACAGACACTGGGATTTTGCCTCCATGTGTTGAAATGCACTTATCCTTAGGCTACATTTAAATTACTGAGTAGTCAAATAATGAAATGTGCTGTGGCTGGTGAATGAAGCTTCTGCCTTGCTGCTTCCTGACATGATTTACTTCTGGATATCACAGTGCATTGTCTGTGGATTGAATACTCTCTCGTATTCCTTGGATTTCTGGCACACTGCTAGTAGTAGAAGCTGCATTGTTTCTGTGAAACTAGTTTTTCACTACTATTAACACTACCTTTTTTGAATAACCAATCTTCTGCTGTATGCTGAGTAAGCTGTGTCTTGGACAGAGAATTTAGAAGAAAAAAGACAAGAAAAAATGCTTTGAAAATTATATTGTTAAATTAATTTTATTTTCCATATATGCTTAAGAAGCTAATGCTAATGCCACGTAGAAGAATGTGTTCTACTTTGACATCTAATAACGTGGTTAAAGCATTAATTTAGTCCTGCGGTTATTTGAATGTTGTAGTCTGTATATTTCTATAAAGCCTTGATGATGTTAATTACTTTTTATGACATATTGTATTTATGTTAGGGATTCCAAAGTGTTCACAAATGTTTTCTTAGACTCTAGAAAGTTGATAATGAGTGATTTTTGGCTTTTGATGATCTCTGTGGTTATTATATAGGGTAATAATCAGCACTTGATCTGTAAGGTTGAAATCCAATTTCCTATTCCATTAAAATGACGTGATATGACAATGTAAAGACTGTGTTTCACTGAAGGACAATGTTTTGCTGCTTGTTAAGTGAATTGCTTAGGAGTGCTTGCTTTGTTGTATGTTCAGTGTTATTTTTCATCAGTCTAGGAGTTGTTCTTAGTTCTGTGTCTGTGGAAAAGTTTGGCTTTTTTTTTGTCTCCTAAGCCTTCAGAACTTCCTTGTTGAGTTTTCGTATTCTAAATTTGCTCTGGGGTATAAAATCTCTTGCAGCTTTAGGAGGGCTGAGGGGGTTATATTTCTTTTCTTAGTTTTTTTTTTTTTTTCCCCCAGTAGGAAGTGCTTAATTTTAAATTCTAAATATACATTTCCATATTGTGTTTTACATGTGCATTTAGCACATTCTTTTGACCATTGGTCCAGTTGTTTAAGAACACTTGAGCAAAATGAGGAAAGAATTGAAGGAGGAAAAGGATTGGTACTGGCCACAGAGCTAAGTGAAAAGGCAGATGGTAGAAAGTTTTGAAATAGATGCATGTTCTACCTAGCTGATATAATCACAGTTCAGTAGGAATTTATGCTCACATAACACTAAATGGCCTAGCAAGACAGCACAGCAGTTAGGTGCTGCATAGCCTAATTTCCCCCCAAACCCCCATTTTGGTTAATGTACGTCACCAGGAGATAAAAGCAAATTTTTCCTGTGAGTACCTAGTAACTGTAACCCTCTTTCATAGCAGACAAATGGCTCATAATTTTCTTTTTATTCAAGTATAAGTGATAGTTCAAAATGTCCTGAAATCATCTTTTCAAAGAGGGAAATATTATGAACAATCTTCAAAATATGGGTCAAGTCTGTCAGCCATAAATAAATGGGGATTTTAGCAAGTGTTGGTGAACTCGTTTTGAGAAAGCAGTACAAAAAATCCATTTTTCCATGTGATTTCAGAGCATCCATGTAAGAGAGTCCCTTTTGGATTAGAAGTGAACCTGACAGCATTTTTCCAGGATTGCATCATCTGTTTCACTCGCACTTTCACATCCTGTATTAAACCACATGCGTGCATGTCAACAAGACAAGATTGTAAAAGGAGTGTGACTGGGGAATTGTTTTCCTGATACTTGATAGGAGTAATTGCAGCCACTGCTGCTTCAAAGCAACTGTGGTCATACTATACTATGTCAACAAAAGTCAGTTTTGCCATGTGGAAACCTAATTATTTCAGAATGATCTGTTAGAAAGCACTTTTGAAATAGTCAGGCCATTTATACAACTCAGTGAAAAATATTTGTGCATGAAACCTTTCTTGAATAAAAGCTTTCATGTGTTATAGTTTGAGCAGTACAGTGACAGTTTTGGAAATATTAAAAAAGTAGACTTTTCTTTAAGAGGTGGTAGGAAAATTTAGTAGGTGATTAGAAAATATGAGTATTTCCCTTTAATTTGTGTGATAAACCTGGTAGGGCTATTACTGAATAGAAAAGTGGGTGGGGTTTTTGCTGTTCTCTTCAGCAAGACCCTAATACTCTGGGAAATGGGATGAAACTTTTATATATTTCAGTGAAATCATGCCATGCCAGTATTGCTGTGTGGTATTTGCTCCAGAAAATGACTCAAAGCTTTTGTGGTTTTTTATGTAGCTGTTGTTCACAACAATATCTTGTTTTTATATGTGGTTGGTTGTCACTTCTGAGCTGTTCAAGACATCTGTTAATCAAACATTTTTTTCTGTCCCTATGAAATTAAGAATATCTCAAATTTGCTTAGTTAAGTGTGATATTCTGTACCTAGACTCCTACTATTTGCTGTAAGTAGCTCTTACTACTAGAAATGTGCTTTTGTGAAGGAATGCTGTGAGTTCCATGAATGTCTAAGCCTCATAGTGAAGCTAGGTTAAATGATGTGTTTAAAAGTCTTAGTTGTCAAGGCATAGAATTGTAATTTACGTGTATGAAATTTCAGGTGATTACTGACACCCAAACCATCTGTTCTGAATTGCTCTTCTTGAGAGAAATTCTACCTTCAGCCACTGCAATATACATCAATCAAAAGATACCAAACATTTAGAACCAGATTTATCAATGTGTTGTTAGTACTGCGGAGCAGCAGTGACCCAAGGGTCTCTAGGGGGTTTCTGCATTCCTGCCAGGAATTTAATGCCTTCCCAATGGCTCCTGGGGAGGGAGGCAGTGCAGGTTCTCTTGGCTGTCTCCTCACTCCTTCTCCTGGCTGTCTCCTCACTCCTTCTCCTGGCTATCTCCTCACTCCTGGCTGTCTCCCCACTCCTGCCTGCTCTGCTCCTGCTGAGGGCTCTGTGCCACAGCAGCTCCTGCTCTCCAGGACCATGCTGCAGGCTCAGGGCCAAGGAGAGCAGATGGGCTGTGCCCACACTGAGCCTGAATCCTCACTGGATGCCAGATGGCAGCCACCAGTCACACACACAAGAATTTCTTTGTTGTATTGTTTAGTTTGGGTTTTTTTGTTGTTGTTTTGATTTTTTTGTTTTGGTTGTTGTTCAATAGTTCTAAGGTAATCTAAGTGGTTTATTACAGACTTCCAGAGCAGTGTTCAGTATCCTTAGCAGGGTTTCAAAGAATATAGGCTGTTTATTATGGTTGTCTCAGCACAATGCAGATAAAGGTACAGAACTGTCTAGAGCTGTGTGGAAGCAAACAAACCCAGTATGTCACTAGCTCTTCTGAGCTGTTCCTGGCATTAGAAACAGAAGTTTTTTTACTAGGTGAAGACTCACTAGTTTTCTTCAAAGGCAAGCCTGAGAACATGGACACTGTGGAAAAATCCAGAGATGAGAACTGAGGAGGGAACTGAGAGGTGACATGATTTGACACTGCAGGTCTGCTCTTACAGATGAAGTACTATCCTTATCTCCTTTCCATTCTCTCTGAAGTTCCCATGCACAGCTCTGCAAGTGCCAGGAATACTGGAGCTGGCTTCTTGGCATCTTGTACCTGTCACAGTACTGTTCATCCATAATAGATCATCCAGAATTTGTGCTTTTATTTTGATGTAAAAAATAAAAAATTACAAAGAGTAGTGTCAGGTATCATTTATTTGGTCCCCTTATGTTGCCTGTTAACTCAGTCGAATCAATATCCATGTATCACTTCAGATAATCTGGTCCAAGTGGAGATTATATGGGAAAAGAATTTCATTCTGTTTGATGTTCTTCTTGTTAAACCAATTTAGAGCTGCTGATAATTTGATTCAGTAAGAATGCGATCAAGTATGATGTATGTGCAGTGGATGTTTTATGTAACTGGATTGATGGAGGGCTGTGAAATGTCACCTCTTTGCACCTACTGACAAGATGGAGTTAATTATGAAGTACTGAGTGTGTCTGATTCCACTGAAGCACTCTAAACCAGACATTAATTGTCAAGACTTGAGGGAATCAAAATACCTTTATAACTGTGACCAGCCTCCCCTGGGACCCTGACCTGCCCTCTCTGCCCATGGCCCAGAACCACCCTTTTGGCTCAACCCCTCTTCTTGCCAGAGCTATGTTGTGAGCAGATCATCTCCAGCCTGCTTGCTGGTTTTAGGGCTGGGTCAGTGGAACCCAGCCTGGTTTCATGGCTGGGTCAGTGGATACGAGCCTGGTTTCAGGGCTGGGTCAGTGGAACCCAGCCTGGTTTCGTGGCTGGGTCAGTGGAACCCAGCCTGGTTTCAGGGCTGGGTCAGTGGAACCCAGCCTGGTTTCGTGGCTGGGTCAGTGGAACCCAGCCTGGTTTCGTGGCTGGGTCAGTGGAACCCAGCCTGGTTTTAGGGCTGGGTCAGTGGAACCCAGCCTGGTTTCAGGGCTGGGTCAGTAAATCTGTTTGGTGCAGATACTGATGCTGTATCAGCGGCATCCTTTCTGATACTGAAGTCATGTGAATGGAACTGCTCTGGTGCAGTGAGGGCCTGTCTCTACAGACCTTGGCTGGATTTACAGCCCTGTGTTGTGCCCTGGGCACTGCTGGGTGCTGTTAAACAGGAGACAGTGACCTTTCTGAAGTGTTTGTAGTCTTTGGGCCTCAAGACCCATTCCTTCACACTATGATTACCTCCTAACATAGAACTGAAAGTAATTCACCCTTAACTGTGAGAAAGTTAAGCTCCTAGTTTAAAATCTGTCTTTATAATATATATTTTATTTTTTTTTTTAATTCAGTGAACTGGACCAGACACTAAATCCAAAGCCTGTAGTTACTAATATTCCTAAGAAGTAGCTAATATTGGTTAAACTTTGTTGTGTGGACTTTTGGAAAGACTTTTTGGTTGAGAACTTCATGCTGTTAAATTCACTTCTCATGCCTCTCTGCTTGGAATTCTTTAATGGCCAAGGAAATTAGTTGGTGCGAGTTACCCATCTATGTAAAATTTGCATAGTGATTCCATAATACTTAAGTGTTATGATAGCATGTATCATTTAGCTAAATAAAGAATTCCTGTTTTTCAGACCTTACCAGTTCGGAAAATTCCATGCAAAGCCAATGCTCCTTCAGGGTCTTTCTTTGCACGGGACAATACAGCAAATTTCTTATCCTGGTGCAGAGATGTAGGCGTGGATGATACCTGCCTGTTTGAGTCAGAAGGTTTGGGTATGTATTTCTTTATTCTTTATGTAGTAGTTGGTAATTTAAAATAACTTTTCCTTTGTGTTTAGCCTTGAAAGACAGAAAGGCTTTTAATAGGTCCTGACTCTAAACCTGACCTTTGTTTGAATGTGTTAATTCTGCTGCGTGTCTGTAGAATGAACAAATGAAGTACACATCACATGCTGCTCATTTAAGTCAATTTTAAGAGGAACTTAAATGAGAGAAAACTCTTGCCATGTTTTCTTGCACACAAATGATTTTTCACCCCACACATACTTTTGTGAGCATGGAATGCTGTTCCTTAGTTCTGTGTATAAGATGGTGCTTTTCTGTTTTGGTAGAGCAGGATACAAGTGCATGTTCAGTTCTGTCTGCAGACATTTGGCTGGTTGTGGAGATTTAATGAATTGCACAGGAGGCGAGAAGATACAAAACTTTTCTGTTTCCCATGCTGACCATTTTCCCCAGCTGGCTCCCTTCTGCAGTTCTGGACAAAAATTATCCAGTACTACTGCTTCATGAAAAGAATTGTACTGCTCAGGAAATCACTGCTCTAATACTACATAGTCTTCATTGGTTTAACTCTTCCTCTTCAAAGGAAATCTTATGAATCTTGACTTCACAGCTTTTCAGCCAAATCTCATGAAATGAAGAGAGCCCAATGTTTGTTATCTGAAATCAGATAAAAGTGTAAAACAGTCATGGTGACAGATCAATTTCTCTGGAAGACAAATGAACACACTGTGCTGAAGCTTCTTTGTTCTGTTGCTCAAAAAGCCTTTGCCCTGTTGAAGCTCTTACATGTGTTGTGACTGATCTGATCCCATTCTTTCACAGCCTTGTTCCCTTTCTGTGGTCTAGCACAGATATTTCTGAGAGTTTTTCATTTGTCATTTCTTTTATCCTGGGAAGTTCTTTTAATTACATTATTTTATATGTCTGGGAGAAAATGCTTGGCAGAGAACAGGTTAGTATCTCAAAGGTGACAAATAGTAAGTTGAATATATGTATTGACTCTGTTTTGTTAATTAAATCATTAAGATGAAATTCTTATTTGATATGGTAAATCATGTGGGAGATGAACAATAATTGTAGTTTCAATGATTTGAAATGGTGAAGAAGTTTGACATTTACCTAGGACCAAGAAGCACCAGGAGATGCAGCCCTCCAATGCCTGAGGCAGGCAGAGGAACCTCTGGTTAATGAATACTTCAAGGTATTTGAAGTTTGTGTTGCTATGGCAAGCACAGCCATTTGCCATTGATCCACAAATCTGTTGTGCGTTTTTAAGAAACAAGATCTTGTTCAGAGATGTCATAGCTGGAATGCAAATATTTCCTGATAATTAATTTTTACACATACACAGTGTCTTGCCTGCCATAGTAAAACAGAGTGCCAGTCCACCTGCAGAGGTGTTTTCCAGGTGTGTTCCAGAGGACATCCTCTCTCAGAAAACAGAAGTGAAATACAACTGAGTGCACAAACCTGTGCTCTATTTTGCTTGATTATTGACTGATTTTCTTCACTGATTAAAAACTAGGTTCTGAGGTTTATTCCCTTATTGAATAATGTCCTGCTAGGAAAGATTTATGTTGCTTGAAATAGGATTAGGCCTTGATAACAATTTTGACCCATTTTTCTGAACTTGAGAAGGAGGTGGTAATCATGCCTTTAAAGAAAAAAAAAAAAAAAAGATAAAATCAGTAGCTCTTATTCTCCTTCAGTTAATCCTTAACTCAAAGTTTTGCTTTTTTGAGATTTTCCTAATGCATTAGAAATAATGATAAATCTTAACAGTTGCCAATCTAAAGCTTTTATGTTCCTCTCTCTCCCACAAATCACTTCACCAATGCATAGGAAGCAAAAATTCAGCAAAGGTAAGTAATATCAAAGGTTCTTTTCAAAGTAGTGAGAAATGTGTGTGAATGACATCTATCTTTGCACTGCCTCATTGAATTCTGCATTATTTTGCTATTAATTGTGGTGAAATTATGGTTACAGAGGTAACTGGTTTTGTATTTTTTTCTATTTCTCCCATACCTAATAAGCTCAGTAAACTGGTGTGAAAATTGATAGTGATAATCCAGCTTTTTTCTCTCTCTATTGGAGAACCTTATTGTATCAATTTTCTCAATTGAGTGGATTTTTATCCTCATTTTTTTACTCTTATTCTGTGTGCTTTATGGTATGCAAATACTGTGTTATTTAATTAAAGGCACATAGTAATATTTTCATCATGCTACTGTATCATGCAAAACATTCCTGAGGTTTTTTTCTGGCAAATATGTATTCTAGAATTACAAGAGTGATTTTGAAGATCTAGTGCACTGAGATACTTGAATGATGGATTTAATGGCACTGACTTAAAAAAATAAAGTACCAAGTGTGTTAGAGATCAGCAAAACAAACGAAGAAATTGTTAATTGCTATTATTTCTCATTACTTAAAAATTCTATATGTCAATGTTATAAATTCTGAAGAAGTCTCTGAAATCATGCAAGTATAACTGCACACAAATGCAGCCATCGCTCCTGACTTTTTAGCACTGAGGCTGGAGTGGCACAAAGGCATTTCTCACTGGGGTGGAGCTGTCTCAGACAGAGACCAGAGCAGACAGGGGCAGTCCCAATGAGCCTGCAGGTAAGTGATGTTAGTGGGAATCTTGGGTGTTCCTAGAGGCTGATCTGCAAAGGGTTAATTGCAGGGCTGATCCACACAAGCAGCTGAGCAGACCTATTGGTGTCATTTTACTCCTCTCCTTCACTTGTGGGCTAATTTAGCAATTTATGTAATTATTTAAAGTTAAGCACATTTTCAAATGCTTTGTTCGGTTTGGGCTATTCAACTGAGCTAAACAAGGAAACAAGATTGAAGTCTTCAAAATAAATAGAAGGAAAAGTAAATAGAATGAAAAGCAGAGGTGCTTGATATGCTAGTAGATATGGTTATGCTGTCTAATCACTAGTTACTTTAAATATCATTGGAAGAGAACAGTAGAAAGCTCAAAAGTTTGAAGACTTGTACTGCTAATTTGTTAGTAATCTATAATATGATGTAGTTTGTCTTGCTGAATGTTATCATGCTTTAACATAGGTTAAAATGCAAACAAATTGGAAACAGTTTCCTGTTAAGATTTGTAACACAGCCAGAGCTGACTGGTAGCAATTTATCCCTAAGTGCAGAGACATGGCAGGAAAGTCTCCAAGTTAATGCCTTTGCAAAAAAAAGGCAGCTGGGGTAGCTGATGTATAAGCTGCAGCTCACACATGAGCATCTGTAAAAATGATAGCAACACAGTAGGTAGGGATAATAAAAATAAATAAATTTTAAAAATTGCTAAAAATAGCAGCACAGTATGTAGGGAAAATAAAAATAAATAAATTTTGAAAACTGGTAAAAATAGTCACACAGTACGTAGGGATAATAAAAATAAATAAATTTTTAAAAATTGCTAAAAATAGCAACACTGTATGTAGGGATAATAAAAATAAATAAATTTTAAAAATTGCTAAAAATAGCAACAGTGTACGTAGGGATAATCTGGAGTGCTGCAAAATAGAGGGACACCATGTGTGCTCCCTGCACTCATTGCCATATTTAGCATGCGTGTCATATTTTTTACTTTTAAAGTTAGTGTATTTAAAGGAGAAGGAATTAGCTTTGTTGATACCAGAAATTATGATCCAAAATCCAAATTTTGATCATCTGTGCAAATCTTGAGGTACAGTGTTGTTGAATGGTCTTCTTAGATGTATCAGACTATGTGGGACTCTGAATATGATGTGCTGACTCTCTCATGCAGTGTAAGGATATTAATACTGCCTTTAATTCCTCTGTTCCCATAAATACTCTTTGTAAATTCCTCTGTAGGGAGTAGCTCAGCTCCTGTAGGCTTTAGGGCAGCAGATCCCCACAGCTCTGGTAATTTTCTTTATGGAAGCATACTAGGTGGAGATATTGGTAATTTTGCTCATGCCTGAAGAGTATAATACTCAAAGAAAACTCCTCTTGGACAAATAAGAATGGTAAGGTTTTCTATGATTTAAGTTCTGAACTCTTTGTGGTAATGGAGTGTTGTTGGATGATTGTAGGATTTGGAACCAGTGAATATTCTGCATCTCTTCCATGATAAAGAATACCCAGCAAGAAAAGGGTTTGCCACTGAGTGTGCCAGCATGCTGATGTGTCATCTGTTTTGGGGGGTGTTGGATGCTGTTGATGTTAATGTTTTGTGCTTGTATATTCCATGCATATGTACACACAGGATGTGACATGGACTTCTTTTGATGCAACTGATTGGTTTGAGTTTCATGGACAGGTTTCCTTAATAAATGTATTTAGTATTTTAGTGGAAATAGTAAACTGAAGCACAAACACCTCTGATCTCTCTTCTAACATTGATGCTTTAAAGATTATTTTTAAAAATACTCAAATATTGCTAGCTTAAAATTATTTTATACATGAGGAAGATTATTTTTTTAAATTATTAATGTAATTATTCTGATTTCAAGATGGAAGTTTTTTCTGTTCTTTTATACTGAAACATCTACATATTGAAACACCATGTTAAAATTTACTTGAAGTTGCATCAGAATAAGATTTTGTCCCATCTTTCACAACTCTTTACTAAACTACTCGCAATAATACTGAATTTGTCTCATTTTGAGGACTATAGGAGCATCCTAGACTCTTTGTTGTTACCACTGGATTTGCATGGTAAACTAATGAATTTCAGTAAATCATTAGTGTTCAGATGATCTGTATATCCCTTCTACATTAATTCTTTACTGTCCTTAGCTCTAGTGTGTTTGACACCTGAATTGTTTTGAGATTTCCGTGACTGATTGAGCTGAAAGGGGCAGGGAGTGTAGGGGAAGCACAAGTGTGTCAGAGCATAACTCTGATGCAGAAGCAAGGGTTAGTTTGTTATAATTTAACAGTGTTGACAAAACAGTATTGGAGGTTTTTTTTTTTTTTAAACAAAATGCCTTCTGTAGGATCAGAGTAAAAATTAAAGGAAAATGTGAGAGATAATAGGAAGAAGGACCAAAGGACCATCCTTTTAAAACTTTCCCTAAACTTGTGTGACTTCTGATGGCAATTGGAAGCCTGTGATAATAAATACCAAGGCATTTGGTAAAGCTCTTTGCTTCTAGTGGGAAAAGGAATGCATTAGAAACACAAATCATATTTACTTTTTATGATTCAGCTATGCCTGATATCTTGATCTCTAAAACAAAAGAAATTTTATGTTAGAAGAAAGACTGACTTCATCAAAAATGGTTTTTAAAAGTGTTAGGAGCCAAGATTTGAAACTTGGCAGGAACTTGTGAGAAGTTTATTTTTGTATTGGATATTCCGTATTTATTTCTGTGATTGGATATTCTACTAATTTAAAACAAACACAAAACCACAAACAAAACAAAACCCCTGAATGTTATTGCAAACTTTGAGTTTAAAGTAAGGACATGGACTCCATGTGCTTTGTGTGTTCTGTCTCCTCACAGTCACAGGTTCTGATAATGCTGGAAGCAGAGGCTGCTCCTCCTCTGCCTCTCCTGGTGGCATCCAGGCACTGTCAGAGCCCAGGACATTGCTCTGGGTGCCCTGGGAGATTCCAGACCCTGGCAGGGGCTCAGAGACCTTGACACAGAGTCACAAACACCTGTGCCTTTGATTTTAGCCCATGGAAACAATTACCAACCTTGTGTGAGGAGTTACAAGCCACAAGGGTTTGAGTAGAATGATAGTGAATTTACCACAGGGTGAAAAAGTAGAATTTTGGGGTTTTAGAATGGGGGTTCAAGAGGCAGGATGGAAGAATCTGGGCATGTCCTGTCCTTCTTCTTCTTGTCCTCCATCTTCTGCTGTGATGGTGACACTTCTGGGTTGGTTTAGGGTAGAGACAGACTGTCTAACACAGGTGATGGGTATTGGAAAATTCTTGTAAATAAAGCACGGGTAGTTCTTAGTATAAAAAGCCAACACCACCCCAAGGGCAGGGACTGTGCCACAAACCAACCTGCTGGACAGACCTCAGCAGGTCAGAGAAGATAAGAGAATAGATAAGAGAAAATAAACAACCTTGAAAAACAGAGCTGAGGAATCCTGACTTCTTCAGTCATGGGGCTGGGAAAAAAGAGAGTTTTTAATACCTTGGGAGCCATTTCAGGAACAGAAACCTGAGAAGGTAAGGACCTCTGGGGAAGCACAAAGGTTGAGTGAACAAAAGAGGAATACCTGTGAAAGGAAAATGGGACAGCAACAAGATGGGAGCAGTGTGAAGAAATGTTATTGCCAGAGGGAAGCAAGGATAAAAACTTCCAGGAACTGAAAAGGAATTATTGTTAGCAAAGAGTGGCTGGAGGTAGCATGTAAAGATGCAGGCAATGAGGACAGCAAATAAGAAGCTTTTAAAGAGATGAGATGAAAAGCAAAAAGGCAGGACACCTAAAATAAGCCAGATTGTTTGCACTATTTCTCTATCTTCCCATTGCGTTCTTGTCAAGCAAATGCCATCAGTGAGATTCTCTAGAAAGATGGATATTTCCATTCACTTTATGCAGGGGATCTGCAAAAAATGACATTTATTGGTCTTTGAAGTCCCCAAATACATATGCTGTATAGTCCTCAGGAATGTGTTATTTTCTCCTTAGAAGCACTGTCTTATGAGATGCCCTGATGTTTGTTTTTGTGGTTGGTTATTGCCTGCACACGTCTTCATCCTCTAACAATGATGTCACTGTGCCACATTATTCAGTGTGAAATGCATGAAATGTGTCTAGATTATGTTGATTCAGACTTGTTAAATAACTGTGAATTTTGTTTGGGTACATAATTTTTTAACTTTTTAAATCAAATTTTGTTCTAGCTATATTTATGGATCTTTTTGCAAATAGTGGTGGTTGAACCTCTCTTTTTCTTCCAAAGTCATTCAGATGTACATACATATTGCATTCTACTTGGTTTGACTATTCCAAACCCAGTTTATTCTGTTTATATTTTGGGGTATGCCTTACTTTTTAAAATCAAGCTTTATTTTGGGGCTGTTGCAACCAGTTTAAAACCAAAATAGCAGAACAGACTTCCAAGGGTCATGAATGTAACACTTTAAAAATACTGATTACTAGTAAAGGTAAATATTTAATGTAATTACTATGCTGTGGGAATGAAGAATATTGAAAATAGCTGAATGTCCAACTGTTCATCATTTATATTCTTAGTAACAGATGGCTGAAGAATAAATCTATTTTTCCTAGTGCAGTGCCTGTTTAGTTTTCATGCTTTGCAGTTTCACTTCTGGAAATACATTTGGATGAGATTAGAGGACAAATGCATACCTCTCAATGGGCTGCACAGGCACCAGGAGAAGATGTTGGGATGAGCATTCAGCTCACCCCACTTACATTATCCTGTCAGTGGAGCTCAAGCTGGAGTCCCAGAGGCTGGAGGTCTGCCCTGGGGTTACCCAGAGGTGTTCAAGGCTCTGGAGTCCCCTTTTGGCTCTCATGCATGCACAGAGCAAAGTGATTGCTTTCAGAGCTTTAACTAGACATTAAATATCTTTTTCAGGTATGGTATTTTTTCTTCATGCATTTGAGTTAGGTGAGTCTGTAGATTACCAAAAGTTTATATAGCTGTTGTCTTGACCTTAACTCATTAAAAACAAATTTATTTTGATGCTGTTCAGATTTTTCCTGATTTATACAAAGAGTCACACAATTACTTTTTGGTCTCAATTCCATCTGAAGTGTAAGGTGCAATTTTTTTAAATATTGTGGAAATTTTTAAAACCTGATTTTTTACTCACAACAACATAAGTGCTTTACTCTAGTAGATATTTCTAAAGAGTAGATTACAATGTTCTCATAATTACTATCTTCTCTTTTCTTCTAATTTTATTTTCTTCTTGAAGTTTTGGGGAGTTGATTATACAAACAGCCAAGGACCTTTCTTGGTTTATTGATTTTGGATTTTGCTTATATGCTTTGCTGAACTTCTTTACAGAGCATTACCTGTTCTGAATCGTGGAGGGAAAAAAATGTATTGGTTTATGGGGATATTTCATAATTGTTATAACTTGCCCCTGAAGGCAAGGGTGACTGAGGTTCTTGCTAAGAGATTCCTTTGGGCAGGTGAGAGTGAAACCACACTGAGTGACTAGTGTTGATATATATATATATATATATATATATATACACACGTATGTATGTATGTATGTATGTATATGGCAGGTTTATTTTAGATCAATTTGGTTGCAATGGAAAGGAGGCCTGAAGCCATTTTGGCTGTTATCATCTATAGAAATGCAGCAGAGTATGAAGATACCACTTAAGAAAGTGTAGAGGGAAAAGAGAGAAAGGATAAGAGCAGAGAGTGAAGTGAGACTTAATTGTTGCAATTTCAGTGTCTCTTGTTTAAAGTGATGCTGAGGGTGGATAAGGCCGTGGAACACCAGGTTCAGTGGGATAAAACAGAGTCAGGTTCAGGTGACAGCACCCAGGGTGCCACTCCTGGGGTGAGGGTGATCCAGCACTGTGGTGGAAACCCCAGGAATTATTCTGGGCACTCTCTGGGGGACTGTGGTGGTTTGTGACAGCTGAAGCAGGGCAGGTGCCCGTCACACCAGCGTGGCTGAGCCAGCTGTGCCCCAGCTGTGCCCCATCAGAAGGGATGGATGCCTGCAGGCCCATGGGAGTGTCCCCGTACCTTCCACGGAGGGGAGATTTCCACCTGAGCCAGTTCTGTAAGGGAGGACCTTGCCATGATAAAAAGCACTGTTGCACTTGGCAGAATCTGCTTCTTGTGAGGCTTTTCCCTAATTTAGCTCAAAACCCCAGCTTGTTGCTAAAGGAAGTTGGTTTGTCGTGGTGGGTGCACAGCTCCTCTGTGCCTGGACTGCTCTTACACAGCTGAGATATTTCACCCCCACACACCCAGAAGCTCTCCCCCTCTCTTTCCAGTCAGGAGTGCAAACCTGGCCTCAGCCAAGCACCTGCTGCTCTTGCAAATGGCTGGTTGGGACATTAACCCCTAACGTGTCAATCTCTCACAAAAATGAGAAGATCATGCTGTGTCATAGCTACTTCTGAGTCATAAAAAAACTATTCTGTGTGGAATCCAGCATGCAGACTTACATTATACGTATGTATGCATAAAGAAGAAACTTTTTTTGTCTGTTTGGGATTTTTATACTGTGAAGAACTGATTCCTAAAGCATTCTGGTTTCATATTTACTGTAAGAGTACATGTGAAAAAAAAATTCAGGACCAAATTTATAGTGAGGTATGTCTTTGTTAATGCAACTTTGTTATTTTTTAAAATTAAATTGGCTAAGAAAAATAGTGAACTGAAGGATATGAATTCTCTTAGTTTGTCAAAAGTATCACTCTAATTTTATTATTTTTTACTTTCTACTAATTAAAGTGTTTTCAATATGCCAGATCTCTTGATTATTTTTAAATAGTAATGAACTGCTTGCAGATTACCAATTACCCCAAATAATTATTCAGTGATTTAGATAATTAAATGGAGCTTCTGAACTCTGAGAGCCACTCATGAATCCCATCCTTTTTATTCCAATAAAACTCTACTGCTAGCCAAAGAAAACAAACGTTTATCAGAGTCAAGAGTAACAGATGTTGATGATTAGGTTCCATTCCATCACTAAGATCTTTAAAATAGCTTTTATTTATCAATGTCTTCCATGTTCATTTTGCTTTTCTAGTTCTCCACAAGCAGCCAAGAGAAGTGTGCCTTTGTTTGCTGGAACTTGGAAGAATTGCAGCAAGGTAGGTGAAAATATTCAGAGGCTGTTGAAATATTTGCATTCTTGACAGCAGGGGCTATTGACAGACATATTAAATCAGCACATCTCAAGATGACTTTTGTGCTCATTAGGTTCAAACAGAATGTTTGTCTTGATGTCACTCTTGAGGGCAGTTAGCAAATATTTCAAAATATCTGTACCTCAATTAAGATATTTGTAAGCTACCCTTCTATTAGGGGAGGAAGGGATTTTTTTCTATAAAGCTTTGAGCCATTTCTCCTTCTAAAGTCAGATCTCTCTATAAACAACTGCAATTTAATGAGGTTTACTGGTAATAAGGTGATCTTTACTAGATCTAAATCTGACCAAGATGATTTTAGCTGTGCTGGACCTTCAGTACATTGTATTGTCATCTTTGACATCAAAACAAAGACTTTTGCTAAGCAATCAAAATTACGGTAACTAGAATGTGATTTTTCCCCCTTTTTGCAGATGTAGATTTAACCAGCATAGTGCATAAGATTTACTGAAAAATCCATGAGCAGCAGCACTGCTGCCCAGTCTTACATGTAAATTGAAGTTGCATTCACTGATGTGTGTAAAGTTGCAGTACCTTGCTATTCAGATAGTTTCATAAATTTCAAAAGAATTCCTTGTGGTAACAATCAAGGTGAGGGAGACACCTGTTTATTCCTAGTTTAAGAACTAGTATTGGCTGTATTAAAATTGCATCATGTGTATTCATATTTTGTGAAGGAACTCACATGGAAAACTAGAAATTTGTCTCATGGTCCAGTTTCAGAAAAACCCTTGCTGTCAGCGGAAGCTTGCATAGGAACAGCAAGGATCAAAAAAATAGTGATTTCAGGTTTTCACTTATTTTGTTATATCCAGAACTTGTGTTCAAATGGCAAATTTTTTTAACTACCCAAAAAGAAGAAAGTATGCAGGCGCATAATGAAATGAAAATTAATGAATCTTAATTTACCTGAGCAAACAAACTGTGCTTTCAAGACCAGCTTGGAGATAGACCTGGCAGCACCCAAAGCCCCTGTGCCTGGGGCAGAGCTGTCAGGGCTCTCTGCCCCTGCTGGTTACTTCATAGTACCCACCTTACTCAGGTGGGCAGTGTTGGATTCTGCTAAACTTGCTTGAGTTAATCTCCTTTTGCAGTGAGATTTGATGTCTCAATAGATCTACAAGGGAAGGAAAATAGAATCTTATCCTTTATATTTGTCTTAAGCTTCCATGTCTTGGATGCTTTCTGTTCCAGACATGGAAAGAAGTACTGAACAAATAAATAAGCCATGCTTTCATTTATTATGAATATCTATCCCTTTACCTTTAAAATATTTGTATTCTATTTTTTATTTATAATGCATGAATATTGCCATATATCATTAATTATTATTTTATATATTGTGTTTCCATTTCTGTATTTGTGTTTCTTTATTTTATTTATAGCTTAGGAGTCAAATAACGTGTCTGTCTACTTTTCCCTGTTCTACTATCTCTTCAAAACCAAACTAATCCCCATTTATAATCTTTTACACTTCCAAGGTACACAGAAACTGAACTGGAATGTCAGATTAATACAATTTAAAACCAAATATATGAGGCCTGTTTTACCTGAGCTGTGGTAGGCTAGAACTGTATGGGAAAGAAGAATTGATAATTGCCTTCTTAAAGTGTAGGAAAGAGCACATTAAAGGGAGGTTTCTGTGCTGCTTTAAACAAGACAGAAGTCAGATGAATGCTTTGTAGAGCAAGCTGGGTCTTTTGGCTGTGGTGGTGTTCACAGGGGTCCCGGGATAAGGGAAGAGATGAGAATCTTCCCTCCATTTTTCAGAAGGGTGATTTATTATTTTATAATATGTATTGTATTAAAAGAAAATTATATATTAGAACTATACTAAAGAATAGAAGAAAAGATTTCATCAGAAGGCTTGAAAATAATAGAAAAGAATGGCATGATAAAATCTTGTGACTGCTCAGAAAGTCTGAGGTGGCTGGACTGTGATTGGCCATTAATTAGAAACAACCACATGAAGCTAATCAAAGATGCACCTGTTGCATTCCTCAGCAACAGATAATCATTGTTTACATTTCTTTTCTGAGGCCTCTCAGCTTCTCAGGAGAAAAATCCTAGCAAAAAGATTTTTCATAAAATATATCTGTGACAGTTGGCAGTCTTAGGCATCTGCTTTCCAGAACAGGAGCTCTGGAGATCTTTGAAAAAAGTGCCTCAGTCTGTTTTTAAAGAACAAAAAGTGTCAGAGACACTGAGTAATTTTAGAAGCAGAGAGATGTGTTCAAAGTGCCTCACTCATCACGAAGACTCAGCTTTTTTGGCATGCTTTGCCCAGCTAGATCACTGTTAGTCCTCAGGTGTGTAACTCCCCAAAGTCAGCCTAAGCTTTTTTATTTAATGCAAAAGGACTTGTGATTGAGGCACAAGTGGGGAAGAATGAGGATTGCGTGAGGAGGAGTTACATTGAGCTCTGTTCTGCTGAGCTTGAACTTGTATTCAAAAGATAGTCTCTGGAGGAGGGGAGCCAGGTGATAATTTACCTTTGCTTTAGCAATGCCACGTTATCCCATAGTGTCCCCTTAGTCAAATCAGGGACAGATGGTCTTGATGGATGGACTGCACAGTGAGTGGGAAACTGGTGTGACCACTTGGCTCAAAGAATGGCAGTTCAAAGATTATTAATAAAGATACAGTTGCCTGATAAATTATCCTGAATTTCAGCTTGTTATGAAAACAAAGTTCTGAGATCGTCTGCAAAGCTTCAATAGTTAAAATGAGGTCTTGTGTCGCTGGCAGATGTTATGTGGATACAGTGAGATTTATGAGGGAGGGAAGTGTCCTACAGGGTGGATTTGACCTCTGAAAATCCACAGACTATTGCAGTGGGTTGCACAGGTCCAACATTCTCCTAAGTATTTGAAAGGCAGAGGTCATACACTGGAAAAGAGCTAAATTATTTTTTCTGCACAAAGGATGAAGTTCTTGGGTTACTGTTAAACTCTGCAGGGTTAAACAACCCTCACAGGCCTTTTGGAATTACTGTTGAGCAATTTCAAGGTCTTTCTGCTATTGTATTCAATTTTTCCTTGATAAAAATGGAAAGTGTTGCTCTAAGAATCTTAACAGAGATCATGTTACAGTGCACTGCTGCTTCATGTGGAGTTGTGAGAAGCCAGGCTAGAAAGGAGCAGAAAAGGAAATGCTCAGCATACCTTCCTGGCATTTGCACCTCTACCCCTCTCAGAAAAGATGTGGCTTTTTACAATTTCAGCTTTCCAGCAACTTTGCTTCAGGTTCATACAGCATGTGGGGGGGGGAAAAAGTGTGTGTGTGTTTGTTTGATCATTGATTTTATTTTTCAACTGTTCATCAGAGGAATTCAGAATATTTGAAGTACAGGAAACTTTAAAAATCTGTCACTAAGACAAAATCTAGAAACTATGAAAAGTAGTAGAAGCAAAGAGGGAACATTTCTTACAGTGGAAGAGTTTTATTTGATGAGTAAGGCTGTGTGCAGAAGTAGGCTTAGAGCCCAGTGGGAATTCCATGATTTACAGCCTGTCAGCATCTGCAGACAGACAGGAAGTAAATAGATTGTATATAAGTGCTTGCCTCAATGTTGGCTGACTTTTCATTACACACACTGCACCAGTCAGAAGCCAATACAAGCACAGATTTGGTTCTTGCTTTGCTTTCTATTAATTTACTAGGCATTAGTATCACTAAATTAAACTATCAGAAAAATGCAAAAGCTAGTATGTGTGCTTATATCTTTTCTCTGTACACTTCTAAGATCATTATGGCATTTAGCTTTAATTTTCATGGTATGTATTTGTTAATGCTCAATATTTTAATGTCCAGGTCTTTATCTAGATTAGTCAGTATAGTTCTGCATTTGGACTGTGGACTTTTCTGCTGCAGATAAAAATAGAATTTCATTTGTACAAGTAGTTTGCTATGAGAAGTCCACCTGGTGTGATAACTTTTCCAAGCTGAAGTCATTCTCTGAAAAAGGAACTCTGGTGTGGTATTTGCTGGGTCTCCAGGATGAAGGAGGAATTGAGAATTTGACTCTATGTTTTTAGAAGGTTAATTTATTATTTTATGTACTTACATTAAAGAATGCTGTACTAAAACTATACCAAAGAATAGAGAAAGGATACAGAAAGCTTAATGAGATACTAATTAAAACTCATGACTGACTCATCAGAGTCTCAACGCACCCGGACTGTGGTTGGTCATTAAGTAAAAACAATTCACATGAAACCAATCAAACATTCACCTGTTGGATAAACTATCTCCAACCACCTTCCAAAGCAGCAAAACAGGGAGAAGCGAGTCAGAAAATTATTGTTTTCATTTTTCTCTGAGGCTTCTCAGCTTCCCAGGAGAAGAAATCCTGGCAAAGGGATTTTTCAGAAAATATGACAGTGACACTCCGGGTGTTTTTCTGGGGTTTGTTCAGTGTTGGCAGATTAAAAAACCCCCAAAACCAGAAGGGGGTTATTGGTAATTAGAAAAATGGGATGCATTTTTAGACTTTTGACTTCTGTCCAAGCTCTGCTGCTTGCTGTGAGATACTGACTCAGTCACTTGCCATGAAGCTTTCAGAAGATCTTTCAAAAGGAACCTCGCTCTTCAAGTGCTCTGGTTTGAGTTTATCTGTGAGGAATTGCATGTATTTTGTTCTAGCTGGAGCTACAAGTGTGTTGCCACTGCAAGCAGAGATCTGAAGGCTGTCTGTCAAAAATCAAATAGTAGAAACACTCACCACTTCTGAAGAGTAGTGGCCATGTCTCAGTTTACTTATCTGTAAATTCAGTGCAATAGCTGAAACCAGGAAAGCCCTTAATCCCTTTGCATTTGTGGTTCTTCAGAAAATACTAACACAAAATATAAGTTGTTAAGTAATTTGAAAAGATGCTGTTTGGAAAGAAAAAAATAAGATAGAAAAAAAGAGCAAATGTACTGAACTTGACCATACATTGCATGGTATTGCAATTTTTGAGGTCTTGTTTTGTTCATAAATTATTCACCAACATATATTATATCAGACAGAGAAGCTGAAAGAGTACCTTTATTTCCTGTAAATTTGATTAACTGAGAGACTGCATCTAAATTTTTTTTCTGTTAATTTGAAATTATGGCAGTATGGGTTGGTGTATTTCAAACATGTCTGTTAGTTATTGTACACAAAGTAGAAATTCTTTCCACTGTTTTGTTTTAAAATATGTAATACTTTATATGGACTAGTAATTTATTATTTGCATCTTTCCAAAAGGTGTGGGGTGGAACCTCCTGGATTAATAAAATTGGAAAAAGAGATTGAACAAGAGGAAACACTTTCAGCTCCCCTTCCATCTCCTTCACCATCACCCACAAAGTCTCCTGGGAAAAAGAGCACAGGGAAGCTGTTGGATGATGCTGTAAGTTGTGGGGAGAATCTTCTTCCTGCCTTATTGGTTCTGATGTGCGCTCACTTGCAAAATACACACAAGCCTGAGCTTAACATCTCACTCTATTTTAAACATTTGTAGACTTACAGAGTTATTTGCTTTTTGACCACAATTATTTATGTCTGAAGCTTAGAAGAAAAAGTCACACTGTGTAGGAGCCCTGCAGCTTAGCTTAGCTTTGTGCTTAGGGCCACATTCCCTTCCTATTACTGCTTTACTCCTTATTCACCAACTCCCACTTGGTGCTTTGTCTGAGCAAGGACTGAGTCAGGACAAGATTTGGCTCATACTGACTTGTACTGAATGTTAACAAACACTTCTGAGATATATCAGCCTAATTTTTATGCTGTTCTGCATGATTCTCACATAGTAAAACACAAGCATTGTTTTCCTCATTGTTAGAATCTTGCTTTGAATTTCATTAAATTGTCGCAGCATATTGTGTGTTCATGTTTCTGGTGCAGACCCAAGGGGTTCATTTGAAATAGCTGGAATCAGATGAAAAGGACAGATTTTGAGCCCATGAAGAGGTTAAACTGGAAAAGTAAAACCTAGCCTGTAAAAAGAAGCAGTTACCATAGTAACTACTACATTGCAAGGTAGATGTGCCACCTGGGAGTTACAAAGCACTTCTTGAAAAATCCATGTGCCACTTTCCTGTTACAAAGAGCAGATGGAATATAATGTTCCTTCATTTTATTGAAACACTTTTTTTAAAATTTGATGACTATAATTACATTTAAAATTCTCTGGTTTGTATTTCTTCCTTAACTTTGCAAAAGCACTTGTGTTTCAGCAGAATTGAGAAAGAACAGTTATGTGTAGAAGGAGGCTGGTGACTGCATATCATGTAGAAATTGAACAGAGAGAATGTAGGTTTTCTCTAACCACCTCCTTTAATTTAGAAAGCAGTATGGATAGAAACAGAATGGAATTCATCCAGCTAGAGTCCTGACCTGCACTGCCCCAGACACTCACACCATAAAATAGCAGCAGTTTCTCATATAGTCCAGACTTAAAATAAAATAGAATATAATTCCTCCCTCTGCTTCCTTATTTGATTTCCAAATTCCACTCAATACTTCTGTGTCCTTTGGGACAGTAAGGCAATGGAACCTGCAACAGCAGGATCAGCAGTGAAGATCTTTCTATCCTCTGTTTTACACCAGAGTAGGTTTGTGGCTTTCACTCTCCACAGGAAGAAGATGGGTCTGTTTTGGTCTTATATTGTACAAAACAACCTTGATCTTGTTTGGGCCCAGTGACTCTGGGTTTTTTATTCCTTATATGAGCTCTGGTGGATGAAGCATTAAGTTCCTGCTGCCCATTTTCAGGTGTTAGGGTGGTAATGCCAAAGGATATTTATTGTGTCAGGAATCCCTCATTATTGAACAGCATTCAGAGGGCCATGGCCAAAAAGCTCCCTAAGCATGATTCCAGTCTTGGTTCCACCTTCCTAGAAATACAGGAATACACCTTTTTCATCCCCAGCAAGCTGCACTTGGATTTAAGTCATCAGCCACTGATTTCATGTAAATTATTCCTATTGTACATTAACTATCTAAATAGTTCCTAATAGTTTCTAATTCTCCAGAAATGGAGGCTAAGTCTCATCCATGTTGAAAAAAATAATTTGAGTAACTGATCTTAAAATTCAAAACTTGATTCATTCAAACTGAGGACAACTCATCTGATACTTGAGAAATACTTCTTGTGTGTAAAATACATGTAGAATTCCTCTGTTAAGTGTTATTTTAGTTATTTTTCTTCATAAAAATATTATGCCCCGATTAAAGATAAATAAGTCTTAAGAATACTTATATAAAGTACTTACACTTAGCCTCCACAGGGTAAGGAAGTTATTCAGATAAAGGCATTGAACCATTTCAGAAATAATTGGAAAATCTTTAAATCACTCAACAGGGTTAGTTTCAAAAGTATAGAAACAATAATTGGTTGCCTTTTAAGTTCTTTTTGGCTTATTTAATATATTATAATTTAATTCTTAAAACAAATCTGAAAAACATTTGTACTTCAGAAGCCTTATCTATTCATGATAAACAAAACACTCATTAGAGTGCTACAGCTTTGGCCAAGAATTTTTTTCTTTTCATTAAACAATTTAAGCCTTTAATTTGTTAGCTATTCTGAAAATATCCTTTCCTGGGCCTCAGACCATTTTACAGGCCTTGGTTTACAAACTGGATATGAAAATGTCTTTGGAATATTGTTTGAAATGGACAGACATCTACAAGTTCCTCTGGCATTTTGCATTGTTTCATGCTGACATTCTAGGTCTGTATTTTGTCCAAGAAAACCACAGAATATGGAAATGCAGCACTAATTCCTGCTGTTCCTATGCACAAATGCAATTTGAATGTCAAGGAAGAGTTCCACAGCCAGACCTGCTCTTTTGGTATTGATGCCTTTGCTGCTTTGCCATCATTGAAGGGTACAAAATGTGCTTTTACTGAATGTCACTGTCTTTGGTAGCACGTGCCAGATCAAGGAGGCCAAAGTCAAGCTGATGCAGCTAATAACAGGCAGGAAGGAGGTTTTCATCTGTTTTTCTCAGCCCTTATTTTTGGGGGTTATGGAGTTAAGTTTGGCAATGATTGTGTTCTTGAGGGCCCTGTAAATTAACTTTGATTGAACCAGCCCTAACAAGGAGATCATCAAATGGCACTTGGAACTACTGGGGAGTGTCTTGTCATTAATTTTTAATCATGTCACAGTGTTTTCTGTATGCTTTTTCCCTAAGGTGTTTGAGCACAATTTTAAAGAGGCAGAGCCTCTTAATGGTAAGGAAGATTCCTCAGTTTTTTATATATTTAGGAGGCAGGATGCATCTTATGACATCTTCATTTTCCCTGTTAGCTGTATTAGCACTTTGAGCTGATTCGTCATAAAATACTGAGAATACACTTACAAAAGTTTGTGCTAAACTCCATGAAACAAACTGCTTGACTTCAGATAAAGAGTGCAAATTTGATGCTGGCCTGTGTAACTTTTTTAGCTCTGCTACTAAATCATTGCTATTGGAAACACCACAGGGTGCTTTCTGGGGTTACAGAAATGTTAAGCAAAACCAAGAAAAATATCATCAATTAAGACTACATAAAATGATATATTATGACAAGTGTCTTATTGAATATTTTGCTATCCATGCTATTTTAAACAGTTCCTATTAATGACTTCTTGTTTTATAGGTGAAGCACATTTCTGAAGATCCACCTTGTAAATGCCCTACTAAGTTCTGTGTGGAGCGTCTTTCACAGGGAAGATACAGAGTTGGAGAGAAGATCCTTTTTATTAGGGTAAAGATTTTATTTTCACTTCTTTTATTTTTAATTTGCTTTGACTTTACTGCTACCTTCCACTTTGAAAATTACATCACTGATTAACAGGAAAAAATATTTTCTGGTTAACCAGCACTGGCTCATTTTTATGACACTGTTGGAGAATAAATAACCTACAGGGTGTTAACTGGCCCAAGGGATTATTAATGTGATAAATATCCTTCTGACTTTAGGTCATTGAATTTGCTCTCTCTTTAATCAATTGCAGCCAAATGAAAAGTCTTCAGAAATAGACCTGGTGACTTCTCAGTTTGGCTTGAAAGAATATCCACTTCCTTAAAACAGCCTTTCTCCCAGTCTGTTTTGACTGATACTGTTTAACAGGTCAGGAAACAGATCAAAGGCTTCATGATCATTGAATTGCCTGGTCATGACTAAGATATGTTGCTGAAGCAGCACGAGCAAACCATTAAAATCCATAGATGTCATTTGATTAACGGGTATTTCCAAACTCAGAGCTGTATTTCAGACTTTGTATGTAGATTATTAACTCTCACAGCACAAAGTTAATCAGTATCAATATTTGCCAGCATTATTATATGGCTGAATTTAGCACATCTATACTTTCAAAGATTAATTCTTCTGATCCACTTAATCTTATCTATATATGTCTATGGTAATAATAATTGAAAATATGCTAATCTTGTTATTCTGTAGTTGTATGTTAATCTGATTCCTACTACACTTCTTCCCATCTTCCTCTCCACATGCACTATTCTTGAGTCATGACAAAATGATAGGTCTTGCTCTCCAATAACTGTTATCCCTGTTGTGCTAAAGGCACATAACTGTGACCTGATAAAACTGAGCACTTGTAAACAGAAGAAGTCAGAGGGATCCCTTCTTATCTGCAGAAGTCAAGTTCCTGGTTCAACAAAATACCAGAGCTATTATTCAGGCAGAAATTTCTGCTTAACATAGCTTACAATGAAGTCAGTGAAGCCAGATAAGGGTTTGGGTTTTCTCAGGAGTGTGAAGTTGGGAACATGTAAAGTATTGTGCTGAATAAGTACTGAGAACTCCTGATTATTTCAGTAATAGGTCATAAAGAAGAAGAAATAATGGATTTGTTAAATCTCAGATAGTTTGAGATTCAACATGCCAGTATAAAGGATTAATAGCTTTTCTGGTTTTTAGCCAGTAAGAGACTTTTTTTAATTCTGCAGTATATTTAGGTAATAGCTTTATTACTATTTTCATACCACATTGAAGAAGGTAATGATTGTTAACCAAAGACCTAAGTATCTGGCATAATTTAACATTTACATTTTCTTCCTTTTGGTTTTCATTTTAAAAACATTATCAAAGTATTTTTAATATTTTTGTTTTGAGAAACTTGAGTTCTGCCAGAATGGTGAGTGTCAAATTCCCTTTTGCTGGCTTCTTTATTATGCAATCTAGTCCAAGCCAGATTTCATTCCAAGTTTGCAAACAAAAATCCCTTTTCATATCACACTGCTGCATTCCAAGTTGAATTGTGCAAAAAAATAACAGTAATATAGATTAGGTATTAAACAGCAGTGTTAAAGATCATTCCTACAAAACTTACATCAATGGAAACTTGCCATGCATTTCAGTGGGAACAAGTTCATTTTCCTAGGTTTTAAAAGGCAGTTGTCTTTTGGTTCTGGTTGGTTTGGTTCATTTTGGAACAGTTCACTGGATCACAGTAAGTTTTTACTCTTCACTCTACATGTTCTTGAGCACATAACTAGATGTATTAGCCTTTCTTTGGAATCCTTTGGGCAGTTGTGAAAAAGCACATTCAGGGTGTGGAGCTGATTTTTAATTTTGATGGTATTTGGCATCCTCCCTATTTGATGCCATGAGGTGGCTCCTCCTGGGCTGTATGTTCTTTACACAGCATGACACAAATAAATAAACCAAATAAATGCCATTTGTTTCCAGCCCAATGGACTCAAGTTGGATTGAGGTAAACACTTCCATTGTTTTAAGATGGCTTAGTACATCCACTGCTGCATTAGCCTATTAGCTTTATCCAGTAACCTCTATAGAATTTAAAACCTCTCTCATTTCAGTAATGCCATGTGATAGGGGTTAACTCGTATTAATTGATGGCCAAGATTAATTTTTCAGAAATTATTTAATAACATCTGTATTTTTTTTTTCTAATTCTGCAAGTTCTGTTAGGAAAAAAACAAAACCAGCATTCAAACCAGAAGAGAAAGTATCCCAAGTTCTTCTTTTTATTAATTCATATCTATATATCACAGAAGTGAACAAGGAATAGCAAAGCAAAATAAATGTGGCAGAGCATAGATTTCATGCAAAAACTCACAGAAACAATATACATGTGTCAATTTAAAGTAATTCTGAGGAAAGGAAATCCTTTGGAATATGTAGCAAAAAATGGTCCCATTAAAATTGGAGTATTTTTTTCTTTTAACATGGGAAAATATTTAAATTCCTAATAGAAGTTTTAAATCCATTAATTAAGGGAAATTAAAAAACTTCATAAAAACATGAAGATACTTAAATCTCCTAATAAAATTGCAGTTTTTTATGCATGAAGTATTTCCATAATGCATAAACTGAATGCGATTAAAATAATGCTGTGATGGCTTAGATGTTAAAAATTTATTTTCAATAAAAATTTACCTGCTTGTAGATTCTTTTTCCTTCCTTCCAAGTAGGAACAATTCTAAGTTCCACTTCCATACAAAATATGAAAGACATGTTTTAAATTAATGGATTATATTTAATAAGTTGAAATAAATTACCAGCTTAAAATGCAACCAGTTTCAATGTTAAATTGAAAATTTTTAATTTTCAATTTAAAATTGAACCATTGGTGTAGAGTTAGCAGGATCTCTGTATGTGTGCAAAATACAATTAATCATGTGCTTTTCCACTCTCCTACCATCCTACCATTCTGCCTTAATCTTTCAGAATGGAACTGAATGAATAAACCTGTTTTTAAAAATAAGGAATAACAAGTCATGAAAACTTGTACAAATATTTGGTTTATAAATTGGGAAAGAGAGTCTTGAAGTGCTTGCTTCTTGCAGAAGGCAGCAAAGTAGAGATTTTTGTAGTCAGAAATATCAGTCACACCTTTACAAAAGGGACTTCTTAAACAGGTTCAGTGACAAGAATTCTGTTTTCAATGCTCTCATGTTGCATTGGATATGCATTAGTATGAAAATTCCCACAAGCTGACCAGCTCCTCTCAGAAAGATCTGTATTTTGGTCCATACCTCTGTGACATTCAAATTGTTGGGAAATTGTCTCTAGTGCAGCTGGAGTCCCACTAGATGATGTAATGGCTCCTGGTTTTAAAGCTTCTGATTTTTCCTGTGACATTTAGATGTTCTTTATCTTGCAGACCAGTTGATAAGAATGTGATTGCTCTTAAATATTTGACCTTGTATCCTTAATAATTAATATCATGTAACATTGTTTTGCTGTAGTAATAATAAAATGTTTATTTAATACTTTCTTCTTCTAAATCCCAGGAAAGGGGAGGTGTTATTTACCTGCTACAGCATCTATGTAGAAACTTTATTTTCAGATTCACTAATATATGTATAATATATATGTTTTTGTGTATATATATATATATATCAGTCCAGTCTAGTATGCACTATTGCCTCTTCCTGGTGAGAAAAATGTATTTTTGTATAAATATAGAAGTGCATTTTACTCAAAACCATCCAGGTAGGGATGATGTATCATATACCATAGAGGAACTGGAAAGAAGGAGAAATAGAAAGCAGATTGATTATACAGATCTCAAGACTCAGATGCTTTGCTCTGCCTTTCCAGTTCAAATGCATCAGTTGTACTCATAGCTTTTATATGGTGTGTTTCTGTCTTTTGTTTTTCCTTCAGCATAATTTTCCTAGCTTTTTTGTCTTCCTTATTCCAAAGATTTTCACAGTTGTTCTGCTTTTCCCAGGCCTATTCATTTCCAACCTGTGAAAGAGTTTATGTTTTTAGTAGTGAAAATCCTTTCCTGAGCTTTATCCATAAGAAATAACTTACCAAGGTGTTTAAAATGTCACAATCATGAGCACATCAGGAATTTTAATTACCCTAACTCCAAAGGAGATACAGTGGGATGCCTGGGGTCTTGTGAAGTGAATTCTGGAAACACCTCTTGGGCCTCAGGACAGCAACAATCATCGGTCTCTGGGCTTCTCATCTCAGTCTTCTTTGTGTTTGTAGCCAGCTGCAGTAATTCCCAACTGGAGACTGCAAGAGAGCTGGGGAAAGGCATGTCTGAAGTGCAGCCCCAGTGCATGCCCAGATACAAGGTGGTTTTGGGGGCCTTTCAGCTGGACACTTCTTCACTCTGTGCCAATTCCTCTCCAACAGCTTTACAGTCACAGAAAAGATGACATTTCAGTCTCACTTGTGCTACTGAAGGTGGAATTCTTCTCAGCCTTCTCAGGTTTCATTTAGTGTTAACAAAAAGAAAAAAAAAAAGTCCTTAAAGGGCCAGTAAAATTCACTCCACAAGACTCAGAAGCTCTTGAACAAACAGTGATCCTGGAGTGTCAGTGGGGTGGCTGCCATTGAGTGCTGCCTGTAGAACTGTCAGGAAATCCATTTTGTTCTGTAGTCTATCATTAATCTGTTGAGATTAGGCAGAGCTCTGCCCTGCCGCTGCTTAAGTTGCAGCTTGCTTGTTCTTTTAGTTACCCTTTCTCTCCTGCCTCTCCCTTTATTCTTTATTTTTTCCCCTTCCTGCCTGCAGCTTTTCTTGTTTAGGCCTGGATGCCTCCATGGAGCCAGAAGCCCATGGACTTTCCACTTTGTACCTGATGGTGCTGGTTTTGCACTCAATAAAAAGCAGCTACAGCTCCACTATCTGGTCCTTTGGAGAACTGACATCTTTAGTTAAATAGTTGACTGATTCTCACTGAGAGTTATCCAAACCCATAAAGTATGAGAAATTAAATACTTCTTTATTTATTTTGCTCCTCTTGATTTAATTTTCTACCTTTTTCCACTGACATGGTGCATTTTTGCAGCCATTTGTGTTAATTTAGTGTTTAGAACTTTGAAAGGGTTCATCAGAAACTTCTTTATAAAAAACTCTTTGTAAATCAAATTATTAGCTCCTAATTTAATGGTAGACTGTTGAAATTCCTCCTTTTTACTTTCCCCCAATGAAGTTCTTGTTAGACTTGGTGGAATTTTTTTATAGAATATATCTTTGATGCAATATTTAGATTCAGTGGAACTGACAGGCTGTGCAATAGCTCTGCAGTTTTCCTTACCAGTTTAGACTGGTTTGCCTCAGTGATCTCCTTCTGTGGACAATCAAATACTGTGTCTTCTTTAATTCCAAGTGTCTCCCTCTATGCGTTATTGCACAATGAAAACTCCATTTGGAGATAAGAAACATTTTCAGCAAATCATATTGTGCTTTTTTAGGGTGTGATGCATCTTCAAGAAGAGTAACATTCTAGTTCTTGAAATTACTCATACACCTGTGGTCATTTTCTGCCATAGTATTTATAATTTAGGCTTTTAGAACTGAAGTTATAACACTATTACATTACCTAAAATTAGTAGAAAGAGAATTCTTCTCAGGAGGAGGCTAGGACAGAGTATTCTGAAGCTTTGTATCACCCTAAAATTAATCTCATTTCCTTAGCTTTTGTAAATAATACTGAAATGATGTTAAGTAATTTTTATATTTGCATTAAGGTTTTATCATCCATGGAATCATAGAATGGTTTGGTTTGGAAGGGACCCTTAGAGGTCATCCAGTCCAACAGGGTTATCTTCAACTAGACCAGGTTGCTCACCCATCCAGCCTGGCCTTGGATGTTTCCAGGGATGGGACATTATTGTATTTGGGTTGCCCTCAGATGAAGGCAGGAATGATGAATCTGACTCCATGTCCTCAGAAGGCTAATTTATTATTTTATAATAAATAAAATAATAATAATATACTATATTATATTAAAGAATACTATACTAAACTATACTAAAGAGTACAGAAAGGATACTTACAGAAGGCTAAAAAGATAATAATGAAAGCTTGTGACTCTTTCCAGGGTCCTGACAAAGCTTGGCCCATATTGGCCAAAGAGTGAACACAACTCCCAGCAGAATCCAATGAAACAATCTCCTGTGGGTAAACAATCTCCAAACACATTCCACTTGAGCAAAACACAGGAGAAGCAAATGAGATAATTATTGTTTTCCTTTTTCTCTGAGGCTTCTCAGCTTCCCAGGAGAAAAATTTTCAGAAAATATGAATGTGACAGTACATCCACAATCTCTCTGGGAAACCTGTGCCATGACCTCACCACCCTTGTTGTAAAACATTTCTTCCTTACATCTAATCTAAATCAACTCTCCCATCAGTTTAGAACCATTACCCCTTGCCCTGTCTTGTCACATAAGGAGTTTTTATGTCACAGCAGAAGGAGAATTGCTGCTTCCTCTGCTGTGGTTACTGCCTTTGACAGTCTTACTTTTCTCAGCCTTTAACATAACACCATGTTAGTTTAACATGAACTTTAGTGTATTTGAGAGTAATTATTTATTCATGTGGAGAGATGTTTATAACATCTCTATGGCAAATGCATAACCATGATAACTTTCTGTCTCATTTTAAGTAAGTTTTAATAATCTCAAATACTTTTTAAATATGAGAGAAATGAGTTCCTGCTTCTGTGTCAAAGTTTTTCATGTGTTAGACTACCTGTAAAGGAACTGATTTCTACCTCATCTGTGTTCTGCCCCTGCAACCCCCCATCTTAAATCCTTCCTTTTCCTGAATTTTTAATTTTTATTTTTCCTTTTGAATGAAGATATCAAGGAATATTTGATCTCTCCACGCTGAATTTCGATCTGGAGCCCAGACACAATTTTGGCTCTTTCCAAGAGAATAACGATGGATCTGGGCTGTGCAGGAGGTTCTGGTGTGGCAGGGAGATCCAAAGACAGGTGTAGCCAGGGCCTTTGGGCTTGGCAACCAACTGATGGCTTCCTGGCCTGTTCTGCTGGTGTGATTTTACATGGAGCATATCAACAGGCCACTTAAAGGTGGCCCAGCTAAGTCACAAAATGACTTTCTATTAGAATTTATTTCTTTTTAACTGACACAGATATTTAACCTTTTGATAACATTCAGCATGTTGCTTTCCCTAGAAGATATTTGAGCTCGACTAAACTGGTATTGCTTTAGGATCCAACATACCTCCTGCTTTCCATCAAAGGAACACATAAAAAATTGTTGAAGCAGTTATTGGTTTTATAGCTCAGGTTTTGCTTCCCATATCAGACCTGAGAAACCTGTTACCATTAGCTAGCCTATTATAAACTCAGTTAAACTAATATAGCTCACTTGTTTTCAGACACTGTAGTTGAAGAGAATACTTAAATATTGTTTTGAACAATAAATTGAATTTTTTATATGATAGGGTTTAAAAATTCCTAACCTAAAATGTTTCTCAGTCAAAATGTATGTATTTTAAGTGTATTTTAGATATTTTTAATTTTTCTTTTTAAATGTATTTCTCCTGTGTCTAAGGTGCAGAACTATAGTAGTATTCAGAACTCAGTGTAGAACTTTCAAACCCAGCTCATGTAAATCAAGTAAAATGGTAGGCTGCAAAAAACTCAGTTTTTCAGATATTTCAGTAGTGCTCATGCAAGTTTCTTTTACGTAACAACTTCCTCATGATTTACTGACAGGCAAGAAGGAGAAGGAAAATTTAGCATTTCATAAGGGTACAAAGAACTGTGTTTCTGTTTCATTCTCTCCTCTCCACCCCAGTTTCTCCAAGTATTGGCAAGCCAGAGAATGATATCATGGCGATTTCATGCTGAAAGTGTATATTGTTCTCATCTCTCTCCTTCTGTTTAGTCTTTGCTAGAGTGGTGGGATTTTTTTTTTCTGTTTTGTTTTTAAATTTAATATAGTGTTTGCAAAAGATACTATAGAAACTCCTACTTAACAATTTGTAGCAATTCTGGACGTAAATCAGATTTTGAAGGAGGCCATGAAAACCTGGTCTGCCTGTATTGATAATTGTGTATAATTTTGTCACAGATTCAGGCATAATGTAGCTAACTTACTAAGGGTTACAGTATTTTTACACTAATTTTTAAAACACATTTCCAACTTAGGAAAAGTAATAGCAAAGGGGATGGGGGTTTGTTCAGGTTTTTTTATCAGCTATTATCATTTTAGCATTCAGTCTTGACCTAGCCCTGAGTCCCTTGCAAACAGCACCAAAAAAAAATCAAATCTCTGAGAAGTAAAGCTGCTTCTCAGTGCTTCAGGAAATCCCATCAGTACAAAAAAGCATTGAGGACAAGTAAGCAAACAGTGCTTTTGGAGTATCCCAGTATATATGGAATAGTGGGGCAGAGGCTTTTTGTTAAATGTGCAAGGCATCCCCATCCCTTGTTTCAGAACAGCAGTGTGTCTGTGACACACTGACCAGGCTGCTGATGGTGCTCCTCTAACTCTGTCTGCTCTCCTCTGTTCTTTCCATTTAGTCCCAAAACTGGCCTGAGGTTTGAGCCAGAGGAGATGCCTTACAGCTCAAAGCTTTATGCTGTGTACCATGGTGTCATGAAATCTTTGCTGTAGGAAATATGGAGATCAGGTGTTTGATTCAGGTCTGGCACTGTGTATAAATTTATATCTAAAAGGGTCAGCAGTGAGGAGTTCTTGAAGCCAAGACTCTGGCTGTATTTGACTTTAAGCCATCAAGTAATTTTTTGCAGATTCTAGTGAATATGAATATATTGACATTTAATACTTCAGGAATTTTTATGTAATATTCCCTTTTTGTTAATACTGAAGTAAAGAGTCCAATCCAAAAACTAAGTATCTTGATGAAGAAAGATTATATTGATATAAAAATAGACATAATTACATTTTACTCTGTGATCTTCACATTCATGTTTCTTTAACTGTTCAAAATTCATAATAACTGCTTAGGAGATAACTTTGAGAGGAAAGTTACATGGAAAGGATTTCTCAGCACTGGTGCTTAGCATTAGCAAAGCTTGTCTAAGGGAAAGATCTCTGGAGTTTTATCTCTGTTTAGAGCTACTGCTTGGGGCTATCCATGATGCAAATAGAACTAAAAGTTAACAATTAGTTAACTAACAATTAGTTTTTACTTTCAAGATTAACATAATAACAAAAACTTTAAAAAGCAAAGTAATTTTAGAACAAAAGCTAATACTAACTTAATCGATTCTCCAGTCTGAAGAAAGTTTGTTTTACATCACACATTCATTTTGCTTTATTCATATTATAGAAGTGGAAAAATGTTATGAAGATCTATTATGATCTACCAACTTAACACATATGTTTGCATTTAGGAACTCTTGTGTGCTTTATACCCCATCTTACCTGTGCACAGGGTACTTCATGTATTTTACGAGTGTGTTTATGTGTGAACACAGTTTTTCATGGGTGCATACAAGTGCACATGTGCCACACTACTATCTGTGAAACCATAGTCCTTTGACTGAAAATTAAAAATTCAGGTGATGTCAACTCAAAATATCAAGGAGGATTGATATGTTAACTGGGTAAATTTTTAGACATCCAGGTGAATTAAAAGTGAGAACTGCTACCCTTTAAGTATGGCAAATGCAAGAAGAAAATGTTGATTTAACCGTCTCCGTTTTGGCCCTGAGTTTGAAATATTCATGTCTGCTAATTTTGAATCTAGTCAAACTGTTTTGCAGAAGAAATGCACTATAATAAAAAGTATCTATTAAACTGCATATAGGGAGAGACACTGTGAAGACATCAGTGCACAAAGATTCTGTAGAAATTACTTTCCTCAGTGCCAGCTGGGAAACTGGTTCCTCAATAGAAATTGAATAAAGCTTTAAAGATTTAACAGACCTGTAGACAGACAAGTGAACTTTTTAGAAACTGCAACAGTTGATCCTAGTCAGGTCTGTGTTTAGAATATGAAGTAGATATAATTTTGGACACACAGGGGTTCTTAAATGTTCAGATGGAGCATGGAGCCTCTTCTGTGATAACCTGAACATAGGAGGAGAGGTAAGGTTAGAAAAAATCTTGCCTTCTCATGGATTAGGATATGGCCAGGGCACACCATCCAGGTGTGGAACACAGGAAGCACTGTCTGCTGCACAGTTCAGGTGTAGCAGCAATGAACAACAAACAGTATTTGAGAAGGCGTTTCGCTCAAGAATGTTTCCATTGCTTTTCCAGGCTTTACCAAAGCATCACCTGACCACTTTATCAAAGGAAAATCTATTATTCTGGCAGTAATGAAAAAGTACATCTCTGAAAGAAGTTAAATGTAAGGATGAAGTATTGAAGGATGCAAGGATACTTGCATACTTCATGTGTACACACTGGATTTGTCTAAACACAGCTCTTCTTTTGGTTACATTTTTTAAAATGAGTTTTACATAATTCTTGCTATTGCAATCATGATTTAAAAGCATACGTGCAATAGAAGCACTGCTTCTGTTCCTATTATGTGTGCTCACTGCCTTCCTGCCCTGAAATGCAGGACTAAATGTTATAAAATTTATTCATGCTTCTGAGTAAGTGAAAAGTGGTTTGTGTTCTCTGAGATGAGAGTCGACATAGAGCCCAGCTATCCACAAATGAGCTCTGAGGAAAACACCTTTGCCAGGAATCCGTTCTAAATCAGAAACAAGTTTGCATATTAAAAGGGAAAGGACAGACACTCTGGGCTACTCTGTTAGAGTAATCAGTGTCTTTTTGGCAGCTAGCACCTTCTTCCTTTCCAAGATCTCTGCCAGAACCTAGAACGATGTTTCTTCTGGTATTTGCAGAAAGATATAAAACTGATGAGTGCAAAGAGATCCAGCATGCTAGAATATATACAGCAGGGAATTTCCATGGGACTGAAGTGCTGTCAGGTTACAGCTAGCAGCTATCAAAACTGAACTGAATTACTAATACTAACTTGAAATAATTCATTCCTGTGTCAAGAGAGTTACCAGAGTCCTAAAATTATTAAATAGCCCACAGAAAAATAGCCCAATATGAAAAAATCTGTGAATTTTTTGAGCCTGATTGCTTCTCCTTTTAACCTCATCAATTTTTTATCTTTAAAATTTCATGCCAAGGAAGTGTGGTTTTTTGGTAACATTTACTGCACTTCAAATGGATTTCAGGGCTTGGCACCTGATCAGCCACTCACAAGTGTCATGAAAGTACAGTAAACTCCTGGAAAGCATTCCAAAGATAAACTTGGAATTCCACAGAACAAAAGTGATAGTATTGCCATGATTTTTCCTGGATCTGTCTCATGGAAAAGTGAGGATTATGAACAAAGTTAGTATCAGATGTGCTGTCAAAGTAGGGCTGTGGAGAACAAGAAAATCAGTATTTTGTCTTTTATTGCCCGAATTTACCAAACTGGTGAATTCTGGCAGTTTCATGTCCATGTAAAATATCTTGTCTTGGGTCAAAGCACTTAAAAAAATTCAGCATTAACACACCAAACTAGATGAGACTGATTTCAGCTGGAATTTATTTTATGCTAAGCTGTTTAGAATAAAAGCCTGAATAAAAAAAAGCCTGAATCACTTCACCATCTGAAGTGATTTATATGTGCACAGTTTAGGACAATAGGAAGATAATTGTGGCTGAGAAATAAAATACTTCTAATTTGTATGTTTAGTTATGTTCAGTATTAATGGAGTAATAGTGTAAGGATATACATGTAGATGTGGCAAGGAGATTCAAAAAATGGGTGTAATGACTGTGGGGAAGTAGTGATGTGTATGAAATGAAATAGTTAACTTCCATACCTGAAAGTCATACATTTTTTAAGCTGAAATGCCAATCCTTAATTTCTCTATGGCAAAACAATTACAGAGCAAACCCATTTTAAGTTCAAATCTGTTAGAAATGTGCTTCAAGATGATGGCAAGTGCTAATCTGGGCCCAGAAAGAAAAGAAAGAGGTGTAGCAAGAAAAGGTGGTGTCAGTGAAACAGCCTGCAGCCACGTTGTCATATGTTAACTTCTGCTTATGCTCTCTTCATAAATGCACTGATTCACCTCTGACTTGCATTGGGATGGCTGTTTTTAGAAGCTGGGAGAGTGGCAGGTGTGGATTTGCTTCTTTCACACTGCAGCAAGAGTAAATTTTGTCCACTTGGTATGCTAGTTTAAACTTTCCAGCCATTTTCACTCTTCTCCTGTTGATATACTTGGTACGTAATTCCCAGTATTACTTACACTCTGGTCAAATTTGGCCCAAAGACTTCCATGCTAGTCAAGTCACTTGAGATCTGGTAGAGTTGAAATATGTAAAATACTACAGATGGCATTGGACTAGATGTGACTCTCTAGCCAAATATTTATGTGTGTTTGGATCCATAGTCAAAACCAATGACTGCACTCTTGGATAAATAGTTTGCAATCTGCAAAATCTTAATTTTATTTAAAGTTTTTCATTCCATTCAGATGATTTTCACTTTTTAAAAACACATTAGTGTAGCTTTGGTTCATTTCTGACAATGCTGGTTTCATGGATTTGCAGTGACATAATTTCATTCCAACTTTGTAACATCATGCCCCACAGACTCACACTGACATCATTTTGAAAACTTTGAGAGAATGCTTTGTACTATTTAAAGAAAATTAAGCCCAAGGATAAACATTATTGAAATTATGCCACCATGTTCTCCCCTCATAACCCAGTGTCAATTAGAAGGTGTTTAATGAAACCCATGGAGTTAAATAAATTTATTGCAGGCCTGTTCATTTAAAAGAATAACTTCTAGTCTAAATTCAAGTAAGATCTAATGAAACAATCTGCCTCTAGATACTTTCCAAATGTAATTTTCTTGCTTTTGCATGTAGCTCTGTTGATTTAAAAACCAGGGCATGGACGTAGGAGACAGTTTCCAGATTTCTGTGTAACTGTTTTCATCATTTTGGTGTTGCCTTTAACTGTTCATATATAAGGCTGGAAAACATACCTTGAGACTTTTCTGTTCTTTGCCTATTATATTTTATCTAAAAGCACATGGACTAGAGTTTCCAGCATAACTAGGAATCATAAAACAGAAGGAATCTGAGGCACTCTGTAGGCAGCCAACCAGAATCATGGGTTATCTGGGCTTTGCATAGGTTTTCTGAAGTATCTTACAGAGTCCTGACACTTCTTATGAATATAATCAGTATTGGGTGAAGGAACATTATCTGAATATTGCCAGGTAATTGAATATTTTCACTGATATTTTTCTCTGAAAAATTTTCCCATGAAAGCTTCTCCTCTTCCAGTAATGGGTCAATGGAAGCAGTGACACTGCAGGGCAGAGTTGGCTGGCAGTGTCCTCACTTCCTGGGACCTTGGGTTTCTCAGATATTTCCTTCAATTTACATGAAACTATAAAGATTGCTCCTGTTTATAATGTGTCCTCTATGTAAAGGCAAATTGAGCTGGAAATTTGCCATAATGAGAACATAGTGTTGTTAAAAGATATAGGGTTTTTTTTTGTTGTTGTTTTTTTTTGTTTGGTTGATTGGTTTGGGTTTTTGGGGGTTTTTTTGTGAATTGACATTAGAGTGAGGCCAAAGGACAATGTTAGCAGAGACTTGCTGGTACTCAGGACTATGGTGAGGAGATAATGGGAAAAAGAGTGAAATACAATATACAAGTGATGCATTTTTCAAAGATAACTGCTCTAAAAGTAAAAAAATAATTGTTAATTACTGTCTGTTCACAAGACATACAACGAATAACGGAGCAAATACAGACTTACACACTTTATTACCTTTAATCTTAAATGTTGGTCAGCTCATGTTTTTAACCTTACCATGGTCCACCTACAGGCTTATGAAAGTACAGGGTTACAAATCTAGGAGAGCATTTTTCAAAAGAAGAAAAGGACATCAAGTTGAATGAAGCTGTAGAAGTGTAATTGTATAAATATGAGGCAGGGGGGAAGTATTTTTCTTTTCTGAAGTCTTCTGCCCATTTTTTGTTCTTCCGTCCATGTACTCTTCCTTCTTTAAAAGTATACATGATACAATCCAGGATAAAGAAAGAGTGGCATTGGTCCAGCATCCAGAGTTCCTCACTGCTTGTTACAAATGGAAGGGTGGTAGGTGCAGCTCATCGAGGGCAGGAGGTGGAGAAGCAACTGGAGGCCAAGCCTTCACACCGTGCTCCAGAACTTTCTGGAAGAGAGTCAGGCTAGAAAATCTCTTTCAGTATATTGAGAATTAATTTACATTTCTTTAGAACTAGACTGTAACCTAGGTTTTCAGGCAAATTAACCAAATTGATATTAGGAATGTGAGTTAGCAGCTACTACTGCTCCACAACAAATGTCCATATGCAGTGTTTCACCTTAATGTAAATGTTCAGCAGTAGCTCCTACTGGACTGCCACTAAAATTGTACTGCAGCTCTTTGAGGAATATTCTGGCCTCAGAATACAGCTAGGTTGGAAGAACAGCAGCTCCCTGGTTTCTCCTTGCCATTCTGGGGTGCTGGATTGCTGTGGGGCACTTGTAAACGTAAGGTTTGCACTCCTCTCTGTTCCAATGCTCATTCCTTTGTGCTTCCATTCCCTAGGAGGTTTTCATTTTCTCTCACCTGTAATCCAGACTTCAGTGGAGCTTGTGGGTTAGGTTATGGAAAGTACAGGAAATAAACATCCTGTAGAGGAAAGATGGAGGACAAGTAGGTGGCTTAAATGACTGAAGTATAACCCATGCTTGAAAACAATAGATGGATCTCATTTTATTTATTTAATTGGTGATACTATTAAAAAAGATTCTTGTAAGCAATATCCTCAATATAGCCACATTTTAATGAGTCTTTTTGTAGAGGATAGTATAAATAATAGTTTCCTTCTAAAGGACCATATTGTTAAATATATTTAAGATGATTAGACAATAGAATGTAATTTTGAATTAGTCAGAAATAAAGGCTGGATGAATTTATTTGCATCTCTATTCTAGGATTGCTAAGCAACCAAGGACAAATGGCTTTATGTGTGGCTAGTATATTGTATTGATTTAAAAAGCTTTTTTAAAGGACATTCATTCTTTGGCACAGGGATAAATTGATTGTAAGCCTGATTATAGCTTCTCTTGGATAATTTCTGGATTTTAGTACATGATCTCCACAGGCCAGTGTAGTCATATGAATGAAACTTCCACAGTTTTACATATCTCACTTAAATTAAACTTCATAACTGCCATCATCGCCATGCATCATGTTGGTGGCATTCTTTCTTGTTTGTTTCTTTATTTTTATGTGTTTATTTTAATAAGTTGCAGTCACAGTCAGGCAGGGGTTAGTGCATATTGAAGTTGTGCACTATAGGTTCTTCATCCTCAGGAACATACAGACAGCTCAATAATTTTGAGCACAGACCAATTTCATCTGCAAGCATTCAGTGAGGAGTTATGTTATGCATATGTTAAATCTTAAAAACTCCTAATTTCAACTATATCTACCCTCTGACTGATTTCATCTCAGTCAGCAGAAATTGTACTTTTTAATGTTGATATTTTACCCACACATATTCACAGTTCCTACCTTTGACTAGCCAGCAAGCCTTTACACAGATGCGCTGGAACAAGTAAATCCTGTTGTGCCAAGCTTAGAGACTTGAAGTATAGAATCACGATATATTTACTTGCTGAAGGACATGTGAAAAATATGTCTTTAGAGCTTATAATTAAACCTATATCTCATAAATTTGAGGAAATGAAATAGTATTCTAACTGTTACATATTATTTTCCCTTATGGGTTGGATCAGACACTTCAGCACTTGCCACTCCTGAAAAGTGATACCATGAAGGAGTAAAAAGCCTGAGTAGCAAAGGCATTATTGAACTTTTCATGGAAAAATATGCAGGTAGTTTCTGCTTCTGAAAGTGTAAAAACAATTCTGAGAATGTCCAGAAAAATTCAGATCTTCCTGGTATTCTTTTGTTGGGACCCTCACTTTAAAACTGTTGTATTTCCATTTGCTTACTTGATGGTGCCAGACCAAATGAGGCAGCTGCTAATCCTGAATAAATTCAGAGAAGGCAGAAAACCATCTAAAATTCAAAGTATTTGTGACCCTGACTAGTAGTGCAGAAGACCTCTACAGTCTGATATATTTTTTAGTTCTTCCCAAAGATAAATCTGCAGGCATAAAATACATGGCATTCAGTTCCTTGTTAAGGTATCCAGAAATGTTTCAATTTTAATCATTTTTATTGCATGGGGAAATGAAAAAGTACTGCCTATCCTTTTTGAGATCTTAATTTCACTGGAGTATACTTTTTTTTTTCCCTATTTCTCATGCTTTCAATTGATTGTGATGTTTGCCTGCCTCCTTGTGATTTTCCTTATTACTGCAGTCCTGACTTGATGTCTTCAATGGTTTTGGCTTTGTGGGGGTTTTTTGATTTTTTTATTGGTTGGTTGGTTTAGTTAGGGGTTGGGGTTTTTGATAGGCTATACTCAGCTACTGAATTGAATTGTGATGGTTCTAGACATGCTGTTTGTTTGTTTGTTTGTTTGTTTGTTTGTTTGTTTGTTTGTTTGTTTTAGGCTTCACATGTTAAACTGAAACACTTTGGTCAATTTGAGGATGTCTCTCAACTAAACTTAAATTTGAATATACCTTAAAAATAATTTTAAAGTTTATGTGTCATGATTTTAACCACTAAAGGACTGGCAGCATCTTTATTTCAACAGGGGGCAAAAGTCAGTGATGTGGGGAAAATGGCCAACAATCACTTTTGTGACAAATATTACAAAGATCACAACTACAGGGAAGGAATTGTTGGGTTTGCTGTACTGGTATCCCAGAGGATGGGGATGCATAATAAAAGAAACAAGTAAGCATTTTAACTCCAGCTTCTGTATTAATCTTGCATACACTTGAAAGTAGCTGTTTGAAGCAATTTGGAAGATAAAAAAAAAAAAAAAAAAAAATCCAGACAGGGAAACACACAGATTGCTGCAGTTGGGTGTATGTGGTAACTGAAATCAGTCTGTGCTGGACCTAAAACATCTGTCACCACATGGAGACATTGCTTCCAGAGGCAGGCAGTGGGAATAAATCTGTAGAGGAAGATGTGCAGGTTTTTGTTTAGTTGCAGGAGGTACTTTCTTTTATTTGGCTGTTTTGAGGCAGAAAATTCGAAGAGACAGAATGAGTCTTGATAGAATAGCTGGAGAACAGATGGCACTTCAGGATTCATAAGAACATTTTCATGTATTCTGCAATCCTGTAACACGAGCATGTTCACATGCAGCCCACTCACATTGGCATGATGAAACCCTAGATCAGCTGAATTCTGTGGCAAAATCTGAACAGATGATCAGTCTGCATGAATACACTCTGTAAGTGACTCAACATCCTTAAAGGAGTGTAACTTAGGAGAATCTTGATAGTCTGGGTAAAATTAATTCCTTTTTGTATTCAGTGGTGTTTCTGCTTTACATTTGTGCACAATTTATAGATGGAACTCATGTTTTTACTTCTTGTTAAGTTCTGCCTCTAACTTATTCTGAATAGTACCTCACTGCTCTAATACGTTATTTTAGAGGTATTTCTTGGAGGGAAAAAACTTAGTTGACTTTAGAAAGTGAGAGAGAATTGCCTCAAGCTATTTGGGTTTCTTTAAGAGAAACTTTTCAGGGCCCCAAATGCTAATAGAAAGATTAATCATTGCAATTAAGAAAATTAGTTGTTTGTTTGGGTGTTTATTCAAAGGTAAGAGTAAAGTCTTTTTCTTCTTTTTAAGAAATCTCTCATAAATTTATTTTAGCAGCCTCATGCTAATGTTTTTTAATTTTTTTTCTTAAATACAGTCTTCCCCTACCTCTATTATTTGATTTTAGTACATATGGTTTTCCATAACTCCATCCAGACATACCATTTGCAAGTTGACACTTTCACTTGCTCTCATAAACTCTGTCTGATTTCTTTTTATGTATTTCATCTGTTTGCCATATCATCTCTTCTGCTGAGTGTTGCATAAAATATTTCTTATGAGTCAGTGTTGCAGCTAAGAGCAACTAGATTTCTGCTCAATATCACACATTTCAGTTGATAGGGATGAGGTCCTCCTTGTGGCTGGCCCAGACAAATGTGTCCTGAGAGTGAGAAACAAAAAAGTGTCACCTTAATTGCCCTCAGAGCTCAATGCGCCAGGTGTCACCCAAAGTGCTTGGAAATGCACAGTCCCTTTACTTGCAAATGCCATTCTGAACATGAATCCCATAGAAATAATTTTCCTTGACATGATTAATCTTTGTCCAAGGCATAAATGCCTTCACTTGTCAGAAATACACTTGTTTTTAATGAACAGGAATTGTGATTACTTCTGCCTCTGTGTTTTTTCTTGAACACAGTGCTCACCTATGCTGGATGCTGTTTTCAAACAGTAAAGCAAGATCTAGTGTTAGACATTAAACACATGCTGTTTCCAAATTCTATAAAATAGTTTCAGACAGAAGCCAAATGTAAGGTTTGAGGGAAAACGAAATCAAGAGTAAGAATTTCAAATGCCCAAACTGTCATGTTATTTTTATCAGTACAAAAATGTATTTCAATTTCAGTTAGTTAGGCAGAAAGACTTGGAATAATTATTTCAATGAGCCTGCTATTGTCTGGAAGCAGAAATAAGCAGCTTCATTAAGTGCAATATCTTTGCTACAGTCAGTCCCAATGTCTTCCCTTTGTCGAAATGTTTAACACAATGTTAATTCCAGAGGTCAATAGCTATCTGTGCCATACAGGGTTCATTTTCTAGCTTGGGACCAAGGACAGCTGTTACAAGTTCCAGGCTCAAGAGCATGGGAAGAGAGAAAACAAGAAGGATGGGACTTCATAACCTAAAGCTATAATTGGACAATTATCTCCAATATGGAAATGGAGCAGAACTTATAAAAGTGACAGACCTTGTGACTTGTCGTGCATTTTGTGACCAGTGTGGTTCCTTTTGGGTGTAACCCTGACTGGGCTCTTGTGCTGCCCCAGGTGGATCCATTAAGGCCTTTTAATAAATCCCTACTTTATACTTTAACTCTGTCTAGCCTCTGTTCTATGTCAGCCTTCTCAGGAAAGAGTTTTTGGCCCAGATATGGAGTACAACACCAGTATGAATCAGCCCAGGACACCTTGGCTCTCCAGTACTATTGTCTATAACATTCCAGTGGGTACTTCTAGGCCACCTGTGTGTTATCATTTTGCTCATCCCCACATCTTGTTTTCTGCTTCCTTATTCTGTCACCAGCCTGCTGTTGATGTACTTCTCACAACCCACAACTGGCTGATCTTCAGTGATACTCTGTTAGATTTATCAGAGTGCTGTTTTCAGCAATTGCTGTGGTGCTGTCCTAGAATGATGTTCTGCTGATACATCAAATAGAAGATTTTTGTGGTGCATTGTTCCTGATACCCTGCAAACATGCCATTTACCTGCTCTCTGCTATAAATGGAGGCTTGTGAAACTACTTATTTCTCTTAGATCACACAGGGCTTTAATAATTTAGCATTCTATTCATTTTTAGACACGCTGTGTCTTCATGATCAAATATGTGTTTCCTTGCTTCTTTCAGACCTTTATAAACCCAGATGTAAGTAAGCCATCACCTTTTCCACATCTGTACCTCTTCTAGGGGAACTCTCTAGGAACAATTTACAAACTTTTTCCCCGTGGTATTGGGTTTCTGACCTGATTACAGGCTAGTTTCCTGAGCTGTGACTAAATATAAGTCAATTTTTGTTTTCATTTCATATTGCTGTGAGGCTTGGTGGAGATTTGCTTTCTGCACAAACCAAAAGAGTGGAGCAGGATTTAGCTCTGTGTAATGGTGAAAGGCACAGGGTTGAGATACTTGGGAGCCCTGTTCCCAGATTTTAAACCATTTTACAGGTTCCACTTGCCTTCCTGCTAGGAGTAATTTGCAATCGTGTATGAATTATAAGTTGCTTAAGCAGTGTTTTAACATAATATAGGTCATACCAAGAAGGTATAGTAATATATGAAGTGTTTGTTTTTGAGCTCCAGCAGTCTGATTTCACTGGAATTACAAGCCACTAACTTTTCTGCCTGTCTTCAGCACAGATGTTTTCATGTTTTCTATTCCCAGTTGTGTTACCAGTGCTGCGCCGAAAACATGACATCTTATAGTAGCATTATATATATATATATTCCATAAGCACTGTAAAAAACAAGATTTTTGACTGATAAGGTAGTTTAACAACTTGGGAAATTATTGCAAAAATAAATTGGGAAGTCATGAGGTAGAAAATCTCAAAGGAGGTCCTAATCTCTAAGGCACTAACAAATGTAATATAAAAGGCCTGAAAAGAAACTGAATCCCAAAAGACAAAGGCAGTCTCATTTTAACTCCACTTTGCTTACCCTTGTTTGCTTAAGTTTTTCACAGAAAGGAGTGGCTTTGGAAATGGAGTCAGTTGCCAAATGGACAGTAATACCAGTTTAGAAAAAGGAGAAATCAACACACAAGCAAAGTGACTAATCAATTAAGTAAAGATGGGTTGGGTGGAAGCAATTCACTTCCTATTCCAAAGCTGTCTGCTATGTGTTTGTGTGAACAAAGTCTGTTTGTCCTTTTGATCTGAAACAGAGGTTGTTTCAATGAATTAAGTGGGTACCTGTTGATGTGTTTGATGCAGACCAAGATATAACATTAAAATAAAATTCTTTATAATTCAGAAAGTATGTTAATTCTTAAACCAAACTGTAGCATAGCTAGAAATACTGTGACAAGCAATTAACATATGTTCTTGACATATTTTTTTCACTCTGAGCTTTTTTATGACGTTTTTTCCAACTAAGAGAGATTTGTTTTGTGTGATTTACAACATATAACTCCCCAAAAATGAGAGGGAGATGTTAATCCAGAGTGCCATCGATTTTCCATGTCATTATCATGGTGTCTGAAGAGAGAGGAAGTGCAGGCTATTTTATTGGGGTTTTAGAATGACAACACAGAAAATCAGAGCTGCTCCTTAAACAAATCCATATGTGATGGCTGAGGTTGCATCTGCTGGAACTTTTAAAACTAGAAGACATTTTTATCCAAAACATTTTTGTATAATCCTATATAAAGAGGGGAGCTGGGCAAAATGTGACTTAATGAGGGATGACAAGGGAAAATGAGGAGTGCATATTTCCTGGTTTTCAGGTGGAAAAAGACTTATTTTTACTTATTTTTACTTATTTTTACTTATTTTTAGGGTAATATAAGTTGGAAGGGACTAATAAATTATCATCTGCCAAAATATACATTAATAGACTGCAAATAGATCACTTCAGTATGGATGAATAATTAGTACCTGGAATTGGCTACATAATTTACACTTTTTCAGATTTGTAGAGGTGAGGTTTAATTTTAATCTCTTGGACGTGCACTCAGGCACATAAATGACTCCTTTAAAGTCTAAAATAAGCTTTATTGTTTTATTGGACTAAAACATTTCTCTAAGAAGACACAAATTCTGTGACAAAAGGGGAATGAAAGCCAAGAGAGTGTAGTTGGAGGGAAGCTTTCCAGCTTTCCCACTGGAAGCTGATTTTCTTCCATATTCTGCTGGGAATTATTCCTTGTGTGTAAGGGAGTCCCCTGTGTGTAACAGCACTACTGCCTTTTATAATATTTATGTTACAGTGTCTGTAAAATTTTTATTATAGGACTGTATCTAAATAGAACCTGGCTGGTGATTAAATCAGATCATACTTCAGGATTTTGCTATAAGTTTTATGAGGAATTCTGGTGATGGAGTTGCATAATCTTTGCTAATGAGATATTTTTAATGTCTACATTTGGCTTGCAAGCAAATAATCAGGAGCCTGTCAGACTCTGGTGCTTTCAGGTCACTGAATTCTCAGAGAAGCAGAAAAACTTCATGTAGCAATAAACAGCTACCTATAAATTTCTGAAAATTTGCATCCCCGTTTGAATGAATTTAGAAAACTTCTAATTTTGGCATTCACGTTGGTTATAAAATAAACCAATAAAATATAGAATGTGCTGCTTTATTATACCTCACTGGAATTTATTTTTCTGTTCTGCATGGAGAAACAACAGGGAGAAATTAGTGAAATCACCAACTGAATTCAAGGGTAGGCAAGGGAAAAGATATACTGGCATTTGGAGAAAAATTTTATTTTAATTAAATAAATTTTAATAAATTTATAATAATTATTATTTCATATTATAATATTGTTAATAATATTTTAATAAATTTATTAATATTTAATTTAAATAAATAAGTTAACATTTTATTTTAATTAAATAAAATAGACAGAAAATACAGGTGCTTCCAAACCCAAATAAAATACTTCTGATGTACCTCATTGGATTATGTAATTACAGCATTAAACTATTTTATTGGAATGTACTGTCAGCAAGATTTAATTGTTAAAATGAATGTAACTTCATTTTCTTTTTTTTTTTTTTCTTAAATTTTTCAGAGATAGAGGAAATTGTTTTGGTTGTTTGCCCTTCGCTACTCCTGTAAGGAAAAGCCAGTTTCAATTCAATATAAAACAGTGTCTTTATTAATATATTTTAAAAAAATAATCTTTAAGTATTAATGTTCCCTGACATACTTCTACTAAACCCATGAAGAACAGAAAGACTCTCTGCTATAGGACTAGAGGAACATGTGGCATTTATTTACATAAAATATGAAAATCTTTAGTTTGAAATAACATCTCATTTTCTTGCTTTTTTTTTTAAATTTACTTTTAAAATGTGTAAGAGCCTGAATGAGAGATGTGGGACTCCAGCAGCTCTCCAAAATGCAGTTTATTGTATCTCCAAAATGTAATTTATTATATGTTACAGCAGTCCAGGGTGGTGGGTGACCGAGCTGTGCCTACAGCTGTCAGCTCCAGCTGCACCCTTAGTTTAGGTTACAGATGCATTCTATACTTTTATTTTGGTTACATTGCATTTTATACTTTTCTTTTGGTTACAATGCATCTTTTGGTTACATTGCATTATATACTTCCCTTTGCTGAGCATCTTAACACAGTAGAACCAATCTACACCTTAACTTTTATCTATAGCCTGTCGTAACTACTGTAATTACCATATTCATGTCACTGTTCTCCAGTCACTAAAAGTCAGTACATTACAGTTTAAGCTAGAAGTTGTTTTTCAGTTTTCTTGCAGTGGAAAATTCTGAGACCTTTTTCCTAGTTGCCACATCAGCAGGCTTGTTTGTCTGTGCTCTCTTTCTGCTTGGTACAAACATCTTGTTTGGGGTGGGTTTATCCTTTGCTCTAAGCCATAAAAACCCCTTCTAACTAACACACCCTTTGCCTCCTTGGTTATCCAGTCAGACTGGCTCAGCAATTCTGTTCTTCTATATCAAAACTTGCTTCCATCTCTATTCCTTCATCAGACCCTACATTTAAAAGTCTCCCTGCCAAGCATCTGTGAGACTTCCTTGTCAAACTTTCATCCTTCCCAACAAAAATGCAAATAAAACCCGCTCTACTATTTCTTTTCCTTTTATTGTGCGGTATTTCCTTTCCTTTTATGTACTACCGTCATATGTTTTTGGCTTTCAGTTAAAGTAAGCAGGTTGTTACACCAGTAGAAGTACGATTTCTTTGTGAATGGCTGCCTCTGAAGAGTGTTTGTGCTTTCCTTGCAGATGCTGCACAACAAACACGTGATGGTTCGTGTGGGAGGAGGCTGGGAGACGTTTGCAGGTTACCTGCTGAAGCACGACCCATGCAGAATGCTTCAGATCTCCAGAGTGGATGGGAAAACATCTCCCGTCCAGAGCAAGTCTCCAAACATCAGGGACATGAATCCAGACAATTATCTGGTTGTTTCTGCCCATTACAAAACCAAGAAGGAAATTAAGTGAAATAAGCTTCTCATGTGAGTCGGACTTCATGTATGTAAGTCCAAATTATTCTCCTAAGTGTAGTGAATTTAGTTAATGCTTTAAAAGGACTTTGGAAAATTTAACACAGACTGGAAATGACACCCCATTTTGAAGATCTTTGAATTTAGAACTATTTATTTCTAGTACTGTATCTTTTATAGCAAATTACCCTTGATAGGCAAATTACTACAATCGGATAATAAATAGACATATCTTTTTAGCCAAATTATTACTCTTTATTATGTGAATGTATACTTAGAGCTACGTAAAGGAGTGGATCCTGTTAATAGAAGAAAATACACAATGAAATATATTTGTACCAAATCTTATTACTTTGAATCCCTGACTGTTAGTCTAGTTGAAATATATATATGCAGGTGGAAATTGGGTACTTGGAGAAATTATTTGGTAATGTCTCTTGAAATGAAATAAAAATTGACTATTTGTATGTTTTGCAATCTTTTCTTAATTAGCAGAATATAATGGTTTATTGCATGCCAAACAACTTCTCAAAGCCATTACTTAAAAGAAAAAGCCCAAGAAACCCCTTCACACCATTTTACTATTTAAAGCTGGAGACAGTGCTGAGTGTTTGATCTATGTGTAGATCCTTTCTGGTTTTGACAAAGCTGCCCAATGTGGAAACATTGTCATTGGTTGGTCACAGCAGGGATGTTCTGCAGCCATGAGGGGAGCAGTGACAGCTGCACAGCCTCAGACCCAAGGAGTCCCTCTGGAGTCACAAAACATGGCTCTCTTCTTGGATATGAACTTTTTCCCCCCTTCTTTTTAATGTTGTTGGTTATTGTTAAATGTGAAATATTCATTACTCTGTAAATAGAGCGATTCACATTCTCAAAAATCATTCACACACCTCTAATATAGCTAAAGGTGTATGTGGGCTTAGTTCATTATTTTGGCTACTTTTCTATGTTTATATTTGGTAATTTATGTGCCTTGTAACATCCTAGAAAAATCATTTTATAGGATTGTTTCACTGACTGTATAAATTTTAAAACGAAATAAAATTTTAAAAATACCCATACATTTTGAATCTCTTATTATTTGTGATCACTCATCTCTACTTTGCTATTGTAAATCAAAGGCAACTTCGATGAAGGGAAGAGAGTGATGAGGAGGATTCCATGGATATCAGAAGGCTGATTAATAATTTTATTATACTATACTATATAGATTTAATCTAAGCTGAATCTGCCAAGCACTCACCCTGCTCACAGTGCCCAGAATCTCGTGGCTGTCGCCCACAGTCCCCACACACACACACACACACACACACCTGGCCCTGACAGGCCAAGGGAACAGAACACCCTCACTGTGGGTGAACAATCTCCACATTGCATTCTGCTGTGGCACAAACACAGGCACAGCAAGTGATGAGAATTGTGTTTTCCTTTCTCTGAGGTTCAGAGAATGTGAATCTCAGAAATCCTTGGGAAGAATTGTGCCTTGTTTTTCTCTATGAGGAGAAATGTGGCAGCGCTTTGCTGCTACTGACTGGATGCCTCCAATGCACAGCATTGCTTGCTGCCCTAGTAATGAGCTGCACAAAGGAGCAAACAGATAACACAAAAATACCCATATTTTTTTGAAAACTGATTTTTCTTCACAGAGAAAAAAATTCAAAAGCATCCTGTAAATATTTTTTTTTAGTCCTGACTAGTATTTTTCTCTATTTTCTGATGTTAATTTTTTTTAATGGTCTTATGATCTGTTCCTGTGGTCTTTAACAGAAAAATGTCTGTGGGCTAGGAAGGATCAAGCCCATCTTTCATGTTCCATGCCTTATTAAGATCAGCACATTGTATCTCACTTCTGTGGAAAAGGCTTACCTCACCATCGAAAAATACCTGCTGAATACAAACAGCTCACAATTGCTTGGTGCAGCAGACAAAGCAGCACAACATCATTCCAAAGTTACAGTCTTTTATTCTTATTTTAAACCACTTTCTAGGGAGATTAAACACATATGCAGCAATAGATCTTTTGAAAAGCCATAGGAAGTCTCAGTTGTCATAGCAGTTGTCATATGTCCTCCTTAAGGGGGCAGAAAGCAGAACACAAGCAACATAATTTTATAAAAAATGTAGTATAGCTGAAAAAAAAATCATGATCTTAATATAAGCACTGAGAGATCTGTTTTCAAGTGGAAAGGGGAGGAAAAAAATCACTTGTAAAAATGTGAGATATTTTTTAGAAATAATGGCTAGGTTTTTAAACATAATTAGCTAGATTTCACAGAATCACTGAGGTTGAAATGAGTTCCAAGATCTTCAAGTTCAATCTTTATTTCCATCATCCAATACTAAGTTTGTGTTGTTATTATGATGTTGGTTTTTTAAATATTGGAAGTTGCTTACATATTAATAAATCAGAGTAGATAATTACAAAAAAGTTATTTGTAAATTTATTTTAATAGTAAACTTCAACAGTAAGTAAATCCAAACAGAGATTTTTAACTTAACAGGAATCCCTTTATGTGCTTGGACTGTACCTGTCAAAATAGTCTCTTTTTTTTTTTTTTTTTATTTTACGGTACTCAAATGTCTTTAAAAAATCATATTAAAACACTTCCTGAATTTAACTTTGCCAGTTCTAGAATGGGAGACTATAGGATTTTATTTTAAAGTATTGCCAGCACCACCTGATGTAAAACCATGCAGGTGGGACTTGCTGCTTTTGACTGCATTGATGTGGGTGTGAATAACAGAGGAGGAAATGAAAGCATCAATAAAATAAACAACCAAAGAAATGCTGTAAGCTGGTTAGTCTGGAAGAGGGGTTTGGAGGTAAGTGTTACTAATCTGGTAATTATATTTTCATTGTGAATTAGGTCCTGTAGCAATGTAGGAATTGGAAAATTTGTTAGGAACCTATGGCTCAATTTATAAAGCTAAAGCTGAGCAGCAGAATCTTGCTCAAAGGCATACAGCCCTTGCTGCAGTGACAGGGGCAGAACAAATGGAGGTCATTTTCTATGATGTAGTGATTTTAACTGTCTTGCTGAGTAAATTGGCTGAATGTGAATATTGGGGAGGCTGAAGTCCTAAAAACTTCCAGGGATAGGAGCCTTTTCTCAAAGTCCTTGCAGACCAAACCCCATGGGAGATGCCTGTGCATAAACTGTGCCTAATCTTAAAATGGATAAATGATGTAAAATTATTTACAAAACAAATTACTATTGTATAATGTCAAATATGACTCATCATGCTGGAAGCCATTCAGAACTAGTTTGGAAATGTAACTGTGATATCTGTTATTGCTCTTTATAGACAGTGCATCCTGTCCCCTTGCTATTCATACATTACCTGGAGATTTTTTTCTAAGCAGGATTATTTACATCACTGATTGAGGATAGGGGTTTTCACATCTTTATTACAGGGATAATTGCTTCTTCCTTTTCAGTACCACCTTTTTGTCCAACAGCAATTTAGAGACAATATGGAAAATCTCTGGCAGCTATTTAAAGGATTGTTGTTGGTGTGGATGAGTGAAATGACAAGGCAGTATATGTGTGGGAAGGTACAGCAAGTTTCTTGTAACTGAAGACTCAATCCTGAATTTATTACACATTTATTACATCACTTTAGATCTGGAAGATGAGCTGTTTGCCCCACCACAGAGTTACAGAAGTGTCTCCTAGAGATGCTGACAAGGGTTGGGTTCTTTTTGGGCTGACACATTGTACTGCCTCATTGGCAGCAGCCTGAGAGTACCTGACAAGGGAAGGAGGCACAGGGCTGCTGCTTTGCTCTGCCTCCTCCTTTCTGAGCCTGTGGTGTGTCAGCTGAGGTAAGGTGGAACACAGGTGGGAACACACTGCATTTTGGAGAGCCCCTGGAGTCCCCCACATCCCTCATTCAGGCTCTTAGTGACTGACCAGAGAGTCTGAGCCAGCTGGCTGTGATTGGCCATTAATTAGAAACAACCACATGAGCCCAATCACAGCTGCACCTGTTGCATTCCACAGCAGCAGATAACCATGGTTTACATTGTGTTCCTGAGGCCTCTCAGCTTCTCAGGAGAAAAAGATCCTAGCAAAAGGATTTTTCATAAAATATGTCTGTGACACCAGACTCTGGAAAAACTGCTGGCACCGCTTGTGCCTGATGAGCTGCCTCTCAAGTACTTTGTCTTGTCACTGTGCCAAATCCACACCCTGAAGTCATCTGTGCTCCTCAGGGCCCACTGATGCTGCCCATCCTTGTGCACACACAGCTTCTGCATCCTCCCAAATCTCAGGAATTTCCTGCTACAAGCATGCGAGCATAACCTTGTATTTTAACCATATGGAGTGGCAAATTGTTTCACTTTGTTACTGCAACAAAGATGATGCTGTCACAGTCATGGAGAGTCAGCATTTCAGTCCAGTTTACCAGCACTGGGCTTTGGCCTGCCAGTTTTTGAAATATAAGACTGTGCTTTGAGAAGATAAAGGGAAAAAAAGAGTTGTACTGATGTAAACAAAATACCAACCACCTAGATAATCTATGTGAAAAGGTGCATTTTAACAGCCTCTGAGGTGAAGTAAACATGCAGGATTGAGGGAAATAAGGACAAAACTCTTTTTGTGGTCCACATAAACCTACTGCTGCACTAAGCAATAAGAAAGACAGGAAAGACATCTACAAGGAGAGAGAAGCTCTCATCTAATGTGGCTCCCAGCCTTGCTGTTCAGTGGCACATGGCAGGTTGCTATCAGCTGTACACTACTCATCTGCAGTAGTTTCTGCTTTCTCTGTGAACTGAAACAAACCAACAGTAAGGGGCTTTATTTACTCAAATAATTCCCACTCAGCTAAGCCTGGCCATTTGGGCAATTGGATATGTATGGTATAGGAACATCTTTTGAAACAGCTTTGTGGGTGATTTATAATCTAGAACCACACACTCCCACATCCTCTGATGTGGTTCCTTAGCCATAGAATAAATCCAACATTCAAAACCAGGTCTCTTAAGAAGCACAGACAGCTCTGGCTTTCACATAAAGGATGCAGAGAGAGAAGAATGTGATGGTTTCTCTAGGTTCTTTGAATGCCTTTAAATGAAAGTGTTCATGGCACTAATGCAAGCAGAGGCTTGAATGACAAGAGACATGGTTGCAGTTTCAAAGGAACATATGACAGAAAATGAAGAGAAAAATGTTTAAAGTTTTAAATACCCCAAGTGACCAACAAAGTGTAAGTGCTGCTTAAGTGTCTTGTAGGACACCTGCTCTGGTGCTAGACTGAAATTCTCATTTCAAATTAATGTCTGAGATACCTTTTAATAATCTACATTTTCACTAGACTTTAAAAGAATTATTATGAACAGTTAATACACTGAAGAGAGCAATTGCAAAGGAAACTGAAGGCAGGCTTCAGCCAAGGATACAGCTTTTTTTCAGCCCAAACACCATTATGTTAATATCCAAATTCTCCCTTCTCACCTCAAATCTGAAGGCTAAGCCAGGAAACTGTGTCAAGACTGCACTCTCAGGACAGCACTGGGCAGTACTGAGATGTGAAAGACAAAATACATAGTTCAAGGGGTGGTGAAAAGCCTCTCTATCTTGAGTAGGTCAGAAATGCAGCAATTGCAGTACTGAGCCCATGCACAATGTGCATAATGCTCTCTGGGGAAAAGAAAATGTTTTTGCACTCTAAGTAGCCCACCTAAATAGATAACACAAACTTTTGGAAATGAACTGGCAAAGTGATGACATAGTAAGTGTTTTCCTGTTCGTTTTTCAAAATCCTGAGGTTAGCACTGCCCTCTTGTGGAAAGAAATGAATACAATTAATAACGGGATTTTTAATTTAATGTTTTAACTCTCAGTATTCATTATAAATACTTACAGACTCAAAAGAAACCCACATGAGAAAACAAGAACAATTATTATACGCATAATAAAATGGCATTCTTGATCTAAGTACAGAGGATTTATAAAGGTTTCTATTTCTTCTTTTACTAGTGACAAAATTATCCCATTTGTACGGACCTGCCATGACTCTACTTTTTCTCTTTTCAAAAAGGCACTAAATTCCTAAGCAGTGCAAGTCATTAGGAAACAGAAAAATGCTGTCATCCACATGTTCAAATACATACATAGGTGAAAAAAACTTTCTACATGAGGACTTGGAGAAAAGCTTAATTGTGGAGCTTGAAATAAGCATCAAAACCAACAGGTGGGCACCTGAGCTTGCTCAGGTCAGTCATACACAGACAGACAGACAGACATCAACTGACCAGACAGTACACACATTTTGGCTGACTACACATGAGGCCACTTCCAGCTGACAGGAAGTCTTGGCACGGAAGCAATAAAACATGCATGGAAAACAAACAAACGAAACTGGCAAAACCATAGTGTTCAGAATTAGTTCTTAAGTTTCTTTGTGACTGCTTCCACATCCATTGTCCCACAATGGCAAGGTACTGCTGAGTCTTCAGAGGTAAACAGCAAAAGCCACATGATGAGTAAGTGCCACCGGGCTGCAGAAACTGACAGTTACTGGCAGTAAACATCAAACATCTTCTCCTCACAAGTCCTGTGTTGTTATCCAACCTGCCACTAAAGAAACAAACAAAACACACCACAGGTTTGCATGAAGATAAGGAAAAGAAAGGAAAAAATCCCAAAGCAAACAAACACTGTAAAGTTGTCAAACTACCATAAATTCTCCATTCACCTTTAAATTCTCAATGAATCTTTTATCCCAGCAAGTGATGGACATGCAGTGTATCAGTGGCAAATTACACAAACTCCTGCCTCCTGAATCATGTGTGGTACTGAGGGCAAAGATGAAGGCTTATGAAGGCAGGGTTTCAATGATCAGACACATCTATTGTTTTGGAGAGGCTGTAATTCTTCACTAACTCTCTGCCTGTCCCTCTGAGGTAAAGTTCCCATTAGAATAGCAACAGAAGTAATTTTATGCCAACACTGGATGTTTCTTTTGTAATGAGAGACACACAACCCCCAGACCACTGCCCTACTTAGTTTAGTACAAATGTTTTCTGTAAGCTCTGAAGGAAAAGAGACAATCTCAGCTGGCACTGAAAGGGACACTGGGTACAGGGCAGCACAGTGATGAGGGCCCCAGTGCTGAAACCTGTAAAACTGATGCATCATTCGTGTAGAAACTGGGAAGAGGGGAGGGGAAAAAGCAGCTCTGCCATGGCTGCTGTGCTGCTGTCTTTCTGTCCTAGTGATAAAGTCTCACTAAGAACACTGCATGGCAATGACACATCCTTCCATTTCTATTCCATCTCCCTTCCTCTTGGTTTTTCCTCAAGTTATTCATTTTTCTACATGACAAAACAGATTTTCACAGTGAATATATGGCTAGTTGAATCACACTGTTTCTTTTTTAAACTTACTCTCAGTCCTCCTTCTCCTCCAGGACGTGAAGCTGCCATTCTTCTTTCTATTTCCTCCTGTTTCTTTTTCTTCTGCTCTACAGACTGCACATTCTTAATACCTCGAGAGGAAGCCTGGGAGAAAACACATTTGAGTAAGACCAAGTTAGTGATTTTTCTGGAGAGAAACCAAACTACAAGTGTTGCCAACACTGTTTTATGAACTGTGGTTTGCATGAAAAGACTGAAGCACTTAGTGATGCTACTATTGCATCAAGGCTGCCCTTCCAGGAAACTTCCTCATTCTGAGAACTCTTGGTCCCACAGGTAAGTGAGGGTGGTTTTGTTTCCCTTTGTTATTACATCCAGGTGAAGATATTTAATCCTCAGATGCAGAACCAGAAGTCCACAAATTTTCAGTCTGTTTTTTTCACTATCAGAGCCTACTTTTACCCTCATGAACAGGGGAGGGAAAGACCTGTGTTAGTAGTGCTAGCCCAGGCTGTGAAGAAGTTAAACTTTTCAGCTGTGATCTCTGAGAAATACCCTGCATGACAGTCCACCCTTCAAAATGTCACAGGGTGTGTGGGCAGCAGAATGAAAAATCTGTCCTGAACTGCATGCTCCATATCCTTGTGGAACTGTTCAATGACAATCTAGACTAGATGGCAGGAGCATCAGAATTACAGTTAACACCATGAACTAGAAAAAAAGAAATTTTAAAAACTGATTCTTATCTAAGTTTAGGGTTATAATAACATTGCAGAACTCATACAAAATATGCTAAAATCTATCCAGGCAAGCCAGCAACGTTCTCACCTGAATTTCAAGGTCCTGACAACAAGCTCAATTCTCAGTGGGGTACCAAGACAAATCTTACCAGCAAGTAACAACATAACAACCCACTTAGCCCATATGTTCTCTGCCTCTTAGGAAACTGGCTTTCCAAGTGAGCCAGGTCCCCAACGGGCCTGCAGCACCCCAAAAGGAAGCACAGCTCACATGATGTCAGGAGGGATAATGAGCAGCTGAGAAGCAGAGAAGGAAGGACATCTGATCTACTCTCTTGTCCCTTCATAAGGGTGAAACTAAGTATGGCTGCTTGCAAAACATCTCCATTATCCAACATTCAGAGGCTAAAATGACCTCAAAGATAGTCCTGAAAAATCCTTTATCTCTTTGTCTTCCAAGAAAACAAAAAGCAACAGAGTGATATTTACATTTTTCTTTGTTAGCATAATGGGTCCCACAAAGCTTCAAGGACATCCACAACCCTAATTGCTTCACTTCTCACTCCTCTCAGGAAAGCTTCTCAGCCAGTTAAGAGCCTGCTATTTCCTACAGTTATGCTTAAAAACCCATCTGTGGTTGAAAACAACATGTGGGTTGCTTTTAGTACATAGAATGACACAAAATCAAGGATTTCAGGAGTCTCATGCATCACTCAGCTGTTGCTCCAATTATTCACTAAACTCCCTTCAAACCAGGTCAACATTGTCCATGCACAATGGCCAATTCATAATTCAGTATGTAATGTCACTGACATTCACACAACTAGCAATCCTTTCTCTTCACAGTTCAGCTGTGCTCTCCAAGACACACCATCCCAAATCTACAATAACAGTATATGCTGTAAGTTTTTTTAGAGCTATGTAAGGAAAATAAACCAGGCTGGCTGTTCTGCTAGAACATTTGTATCCTACCTCTTCTAACTTTAAAGACCTAAGCTTGGCAATCTTAAAAAGACAAAAGACCGAGTTAAGACTACATCTTTGCTGGAATGTGAGCTTATAAACATGTTCAAACTGTTGCCTTCTTGACAAAGAAGAATCTGCAAGTGCATACAACTTGCAGTTTTAAGAAAAGTACAAGTGCAGTACCACTTGAAATTGCCACTGCAATTGTTTGAATACTTCTCTATCTCTTGTTTTCAAGTCTTAGAGCAAGGAAAAAATAATGCTGAAGTTGCTGTTCCAGTTCTTAGGTTGTTTTATAAACTACTGTAAAATATCTCCCGTCCAAACAAGCTCAGTTAATTTCCAATGGTCTTAGAGCACCTTCCTGTGAAATTCCTAACAGATACAAAAAAGGTACAAATGTACATTAATAATACCAGGAAAGTACTTAACAACAATTCCCACAAGCCAAACATAATACCCAGTGTCACCAGAGAAGCCACAGCCATTGTTCCCATAAGCCAGTTATCTAAAAATAATTTTAACAAATGACATTTTATCAGATATTACCTCCATCTGCCTCTTTTCAGCAGCTTCTGCTAGTTGTCTTCTTTTTATTTCCTAGATAAAAATGTTAAAGACAGTGAAATTCTACTTCAATATAGTTTTTGCATTCTTTTTAAAGTCTTAATTTTTCAGTATGACTTAAATCTGTGATACTAACTCCCACAAAATGACAACTTCAAGGTAATTAGCATCATTTTTCCCTGCACTGCCAGCCTGCAAGAACAAAGTGTTTTTAGTGACTAATATGCCAGAAGAGCTGACATATATACAGTCAAACCCCACCAGAAATCACTATTCAGCTCTTCTGCACCTTCACTCAAAAAACCCAGCCTGGGGTGAAATGGCACGGAGTGTATGAAACATCCTTTTAGAGTCTGGAAAGGGGAATGCTTGCTCTCCCAACAAAGGGGGCTCCCTTCCTTCTCTCCCGCTTTTCCTAGCCCCCACAGACACGGGCTAGGAAAAATGTCACGCAGTGGAGGGTAGTTAGAAGCGAGCATCGCTATCCACCGGGGAAAAAAAGCACAGCTTTTCCTATTTCTTTTAAAAGTAGGGCTCAGTTGGCCACAGTTACGCACTAACACGCCCCACGGGAACCCCCGGTCTGCACAGAACCACGGTGCCCACGGGTGACCGTGGGCCAGGGCAGGGCAGCAGGAGGAGGTTCCGCACGGTCCCCACAGAACCACAGTGCCCAGCATTGTGGCCGTGGGGCAGGGCAGCAGGAGGAGGTTCCGCCCGGTCCCCACAGAACCACAGCGCCCAGCATTGTGGCCGTGGGGCAGGGCAGCAGGAGGAGGTTCCGCCCGGTCCCCACAGAACCACAGCGCCCAGCATTGTGGCCGTGGGGCAGGGCAGCAGGAGGAGGTTCCGCCCGGTCCCCACAGAACCACAGTGCCCACGGGTGACCGTGGCGCAGAGCAGCACCAGGAGGTTTCGGGGCCCAGGCCCGAGCTGCGGGGTGCCCCGGGTGTCCCGGCCCCAAAGCTCTCCGCAGCCCGGCCCGGGGGCCAAGGACCGGCTCCCTTTGCCAGGCACAGCCTCCCGGGGCACCGCAGCGGCCCCGCGGCCCGGCCTCCATGTCGGGGAGGGAGGGAAGGAATGAAGGAAGGTCACCGCCCCCGCGCTCTCCGCACCGCGGCCGCCCAGGCGGTGACAAACAGCGGGGAAGGACAGGGCAGCCCCGCCGCCCCTCACTCACCGGGTCCGGAGTCTCCACCACGTCCTTGACGGGGTCCCCCATGCAGGGCAGGCACTGCCCCATGGCGAGCCCCGGCAGGCAGCGGCCCCGCGGAGGAAGCGGCGGCAGGGCCCGCCCCGGCCTGGGACCGGCGGGGGCGGAGGCTGGAACGGGGACGCGGGAGTGCCCCCGGTAGTGAATTCCGTGGAAGGTGTTCCATGGTGAATCCTGCCTGTGACGGCACGGGCGGACGGTGCGATGGGTATCGGGGCCCGCGGGCAGGCAGCATTGCCGTGCCGGGCCCGCCCGGGCTGCCCCAGCTCAGCTGTGAGGCCCGGACCTGTCTCGGCCGGGTGATCGAAGGTGGCGCTTTCTGGCTCTTCTGCTGTTTCTTCCAGTTTTTCTTAAGAGAAAAGGAAGAAACCTTCTATTCCAGTTATTTATAGTAGACTCCGGCATTACCGTATTTCCTGAAATTAAGTGTTTCAATTTCCTGAAATTGAGTGAACTTGATTGATGTGTTTGGTGTGTACATCAATCCCCGAGTTATGCGAGGAGCATAAAATGTGTGAAAAACGCAAACCACTTGTTTTTAAAGTTTTAAAAGTTAAATAGTAATAAAATGTTTATAAAAATAATAATACAATTAGAGTAATAATAATTTGGACAATTTGGATTAGGACAATATGAAACAATAAAAACAAAGAGTTATGGACAGTCCGGGTACCTTTTTCTGGGAAAAATAAGCCCAAAAAAGGCCCCAGGTTAACAGAGGATTAACCCTTAAAAGCAACAGCCTGTTGCATATTCATACACCTCATATATGACGCATAAATTCCATTCCAACACAGGATTCTGTCTGGGCAGTGTCAGCTTCTTCCTCTGAATCCTGATGGCATCTTCATGCCTGACCAAGGTGGGAAGAAGTTCATTTCTTCTGATAATGGAGCAATAAATTCTCTTTCTCTGAAAGATTCAGGTGTCCTGTGGCTGCTATCTCACTGCGAGTCCTTTCTTTAGAAAAAGTTATCTTACATAGCACAGTTTCTATTTTAACATTTTTTATAACCTAAAACTATATTTAACACAATACTTAAGAAAATTAATACAGCATCACTTTCTAACACAACATATATAATATTCATTTTAATATTTGTGAAAAGCCAATCATAAAATATGCATTTTTTCACAAATGTATTCTTAATAAAGGATCATGCAACATCTGCCAAGATTCTTGTCTACCTCAGTAATTTTGAACAAGGTTTATCTTTTTTGTTCTTCTCCTAGCATTTATTTCATGAGCTTGTGATGCCATACTTTGCTGTGAAGTACGAATTTAAGTTTTTGTATTTGTCCCATCCATCTGTAATCAGGCATAAAATCGTGTGATGGTAGAATCATAGAGTGGGGAGGGTTGGAAGGGATCTTAATGACCCTTGTCTTGGTTTGAAAAGACAGATGTCCACTAAGGAAGGCAAGAGTGTCTCTTAATGTAAAGTCGCTCCCTTCAAATTATTATAATTTTGAAATGAGGGGCTTTCAGGCAAAGATAATTATGTTTAATGAGTTTTGAATACCTGATTTAAGAAAAAATATGTATTGAAGATGTCTGTGGCCTCTCTGCAGGGTTTTGGGAGTGCGTTAGGAGATCTGAAAATTTGTTACCGATTAATTTTAACAGTTTAGTGATGCTGACATTTGTGCAAGACTACTACTGAGTTGTGCCATAATCTGACTTTTATAAATGTTGTTTACTATCTGCCTCTTATCTTCTTGATATCCAGCAGGTGGTACTGTTGACACAAAAATATCCTGTATTTTCCAAATCGATAATCACACCTTCAATTTCTTGTTTTGGTTTGATATTACCAGCAGTTGTATTATTGCTATTGCATGTAAATCTGGAGAGAGAAGCCAGTTCTGCCTGATAGTTTATACCAGCGTTGGTGTTCTGGGCCCTGTGGCCCGGAGTGGCCGGCTGGGTGCTGAAATTCCACATTGTGCAGGATGCCTCCCAGACCCAAGCGGGCACCAGTGCCAACTCAGGCAGGTTTGGCAGTGCCAAGTGGCTCCTGCACTCTGCCATCAGGAACCTGGGTCAGTTGTGTTAGCCAGGGAAAAGGGGTGGCGTTGGTGTTCAGCGCCTGTGGCCCGGAGTGGCCGGCTGGCTCCTGAAATTCTGCAATACGCAGGATGCCTCCCAGACCCAAGTTGGCACGAGCCCTAAAAGAAAGAAAAAACCGGTTAATACAAAAAGGGAAAGCAAACTCCTCCCACAGTAACTGGTAAGAACAGCACGGTAGTAAGGAAGAAGGAGGGGCAAGAGCAGATGAGGTTCCCCTCTTGCCACAAAGAGTCGCTGATCCTCTGTGGAGGGGAGGCATGGCTGGGAGAGTGGCCTGTGCCGGACCCCCATTTGTATTGATCCTCCTGCTTATCAATACCAGTGAGGGGGGCTCTCCGCCGTGTGAGAAATGTTACTGTCCTCCACACGCAGGAGACTCTTGGACTGCCGTCCTCAGAACCCACACTAATCCCAGCCCCAGTTGTATTCAACTTTTTATCATTAACAACCTGTATTTGGTGTCATTTTTGAATAGCCAATATGTTTTGTCAATGTTCTTTGCAATTTCTACAGGGATATAGCAGAGGCATGGTCCAAAGGAGCAGAATAACATCCAGAAACAGAGTCAGCACAATAAAACCAGCTCCATGGAAGGAGACTGGACGAAAGGCCAAACCAATCATTCGACGCCTCAAGGAAATTATTGGTCAGGAATGAATGACAATAAAGACCATTAGGAACACCAGAAACAAGCCAATCACCCCGTGGATCTAAAACCACCAATACTGGACCCGAAGGGGGGTTATAAAAATGGGAGTTCAGTTGAGTTTGGGATTCTTTTGAGGAACTCGCTTCCTGGAGAACCCAGTGTGTGTGTGAGGTAGACACATTTTATTTTCTTTTTGACTTGTTGCGTGGGGGATCTGAGCCTATCTCAGGCCATGCATCTCCTGTACCTCTTTTTAAATAAACAAGAGCCTTTTTCTCTGAAGAAAGTCTGCCCTCATTCATCCGTAACAACAGTACCTTGAAAACCATTTTCCCCAGGGACCTTGCTTAGCAGTTCCCTGAGCAGCCTGGATTCTGCTCTCTTCATGCTCCGAGCTGAGGCTTTCCTGGCCCTTTTCCTCTCGTCAGAGGTTTGAGCCTCCATTCATTTGTGGCAGCTGTGACCAAGAGGGCCCCAGTCCCCGCTTGGCCCAGGGCACGTGGGGCTCAGACGGCGGCCTGGCTCTAGGGGGGCTGAGCTGGAGAGTCCTGGGCTGTGGGGGCTCCTCCCTTACTGGGAGGAGGCTTCCTGGGGAGGAAGAAGGCTCTGGCATGAGCCACGAGGCCTTGTGCGCATTGCCTGCTGCTGATAGGAGGGAAAGGAAGAGGAAGACTTCATCGGGGCTCAACCTGAAATGACCTTCTGCTGCTTCTGGTTCTTCTCAGAGCTTTGGAGAGGAGACATCTCTGTCCCTGTCACCCACCGGCCCTTGCAATGCACACAGGGACCCGTGTGTCACTTCAGGAGACATGCCAAGAAGCCCCTGTCACTTTCAAAGGGCAGGTGTTGTTTCACTGGTGCATTTCCTGGCTGTGTCAAGCCCCTCCTACCCGCACTACAGCCTGTGCTTGAAGACACAAAAGGAGCATCCTGGAGGAAAGGCATGGAAAGCTTGACAAAGGATGAAGGGAGCACTCAGATGTCCCCTTTTCCCAAGAGGTTTCTTTAGCTGAAGTTGCTGACAAGGACCAGGCTTGACACACCGCAATGGGCTTGTTGTTGTTTTATTTCTCGGGCCCTCAGTCCTGCGTGGGATTCTGGAAGTGGGTGCTTCAGAGGCTCCTGCAAGGGGTCAAAAACGCCTGCCCCGCACCCAAGGGTGGCACAAGATCTCCTCCAAGTGCGGCCTGTAAGCGGGGTGCTTGGCCAAGCACCAGCGGATCAGGTGCTGGCACTCTGCGGAGAGAAGGCAGACAGCACCGGTCACTGGCAGAACGCTCCTGCCCGGCTGCCCCCAGTGCCCGCGGGGCCCGGGCCGCGCTGCGTGAGCTCGGGGCTGCGCCGGCCTCCCGAGCGACCGTGCCCCGCGGGCAGAGAGCGGCACGGCGGGACACGGCCGCCTCCTTCGGCCGCGGGGCCGCGCTGACCCTGTGGGCACGGGCACCTCCTGCGGCCGGCCCTGGGGGCAGATGGACGGTGCCCGGAGCCGCGTGAGGGCCGCGCCGGGCCGCGCGCCGCCGGCTGCCAAAGCTGCCCGCTCGGGGCCGGACACCAACCTGGAGAGACCTGCTGCCAGAAGAAGGGCTGCCCCAGCACGATGGCATGGTCGTCCTCGAAGGGGAGGCTGCCGCAGACCATGACGTACAGCAGCACGCCCAGGGACCAGACGGTGGCCTCGTGGCCGTCGTAGCAGCCAAGGCAGACCCACTCGGGCGGGCTGTAGGCGTGCGTTCCTAGGGGAGACGGGCGGCGCTGTCCAGGCGCGGGCTGCTGCCTTCCAGAGCCCAGCGCCAGGCTCCTGGCTGAGGCAGAGGCTGCACCCGCGGCCACAGCTTCCCCCCCGAGGCCACCCCGCGTCCCCCAGCCAGCTGGCCAAAGCCAAGGAACCATTCTGCCAGGCAAAGGAGGCCAGCGGAGCGGCCCAGGCCCATGCGGGCCTGCCGAGCCGGGAGGCCCGGAGCCGGCTTTGGCCGCCCCCTCTGCGGGCAGGGCCGGCAGCCGGGTCCCGGAGCACGGCGTCTGCCCCGGGCCAAAGGGCAGCCGGCTGAAGGCCGCAGCCCGCAGCCCAGGAGGGAGCGGGGCCCTGCAGTGCCTGGCACCGGGAGCGGGGCCCGGGCCATGGGCTCACCGGCAAACCACGTGTAGGCCTGCTCCTGGAGGAAGGTGCCGCAACCGAAGTCGATGAGCTTCAGGTCGCCGCTCTCCGGGTCCACGAGGAGGTTCTCCGGCTTGATGTCCCGGTGCAGGACGCCGCAGGCGGTGCAGTGCCGCACGGCCTCCAGCACCTGGACGAAAAGCCAGCGTGCCATCTCCTCGCACAGGAACCCCTGCTCCCGCAGGAACTGCAGGAGATCCTGCCATGCCTCCGGACGCTCCAGCACCAGCACGAAGCTGTCAGGCAGCTCGAACCAGTCGAGGAGCTGGATGATGTTGCAGCAGCCGGAGCCCACCTTCTCCATCAGCACGACCTCCATGGGCACGCGGGTGCCGTCGGGCTGCGAGCAGGAGAAAATCAGTGCCTGCGGCAGGCCTGATGCTGCCCCGGGGCTGCTGCGCTGCGCCCTGCCTGCGATGCCCCCGTGCCCCCTGGCGCAGCCTCCCCGGTGCTGGGGCTTCCTCCCGCCCAGGGGATGCTTGGGGGGCGCCCCTGCCCGGCCCCGCCGCCGCTGTTTGGCACGGCCGGGCCCGCGATGCTGCGGCTGCACGCTGAGCCCGCGCCCGCCGCCCCCGCCATCCCCCGGCTCCCGCTGCCAGTCGGCGCCCCGGGATTCTCCCTGCCCGCCCCGGCCCGCTCTGTCCCGCCGGCCCCGCTCCCTCACCAGCTCGTCCCACTGCAGGACGCTCTCCCGGGCCACGAGTTTGATGGCCACCTGCAAGCCACGGAGAGAGGAGGGCTGAGCTCCGGCCCTGCCCCTCCCCAGCGCTGCCCCTCGTCCCACGGCCGGCCGTCGCGGCCACTCACCGGGCTCCCGTCGGAGAGGCGGATGCCCGAGAAAACGGTGCCGAAGCCACCGCTGCCCAGCCGCGGGCCCAGCTGGTACAGCTGCCGCAGCTCCTTCCTTTGCCCTGCAAAAGGCCGAGAGCGGCCATCAGCCCTGCGCCCAGGAACCCCCCAGTGCCCGCGGGTGCAGCGGGCCGGGCCCGCGGGCCGCGCCGCTCTCACCTGCTCCCTGCTGCGCGCCGGGCAGCGGCCCCTGCCCCGCAGCCGCCGGGCTGGCGAGCGGCAGAGCCGGGCCCGGGCAGCGCGCACCGGCGGCTGCAGGAGCCCCGGGGCAGCGGGGCACGGCGGCACCGTCGCTGGCCCCGGCCTCGTGGGCTGGACTCTGCCATTGACCGCGGCCGGGGCTGCAGCCCGAGGCTTCTTCGCCCAGGGAGGTACCAGGAGCAGCTGCAAAGCAAGCAGGGCTTTCTGAAGCCGTGCCGTCAGAGGCACTGGAAAGAGCCAGCGACCAGGCTGCTCCCAGGGGCCCTGGCCTGGCCTGAGTGTGCCCCTCAAGAGCCCCGGGGGAGCCTCAGACAGCTCCTCAGGAGATCTCACCTGCTCTTAGAGAGCTCTTTGTGGCCTTCGAGGGCTGTCTTGGGACAGCTTCCTGGAGATGGAGGAGCCTCCTTGGTGTCTCCAGACTCATCTCCACCACCAGGCTCGGGCTGTCACCGGCTGGCACAAGCGGCACAGCGTCCTGGCAGCTGTGGGATGGCCACTGCTGGCTCCAGGACGCTTGCTGCTCGGCCAGCTTCTCCCGAGAAGGCTCCTCTGGGTCGGGCTGGGCTCCCATTTGGACTTCTGGGCATTCCCCGGCTACGTCAGGGGTCAGGGTTGCGCCCGCGTTGTTGAAGCCCGTGAGTCCAAGGGAGCTGTGAGACCTGTCCATGGGCTCTGCATCTTCTGCAGGCTGACAGGTCTCACTGAGCCTCTGCCAGGGATGGAGGCTGCCAGAGATAGCAGAGGCTCCTGGCAGGATGCAGGGTCTCTGACAGCCTGAGGTTCCTGCAAGGATGGCTCTCCCCTGCTGTGCCATCCTTGCAGGCCTTGAGGCTCTCCCAGGGATGGAGAATCTTGCTGGGAGCAGCCTCTCGAAGGGATGGAGGCTTCGGGAGGAGCTGGAGGGGCCACAGCAGGGCAGGTGGCCTCGCTTCACCAGCTCCTCCAGCTCTTCCCACAGCGCCTGCCACATCCCCGAGTAGAGCGGCGCACGCGTCCCGCTGGGATGCCAGAGCAGCCGCATCAGCTCCTGCAGCTCCCGGGCCAGAGCCACGCAGGGGCCGCAGCTGCAGGGCCTGCCCGGGGGGCTGCCGGGAGCACGTGGCCGCTTGCGCCGAGCCGCCCGAGGCCTGGGGGCCCTGGGAGCCACAGGGGCTCCTCGGTTCCTCCGTGGGCCTCGGGGCCGCACCCCGGGGCGCTCGCTCCTCTTTGCTGTCCGTGCCCGCCGGCCCGGTGGGTGCCGGTGGCCAAGGGCCCACCAGACAGCCCCAGCGGCCAGCAGCAGGACAAGCACCGTCACCAGGACGCCGCCGTCACTCGTGGCTCCGGCACGTCCCATCGCGACTGCACTGGCGGCCGCGGGCGCTGGCCCGGCTTATCCAGTGGCAGCGCGGTGATGTCACAGTGCTGCGGCCGGCACTGCCCGGGGACATCACAGCCCTGGGGACATCACAGCCCTGGGACATCACAGCCCTGGGACATCACAGCCCTGGACATCACAGCCTGGGGACATCACAGCCCTGGGACATCACAGCCCTGCCCCACGGCAGCGCTCAGCCCCTCTGTGCCCTCAGAGCCCAGCCCGCCCCGGAGGCAGCAGAACCGGCTCGTGGCGGGAGATGGACATGGCCAGAGAAAGCTGCTGGCAGGGAGAACGGGAGCTCAGCCTGTGGCCAGGTGTCGTTCCCTGGAACCAGGGGCGCACCTGGAAGGGCGCTGGTGCCAGCAGCGTCCAGCTCACGGCTCCCAGGACGTTTGTTCCCAGCTGGAATCACCCACTACTGTGTGCCTGAGAAGAGAGATCCTCCAGAGACAAAGGGAGTTGAAGTTCCTCTGTCTCTGGGGAGCTCTCCTGAACTGGCTGTGGAGGGCAGGAACAGTTTCTTGTTAGCAGCTCATTGACTTCTGCTGTGCCTCTGCTCTAAATAAACCGGGGTTTGCCAAGGAGTGCTCATTGTGCTCCCACTGCTCTAGCTTGGACTGGGATTCAGTTTCTTTCTTCCCAGTAGCTGGCATGTGTTGGGTTTGGTCTGGGAGCCCTCCTGCACCATTCAGAATTTTAGGAGGCAGAAAGCCACTCAGGGTCACAGCCCCTGGGTGGGGCGCAAGTCCCTGGACACGAATGCTGGCCCTTTTCCATGGGAAAGAAGACTCACCCCCAGTTTCTTGATGTCAGTTTGCAGGAGGCATTTGGCACTCTCAGGGCTGCCTGACTTGTCCATGGTGGCAGGTCCAGTCTGGGAGAAATTCTGTGCCGTTGGGAATTTCAGGATGTGACAGCCCACTCAGGGCCACCTGCTCCTGGACATGAACACCAGCCCTTTTCCAAACATATCTCACCCCCCCAATGTTTTGATGTCATTTCGGAGGAGGCCTTTGGCACTCCAAGGGCAGCCTGAGTTCTTGGTTGTGGCAGCTTTGGTCTGGGAGAAATCCTGCCCCATGGAACTTTAGGAGGCAGACACATAGGTAAAAAAAGAATTAAACGTCATCTTTAATTGCTTTAATACTTTAAATCCTGACTTAATTTTGACAAGATTTTAATCTTGCTGAAATTCCCTTAAGGAAGACTTGTATGTGTTTAGTGCAGTTTACAGGAAAGCTGCCAGAGCCATTTGTTTTGTGTGTTAGAAAGTATGTGGTAGTACACATGGTAGGAGAGGAAAGCTCAAAACCCTGGCAGCCTGCTGTTGTTGATATTCTTTGATGTATGTTAAACCCAAAAACTGTTTTGTCCCTGTCACTGTTTGTGGCCAGATTAAAATTACAGGGCTGGGCTCAGAGAGAGAGAAAAAAAATATAAGAGTGCACACAGCTGAAAGTAAAACGCATAGCAACAATGTGTGTTGTGCAGTTTAAGACTGTAGGGGGAAAAGTGATACCCAGCACTCTTTTTTGTTCTAGGACTTTTTTAATGGTGGCAGCAGTTACTGAACTGAGAAGGAATTTGCACAAACTCTTCACTGTCCATTTGAAATGCTTAATTCACACAATATTCAAGGGGCTACATGAATTCCTCTCCAGTTGTATGTAATATCAACTTATTTCACTTTTGAAGACACTAGCTACAAAATTTAAAATATCACACAAAAGCCTTGTACACAAAATGGGCAAGAGGAGAAAGCTGTTGCTGGATTCACCTTTTCCTCATTCCCCTTGAACTGCACCACACACAGTGGTGTTATGCACTTTTCTTCTCAGCAGCATATTTTATCTTGTAGAAATGATATTTAAAATTTAAACCATCCAGCAAGTGCTCCCAAAAACAAGATCCTGGAACAAAATGCCATTTGTAGGCATCTCCTTCCTTTCCCAGTCCCTAAAGTGCTCACATAACACGGCATTATTCACTTTCAGGTTTATATACACCCACATTTCTTCTCTCTCACCAATGGAGGATCTGAAAAGGAACCACCTCCTTTACTGATCCCACACTAAGGGTGCCAGAACTTGTTGGCTTTTACCTTCCCGATGCCACTGTCCGGGAGTGGCTGATCACAGAGTGAGCCGAGCTACGGCCCACGAGGGGGAGCTTCTCACCTCTTGAGACCTGCAGGAGGGTTTATTGTTTAATATCGTTCAATTTTTGTGCTGGTGAATGCTTTGCCTGTTAAATAAACAGATTTTTTTCCACTTTTCTCCAAGGAAATCTTTTCCCAAATCAGCTGGGGGAGGAGCCACTTGGATTTGCTTTCTAGAGGGACCCCAATTCAGAAGTTTCCTCCAAAATGTGCCCCAAACCAGGACAGCTGCCTTTCAATAGCTCCGCTAGATGGCAGGGTGCACTTACCAAAGAAGTAAACGTATCGTGGTATTTTTAAACCACAAAATATGCAGATCCAACGTGGAAAAAGTCTTGTCACTGCTCTCAATGTTCGAGGATGGAAAGATTTCACTGACATTACTTTTATTTTCAAACATGTATTCAAACATGAAGTGGCACACACCTTTACTTCTGTCCTTCTCTCTCTTGTGTGAGAGCAATCCTTGAATATATAGTTGTAAGCCAAAACCTAATTTTCAGCAGGCCTTCGAAAAATTCACAAAGTTTTTTTCCATGGGAAGGAAAGCATGCAATGCCAGTGTTTCAGGTGGAGGTTACAGGCTGCCCAGGGAGCTGGTATCAGGAGACTTTCTGTCCTACCACCTTCCATGTGGGGTCTATTTCTTTGTGAGATCTTTATTGCTAGCAGTATCTAAATGTTGGTGGTGAGCTCTTGCCAGAGAAGAAAAGGAAGGAAGGAAAGCACTTCTCTTCAGTGTGTCTGGTGCAAGGTGCAATCTCCCAATCAGAGAAAGGCAAAACAGGGCAAGGTCAGGGTAGGCAAGGCAATGAGAGTCATGGAAGAAAGCAAGGCAAGGCAAAGACAGGAAAAAAGAGGCAGGAAAGCCAAGGTGAAGTGTGACTGACTAGGGCAAAGCAAGAAAATGGAGCGGTGGGAAGGGCAAGGGAAGGACATGGAGGTGTAAGTAAGGAAAGGCAAGGTTCAGATGGGAAAGGCAAGGCAAAGGAAGGGCAGACAAAGCTGAGCAAGGCCAGGGACAAAAGTTGCAAGCAAGTCAAGGCAGGAGATGGGCATGCAAGGGAGTGCAAGGGAGAGGTAAGAGGCCAAGGCAGTTCTAGGGTTGGCTTTGTCAGGAAAGGAAAGGTAATAAAAGCTGACAGGGAAAACACCAGAAAATTATGTCAAAGGAGGAAAAGGGGTGTTCTTCTGGGAGGGTGACAGGCTGACAGGCAGGCTGAGGTGCCTTCAAATCAACACACGCAGCATGGGCAACAAACAGGAGGAGCTGCAAGAAAGTTATCACCTTGCTGCATTGCTGGAACTTGGTGGGATGGACCCCATGACTGGAGTGTCACCACTGATAGCCACAGCCTGCTCAGCAGATAAGGGGAGGAAGGAGAGGTGCAGGGATTGCCCTCTACATCAAAACGTGGATTCCATGTGAGGAGCTGTCTTTGAGGAACAGCCATGAGCAAGGCAAAGGCCTGTAGGTAACAATCAGTGCCCAAGGCAGCAAAGGAACCTTGTGGTTGGTATCTACTACAGGCTGCCTGATGAAGGGGATCCCACTGACAAAGGCTTCTTTCTAAAGCCACAGGAAGCATTGTGCTCACAGGCTTTTGTCCTGCTGGAGAGCTGCAACCCCTGTGCAGTGGAGATCCTTTCTTGACAGATGACTGGAACAGAGTTTCAGTGACCTTTGCAGTTAAGGTGTGTCATATGCAAAGAAATGTTGCTTTTGGCATCACTAGAAATTAATGCCAGCTGTAGATATGAGAAGATCACAAGACTCTTGCTCACTGAATATTCTGGAAGACAGCAGACTGTCTTCAGCAAGATTTAGGACGAGATGCAAAAAGCCACATCTCTTTTCTGGTTAATTTTGTGGCCACCATTTCACTTCTTTTGACTCTTAACATGGATATTCTTAAACCCTACTTTGTCATCCTTTGGTCAGCTCATGAGGTTTTTTTCTTTTTAAAATTGTATTTTCTCAAGGCAGAGAAAATTGCAACTATTTACCTTTGAGTAGAGGAGCATACACAGAGTGCCAGGGTGAAAGATTATTCATACCAACAAGGAAAAGGCAGGCATTGAAGGAGACTGTTGAAGGAGAGGTAAAATCTTAAATGCTAAAATTGAAGACAGAGCACCACTAAGTCAAACAAAAGATTTGTCTATTTGCTTTTAAACTGATACAAACAAGAAAAAGTAAATTATTATAACTACTTTAAATCCAGTAAAAAATGTGCTGAGCTGTGCATTAAGACAAAGGTGGAAGTTTACAAGTTACAAATGCTTAAAACACTTCTTGCTAGGGATAGCATAGCATTGCATCAGGCAGTTTACTAGTCCAACTGTTCTTGAAAGATTTGCATCTCAAAAAGATGAATTCTTAAATTTGACCTATAATGACATACACACAAACAAGCAAAACACTGTCTCCTCTCCTCCCTTTCTCTCTGCTTTCTTGTCATGGAGTGTGTGACTAAGGAGAAGCTGAAAGAATCCAAGAGTGACAGAGCTCACTCCCATCAATCCTCCCTGATGGAGTGATCAAACTGTAGTGGAAAAAACACAGCTTCACCCTTTAAAGTGTATTTTATCCTGCTGAGATCAGCACAAATCTAGGGGATGAAACTGACTTCCCACGGCTGCCATCCAAGCTAGGAAACTGTGACTCAGTACTACCTGCAAATTTTTTGCCTTGAATCCCCAAAGTAATGATTCTCTCTATCTCCATCCCTTAAACTCCAATTCTGTCTGCTTTTCAGTGCTCAGAAATGGACTAGTCAAGATAGCAGTGAGGAAAAAAAGAACAAAATAAACATATTTTATTGTGTAAGTAAGTAGATTTGAGATGGAAATACTAAAAGGTAAGTATATATGGAGCCCCACGCACACAGTTCTCTTTTTACAGTTGCACTTAAGGATTGTACTTCAATTATGGTTACACAGCTATCTTCCCCCCACACACACTGACTGCCCCTTAATATTAGAACCTAATCTGCCACAAAATTACATGAAATAAAACAATCTGAGAAATATACTTGAGATGACTGTTGTTTACAAAGAAGGTAATTTATAGTATACAATTACTGATAAGGTAGAACAAGAATTCAAAAACTGGACTGCATTACAAAGCATTTCTTCAAACATCCATTTTGTATTATTGCTGTAAGGTACTAATTGGTCTGTTCTAGACTAATTTACAGACATTCATAAAATAGTGAAAAATCCATGCTTTAGAAACCTGGGACATTTCATGCCTTTGTGCTAACAGAACGTGAGGATGGAAGTGATTGGCAGTTTTCAATGTAGATTAGTAGCATTTAGAGTTTTTTTTCTGGTTTACTAACTGATTCTTCGTATTTTTTCTCCTTTTTCTCGGGTGATTTTTTATCTTCAGGTGTAGTCCATGGAGGGCTGTGAAACTTCTGTAGAGGTAAAAAACATGGTGTATAGAATACATATATACATAAGCAGAAATAAAAAAAAGTATGTTAAAATTCCATGGCAATGGAATTGTCCCTAGAAAAGGGTTCTGATCTCTATTAAAGAAAGCATAATTAACAACCTTCACAGTGCAAAACCATACGAGTCTACTGCATACAGCTTCATATCACTGCATATTTTATATATATACCAATTATATATGTATTTAATATTTAATTATTTTGGAAATCTCTCCTACTCCTGCTTCCAGGGCTATAGACATCACACTATCAAATTAACTGACTTCACTACTAATTCATTTGACTACCAGCTCTTAAAATATTTATTAGTTTGCAAATTGCTACCAGCCAGAAGACATTTGAAACAGATGAACTGCAATCAGATGCAGTCAAAGTCTGAACTAAGTAGTCTTCTCTTTTGAGACAGAACTTGGTGAAGAATGTGTAAGTATACTTCAAGTAACTGCATTTCACAAGAGCTTTTAGTGAAACCCCACAATTGCTCTGAAAGGGAATACCTGGAAGCTTGTCCCTGTTTCTGCTGCCTTCAAACGAGATGTTGAATCATCACGATTCCCCAAACATGTCTTGGCAACCTGTCAACAGAAATGGCAGAGGTAACTACTTCGTATTTTGTCCAAAAACATTCAATTTTCCAAAAAAAAAAAAAAAAACCAAAATCACCGGGTCTTCTTTTAAGCCTAGCTGATGCAATGGAACTAAGTTTTCATAGCTCAGCTTATCCCAGCCTCCCATCATCCCTGTCATAGTCTTCAACAATATTGCTGAAGTCTTGTGACAGCCAGTTTAACAGCTTGAAACTAGATACTCATCCAGCTTCTTTACTTCATGCTTAAATCTCATCACCAGTAGTGCAGTTTACTACTACAAGTGGTCCTAGGGAACAGAAAATTAACTACAAGTGTGTTTTATGGGTGAGGAAATAGTAACAAACAGTAGAAAATCAGCATTACAGTTACAACTTCTCTATTACTATTCTCTTGTCTAAACTCTAGATCTCAAAGGTATAATAATCCCTGAATAGAAATATAAAGTCACTGAATGGGGAAATTAGATGAGTCTCAAGGTGAAAAATCTTGGTGCTTTAATTGCTGTCATTTTATTCAAGGAATAATGTTATATTCTTTGCCAATATGCTTTTTAGTATCTGGGAAAACAGAGTTGCACAGCATAAATAAAATTAATTACAAAGTAGATTTTTGAACCAGGGAGATCTCCAGATATGAAATCAGAGATTTACTCAACACTGAAAATTCTACTGTACTTAAATCAAAGTCCCTTCAGGAGTAGGATTAAGGATGTCATAAGAAAAGTAGTTGAAACATGAAATACAGTCAAATATTCATAATACTTGTTCATTACTCTAAAAGGAGTTCATATTAGAATTTCTCTACTTTTTTTTTGCTCTTAAAAGTGATACATTTAAATGGAGTGAAAATGACAGGGTTTTAATAAAATTTTAAGTCATCAAGACTCTTTCCAATGTAACAGTGGGGGGGTTTAGTAATGTTTAAGCTACTGAAGTCAGCCTCTGAAATGATGCAGATGGATTTGATGTGGGGAACTCTTTTTCAGATTTTCCCACTCTAGACAGTAGCAAATAAAATTTGGATTCATACAGGGAATAATCAAGACAGTATTGATTAAAATAAAGTATATTGATAAAGCACCTACTCCTTTTATGACAAAATAATCAAATAAAACGTGGTTTATGTATTAGACAAAGACTAAAAAGTCAGATGACAGAGTAGCAATTTTTAGTAGACTTTTAATACTTTAAAACTATAAGTGTGGTCCTGTCAAAAATTCCATTTAAATTATTTACTCTTAATCTAGATTCAAAAAAGATATTTCAAGCTGACTCATCTTCAGAAAAAATGAGGATTTAGGTGACTTCTAGTTGTGCACCTTGAGGACAGAAGATAGTATAGGTCAAACAATCAATAGTGTTGCAAAATGTGTAATGAAGAGGATAGAAATAATGCTAATTAAATACGATAATTTACATATCCAGAATTTTCTCTGACTGTACATATTAGAACATGAAACCAGGTAACCTATTTCACCAACATAGTTTATAGGAGATAGGAAGCAGAAACTGTTAATTGCATTAATAAAGCTAAAGGTCAACTTCTTGAGACATATGCAAAGGAAGAAAAAGAAATCAGGTCTGCTTTAGAGGAAATAACAGCAAATGATGAAACGATGCTTTTTGAGTGAGTAGTCTTGCATACTCTTTTCACAGACCAGGTAAAAAAGGCTATCTTGATAGGAAAAGAGCAATAAAGACTTATGTCTGTAGTATTTCATATTTGTTCACTCAGAGATCTTTTCTTTTTAGTAGCACACCATGTGTTGGGGAAAGACAGTAGGGACTTTTTCTTAACAATGTCTCTATGATGTTAAAGCACAACATATTAATTACTGACTCCTTGTCACCGGGAATCATTGTGTATCACTACCAAACAAATTACAGACTGAAGAACAACAGTTCCACAGCCAGGATTGTAACCAGTGCCTATGGATGAGGTGTTAGACAGACAGACAGACAGACACACACAGGACAGGGTTTAACAGAACCCAAACTGAATGCCATCCACATATGACCTCAGGCTTATATATAAACACACACACCCCCCCATGTGTGTATCTATGTGCTTTTATGTGTATATATAAATGCATACATAAACAATATACAAATAAACACATGTATCGTTGTGTCCCTCAGCTAAAGATCAGCCTCTACTAAAAGTATTCTACATTTCATCAAGCCTTACACAACTTTTCCGAGGAATAACTAGCCTCTAGTCATAATCTAAACAGAGTACACTCCAATTTCATAATTTTACATGCTTTTCTTCCCCTCCTTCAAATTTTATTAACAACTGAAGTTTCCTTTACCTTTAGATATTAAGAAATGTGCAACAGCAAAGTAAGCACTCTTATGGTTATGCAATTTCTCCTTGTTCTGCGGAGGATGTGGCAGAAGGGAGGTAACCTATAACTGAACAAACTTTTAAAACCTTTGTGATAAATGGATACTGTATAATTTAAAAAAATATATATTGTATACCAAATTATGTAAGTTTTTTTTCCAGAATTTTCTTCACACTGTCATGATCACTTAACAGCAAATTACTCAGTTACCTCCACAGGATTTTGTTTTATCTCAAGATCTAACAATATATTCAATATATATTGAATATTATATATATTTTTTTTTATTATTATTTTTATTTATATATTTCACCTGCAAATTAGTCAGAGTATCACTATAGTTTTTGAACTATTGAGCAGAAAATCCTCAACAGTCAGAGCAGACTCTCACAACAAAATTTGTCTCGCTCATTTTTTCTGGGTTTTTTTTTTTCCTGTTCTATTTGTATCTTTATAATTACAGCCACAATCCATGCATTTGAGATTTCTGTGAAGAGCTCATCCCATGCTGTTTGACTGAGTGTATTGTCTCAGTAAAAGCACCAGATTTAGTTTTCTGTCAGAACTATCACAAGAAAAACACAGCTTACAGCTTTTCTAGACTGGCAGTGAATGATATCACAGCCTTTCAATTACTATGCTGTCATGTCTTACATCTCCCCAAAGGCTTTGCTTTGTTAAACAAAGCATCTGTGAAGGCTGTGCCTGATTATTAGAAATCAATAAATTAATATTAAATATAATGATATGTAAACAAGGGTTTTGGATCTCACTATAATGCAGGCAACACTTCACCCAGGAACAAATAAAGTTTTGAAATGGTGAAACATCAAATGGCACCACTTTCCACCACTGCTCTTCCTGCAACAGCTTTACCAGTTCCATTAGGCAGTTTTGAACAGAAACCTTGATAATATATACACACAGATTGGCAGCAAAGAGCATTTGCTCCTCAGCACTTTAATGCAGAACACAGTGGGTTTATAATTAATATATCTGCCATCCTGAGTAGGAAAAGTCCCACTGACAGTCACCTAAAGCATTCATGCTTTCATCCAACCTAGATTAGGCCTTATTTTTGAGTCGAGCTAATCTTACATCTTGAGAATCGCACTCCTGGGTGCTTTGATTTTCTTCCTTTTTTGAGGCCACATGAAAATTCTCTTTCTCTGCTGAGACATTTTGCCAGACCTGAAAAATATAAAATAATAATTTAAAAAATTATTATAATTGCGATAAAATTTCAAATAAGCTAGATCTGAAAATTCAGGATAACAATGAAAAACCAAGAGGTCCATCAAATTCAAGAATCTTATGGCAAAATATAGAAATAATTTCATCTCCAAACAAACAAGTCTTCTTTCAGGCCTTGAACATGAAAAATGAATGAATAAATGTTTGGCTTCCTGAGTCTTTACACATCTAGAATAAAATAAAAAATGGAATAAATAAAAATCAAGATGGCAAGAAAACTGTGGTTTACATTCTGCATAGGAACAGAAAAACTTTAGAAATACACTGTAATAAAATTTAAGAAACGAATAAATATCCAACTGCAAAACACAGGTTGCACATCATTTGTACAATACAAACTGTATAGCAGCAGGATAAACCTAGACAACCTGGACTTTCATTTGTATTATGTTTGCATCATAAGCTATGATATCTATCCCATTAGTATTTTACATTTCTCTAGACCTCCTTCCATTTGGGAAAAAAAAAAAGAGTGAGAAAAAAAAAATAAACCAAGCACCAAAACTTCTTCAATAAATAATAAATACATTTTAATCTCTAAATGATGTATCTGGACACAGGCTAGATCCAAGCTTAGCATGGTGATACAGTACACTAAATATACTGCAAATATCTAGGCACAGTATAATTGTCTGCAGCTGAAGGGTCACCTTGGCCAAGTTAAATTGCTCCTGGTATTTATGTAACGCTTTTACTGCCTTTCAACAGAATTTTATGCAAGTCAATACCTATTTAAAAAAGCTAGGCGATGTGCTTCTGCTATTTTTGCCTCTAAATTCACACAGAAACAATTTTATGCAACTCTACAGAGGCTAGTTTAATCTTAAAAATCATGCATTTGTGACAATTTTTCACTTTTTCCTTCCACTTGATCTGCAGTGGGAGTTAGACTTTAAACTTTTCTGTCTACCCTTGTGATTTTCTAGGGGATGTTCTGCCATAGCCTGACAGAAATATGAAGGAAGATAAAGCATGGAAGCACAAAAATCACACTTTTTTCCTCCCAAATGTCTCATGATTCAGAGATACAACTATTGCTATTGTGACAGTCCAAACTATGGTGTTACATTCACAACTGGAAATGGTGAGGAATGTCTATTATCTATCTATCTATCTATATCTCTCTCTCTCTCTCTCTCTCTATATATATATATATATACACATATATATATATACAATATGTTTATTTGAAAACACATTTTTCTGCTTTTCTCTGTTGGATTCAATGAGCAGCTAAGAAAATTCTGACCCAGGGAGGAGGCATCTCTAATCTAACATTCATTGCTTAAAACAGTTTCAAAATATTGGTGTTAGTGAAATGACTGAATAACTTTCCTTTTATTAATTTTTCTTCCTAAAATTAATGGCTGTGTCCAAAAATTCATGACAGGTTTGTTGTTGGTAGAGGGACAGATTTTCTTCATGCTGTGTGAGAGTCATTGCTGTTTGCTGTACAAGCACAGAGAAACTGCTATATAGAAGCAAAGCAAAACAGATTGTTGTGAAATTTCAGTGCTAATTCAAAGCCAGACTATTTGATCAGAAAGAAAATAATACAAAAATCAGTACAGATATATAAAGATAGTAAGAATCCTAAAAACATACAGGTAACCATTGGTATTTTTCATTCTAATTGCACTTAACTGGTCATAGACCTGGGTAACAATGAATAATAATAAAAAACACCTTTCATTTAGACCAGGAGTAAAGATCTTGCAATTAAAAATGCAGAATAAGCATCCTATTTGAAGCCAGAATAATTTTAATTTCACCTGGTGACTGAAATTTCATTTACAGACATTCCTACATGACAAAATTTATGCCAAGGAGTTGAAGAAGAAATTTTGTATTTTCAAGAAGAAACAGAATGTATATATTTAAACACATATAGACTTCACATCAGGAGCTAAAATATGGGAGAGGTGACACATAAAAATTCTAAGTCTTAAATGAACATATCATGAACTAAATGTAGCTTCACTGTAAAAGGAAGTAAAGAAACTGAAGGTATTTAGGCAAAAATCTTTTAAGTACTTCACAGATGTTTAGGGATGGGTGCAGAAGTTTTAGATCCTATTATAAAACCTCAAAACCTATATTTGTATTCCCATAAATACTATTTTTTTAAAGCCATTCGACAAAATATATGTATTGGCATAGTACTCCTAGGACCCCTTAAGTGATTAGTGAAATATTAAGCAAGTAGTTGTCATTATAAAATCTTAAATGAATGAGGAAAATGAAATAAAAATGTAAGACTATAATCAGAATACCTCAAGTTTTAATATCTCTAGCTTTCAAACCTTCCCCTTGTTCTTGATTCTGTGCTTAATGATTCGTCTGGTAAATATGAAAAATGAAAGGCAGTCTAAACTCAGATTTCATTAAGATAGTGACAGTTTTCATTATGAACAGCTGGCAGGGTTTACAAGGGAAATAGGCAGCTGTTGGACATAGTGTTTACTAACGTGTTTATTTCAACACTGTTTCTTTAATCCCATTTTTCCTAGTAACTCTGGCTGTGTTTTTTGGCTTGACACTTAATGTGTCCTTTTTCTTCAATGTTTTTGGCTGTTGCCTGGATTACATGCCAGAGCATAATTTGCCAGGGCTGCACTGAATTCAGTGGTGATATATTGGCTTGACAGGGAAAGAAATTTCTATGCAGGCTGTAAAAAATAAAAACTGCATCATTCCATGTGTTTGGAAAGAGCTTGACTCACCTGTTTAAATAATAGATAGTAATGGGGTGGACAGCAAAGTCAGGTGGCACTAAGAGTAGTCAGCAATGATGATACAGTATCAGATGATAAATTATTCCCTAAGGAAATTTACTGTCTTGTAAAATTGTATCTGTTCAGCTCCTTAATATCTAAAATCCAAAATATGTTTAAGGTTAATAGAGAATAAGGGATGGTTAAAATTCTGTCTAGCTGACTGGATTTCAGAGTTACCTAGTCATTTTTTTTCCATTTGTTTCTTTTTCCATAATGAATGTCCATGTACTAACAGGCAAAATCCAGACTTCTGTTACACTGGGTATCAGCATGGAAAATAGGAAAGGTCTGAGTTACACGTTTATAGCTCCTTTTTTGCTGAATTTCTGCTACTGAGGTTGTGAAAGCATTATCTAGGAGTTTTTATACAAGTGGTAAAATGGTAGAATAAACTTTCAAGGTGCATACATCAAAAATTGTATAGATAATTTTTGCGGCAAATATTATGCCGGGTGAGACAAGATGTCCACAGGGGTTTCTTTTGTCCTTAATGTGTATGATGACATTAAAAATCCACAGCATAAAACAACTATCAGTGATTCCAAATTATGGCATCAGAGAGTGAAGGTAGAAAGCAAACCTTATTTTAGTGGCTTGCCTATGAACACTTATGTCTAATGCCAGAATAAAGTTAGCTCATTTTATATGGATCATTTCACTTCAGATTTCTTTTAATAATCATTTGCTTAGCAGTAACTCTAGATGTCTTTTTAAAATTTATCTGTAGCTAAAACACAAAGAAAAGAAAATAGAATTAATCAGGTTTGAAAACATACCGTTTTGTTGAATACTCAAGCATATAATAAATATTATTACTAGATTAAAAAAAACTTGTTATTAAGTTTTTATAAGTCAATTACTTAGATTATATTTAATCCTGTAATTTCACATTCCCTTATTAATAGCGACGTTTTTAGATAATTTTTAGTTTTAGAGTGGGCAAGTTCAAATACCTAGTACTTTTTAGAGGCAAAGCTCAAGGATTGCTAGAGATATGGGTATATGCTCTTGCAAATATATGTATATATAAACTACATGTATAAATACACATACTGCTTCATTTTTCCACCACTCCTGAAGTGTTAAAAGAGGCACCCTTCATGTAGGGAAAGGAACTTTCTTTTCTATAACTATTAAGATACTTGGCATCTTCAGATGTGTGTGGGAGGTTGATGTTATAATACTTAAGAAACTGAAACCACCAAATAAACACATTCATTCAACAACACTCTTTATTTCTTACAGCCATCATAAAGGAAAAATCAATTATCCACGGGATAATGAATACTGTGTTACATTACTGACACTCAGAGCAGCAATAATGCCCACCAGAATATATTCACAGGCAATTACAGCCTTCCCAAATGAATGAAACAGCTATTCAAGTTACAGACATGAACATCTCTGTTTCCAGGAAGACAAAGCCAAAGATGCTCAATCCTGGACAAGGTACAGACCCCAGGAAGAGCAGCTTGGTGAATCTGGAACCCTTCTGAACCATGACCTGAACTCCATAAATGGGGTCACTTGGAAAAGGGCTTTTCCTTTTGAGGATTGACTTTTCTTCCAAAATTTTGCTTGAAAAGAGGCTTTTTATTGATTTAAGTCTGGTAAAGGAAAGTTTAAAAAAAAATCCCTCTACTTGCCTGTGTGAAAAATGCCTATTTTATGATTGGCTTTTGGCAAATATTGAAATGAATATTATATGTGTTGTGTTAGAAAGTGATGCTGTATTAATTATCTTAAGTAGTGTCTTAAATATAGTTTTAGGTTATAAAAAATGTTAAAATAGAAACTGTGCTATGGAAGATACTTTTTCTAAAGAAAGAACTCGCAGTGAGATAGCAGCCACAGGACACCTGAATCTTTCAGAGAAAGAGAATTTATTGCTCCTTTAGCAGAAGAAATGAACTTCTTCCTGCCTCACTCAGCCCTGAAGATGCTGTGAGGATTCAGAGGAAGAAGCTGACACTGCCCAGACGGAATCCTGTGTTGGAATGGAATTTATGCATCATGGATGAGGTGTAGGAATATGCAACAGGCTGTTGCTTTTAAGGGTTAATCCTCTGTTAACGTGGGTCCTTTTTCAGGTTTATTTTGCCTGAAAAGATACCTTGACTGTCCATAACTCTTCGTTTTTATTGTCTCATATTGTCCTAATCCAAATTGTCCAAATTATTATTACTCTATATTGCTATTTTTATAACCATTTTATTATTATTAAACTTTTAAAATTTTAAGAACAAGTGATTGGCGTTTTTCAGACCTGTTTATTTAAGTCCCTTCTAAACAGCTGCACTTATAAAAAATTACCTGGCAATATAATAACATGACAACAGTTCCACCAACACAGATATGGACTATTGTCTTTCAAAAGATATGAGAGAAAAAGGCTCTCTTTTGACTTTCAAGGATTTGAACCAAAATACACTTAATGTTAGAAGTTTTTTGTTGCAAATGAATGTCTGCTTTTCTATTATATGAGAGCACATTCCTTCATACTAAATGACATTTAATTTATTATTTTTATGTTGTATTTTATCTATTATTGTTTTAGCATAAAATAATAAATGTAGAAAAAGGGGGAGATTTACCATTTTGGAAGATGATGGGATTCCAGGTGTAAGGCAGTAAGTAGTATTTTACATTGCTCAGGGCTAAACTGAACTTAAATGGCTTGGAGTTAATCACTAGTTCATTCCTCAATTCTTATGCCTTATGATTCAATGCAATACTTCAAATCTACTTAACAGAAAATTCCTAATAATGGCCAAAATGCTCAATGAATATTTTCTTTACAAATATTTTCCAAACCACATCTTTGCTCAAGTCAAAGAAAAGGATCTTAACTGCTTTAACATGAAACAATTTTAACTTTCTCCAATGTTTCCCACTTGGCTGCCTATACACATATCAAGGCAAACTTTGTAAGATTAATAATATATATTTTATAAAGGATACATGCATTAATAATTTTCAAATAAATCTTCAATATATCTGTGGTTAGCAAAATTCCCTTGGGAGTACTTTCAAAATTACATTCTATTTTGTAAACCACTTAAAATGATCTGTTAGCTCCTCTGCACATTTTCTGTGTTCATTTACGCAGAATATCCATAGAAAAAATTGCTAATATTAAAAACAAAAAAAGGAAATGGGGTTACTAATGTGCAACTGCAAAGACACATAAATTCAGTCTTGCTGTCATTGCTCACATGCACATATTTTTTAACAGAACATGTAACAAACACATCACCTAGGAAAATCACAAGATGAAAAATAAATTACTATTTTTCTGCTAAATGCAACTTCAACTAAAATTAGAAATAGTGCACATTTTATCCATCATCCCCACTGTCACCCAGCAAAAGAAAAAAACCCAGAAACTTTAAAAAAAATCACTTGATGTGAGTAGGTGAGGAAAGATCTATCTAAAATAATAACATCTGAAAAGTAATTAAGGGCTCTTGTCTGTTCCTGATAGAGAAAAAGCTTGTCCAGAAATGTGCTGAGCATCACAGCAAGCTTGAGGCTGCTCTAGTCTGGGGTCCTGGCTTTAGACTGAAGCAAAATTAGGTAAACTGGATGGATGTATGCTGTAAATGCTAATCCACAGCTCCATGTGAGACCATTCACCATACCTAACAATCTGGATATTGATGTTATTTAAAACATTTCTTAAGAAATTTAAATTTTGTATATACGTATACCTTTTCAACCACTATCAAGCAGTAATCCACAGTATTTTGAGACATATGTAACAGATTATGGGAGACTTTATTGAAACATCTGAGAGGTAAATAGTTAATTAAAAAAGGATATTTGGAGTGAGAATATAGAATAATTTTCATTTATAGGCAAACAGATCTGCAGTTAACAGCCACAGAACACGCAGCAATAAACAATTAATAGTTACCTCTTTAACCCATTAGCACATTGCTAATTTCAGAGCTGAACCCTGGGGTAATGGGCTACACTTACACTCTGCAACAAAGAGGAGTGAGGTCAAATAGTTAATGAAATTAAGATAAAGATCATGCCACTAAAACTTGAAGGAAATGGAAATTGTGTCTATGTGTGTGTTGGGGTGGGCTTTTACAGACTAAATAAGAGATACCAGGTACTTATTTCCATTTCCCTTGATTGTATTCAGCTGAAGAAAAAAGCCCTCTAAAGCTAATTTACTATCAATATAATGTACAAATAATGAAGACTTCTGTAGAGTAAGTAATAAACCCAAAGAGCTTTAGGTTTCAATTTCATGGTCTCTGATGTTAAACATTTTTCCAGCATGTATTAAAATTTTATTAAAAATTAGGAACAGAAGAAAAAGGGCTGTAGGAAAAGTTCTGTGCAATAAGATAACAGCAAAAACAATCTAATGTAAATTTCAGAAATAAAAGATATGAGCAGGAGTTGCCATAACCTAGTGAACCACCATTAACATTAATACAGGATTATAGCTGCCATCTAGATGATCATAATGAGAATAAAACTCCATTAGCCCAAAGGCAGCTATGAAAACTAGAATAGGAGAGACTTACATAAATAAATAAGTCACACTATGCATGCATTTGCAATTAAATTAACTTCTATCCATTTAAAAACAAAATTCTTTCTCCATTAGCCTTACAGACACTCCCAGTACCTGACATTTTTGAGGTAAGTATCATAGGAGACCTGTAATCCTTTGTCTTGGAAATTAAATCCTAAAACAATCGATGGCATCATTTTTCAATGCCATTTTATTCTTCTAATGTATATGCATTAGGAAAGGCTTCTATGATTGCATGTCATTACTGCACAGTATAGAATGTGTCTGACTCTACATTCACTTACTGCCTTTTTGTTCTTTTTAATTACAGATTTCTAATCCCCTGGTCAAACACAATGATCTACAGGTCACTGAAACTGCAGGCTTTGGTGATATCATTAACTGAGGCAGAAGTAAAGTTGGAGGCAACAGAAGTTGGTAAGTTCTGAGGAACCAGCAGCTGAATCCTCAGACCTAAATGGAGCACAAACCCACACACTGCCCTCAATGCTCCTGCTGGTCACTTACAGCTGGCCACAGACAGAAACACAGGAAAGCTGAGTAGGAAAGGACCTCTAAGATCAAGTCAAACTACCACCAAACCATATCTAGATGTTTTTTATATTATATATCTAATATAAAACCACATATATAATAATTTGTGCCAGTTAGATTTTCCTTCTGATAAAGTTATGAGGTCACATGTTATTTTTACCCCCAACTGTGAGCATACAACTATTTTCAAATAATAACCCGAATTACAGAATTACTGAATCACAGAATTAACTAGGTCGGAAAAGACCTTTGAGATCATCAAGTCCCATTGCATTCAGCCTGTATTTTCTCCATTGATACAAGGAATCTGATGTGGCATCACAGGTTGTCTTTCAACCCATGCTATGTACAATATGGGAATGGGTGCTATTGTTTGCGGTTTGAAATTCAAGTGCATTTTCACTCTTAGAATAGTGCAGCTCACAAAATACACAAAGGCTGCAGTGTATTTTGGGTGTTTATAAACAAGAAATTAATTTGGGGAATACATGGAACAATGTTTTTGCATTAGGAAAATATAAAATCACAGAAAGATAAAACTCTCATGGTTAAGGATTAATGATCTGCTTTCTGGTTATGCTTGATTTTAGTTGTGTCACTGAGCTTGTATGCACAGAGCCCTAAATCCATTTGTCACTGTGTACTTTTGGCACCAGTGTTGCGTTATGACAGGTACACGACAGGCAAACTGGCTTGGAACTGAAATATTAGTGCCAATTAACATGGTAAATTCTGTGTTTTATATTCTTATTCTGCAAATATTCATTTATTGAGGACAGGTCAAAAGCAGACCTCAGCCTTATACTGCTTTTGGTCACTTTGAGATTACTTTTCCTTGATTTAAGTGTAATAATTTCTCATTACTACACAATTTTCCAGATTAATGAACTATCTAGAACAACAACTTTATTTTGCACTGATCCAGGCACTTAATAATGCCCTGCTTTGCACACGTTTTTAAACCTGATTTATTCTTTTGCATATCATATTCTCTAGAAAAAACAAAATGCCCAAGTACTTTCTTTTCAAGAAATGTGGCAACTTTCTTTCCTAGTTATCCTTTCTACACCACGTTCTTATGCTTAATATCTGTAAAAAACTCTCAGGTGTCACAATTACCAATGATGAATACAAATATACAACCTACTTATTTGGAACTTCTTTTTTAAATGAGGAAGCAACCCCATCCCAGGGATAAGTGCCCCCACATGGTACAGCTATCATACACTCTATGATTTATCCTTCCATGGGTTTAAAGTAAGTTTGCCATTTTAGAAAGTAATTTTTAGGCTGGAAGACAACAATTTTAAGATATTTACCAGAAAAATTATCATTTGTTGCCTGAAGGTGAAAGTGCTGCTTATCAGACATGACAAGATGTGTAAGTGCTGCCCATCTTAAGTTCCCACTTTTATGTATGATAACACATTTAATTAATCACACATATTTATATTCCCTCCAAATACTAGCCTGCTGTACCAAAATATTTATGCAAATCTAATAACAATGAAAAAGAGAGCTATGCATCTTTATTTAAGAGTTAATTTGTGTTTGTCAAAGGGAAAAAAAAGCCAAGGAGAAGATATATAAGAAAGGGTGTCATAATAAAAAAACACCTATACAGCTTAACTGCAGAGGGTGACTATGATCCTTTAAAAACTTTTTTCATAGTAGCAGATTTCATTATTTTTATAATCACAGATAATACACAGATCTTTAATAATGAGGTGTCAATGTGTGGAAGAAGAGGTTTGCAGACCATTATTCTTTCAGACATTTTCATGGCACATGCCAAGTGCAGAGAAACATGAGAACTTCCCATTAGGAGGCAGATTAACTTATTCAAGCACTTCTGGATACAGAGGACTAGAGGCTGGTTTCTCAAAGGCTACAGCACAGAAGTAGTGACACATTTTTCCAAGTACATTGAACACAAAATATATTATGATAATTGAAAAAAAAAAAAAGAAGGAAGAGTTTGTCTCTATAGGACACAAAACAACACGATGCGGACTCACTGCTCTTTCCAAGGTAAAAAGGGACTTTTCATTTTCTGATTCCAACACTTATAGATTTCCAAAACTGGATTGGAGGGTGACAGTGGCACCTCTCCAATGACACTGGACAAACCAACAGTCCATTAAATTTCTCCTCCTCCATAAAAGAATGCAAAACAATAAGTTATTTACATAAAGTGCATGAGAAAGTTCGTTACAAGAATGTAAACATCAGAAGGCTTAGAAAATCTTAAAAAATCAGGGCGACAGAGTTCTCTGTATTTCAGTCAAATATCAAAAATCTAATTCTAATCTTTATTCTGTATTCTCATGTCCCTATGTGTAACACCAAGGAGACCCCAAATTCTCCAAAGGCTTTGACCCTAGACCAATATTAAACAGATACAAATTCTCTAGCTGGCCCTTATCCTTCAGCACTTCTCTCATGACAGAGGCATGAACACTTCCAGCCTGAAGAAAAGGACAGTAAGAGCAAGATAAACAATTCTACAGCCACATTAATGAGGAACAACAGGCTCCTGAGATCCCAGAGTGCTGCTCAGCTTGCACCACCTACAAAAGAAAAGTCTGCCATCCTGCAGAACACAGACCCAGGGAGCTTAATCTAAATGGACACTATCATACCCACATGCTGCTGCTAATAATTCATACAGTGCTTTTTTCCCACAGGTAATAATTTTTGGGAATGATGGTTTCCTCCTGCAAACCAGTTATTAATAAACCAGCAATCATAATTTTAAGAGTAGTGATGTGATATTCAGTTTCATAATTATATTCTGCTTTCTGAAATTGTACTTTAATTACACATAGAAAGATTACTAATTTTGGCTTCAGCCTAAGTACTAACAGTAAATACCAACAGCTGCCATATATAAATTGCAAATGGCTCTGAGTTAGCAATTCCTATTTTTATTTCAGTTTTGTACTGAAAGGAGGCCGTTGAAGTGTCCTTCAGTCATTCTTCTGTACAACTTCCTTTTCACTGAAATTACAGATTTCTTCTAGATCTATCTATTCAATCAGTTGAATTCAGGAGCAAAATGCAACACTGGAGATGAAAATTACTAGGACAGTTGTTAATCAGTGTGAATCCTGACTGTACTATAATGTTTGAATTTATTGAGTCAAACCAGTTTCCATCTTTTTCTTTCCTCATGCTTTCTCTGAAACTGCCCTTTTCATCTTGCAAGACTGGAATATTCCCTATTGTCAAGTTCATCGATCCATTTTGGCAATTTTGATTTGGGTGTCCCAGATTATTTATGGTTTTGATATAATGATTTTTTCCACTGAAAGAAGCCATGATAAGCAATCCCATATTACTGCTTCGTGCTGTATTACCACAAACTCACTTTCAGGGCTGACGGTAAAGGATCCTATGAATCAGCACCCTCATTTATTTTAAATGCAAATCCATCTTCAGTGTAGATTTGTCATGCAGACATTATCTATTTACCAAGTGACAGAATTTTGTTACTCAGTAAAATGTATCTGCTTCCCAACTACAGAACCAATTTATTGACATCAGAAACAGTCCTAGAATGATCCTCAAAATTTGTCGTTATCTTCCAATGAATTTGAAACCCTCCTTGGTTTCAGTTTGATGGTCCTACAGGACAAACTTTCAAAGATGTTCAAATAACACCCCAGCCAAGAGTGAGATCATACCTTGGTGCCTGTCACCTGAGAGGGGACTTTGGAGCCCTTTGTGCTGGAGGAAGCAGTCAGCTTCCCAGCTGGCTTGGGAGGGATCAGGCTCACGGCGGGAGGCTGGTGGCGCAGAACAGAGGACAGGCAGAGCTGCACAGTCTCCTTCAGGGCTTTCAGCTGGGACTCCTGGGCAAAACAGGAAACCATCACGTCTCTAGGATGTGCTGTGATGAACACAACGGCTTACTTTCTCCATCTCTATTAAAACAAACACTTAGGAGTAGCTGCTGCTTTTTCTTACTGATGGAAGGAATTAAGACTGTCCAAAGCAGGATTTTTATGTGATTAGGTTAAATTAGACACATTTGACTCAGGGACCCTTTAATTTCTAACTGGCAGCAGAAGATACTAGCATGCTTCTTTTCAATGTAACATGTCTTTAATTCTAACTTTTCAAGTCAGTGACTGCACAGCCAACATAAATCCCCATTTGTTATGGATAAATGGGCAGAGGTAGCAGACTGCCTAATTTTGCATGATGATATGGACTCAGTCAATCTAGTCTGATATGCCCTTAGTGCTTCCCGCAGATTGCACCCATCTGAAATCACTCTCCTCTCATCCAGAAATTTTTCTGGATAATTTCTCATCCTCTCATTCCTTAATCCTGCCATCCAGTGGACATTCTTCCTTGGCCACAGCCATTCCAATTTTGCCAATCCAAAGGTAAAAGAAGAACAAGTAAATCTGTTTCCATCCTGTGCATAGCATAATTCAATATTGACTTTGCTGATAGGAGATCTATAAATGAACATCCTGAAAGCACAGGTGAAGGAAACACTATTGGAACCAGGGATGTAATTTGACAAAGTTCTCTATAATCTTGCACAGATTATAGGTAAATAAACCTATGACAGACACTAAGTCCACTGTCAGCACAAACTATAGTTCAATAAATATCTAAATCTACTAAAAATCAGTGCAAAATATTTTTGGGCCACATTTTTTTTTCCTAATTTGACCATCCTCTTCTTAAATAACTTTGCAGATGTACTTCACTTCATGCGTCATAATTAGTTCCACTGATTTCAGTAGCATCACTCTCAGGTACAATTAGTATGCATCTAAACAATTGCATGGCTTTCATTTGTTTTTGTCAAATTACATGAACACATCCCCAGCTGACACAGGTAAACACTCTTACATTACATGACATTTCTTACTTTGTCAAGGGCTGCGTTTTCCAATTTGTCTTTTGCAACTGATAGCTTTTGCTCCAGATCTGTTAGCTGTTGTGCCTGTGGGAATGAAGAAAAAAAAACCTGATGCAATCTCCAATGCATTTTTTCATGTGAGAGAGCAAAGAACAGAAATTTTACAAGTAATATATGTGGGTTGGGTCAGATTTGTTTTTCCTGAGGGAAAATAAAAAAAAAAATGGTCAAATGTGCTCCATTGATGTGAATGCAAGTTTATAATAATTCAATGTCAATAGCAAAATTAATTCCATACTATAAAAAAATTTAATATTATGCCATAATATCCTTCTGGAAAGGTATTAAAATGTCTTTTAATAATTTTGTTCATTTTTCTGACTTCTGAGTGCAATCTGAACATTATTTTGTAGTTTTAAACATTGAGATGCCAACATTAAGCTACTTGGGCATAAACAGACAAATCAGAAAACACTCAAACATTCTTGCTTGCAGACACCTTATGAAATTATACTATCTACTAGTATATAGGGAGGTAACTCCATTTTTTTTTCTCCATGTCTTTTCCTGGAAATGTAAAAGGAAAATTCACAAGAATAGCTAACTGTGCAGCTACATAAGCAGGAAAGCATTTTGGGAGACTTGTGTTTGAAGTCAGGATCAGGCTCCATATAATGTATATGTCATACATGGAGTGCAGGGGTTCAGAAGATGCTTTTAAATGTTCAGTAAAGACAAATATTTTCTCTCTCTTTCCTTAGGAGGCGTGCAAACCCAGCCTGTTCACTTGAAGGAAATACATTCTCTGCAAGAATTTTCTGTTTCAGGGAAGCAGATTCCTGCAGTTCTCAGCCTTGTTATTAATAACACATTACTATGCAACCAAAAGGACTAAGGATTCTTTTCCTGTTGTACCTGCAGAAAAACCCAGCCTAGTCATTGTTTTCGCTGTTTGAAAAGGCAGCCATAGAGAAGGACAATGGAGTAGCCATTTATCTTTTCTCTCTGAAATTCTGATTAGGTGAGTATACATTTTGTACATGCAGAATAATTGGATAAAATTCCCATTTCAGCCTGCAAAATTACTAAGATATGAGAAATTGCTAGAATTCAGTAATTTCTCGGATTTTTTCCTAAATATGGGATACAATATCACTCACAATAAACATGGCCACAGACAATGTCTGAAAGACTGAACACTGACTCTGTGTGACATACAGACACTTCTCATAGAACTAGACCAAGAAATTTCTCGCATCATTAACATTTTTATATTGTTACTTATTAAATTATTTTTCACTACAGCTATACAAATTAATACATTCTCAATCAAAGAGAATCAAGATTTGAAACACTATGATTTCAACTGCCACTAAAAAGGGAATGACACAAAATAACAAATGTGAGGCTAGGCTGGCACCTGTGACAGTGAGCATTGCTGAGGAGTTAGAGTCAGATGGAAGATGGTGAGGCTCACACAACAAGGCAGCTCCTTCCTTCAGCACCATCAGTGTTACAGCTTAAATCACTGCAAAACCAGAGCTGCAGTTATGAATTAGGGGGTGTCTGGCTCCCTTCAATAAATGCATTAATTACACAGGCATCTGAAAGCCTGGGTAGGTGACAGAAATCAGGCAGTGCTGGCTAGAAGTGACTCTGTCTTCTTCCTTTCAGGGAATGTCTGGTGCTATAAACACATGGAACTCAATGAAACTGCTTCCACATCAAAAATCAAGTTGGAGGAACAGTACTTAAGTTCTTTAATAGATATTTTCTGTGACAAAGAATAGCTCTAGTTCACATACAGGAAAAGATTTGTGGTTTATGGTGAAAAGTCACTCATCCAAAGAACAGGTTTCAAATATATTAATGAATGTTTTCTGAATGCTTAATTTACCAAGACTTAATCTCATTTTTCATATAACTGTCCTATTTTGATGGACTAAAATTTTCTGTAACATTCATGTGTATTTATTTCATTTCACAGAATACTGAGCAAAAGGCTCAGTGATATCAACTCAACTGATACCAGGTAAGAATAACATTCTGGCATTAAAAACGCGTTTTGATGAACCATTCACTTGAAAGTAGTGACAGTTATTTACATCTCAGTACCAAATCTGCAGAATAATCTGATTTTTTTTTCCTGAAAGCTTTTTTCTCTCAAGGCTAAATTCATATTTCAACAGTTCCACTGCTGCTGCAATCTAGGATTTTGTTAGGGAGCCTAAATGAACTACCATGGAACTAAGATTAAATACATTGTTAGGCCAGGTGCTGTTAGTTGCTACTCACATTTGAACTTTTTCTTGTTTTTCTAGAACTGCCTATCAAGATATTTTGTCTTAGAATTTGAACAAAAGGGAAAAGAGATGAAGTGGTAGATCAAATATGTCTGAATCTGTAGCACAAGCCTTAGAAAAAAGCAAAGAAAGATACACTCAAACCATACCAATGAAGCATGGTCACCTTTCACACTTACAAGAGGAATTTCAGTAACACAAGGTACTTGTACAAACTGACATTGGAAATCATTGTTGGATTTATTTTTATTCATATCTTATTATCATCATATATACACGTTTGGATTTCATGGACAAAAACCCAAACTATTTCTAATTCTTTCCTATTTTAGTAAAACATGAGACTTCTTCCAGGAAAATATAGCCTAAAAATGGGAAGACAGTTAATGAAGGGGAAGTAAGAAATAAAAGAAGTCTGAAGAAGAAGAGAAGTAAGAAATAAAAGAAATAAGAAGAAGTCTGAAATAAATTCAGACCTCAATCTAGAAGAGCACTTAAACTTAGAAGTACTTCACTGAATCAGGGGTTTAGGATGATAATTTAAATTATTGCAACTCAGCAGTGTCATTCAGAACTAGTAAGTATCTACTTACAGAGGCAGTGATAAAATTAAGAACATTCAGTGGCAATTTATTAATAACTTCTTGGTTTTCTCATTATAATACAAAGCAAATCTCAACTTGGGTCAGTTCTTTAAGGATAACATGCTGCATGCTTTAAGGGACTAAAATGTGAAAAAGAGATAGAAACTCAAATTATATTCTCTGTAGAGATACTGACAAGCTCTATAACCTTGGGTGCATGATTTAATTTTTGTGATGCTCATTACTTATCTGTTCCATGGCTTTAGATCACATAAAGAGAGTTTAAAAATATAAACATACACACATATATGCTCCCTAATTAATCAGGTGGATATTTTAAAACACTTTGAAAACATAAGAAGTGTCAGTAAGAGTTGATAAAGAAGATATCATCTACCAATTCATTTTAATGTTAAGGAGAAAACTGCCTTTTTCCCATTCCTTTTCCTCTCCCACTTAATCCCCAGAGGTCTAGCTCAGACCAGAGCCATTGACAGTAATAGGTACCAGAATTTAAGAAATAGCTTATTGATGTCTATTATGTAAAATAAAAATCAAGCAATCCCTCCCTATTAATTTCACACATATCTTCAGAATTGATACCTTCAGAGAAAGCATTCTTTAGATGGACATGAACTGCAGCTTTCCCTCATGCCCTTTAGAAATGGAATAGCCTGCAGATTCATCCTTGTGGTGAACTGCTCCAAGGACCTTGCAATGCTCAGATCTCTATGGAGGGCAGACTTCCCTGAAACCCTCAGTAAGCCACACAGAAAATAAAGTTTAGTGGGACGGGAAGGGAGTGGAAGGGGAAAAGGTCAAAGTCCAGCAATGTGAAAGAAGCTGGCAGCCAGGATTTTATCCCAAACATTCGTGCTGTGCCGACAGGAGGACTATCCATCCCATTTATCAGAGAGAGTAACAGCGTCACAAAACAGCCACAACAGCAGTGCTAACATTAAATCTGTTATGTTCCCAGTATCAAAGCAATTAGAAATGAAACATCACCTGTTCTTGCCCCAACCTAGCAGCCTCTCTCTGATCTGGCAGGGTCCTGGGTTACAATATGGGCTGTAACAAGTAGGTAATAGCGCTGAGCAATCCTGTGCTTCAGCCAAATAAAACAAACTTTCACAGCAAGGCAAGATTAGAATTTTCGATCTTTACCTCTGCTCAAGCTCTCCATTATACTGAATTTGAAGAAAGATTTGTAACTTTTGTTAATGCCAGGTGGTGTTAAAATTTAAACACCTAGATCTATAATATACCTAATCTTTGTCTCTAAATCTGTTTTCCTGGTTTTGGTCTTCTGGAGACCAGAAATAAATGTCCCTGAAGAACTCTGGACTAAACCTATGCATAAAAAAAAAGAAAAAGAAAAAAGAAAAAAAGAAAAAAACCCACAGAAATCTCGCTGTCTTTTAAATGGCCTACATTACTCTGTATTCACCTATTTACAGCACTGTGTATACAACAGACACACAGCAGAGGGAGTTAAACACTTCCAGGAGACAATATGGAACTCATATTGACAAGAATGACTTTGTAAGTGATTCTAGGTGAAGATGACTGCTTCATCTCCATCTTTATGCTGGGAATATATAAAAGGACCATTAAGAGCCTTCAGCCAGGTGACCTGCATCTCTCTCCTCTTCCTTTTAACAGGGATTAACTTCTCCCTGTGTTAACAAGGACTCGATGCCCTTCAGCAGTGTCTTTATGTCTTGTCTTCCCCTCCTTCATTTTAAAATGTTTTATTCATTTTTAAAATGTGCTAGCTAGAACAGACTATTCTTTTAGATTGTTTAAGCAACAGATTTTTCTTAAATCTTCAGACTTAAGGAACATTGCATCGCTCAAGCTTATCATAAACACAGAGATTTGCTTTAAATGTTAACAATATTTGACTTTGCCATGGAGGAGTGCTAATTAAAGGAAAAACAAGAAGCATCTGTAGAATATTTTTACATCATTCAGTTGAAAGACATGTTACAGAATGTATGGAATAGGACAACAGGTTTTATTCACCACCAGTAACCTAGAATTTTGCTTTTTGTGAGCACAAACCCATAGATGTATTTCTGAAAATGCATTATGGTGTTAAGTCTGTCTTGGTGTTTTGAGCTCTTTTCAGAACAAACTTAGAACTGCAATAATAAAAGCAGCTATCATATTCCTACTTCACTCCAATGCTATATTAACCCTAATACTTTAGCTAGTTATAGTGAAATACAACTTACCTTAAAAATCAAATCCTTTTTCCCATAACGAAGCTCTTTCAGCTGGGCTTGAATCTTTTTTGACTGAAAGTGAGGATAATCAAATCAGGTTTTGTTTTTTTTTTTTTTTTTTTTTTAATTTTAAATATTAAACAAACGTAAACTGTGAGAACAGCAGAATCTAGATCAGATTTAAATAGCACTGTCCTCTAACCTGGACAATACAATTAATTGAGCTATGGAATATATTCCACATCACCTAAAAACCAATGAGAAAATGTTCACCAATTTGAATTATTCTGAGAGCTGTGTTTGATAAAATATACAGTTTCTGTGATATACAAGGTATCCAAATAGGCTGCAGAGGAATCTGAGAGTTACAATTAAGGTATAACTCATTTGATAAATACGAAGCCTGTGATGAAATTAAGAGTCATAAAAATACAAAATACATTCAGTGCAGGTCAAAAGCATGTGCATGACCTGCAACTCTCTGTGATAAAATTTGGTTATTTTGTGGATTTTCTGTGCTTCAAGGGAGAGGGAGGATCTCTTAGTAGAGTCATACAGATAAAATTACCATTACAGTCTGGTAGTATTGCCCTGGCATGTGTCCCTTTCTGTGTCCTGGAAACCCCAACGTTTGCCCCCCTCTGCTTTCCTCTTTCCAAGGCTTCTTGGAGAAGGAAATCCAGCCATGCTAGAGCTGTGCAGGATCACAAGCACGCTCCCACTGATGCAAGCAGGCAACAAGGAACCCCTCACTGTCCGTCTGCATGCAGCCTGAGGCAGCAAAGCACAGCAGGAGCTTCCTGGGAGGCAATCCTTCCCACAAAGGGTATTGGATATAACACCTGAAAGGACGCTGAGTTCACACAACTGTTATGCTTGGAGAGCCTAGTACTTAAATTAAAAACAGAAAACACACTGTGTGTTCTTCTGGCTGGCACAACTTAACTGGCAAAATGAACACAAAAAAAGGGTGCTCCAGTAGCATTTCTGCTTGTTCCAATGGTAACGCGCAATAGCTGCAAATTTGCCAGGATGATTCATAAAGTAGGAGATTCTCACACTTTGAAATACACTCACAATCTGCCATCTTGACTATTGCTTAATTTTTTTTTAATTTTTCAAAGAACTCTGACTGCCAGGGCTTGTCACACTGTAATAAAATTAAATTATCCTTAGGCTTCATTCTTAGATGCAAATATTAAAAGAGATACAATCAGAGAAAATATCTTCAAGTTAATTACCAAAGGTTCAAATATTCTGCAGCTAGGTCTGGTGGTTTGACCCTGTCTGGATGCAAGGTGCCCACCAAAGCCACTCCATCACTTCCCTCCTCAACTGGCTAGGGAACAGAAAATATTTACTCATATTAATTTAGTCTGGGTTTTTTGCACACATAATTTCTTTTAAGGTCATTGCACCTTGCCAGAATGAAACCAAAGCATAAAAAATTCATCTGTACTAAAATTTTCCTAATGATTATTAAATGCATTTTCTTCATTAGAGCCTCTACCTTTTAGCAAAAGGTTCATGAGGATAGAGAGAGGTTGCTCACCAGTTACCATCATAGGCAAAAGAGAGTTGACTTGGGGAAACTACCTGAATTTATTCCCAATCAAAATCAGTGCAGGATAACAAGAAGTAATAGAAATCCTAAATACAGCTTCCTCCCTCTACTTCCCAGCTTCTACCTCCTCCTCCTTCAGCAGCACAGGAGGGAATGAAGGTTATTCCCCCAGTTAACCACATTTCTGTTGCTGCTTCCTCCCCGGGGACAGGATTTCCCCTGCTCCATCATGGGGAAATGTACTTGCACAGGAAACAGTCCTCTAAAACTTGTTCAATGTGAGTCCCTCCCGTGGGCTGCATTTCTGTACAAACTGCTCCAGCACCATCCTTTCCATGGGGTGCAGCCCTTCAGGAACAGGTTGCTCCAGGATGGGGTCCCAAGTCGCACCAGGAAATCTGCTCTGGGCTCCTCTCCCTATGGACCCACAGCTCCCTGCTCCAGAACTGGTGTCCCACAAGGTCACAACCCCCTTTAGGGACATCCACTTGCTGCGACGTGGGGTCCTCCACAGGCTGCAGGTGCATCTCAGCTCCTCTCCTTCCTTCTGCACTGACCTTGCTGTCTGCAGAGATGATTCTTCCACATCTTCTCACTCCCCTCTTCTCTGTCAACAATCATTACTGCGCAGTAACCCCTTTCTTTTTTAAATATATTATCACAAAGGGGCTGCTACCATCTCTGATTGTCTCAGCCCAGGCCAGTGGCAGGTGCACAGTGGAGCTGGCTGACACTGGCACTTCTGGAAGCTTCCCGGAATAAGCCACCCCAGTAGCTCTCCCCACTAACAAAACCTTCCCTTGCAAACCCAATACACTAAGAAAAAGAAGGGTATTTGTACACACTGCTGTTTTTTATGCAGTAATGAAGGGAAGAAAACAACATCTGTATTCCTACACTGTGACACGTTTGAGACCAACAATGGGAATAAAGGAAGACAACAGATTTTGAAAGACTTAAAAAAATACTCCTAACCCTATTATTTCCTACTTTTGAGAATTTATCAGAAACTTGACCTCCTAAGTACTGTTCTCTAACTTAAAAGGCAGAGACTCTAATGAAGGAAATGCATTCAATAATCATTAGGAAAATTTTAGTACAGAGGAAACTTTTTACGCTTTGGTTTCATTCTCGCAAGGTGCAATGACCTCAAAAGAAATTATATTTGCAAAAAACCCAGACTAAAGTAATGTGAGCAAATCGGATTCACATGTAATGGCTTTTTTTTTTTTTTTTATGTAAAGAAAAATAAAGGGAATGCTCACATGAGTGCAGGTATTGAGGAATTTGTCAAAAACAGGGCTTTTGTATCACTGAATATCTACCTGACTCTTCAGTAGAGGGGAGATTTCTCTCCTTCAGTTTCACAGTGACCCTTTCTCCCTTGAAATAATGAAACATTCTGGGAATCAATAATAATAGATCTTTGCTGTCTCAATGTTAATTTCAAAACAGGCCTTTGGCAATTCCTGGCTTAGTGCAGACATAGAGTTCATGTAAATGAAATCAGTTTTATGTATGTTACAGATGTATATATCTCTAGTTATATCATAGGCACACCCAGATGATTTCATTTGTCTAAAACTTGAGTTTGCAACTTGCTTTCTAATACATTTGAGTTGCTTCTTGTGAAGTCACAAAAATTAGTTGGAACGACAGCACTTCAGCACTCACCATATAAACATAGTATATATTCTGTATTCTGGTCTATATACACATACATACATATATAGAGATATTCTGTATTCTGGTGTGGGTATATATATACATATATATATATATATATTCATATTCTTGTGTACATGTATAATACACCAGAAACACAGTACAAAACACTTTGATGCAAACTTTTTGGGTACCTTAGATTTAGTATAGACAGGGATCTTCCTTACCTCTTCTGCGTGCATCCCACAAAGCTTGTTTCCTGACAAGAGCTTGTTTTTGAGGCTTTTGTTCTGAGAGTGGGACAAAAAAAACAAAATAGTTTATTAGTAAGTGTTACTAAAATATTAAGGGACTCTTTAACTATTTGACCATACTGACTTTATTTTTTAATTGGATAACATCTTCAAGTCACCAACAAAGATATAAAGAAAACAAGAGAGATTAATCAAGGCACAGTATTCTCTTACAGAATTCTTAAAGGCATTTGCATTAGAATTTGCTTCAACAGGAACAGGACTGCCCATAGAGACCTTCCCAGAACACCAGCAACCAAAAGCAATTTGGGTTTAATAAGCTGAGGTACAAAAGGGCAGGAAAAAGCCTCTAATCCTTGCTTGGTGTCAACTCCACAGCTCAGTATCATTTTCTGCAAATCACTTTAACAAGTGAGTAATAGGGCCAAGGTCTCATCACTTGACCTTGGCGATCAAAATCAAGGGGTGTTTCTGCTAAATTTTATAATTTAAAACTGCAAGTAATAAAACCAGCAGAAAGTTAGTTACCTGACAGCATTCTGCCAACTCAATATGGTTTTTCATGTATGAGTTTTAAATGTATTTCTTCTCATTTTCAGGGAAAATAACAAACCCTGAAAAATTAATTCTTCATAGTAATTATTTTTCCACTACTCACTCATATTATCCTGTAACTGACAGTCAGGGGTGAAGATTTCTCTGCAGTGTGAACATCTTTTAAACTGCTCAAACCCATAAGTATTCAATAAACAGATCCACAAGTGCTGAACATAACACACTTAACATGAAAAAAATATTAAAAGAATACAAAAACCAACTATTCCCATGTTAATGGACTGTAAATATACAAACAGAAACAAAACCCACCACATTTCAGGAATGTGTGTTTATTACTGAAAAGCAATAGCTTTCCTGTACAGTGTGCACAAGAACAAGCTGTCTTTAGAGGAAAAAACATAATTCCATCCAGTTCAAATTTAGGTCCACATCCCACTGAAACATTGGATGCTTTAATTCCAGAATTGGAAGCTTTTGAATTTCTCTTAAAAAAACAAACAAAAAAAAAACCCCAACAAATCATTTTTTTAAAAAACAAATGCAAAGAAACTAAAATTTCATTAGAAAACTCATTTTCACAACTCCAAAATAAGGAGGAGATGTGACATAATTTCACATTTCATTGATGCTGGCTACCATGCTACAGTATACATTACTGCAGAAACAATAAATTTATGCCCACAGTTCTCTGATACCACAGAAAGGAACTTGGATGTTATTTTGAATGAGACAATCCAACAATACAGATTCTGTCTTTCAAAATATGATGTGCAAAGAGCTGGATATTGCTGTAGTAAGTGTCACAGTCGATTACCAATTTTGGTTCTTTGTCTGAAAATTTATGTTGTAACTCACCAAAGAGCAATAGCCTATTGTACTAACCACTACAGAAATACAGAATAAGACAACTGGCTCTGAAAACTGAAAAAATGGAACTGTATAGCAGATAGAAGATGAACAAAGGTAAACAAAATGAAAATCAAAGACATGAAGCACACCTGACTCATCTATTGCTCACCAGAGGTGCACCTAAAGAACCAGGCTGTACCTGTGAACACAGAGTGAATGTGTTTCACACACATCTTAATGCTTTCATATAAAGATCAGCATCACCTTTTGGGATAGTAAAACAGATGTGCCAAAGCCACTGTTTCATGAGGGACTTGCACTTAATTAACCCAGAATATCAAGTCATCCCTAGCTCATTATCCTCCAGTCCCTCTACACAGTGGTGATGCTTGGTTCAGTAGCGCTCTCTCCATATTTCAGAAGCAAAGAAAGAATGAATTGTAGTCATTACATTTTTGTTCATTTATCTTCCTTTTGCCCAGTATAAACGTTGTTGTAAGAAATAACTTCTGCTAACACATTAATTTTTTTAAAGCAATTTCCACAGAGGCTATTTTTGAGAATACCATGCAGTAACCCAGAATGTGAGAAACTGTGTGGCAACAGGACACACAATGTACTAGACAGCTGTCACAATTTCCACATTTTGTACTAAATAAACCTGGCAAAAGTATATAGTTATATATTCACACAGAATTTGTCCAAAAGCAAAACTTGATGAAAATATTCAAAGTTAGGAGACGGACTCAGTTTTTGAGATTTAGCTAGGTTTAACATGATTTCCCAATTCTGTCTCATTATCCGCTCAGTTTGCAACAAAAACACCCAGCAGGGTTATCAGAATACAAGAAAACAGTCCTGATTTGATCTGAACTTAATAATGTTTTTACAAATGAGAGCAAGCATTAAAACTTATTATCCAGAGCATAATAAGTAAGAGCTTGTTAGAAGTAGATGACAGCTTCTTGGCTACAATTTGCGTGATGTTATGTTACTTCACAAATCACATATCACAGTTGAAAATAACTCTGCATCCTGATTAATAATACTAATTTTTATAGCAGAATATGAAGCCTACCAGTAAAAACATTTGAAGTATAACAGAACTTTTTTTTTTTTTTTTAATTCTGAATAAAATCTTTCTTCTTTTGAAAGAAGTCTAATCAGGGACATATTCTGGAAGAATATGTCCCTTTTGCTAGAAAGGGGCTTTGAAAAGCCTCTTTCTAGCAAAAGGGACATTGATTAATTAATCAATGAAATTTTAAGTTTACAAAGGCCTATTGATTCAGAACAGAAGTTCTGACTCCTAAGACATACAAGGATTAAAGATTATGCTCATTTTCTTATTAAACATCCCTCAAAGAGCAAGAACAAATATACTAACCAGAATTTTATGCAGTTTTAATTTCAAATACATAATTTGTAACTAAGTATGTCAATGGAGAAGATCTTGGACATTTCAATCTGTAAAATAAGGAATGAAATATCTGTAAATATATCTTTAGTAATCAATTAAAAAATTATATGGAAAAATTATTTTAATTAGCAGTGGCCTTCTTGGAGTTAAAACATCATTATATCCCTGCTGCCCACTGGGACAGACTGATTGTCATGGCTAATGGCTTAACCACTGTCAGGAAGGACTTGCTGTCCATTATGCCAAAACTGCACAAAGAATCTGCTAATACCAAAGCCCAACCCTTCCTGAACGTGCCTCCTGACTGCAACTTTGGCCTGGGAGTGAAGCTGCCTAAGGGAACACGAGACAGGATGAAGGTGACGCTGTTTTCCAATTATCTCATGTCTAGGTAGAAGAAAACAAGGCTGAGGGAGATCACATCCACAAGAAAGCCAGACCCAGGAGCTCTCCTGACAGTCAGCTCTGGCAGGTTCAGGGTGGGGGAGGCCACAGCCCCCAGGCTCCTCTGTGAAGTCAGGAGTAGGACCTAATTTAGAGGACCAACTGACTTTTTCTGAGCCATTAACACTATGTCTTAATGAATCATTGACCTATCCAGGATACTGAACTTACATTTTATGCCTGAATCCCTTGTCTTGGGAAAAGGGTAGGAAAGCAGAATATTCTAATTTAAAATTAGCTATTTTTCCTTGCTTTTGAAAAGTCTTTCCCCCTATTTAAGCTCGGCACAGCAATATCAGGTAAGATACTTCATATCAGGCTTCTAAGTATTATGAAAAAATAAAAAGAAGGCTCTGAGTACAGCTTAAACTTCTTTGGTTTTTGAGAGTAAATAGCATGTATTTTCAAACTAGAAGTTTTCAGAAAAAAAACCTCAAACCAAACACACTAAGTAATATTTCAGCAGAAAACTGAGGAAGGTAAAGACTAGCACAAAAGAGAGTTGGAGACAACATTTCTTAGTACTTATAAACCAGCCTAATCTATTAAGGGACACCTAGCCCCTAAGAACATCTGGCACCTCAGGTGATCTGTTTGATCATTTCCTAATCAGTTACTAGCTCTGACATGAATATCATCCTCTCATTAATCCTGCCATGAATATGGGCTTGAATGAATACCACAAAGTCAAGGAGGCGTTCCAGTGACATTGGGGTCATGCCTGAAAATGGTAACAGTTGCATATTGAGAAATAAACAATTTCTTAGTAATTTTTAGATGTATTTTGTGTGATGTGATAATCCAAAGTTCTTTAAAATTATTCCCACAAAACCTATCCTGTTGATGTCTTGATTCACTGCTTATGGTCTGCAAAGAAAAAAGGTAATTTGTTGATCATTATCTCAGACAATATATTATTAAACAACAGAGGCTGTACTATGTAACACTAAAATTAGACAGGACACCATTCTGAATTATATTAAAAAGGACAAAGCTCCAAATATCCAAAGAAAATGTGTTGGTTTCCATTCTGAGTTTCTGCCCCAACACACTGTAGCATTTGGCAAAGATACACCTCCAAAGTTTGGCAGTGAACTGTGCATAGACATGAAAAACACAGGCTTCCATTTTCAGAAAAATGCATTACTAGTATTTTCCTCTATCTTTTAGTAACCAGGAACTGTCAAAGAAGTCCTTTCCTCTCTAACCAGACTATTAGTCTTTATTGTTATCTCCCAGCATCCTGCTTTTTGTGCTCATTCTAAATGTCACCTATTATTGATAACAATCTCTAACAGCTGCATTGATGCAAACGCTGCAAAAAGAAATTTGGGTCCATGTACTGGAGCTATTTACTGTAGTTTAATGTAAAAAACCTAATTCTGTAATCACTGAAGGACTTAAACTTTTTCCTGCATTTTTTTCTGCAAAAAGCAAGATTGAGACTGCTTGATACCAACATTTCCTCTAAATCTATTTTCATAAATTAGATAATAATCTCTTCAGTTCAAGTTACTGAATTGATGTCAGTATGTCAGACTTTGTATGTCAGAAGCTCAGCAATGAGTCCATCTAGTTTGTAATGTGATTTATTTGTCTGTCTGGTTATTTAAGATGACTGTGCGCCAGGTCCATCATTCCTGTGTAGGGCCTTGAATTAAACACTGTAATTTTAATGCAGACAGGTTGGAACTAGATGATATTTAAGGTGCCTTCCAACCCAAACCATTCTATCTATCTAAGAAATACACACACATTAAGAAAACCCATGTGCACATAGATGTGAGTGATGCCTCGTCTGCAAAAGGCACGGGGAGGTAAATGATGCAGAACAGCCCAGCTGATGTTCACTGGCTCTGTAAGAGGAAAAGGCTTACACAGAAAGCAAAAGACCAAGCATGTCAACAATGCCCTTTAGGTGCAGGTTCTGGGGTGACATGCAAACAGTAAAATTAGATAGTAAGGACACGAAAGAACAATAAGCAAAAAACAAAAAAAACCCTAAAGCAATGCAAAAAAAAAAAAATCTTCAATATTGATCTGAATAATTGTTGTACAGTCAGGTAGCTTAGCTGAAAATAGTTAACTGAATTTCAGCAATTTAAGGCTAAGCAAGTGTTGGACAACAGGTCTTACTGGAGTTGTGTTTTTCAAAATTATATAAAATCCAAACAAGTCACACCCAACAAGTTGTAACCACTCTCAGAGATGCTTTAAATACACACATTCTAGTTCATCTTCTCTCTTCCTCTCTCTCTCTGTTCCCAGTCCTTCGACTGCCAGTGTTTACACCTCAAATTACTAACAAGGTGCCTCTGGGCAGGTCATGCCTCAGCAGCATTCAGCAGCTCACAGGCTCCCAGAATGAGAGCTGGCATCTGGCATGACAATGAGCTTGTGCCAGATCCAAGCTTGGCTTCTTAATGAGTGCAGATTCAATACCTGCACATCTCTTTTCCAAAAGATGCTCTAGTCCTGAATTTTTTTTTGTATTTCAGGGTCATGAAAGAAAAAGCACTGAGATTTTAATCCCCTCTTCCGAAGTTTTTGCCATCTTGAACAAAACAAAAGAATCATTGAAGACAATTAGTCTAACAGAACACACACAAAAATCTGTGGATTCATTTTCACCTTTTTTCATTCAACCAAATTATCTATTTCAATAGATACATTTCAACACCTGTTAGATTTTTTACTTGAAATTATTCATTAATAGGTCTGGACAAGAAAGCAAATTTGACTGCCAGTAGATTTCACATTAATACTTCCTTGGAAAAGAAGGGATATAAAAATGCAATTTATCCAATCCAATTATATCAAATTGAATATTGTTCTGCCAGTCGTAGGCAGACAATCTAAGTAATGCATCTAGCCAGGAAATTTCATAACTTTCATGCTTGTGTACTTTTCAGAACTATTGTAAAGGTCTGGGTCTAGGTCATAGCAGATGTACTTCTCATGAATGTTTCTTTAAGCTACAGCTGACTATGCATATTTAAAAGTGGTATATTTTTATCTATATTTCAAGATTTCTGAAGGCAGCTGAATTTTCAGAGAAGCAATCTTTTAATGAACTTACTGCTCAACAGCTGCATGTCTCATTACCCATAATTATTTCTCAAAATCCAAAATCCCCATTGATGATAAAGCTGTGTAATTCCAAAATCCCAGCAGTTTAAGATTTAAATAGAAACATTTACAGGCTTATATTCCTGGCAAATATGAGCAACTATCAGACCCAATACAGGCACAATTTCCCACAAACCACATGATATGCTAGAAGTGAGCTGCTCACTCTATAACAGGCCATCTACACAAGTGAAAAATCTAAAGTATCTCTTTTTATACATATTCTATTTTAGTCTACATTTTTGCAAGCTTAGTTCTACTGGTGCTTCTGCATTTCCAAACTTCTGGGTTTCGTTGTCAATAACAGAAATTGCTTGAAATAAGAGCATATCTGTTTACATGCCTATCCTTTAAGGTTAAATTAACACAATCCGCATGATGTTACAGCTGGAAGTTTGACACCTATTTTGTGGTATTTGCAGGAAGCACTTAAAGACTCAGATGATTTTGAGACATCTAGTCCCTTTGTGCTCTACCTGGCACATTTTTTCCTCAATAGCACAGACATTTTTTTTCTGTTTATTTTTTTCCCCAAAGCCTTGAATAGGCTAAAAATTGCCTTTCTGTGCAATGTCCTCTCCTCACACACTACATGGCAGCTGCTGCATTCAGCTGGAAGGCTGCTGCCATCTATTTGTATCTCCAAAAGGCAAAGCTGAATGGCACCTGGGTATGTGCTGAAAGGGCAGAACTAAATAGGAAATTATTTTTACAGTCACAGAAGAGCCTAAGATTGCAAAATCCACAATTTGGCAAAATAAAAAGAGAGTGAATGCAATATTTGAAAGAAGAAGAGCAGCTATGAAGGAAGTATTTTCATTATCTATCTCTATATAGCTGTATGCAGATTATTGTTTCAAAACCTACACATAAAATGCTATCAATTTTTTCAATATATAGCACATCCAAATTTATGAGCTTTTTAAAAGCAATGTGTTCAGTGTTTGGAGGCAGGACCTAAATAACATAACATTTCCTCAAAATCATATAATTTAAATTCAGCCAAGTTTCCAAAAAACTGATATAAGTAGTTACTTTCAGGGAACTAACAAACATTGTATAAAAATTTAATAGAAGGCCATTAGGCAGGTATAGCTTTTGCTTTCTTTTCCACACAGTAGCTGATATTTGGTGCCAAAAGAAAAATTCCTTTCAAAGTAGATTTTCTAAAATTTGCTATAAATACAGTAAATATTGGAAAAGTCTACTGACCTACCTAAGCAAATCATTAACAGTCAGACAGTTTGAATGCTGATTAATGATTGTATTTGTGTTCAGTAAGAGAACAGATTTTTTAATGACTGCTCAATAGGATGAGACTGATATGATTTATTATAGTTTAAAGGCTCCCAGGTCAGTACTCCAGTACCTTTGTGAGATGGTATCCAATAACATTATGGTCTGGCCATGCCCCCCTCCTGACTACTGTAAAAAAATTAATCCAAAACTAGGATAAATTTATGATTTAAAAAGCAATGTAGACATTTTTCAGATTGACCATGCATATACAATCTCATAGACCAAAGAAATCAGAGATTCCCGTTTAAATTGGCAGCTTTAAAAAGATCAAGTTTTTATACACAGACTCAGAGTAGTTTAGAAAAGCAAAATAATTGAACAAAGCAGATAAAGACAAGAAGCCTGGTTGGCAAGAGAACAAGGCATCATAAGAAGAAAATATTTTCAAGTGCAATGTTCTTTGCAAACTGAAGGAATGGAAAGAGAAGCTATATCCTGATTTAGGCAAATTGTGTGCAGAGAAAGGGATAAGGAGGAAAAGAAATATAATGCTGCTCAAATATTTCATGTTTCTATTTTAAGACCAAATTTCAAAGTAAATTCAGTTTAATACCAATAAACATTATTTAAAACATGTTACATATTTCATTTGGAATTTTGGGATCAATCTAGAATTGATATTCATGGCACACAAAGCTTAAAAAAAAACAATGTAGGAGTTTGAATTTTTAAAAATTTTATTAAGAATCTCAGTTCTGATGTTGCATTTCCCTTCTCCTCCTCTTGCTAAAATAAGCAATAAGAACAAAGTTTCACTGTGTGTCAACAACCTACAGAACTTCCTTTCTCAAAAAGCAGCAGAAGTAACAGAAGCGTGCTATCAAACTAAGCACCACTAGCATGGAGTCAACCACTGCATTCAATAAAAGACTATTTCTAAATGAACACAGCCATTTTTGTCTGCTTTTCTGTTCAGAGAATTTCACTAGTGCCTTTTTTGCCTACTACAGTAACATGCTTTACATATGAAGCCAAACCAGACTCTCCTCCAACATGAAACCTGAATCGAGATGACAATCAAATGTTCTCCTTACCTCGTTTTGGAGGTCTCGTATCATTTTGCTCTTCCTTTCCATTTCAGTCTTCAAAAAGTTAATCTACAATTTTAAAGAAATCTTGAGTGGGAGTTGTTGAGATGTAATTGTAAACACTAATATTATTTTATGCTTTTAAAAGTTTTGGAAAAAAAAACAACCACCAAATCAAAAAACTTTGCTTACATACCCAACTGGTATAGGCCACAGTCAAATATTTGATAAATCTACAAACATTTGGCATATTACCTAGAAAACTTAAAATCAAAACAAGAAAATTGCTGTATGTAAATAGGTTTACTTTTGTTCTGTACCAGTAGACATAGTGCCTATTTTTCACAATAGTAGTTCAATTTGATCATCAGAGAACTGAAGATTTTTAAAACAATATTAACTGATTTTCTAACAAAAACATTTTCCCCTCTAAGAACCTATCTATCAGAGCAGGTTTCTAACACAGTTATTTTATTTGAATGATACAGTGCTGGTCCTAATTAGATAAAGATTTTTCTTCTAGTCAGAGCCACCCGTGGAATAAAGTGTTATACATGAAAGCATTCAAACATGGTCTTTAGATCCTACTTAAGTCAAAGACTTGACTGGGAAAGTAGAAATTCCAGTCACGAGGCTTGAGACTGAATTTAATCAAAAACAGTTTAAAAAATTATTTTTACAAAAGAGTTTTTTCAGGACTGAGCTGTAATCACAGCTTATGGAATACAATGGGGGAAGGAGGACATCATTATAAACAACTAGGATTAAAGGAACACATCTCTGTATTGCTTAATTAGCAAAATACTCATCCCCATTTACCCTATGTGCCATGCTGTTGATACAAAACTCTACCCAGGGTCAAGGGAAACTACAGCAGTTCTGACACTGCATCATAAGAACAAAATCCTGTAAGAAAACAGATTCAGATTATAGAGACATTGACCAAAAGGTTAATGCTTTGGGTGTCAAGGACATAAAAAAATGAATACTGAATCTACATGATATGACAGCTGCTCTTGTAATCATGTCCACACTCAAGCAGACATGTCAGTTATTTAAAAAACATCACTGAACTGACAGCACTCTCACCTGTATCAAAAGCCTAGTCAGACAATGCTATCATCACTGCACACAGAAATGCAGGCAGGGGGTCCATGAAACTAGAAATCTGACATACATAAGCAGAACTTCTTTTACAAACTCTGCCAAAGTTCTGTCTAAGTGCTTTGATCGTGGAAATTTTAATTTCACATCCACCTACTGGCAGAGAATGATGCTTTATTCAGCACCTGCCTAGTAATGACATCCACAAATATTGAAATTTAGAACGCGTCTAGATAATAAATATGAACATTTTTCAGAACAAAAAAATAAAGGTCATAATCAAAATATCAGATCAAGATGAATGGGGAGGAGCACAATACAGCTATTTATTGTGGTTACCTTTTTTTTTTTCAGCTGTTCAAAGGAATTGCAAGCTACCTACCCTTAAATACTGGGGGAAAAAAAATATACTGACCTCCATTAAAGAGTGCTCCCTTTCTTACATCTATCTCTCAGTAATAGTAATATTCCTTCAAGGCACTTCACTTCTAGCTATGAATATATATGAAATAATTAAAGAGATAAAGTGATACCAAAATTATTATCTCTACATAGCTTGGATCTTCTAGGGAAGAGGTATTTAAGACAGTCCAGTACTATAAATGTATCCAGTAATCTATGTTGGTTAATTTTTGTTATTACTATTCACATACACATGCATCCATATATCACTGATATGGACACCTTATATAGGGGCAAACCTACCCTTTTAGCTTAGCTGAAAAAAAAAAATTAAAATTAACAAATTAAAACATTAAAAATATTTTTGCATCACGTCCTTTTTCAAAAATAAGAGAAGTATTATTTAGGAAATCATTAATTTTTGCCTTTAAATTATAAAAGCATTTTAAGGGTCTTCTACTAAATCTCTAACAAATGAAGAGCCACTGAGTCACAAAGTATAGATATGGAGAGTTACATATATACATTTATATGACTTGTCTACCAGAGGCATTAAAGGGATAATTTTACTCCCCATTTAAGTGTACCCATGTATATATAGCTTCATGCTTTAAGGCAGATCAATCTGTGTCAGACCATCTGCATGATGCTTTTAGTAAATCTCAAGGACAGGACATAATACAATTTTAAAGAAGAGATGTAAAAATACTCCTTTCAGTCATCAAATCCTGATAGTATAATAAACAACAATAGACATTTATACCCAGCTCTAAATTAATAGCAAAAAAAACCAACATTCACCTCGTTCCACATGTCGTCTGCCTTTAATTGCTATCTGGCTGCAATTATGAGAGTATGTAATGAAAACAGATTGTTCTAAGGCTGAACTTTTCAGTACTAAGCAAGGACACAGCTTCCATATCCTGGAGACAGTCATCCAAGGTACTCAGAGCTTTGTGTGTTCCAGAGCTCATTATGTTTATTAAAAACAACAGTTTCCATCCAGTGGCCTTTACTCACAGCAGTTGGTGACCTTGAAATGTTTAAATTAAATTTTCCCCCATCAAAATAGAGAATGCTTTAGCAGATGGTAGTGATCTAATTGTAAGAGTCAGACAATAGTAGTTATTCATGACAGGATAGTAAAATCCCAATATAACATCATTACTGCACAGCCAAGACTCAGCTGTAATTAAATTTGCTTACTTCCAGACTTCTTGTATCTTGCTCAGGATTAAAATGAGCAGTTAAGGTTTAACTGAAATTCATTCATTAACACCTGACTATTTTGGCCATATCTGGAAACCTTAACATATTCAGTGTTCATTTTCCTTGTCTACTTTTCAAGATATATTGTAAAAATTGACTTCAAAGCCACAGAGAACTGTCTAGGCTATTATGTAAAACATAGAAATTATTCTTTCCTTTGGGCAAAAAGTGTTCTACAGAGTGCTAAATACTTTTAAAAGCAAAGCTAAATAGATTTCACCTATTAGTCTTTCTAAGATGAGTGTAACTTTTAAGCTGCAAGTTATAGTTTGATTAGTAAATGAAATTTTTAACAAAGGAACATTTAGGACTTTATGAATAGTCATAAAGGCTTTTATCAGAAAAAACAAATATGTTTTGAAGGGAAAAGAACATCACATCTTTTTACTAAAAATCTTCCATGTATGGGGATAATGCTGAATCCAATTCCCCATATTCTGTTAACATTTTTTTTACTAGAAAAAACCTACTGATTTAAAAATGCCCATATTGTTTATGGTTCCTTTATGTAAGTCATAAATAAAGTGTTACCTAATTCTAATTTCTCATAATGAACACTGAGCAAAAAAGGAAATTACACAGACAATTTTTCTCCTTTATTTTGACAGACAGTACTGTAACTGCCAAACAATCCATTAGCATATCTTCTTAAAAATTGCTAGCATGATATAAAACACATACAGAATAAAATAGAAATCATAGATTAAACTTATTCTACTTAGCCTAACTTTTTTTGAGTGTTTCCGTATTTCTTTATCTTCTCCCTCATCCAGAGCCAGCCAGCTCTTTATATAAACTTTAGCTGCAGTTAATGGGAAATAAGTTTTCAAACTTGCTAAAAATATAAATATTTCTTCACATGCATACATTAGCATGAAGTACAGCCAAGCAAAGAGTCAGTCTCCCAAAAGCCCTGAGAGCCTTTTAACCTAATGAAGACATACAGAATCAATACTTTATTTATTCAAATTCATTGAAAAACCCCAAACAAAACCAGACTCAAGTTACACGTGCCACTTGCTCTGTGCCTTTTTGTTAACAAAAGTGAAAATCAGTCCATGATCTCCAATTGTTTCTGGAACAAGTGGCTCCACTTCACATTTAGAGATAATAGCTTGACATAACAAATACTTTTTTCACTGCATGAAAACTTAATAAAAATTGCTTAGGTATTTGACGCTAAATACAGAACAAAAAACATTTTCGACCTTTAATGATTGTTAAAGAGGACCTCAGTTATTTGGAATGATGTCATACATATTTTATATGCATATTGTATAACTAAACCCAGTATGGTCCTTCTGAAATGTTTTCAGATATAAAAAAAATTTACAGCATAGAGTGAGATATCTGTAGAGAAGCCTTGCCACACATTGCACAAGAAGATATGAATGTAAAGTCTAATGTAGAGCTGTTGTGACTCCTTTTTTCTTCTGCTTTGGTCAAAGCCCTTGAGTAATTTCCCAGTTATTTTTCATTCAATTTGACTTAATTCTTGAGAATTCTTACTTACACTTTTACACTGACATAACAAAGAACACCTTCAGGCAGGTGTTAGGTGTTAAATTTACACAGCCATACATACAGCAAGCATTGTATTATGCCTCCTGCACAAATGCAGAAAAATGTATTTCCACCTTTCCCTCTCCCACCAGTGCTTTATCAGTCTTTGCGAAATGTAACTCTACTTTCACTTACTCTGATGAAAATCAAGATTTATTTCACCAAGTCCTATAATATAAATTGTGCTTAAATTTGACTAGAAACAAGTTTCACAATTAAATTAAAATTAAATTCAAGCTCCTATTCTCTCACTAGTCTTGCATTAAAGTACTTGAACCTTCTTTCACAGGTGCTCACATTGTTTTCAGAGAAACCAGGTATAAAATAACCTTGTGTGTCAGGAATAATATCTGTCTCCATTTCTACTGCAATTTTCATCTGAGGATCCTGAGGTACTTTTTGAATATTCATTCAGTCTCACTGTACTGCTGAGCTTCACTATGTACATTGTACTCTGAGGCACAGAGAAGTAAATCACAAACCAAGGACACAGTTCTGATTTCCTTAGAATTATTAGCAAGTTTAATATGCTGTTAGTGTCAAGTATTGCAATGCAGCTCGAGAATTCAGATTCTTTCAGCCATGACTCCAAGCCAGATTCTCTTATACACTCAGAGGAGCTTTTCCTGGTTTCTACACCAGGTGATATTTTGCTCACTGTTAATGGCAGATATTGTTTTGTGCAGAACAAATCTTGTGCTCTTCAAAGTGCTAGAGTGGGACTGAATATACACAAGGCACTGTTGCTCAAATAAATAAAGAAAAACAACAAAACACTATATAACAAACACCAGCAAATCCATTCACTATATCTGAGGTTTATGTAATCCACACCTGAATTAGTCTTGAGTATCGAAATCTAATCAAGAGATTCAATAACAAAATGTTTTCCACCTTCCATTTGTAGGACTAGAATTCATTGTGCTGATAAAGTCAACAGGAACACAATCAATGCACCTGAAAAAATGTCAGCTTTAAACTAATATGTTCTGAAATTGCTATACATTAGATTTTACATTCATGTCTTCTTGTGCAATGTGTGGCAAGGCTTTTCACTAGTGCTGCATGAGTGATTCATCAGAAACAGATATCAGTGTCATTATGCTTGCATATCCAATTTTTTAACTTATCAGAGACGACCAGATACTTTTTTCCTTATTTCAGAACTATATTGAAGGAGGTGATTCTCCCCCCCAGTCTGCCCTTGTGAAACCCCTCCTGGGGTACTGTGTACAGTTGTGATGTCCCCAGGTAAGAACTGCATGGAACTGTCAGAGCAAGCTCAGAGGAGAGCAACACAGCTGAGGAGAGGGCTGGAGCACATCCCCTGTGAAGACAGGCTCAAAGAGCTGTAGCTGCTCAGCCTGCAGAAAAGAAGGTTGAATGCAAATCTCACAGGAACCTTCCCTACAGGGAAGCCAATGAGAGACCCTTCATCAAGAACTGCAGTGACAGTACAAGAAGTAAATAAAGGGTGGCACCATGGAATTTTCTGAAAAATCCCTACAATAGGAACAGTTTGGTCCACAATCAAAGCTGTTTCTACTTAGAAGGTAGGAAAACATACACACACACATTTTGTTCACCAAGGGAATAAAGCCACATACAAATCATAATCATACGCAATAAGGCACTGTAAATATTTGTTGAATTTAATAATTACATTTAACCCTCTGTCTTGGACAAACCCTTGCTTTGTGACCCTGGAACACAGCAAAATCTTAGTAAATAAATCAGCAGTTATCCAATTTGAAATAGAAAATAGATCTATAAACACTTCAAGCAGGTTGTTTTCAAATCCAGAGTTCAAATCATAAAACACTTAAGGTTTGAAGGAACCTCTGGAGATTATCTAGTCAACTTATGTTCAGTTGTGTCCATGTTACAGGAATATTAATAACCAACATATGAAAAATTTCCTTCTTTCATCTTAGTAAACATGATTCTACTTTTTTTCCCCCTACAATAGCAAAATGCATCTATTTATGCTCCAAAACATTACACTGCTACATGAAGTCAAAACAACTGTGCAGTTTGTCCAGAAACAGAATTTCAATAAAGCATGAAATCTTAATGGGACTTAATAATACCTTCCAGACTGATAATTAGTTCTACTATGGTCAAAATTAGACACTCTACTATCCATTTTGTTGCTGAAAATTCATCGTAAGTCCTAAAAAGTCAATAGATGTATGACAGTCTATATTAGTATAGATGAGACATGAGGGTCCATAAAGGTCATCTCACCAGGGAGTGGACTTAGGCCTAAATTTCCTGTCTAAAGTCTCCAAAAGCGTATAAACATCCCTAATTCCACAGAAATAAGGGAAGACAGAAATCCTAATATTTCAGAACATTAGAACCTTTTCCAGGTCCTTTCTTCTGAAGCTTGCAGAGTACTAACACATATGTGAAATCCATTCTTTTTTTACAAAGTTTTTTGAGCTAATAAATTCTCAAGGCAAGATTAAGATAAAAAAAGAAAAAAAAAAAAAAACAAAAAAACAAAAAAAAGGAAAGAAAGAGAACCACTCACGGTAGCCTGCTGCTTCTCTGCTTTCTCAGCTGCCTCATTAAGCTGCTTTTGAAAAGCTTCCTGGAGAGATTTCATTTCCCTAGGTTATTGAAAACACAGAATACAAACTTCAACACAAGTGACCATTAGGAAACACTTATTCAGATTCAAAAATGGACCTTTAATTACTCAGAGTAGCAAACAGATGTATTTGTCTAGGAGTCTCACAAATTAAATCTTAAGGATTCCATGAAGTATTGTGCCAGTGCAAAACATAAAAATTATCTATGATGCAAAGTAGCCACTCTTTATATCTGCTGAATGCCCTGCTGTGCAAAACATCTGCCAGTGCATAATTTCTAACAAAAATGACTGGCACCAAAAAAGTGAGGAAAGCAGGCAAGTGAAAATCCCCTGACATCCAGACATACTATTATTAATAAGAACTAGTTTATACCTGCTTTAAAATAAACAAATAAACCATGCTCTGATAAAATTCAACCTTATATGGCACTTCCTAGGGACAAACAACAAAAAACTCCTGTAGAAGATTCTGGCATAAAAAGAAAGAACAGGATAATTGCTTTATTTGAATCAAGTGGAAACCCTTTGCATTACTGATTCAGTCAGAGACTTTCTCCAAATTGTGTGAGCTTTCTACCCACAGCATGTGGCACACTTTGGAGATGGAGCAAAGAGGTAAAATGACATATTTCGTGACAGCTGTAGAGCTTTTGGAGGATTGCTGCTTGCATGGATGAACTCTCAATGAAGATCAGGCCAAAACTGGATTTCCAGACAGTAACGTATAATATTTTAGCCCTGTGAAAACTAAACTGAATGGGAACCACATAATTTTAAAAGAACTTACTACCTGCTGGATCATCTCCTTTTTTAGCTGATAACCCCTACTACTTTCAGCAATTTTGGCAACACTAGTACAGAACAGATTTAACTGAAAAAGTGATTGAGAAGCATGAAAACAACACTCCATCAGCACTAACACATGCCATCATTTCACAGTGTCGGTGATACACAGAATAAAACTGGGGGCATCATAGTCAGTGATCAAGTTTTACTTGCAACTTGGGAATTATTGAAGAATTTGTACAAAATGAGTTTTAAAAAATATTTTGAAGTCAGCAGAACATTTACTTACAAAAGCTGAAATTCTAGTACTCTAAACTTTACTGCATCATCCAGCATTGTAGAATATAATCAGACTCACACTCAGACCAAGTCTGCAGCTCATGTTCATTCAAAGAAAGATCATAACACTAATACTGGGATATATTTTGAATTTTGGCTTTAATGAAACACATTTAAGCATAATTCTTATCACTTTTCTTCATTTACTGCAGATAAAAGGAAGCCTGAGGAGCCTGGCAAATAAACTGTGAATTTTCTCTAGTGAAATTCTATGAGGAAGATTCCCTGGCACATTTTTAATACCTCTTTCATACGTTGAACTTTTACACCTCTCTGGAAATTAAATCTAGTAAATCTGTAAACTGCTGGCAACAGTAGTAGCCCCAAAGCATTTCCTTGTAGTATACTGTAAAAACATTTCATTTTCTGAATGATGGAGTGGGCTGCTCAGCAGTAGATTGCACTGATCCACATTTATTTCTGGGAACTGCTCTTGGGCAGAACACTCAGTGTCTGGATGCCTCAGAAGCAAAAGTCAACATGTATTTTTGGGTGGAACTTGAGAGACTGCAAGTGGTGATTTACAGAGGAGATTAGAAAGAATATTTGAAATATGTAATAAAATTTTCTTTTAGCAGACTCAATTTTCCCACCTGCAACTAAGATCTATTTACTAATCAGTCCATTAATACTTTTAATCAATTCATGTCTCAATTTCATAAAAGAAAGCTGCACAACAATCAAACTACCACAAAACTGCATTCATGCATGATGAAGGATTTTTTCTGTGCTGAGATGTACACCTTCAGTCACATCAAAACCACATCAGTATTTAACTAGGACAGTAGCTAAAGTCTTTCCTTTATGATTTAATAGATTTGTCTGGAACACCTGAAAGATTGCTATGTATCACAGTAAAAATAAGAAATTCTACTGGTACTGTATTGCAGACCTTATATATTGGGTATTTAAGAGATGAAGGTAATTTTCTCACAAGGTTTCTATGTAGCAATGCAATTCCATATGTACTTCCATGGGTACTTCTACGGTGAATGTAGAGGTAAGACAGCCATGGAATTTAATTATTGCATTTTTAACAATAAAGGAAGTATGAACTTAATAATTTTTCTTACTAAACATTTTTCCTGGGGAGAAATATGAAGTATAGATGCACTCATTATATACTATTTTTCCAGCAAAAGTGGTCACTCCATTAGTTATGTTTTCTAGTTACTGAAATTACTGAAATTGTATTGATGTTGCTCTTTGCTGGGCTGAATTTCAAGAACTAAGAGACACAGAATGATGAGACTTAGTTGCAATGAAGCACTGGGGAAACTGAGACTAAGGACTAGGCTGGGAACTTGCATTCCCACTGATGGGAACTAATTTTTCAGGTGCTCAATGAATTTGAAATCATTAATACTTCTTTCTCTTTCTAACTCCATTAATCACAAATATCCAGTGGAAGTACTCTTGTTTGCCCATGGACTAGTGATTTTGAGTGTCTACACGCAAACATTTAATTAAGATGTTTGAATAAATGTCATCATCGCCAAACTTAGGGATTTCGACACTTTAGTTATTTAATTTTCTAAAAAGCCTGAATTTATTTTTTAAGGAATACTTCCTTTAAAATTCAAAATGCCTCTCTTCACAGATCTCACCATACATTTTCCTACCATATGTCCAATATCAGCAAATCCCTCATTTGTTTCAAAAAGAGTATTTCCTGCCTTTACTGTACTGTTACAATTAGCCAACTGTGGAATACAGCAGTGTTTATCAATCTAGTACAAGGAAAGATGGAATTTACTAGTCTGACAGCTTTTAGTCAGGAAATGGAAAGAGAAGGAAGGAAGGGAGCGTCTTACCTTTGGTTTTGGCCCAGTTCCAGAAGTTTCTGTACATCACTTTTGGTTGATGCTTCATCATTTTTTAAAGACTGATAGCAACAAAAAAACCCAAAACTGTATTAAAGAGATCCTTTTTATTAACAATCTGTGAAAATATTTAGCACTCATTCATAAAATGGTGCTGGTGAATTGCAGACATGACCCCACTTAAGAAAATTGGAAGAATACTCTGATTTTTCTTTACTGTAGCTCAAACACAGTTAACTGTACACAGCTGTGTATTTTTCAAATACTAAATGAGAGATAAATACAATAAGCAGATTTAGAAACAGACCAAAAGCATTAGAATTTTATGACCAAGTAAGTGTGCATATACAGAAGATAATACCACAGCTTTTTGCCCATTTCAAGATCTCTGTAGTGTTGAGTCTAAAATATTTCACAGTGTAATTTTGCTGAATACTACCTTCAACTGTGCTATATTCTAAAATAAATTTCCTACAAGGAGAGCATATTTCTCTAAAAAGTAGGAAAAAAGCCTACAATAACGGTGATAAAGCACTCAAAAAAAAACCCCAAAAATCCCAAAGATCAAAGGGTTGAATAATCAAAACCAGAGAAGTCTGGAACATAAGAAAATATAACATAATACAATGATACAGCACAGCAGTGGTGCACACACACCACGAGTATTCTCCTGTGAACAGACAGAGTGCTTCTTCTCCTTTTATTTTTCCCAGCTAGCTTACATCAATGAAGACAGAGACGTATTGTCAGAAAAATAATTCCCTTTAAAATGGCATGATATACGGAGACCCATTTCAACTGATAATAGTCTAAGTGTTTTCACCAGGCCAACAGACTCTACTGGGAAAAGACAGGTGCTCCCTCAGCTGAGTATCTGGACCTCCAATCCAGGGAAGCATTTTCAATCTAGTTTTTCCTCTGAGGAGCTGATGAGAGTTCAGAGTTATTTTACTGCCCTTTCAGCCTAACCACGGCATCCAGAAGTAAAAAATGGAGAGAAGCCTCAGCTCTCCCCACAGGCTCATCTAGCACAGTTTGTCAGCTGAACTTGTAAAGCAATGCCCTACAGCAAACCCAATCAGACTTTGGAGATGGCATGTCACAAAGGTAAACTGAGCAGCTAAATTAAGTTGAGTGCACAGAATTCAGCAGCAAAGATCCAACCTGCAACAGCAAAGGCCATCGTTTGCAGCAGCTGCCAGTACAAATGTGAGTCAAGAGGCCAGCTGGAAATATAATCGGGATAGCAGAAGATTACATATTTTAGCTAAGATATTAAAATTAATTAAGAAACTAAGTTAGCTAGCAAAGATCACATAGCTTAGTTAAAGAGTAACAAATATATTGAGAAAGAGGAGCTAGAAGTGACAAGGATAGATGAAGCAACTGTGAAGAAGCAGAGACCATAGAAATACCTTGCCTCAAGAATAATCCAACAGTTCAGAGAGGCTTGGGCCATGACCAGCAAAAGGTCCTGCTAACTGGCCAAGGGTGAAGAGCTCACCATGAGGAAGATGGCTTTCTTCCTCCCATATCCCCACTCCCCTGCTTCAAAAACCCAGTTAAGGGAGCACCACTGAGTAGCCACAATGGATTTTCAGCTGATTCCAATACAAAGTGGGCAGGTAATGATTATGTGTTATGCCTCCTTAGAAAGCACTTGGATATGTAAAACCTCTTCTGTATAAATAGAGGGCAGGAGTCTGGAACTCCTTGCACATGTATTTGGAAATTATTCCACATCTGTCCACTGCAATAAAATACCCTTCTTTTAAACTTCAATTAGTGGAAGGGTTGTCTGTCTGTGCTTCGAATGTGTGTCAGCTCCATTAATACTGCATATTTCTTGTCATTCCCTTCCTTTTCCTATGTTCTATTTTCATATTTTCTTTATTTTTATTGAGTTGACAAAGGCCCCAAAACATTAGTATGAAATTTTCCATGAAGCCATCAGGTTTATGCTAAGTGAAAGATCAGCAAAACAAACAAAATGATAATTACACACATATTTAATAAATTTTAAAAAGAAGCACACCAATAAAAAAAAGGTTGAGGTAAATAAGTAATCTTCTAGAAACTGAGACAGAGTCTAACCTGGAGGTTTACTTTAATTCCCTGAAGTTCTTTAGAAGTCTTTAACAGTTGATGAAGTATGTTGCTCCTCTCCTTAAAGACTTCTTTCAGCTGTCTTTCCAGTTCTTCATAGCCCTGTCTAACACAAAGAATAAAAGCATGAGAAAATTTCAAAACATTTCTCAATGCAACTTTAAACATATCTTTCTTCATCCAAATTTAATTTATTCCAACACCCTGTAAAGATTTCAAGGGGATGATGTCCCCTTGCTCACCTGTAGAACTTATTTTTTCCTAATACAGATGAATAGAGGTTTTATGCATTGAAATGATGTCCTGATTTTGAGTGAGCAAGAACATTTACTAGCTGCCATTTTTATGAATAATAGAAGAGCTGCCACAAACCACAGAAAAGTGTAATAAAAGAATAGGAACATAATTATTACACAATGTCAGATGTAGTATAGCTGATATAGCAATAAAATGTGTAATAATACAAGCAAGCATTAGCAAAATAGGTGTGATTAATGTATTGATAAGAACAGCGTGCCATGTTTGTAACCTAAGATAAGAAAACCAAAGCAGTTAAAAAAGTTATTTTTTGTTTGTTGTTTGGTTTTCACCTATCATTTCAGTATCTGAGTTCAGCAGCTGCAATTTTTACTGATCTGCAGGCCATACCAATGCTTATCACATTTGGTTCCTGTTTAAATCATGATGTTTGCCAGGGCTCACTACACCCAGTCACTCAACTCTTGATCAAGACAAGGTCATGACAGTCTGTGACATGGAGAAAGGACAAACTAAAAGAAAAACAACAGCTGTATGCCATACCTGCATTTGGACGCTGATTCCATAGCTACTTCATCATTAAATGACTTGGAATAATAAATAAACATCACTGCCTTCACAAGTTCACCCTTTTCTGAGACTTTATGGGAACTACAGATAGAGGAGTTATTTTTCAAAGATACCCATGTAATATATAATGGAAAGCATTACCAAGTGCAAATATTAATGTTTCTGTCTCTTCCCACTATAATATTTCAAATAAATTTAAAAACATCTATTTTCTGACTATATCATGATGCAAATTACATTGGGAGGGAAGAAACAGCTAAATTTACAACACAGCAAATGCAAATGAAGTGCTAAGCTTATCACATTTCAGTCAAATTTGTGTTTGCTGTTGAGAAAATCCTTCTGAACTGCTGAAATGCAGCTAAGCTAACAAGCAGATATAAAAAGCAAATACTGACAAATGCCCAGCTCACTTCCTCCAGATTTCCCTTTTTCAGACATTAACTCTTCCTGCAGCAGATGGCTCCATTGGCAGCCACATCTGCTATGTTTTCTGGATGGAGCTAAATGGAACTTCACTCCTCAGTTCTTATTTTTATCAGGTTCCCAGTGACATAAATGCTTCTTGAGCAGCACTAAGAACTATGTGAATTAAACCTGCTCAGAGAATATGTAACTTACAGAACAGCTGTGTCCATATATTTATTTGGGGTTTCTGTCTTCTCCTTCCACATCTCCTTGGAATGACATTTCCATTGCTAGTTCAATGAAAGAAAATGCTACATAACTAAATTCTTCAGCAAGACAGCGAGATGAAGTTTCTTTGAAGGAATGGTACATGAACATGGCTGAAATTTACAATATATGTAAAGGTCATGGTTCAAGATATTATTTCTCCAGAAAAATCTCTTCCTTCACTCTGTATTCATCACATTTTTACTAGATTAATACCGAACCATCCATAACTTCATTAAATTGTCTACATGTACACTTTTTCTTAGCATGACTGTCACACATTTTTCTACACTTTGCATTGGCTTTTGTGATCTTCACTTAAGTGATCTCCAAAATAACCAAATGAAAATTGAAAAGGATGGAATGTGACATAACTGTAACAATGCTGAAGTATTCTTAATTCACTCTGAAGAAATTTCCCACATTATCAGCACTTAAGTTGTCCAACACCAGTCTGCAAGTGTTACTGTAGAATTTAAACTTTTCTAAATGCCCCAGATATCAGATTTCATAATTCTATACTTATGATTAATTTTCATACATGAAATTAATATATAATTTAAAAGAAAAAATTCAATTCAAAAGATGTTCAGGAATTGAATTGAAATTTGAGCAACTCTAGGTATAACTTAAAAATCCTCCTAATTCCCCAAAATAAAAACAAAGATTCTGGAAATATTTACAGCAGCTAGTTTGCATATATTCTCATCTCTGCTAAAGCTGTGCTCCTGTGCAATAAATGTAGAGATTTTCCTACACCAGGAAGAAAGGTAATGGTCAAACTGCATTTAAATATATTTAATGTTAAGCAACTTATTTAAATAGCTTACATCATTTATTTTGAACCTATATTTAACTTCCCTCTGATAATGGCTTAGTCTTGAGGGAGATAAAAATGTTAATTTGAACAAAAAAACTTTAGACAACTGAGCTTTTTTTGCCGATGCTGTGTTACAGGGTATCACATACCAAGCCCCAGGAATGACTGACAGATCTCTTATGAAGCTTTCAGGAGGCTGTAAAATACACACTCCTGTTTACTGCCACACATTCCAAGAAAGTTAGAGAACAAGTTTAACCTGTATAATTCAGCAGCAATTTTAAGGGTTTATTGATTTAGCTCCCACCTGAGCTTTAGAATGGTTTTCTCACGGGCAGCTGCGGTGCGAGATCACTCACCAAGGACAACCCCACTCTTTTTCAGTGATGTGTTTTGCCTTGTAGCGTCTATACTCAGATATATAACTGCTGTGGTTGGACACTGGCCAAATGCCAGGCACCCACAAAAGTCATTCACTGGCTCTCTGCTGCTAGAGCTCGGCAGAGGTAAGAGGAAAACAAAAATCAATAAAGAGCCCAGGAGCTGAGATAAGGAGCAGGAGAAAATTTCACTCTAAGGGGAAAACAGGTTCAAATTTAATGGTATAAGGTAAATTAATTATTAAGAGAGTCAGAGGAGGAGTGTGGGAGAGAGCTTTATTTTCAACAGGACAGCTGTAAGTGGTTAATTTGTATATAAACTTTATGTGCATGCAGCCTTTGCTTTAGTGCTGTATTCAGAAATCTTTTATTTCCTTGAGAGATCTTTGAATAGTTCCCTACTCCTGGTTTCCAAAGATATAGTCAATTATCATCCATTATCAGTCACACTGGAATCGGTTTTTTTGAAGTCCAGTATTAGTTTCATATAGTTAAAGTGTTTTAATGCGCCTGCTTTTAATGTAGCCCAAAACTAAAGCAATTATCATCAGGGAACCCTGGGTGTTCAAAAACTGATGTTCAGAACATCATTCATGGTTCACTTTCTACTGCACAGTCTGAAACACTTTGTGAAGTTAAGACACCTCAGCACACATGATTCAGAGGGGGGAAAAAAGGCAAGAAAAGGAAACACATTGCTGGTTTGTGTTTGCATTTTTTTGTTTGTTTTAGCAGAGGGAGGTGTGGAGCTACATTTTTAATTGCTTCCAGCAAAGAACAATCTACTCATCTAATGAGCTGGAACTCCTCCTGATAAATGCACTATTCTCATCTATGTATTTAAGCTTGGCCCTGTAAATCCCATTTACGATTTGCACTTTAAAAAGTCTTTGGCAAAGCTATCTGTTTATGTAGTGTAGATTTTTAATTAGAACAGCATAAAAAATATTTACATTAACAGACAAAATTGAGCGGAGAAGGAGAAAATTCTGGATCTGATGGCTTCAAAGATGAATCTTAGAACAGAACATCTTTCACGGACATTATTTTTGTCCAGTGACAAACTCAAGGAGGAAGCTTTCTTTACTCTGTAATATTTAGGTATTAAAAGCAAGACAGAACCTACCCCTGGTGCTATAATCTCTTGTTAAGATTACAATATTTTTTCCTATAAAATTGAACTTGCAGGATTTCCATTGCAATCCAAATCCAGACGCAGCTTGTGCCAATTAAGTCCACCCACAGTGTTCCTCAGCCCCTTTTTTCCAAATGCTTTCTCTGCAAGTTGAAAACCGGAAAACAGTTGGAACAGCATCATATTTAAAATATTTGTGAGGATGACAGGTACAGAGAGCAGAACTCCACAGCCTGGAGGGCTTTTTGCAACCCCTCTTTTATCTACCAGTGGAGCAGAATTGCAAGGACATCATGGAAGAAACAGGAAAATGAACCCTTATTTAAGAAATACAAAAAACCCCATGTCTGGCTCTCTTTTAGCAAGTGTTGTCCATTTTATTTTTATGATCCCGAGCACAATACTGTTGCCAGTTAAAAAGATATTTTTAAAGACTAACAGATGATCTAGTGTTGTGTTAAGCAGTTTTCTGCAGTTTCTTTTTGTGGCTCTCAGTTCACAAAATTCATATGCGCTGCCTACAGCCTGCCCAATTAGGCACATCACACTATCAAGGAATACATTAAAAAATTAACTGTCCTTCAGCAACTGAACAGAAAATAAAAATGCACTCTATTCAGGAGCTAAGAATTTATTATTAATTTTAAACTGAAAGGTGCAAAGGCTAATTTTTTTTAATCTGTTAAATAATGATTAAGATCCTGGTTGTCAAATAATTTGTACATAAACTCACCTGTTCTCACCCTGTAGGTTCCAGAGGTACAGACTATTTTTATTACTGTTATAGTTAGCATTCCAAGTACACTGGACAACCATGAATTGACATCGAATATGAATTGTATGAGCAATTTACACCTCAAGGAACTGAATTTTCTGTTATATATGGCTGTTAGCTTGAAAACAGAGTACATCATGATTTCCGTGGCAGTGAAGGACACCTTCAGAGAACTATCAAACACAATGAAGGAGGCAAATATGATACTATGCAAAATATGAATCTATAAGCTTGCTTTATGTTCAAGCAATTATGGTGTGGAAAACGTAGGAAATGTAAATCAAATTCTCTCTCCTTTTTTTTCAGTTAAAAAACCATGGATTGACAACAGGATAAAATATAGGCTGTATTATTTCATTCCCTAAAAATAATTTTTATAAACAGTTTTAAGTTTAAAAAAGAAGCAAAATCCATTATAGGAAAGCAGACGCACCACTAAGATGACAGTCATATTTTGCACCTACATTGACGAAGGAAAACACAAAAGTTTCTGACATATAGATTTAAAAGGTGTACCTAAACTCTGAACTTAGGAGAGAGCAGGTTTGTCAATTACTTTGTTCTAGATCTCTAACCTGTAACAAAAAATCAGCTTCATCCCAACATTGACCTAGAAGCATTTATTTGAAGTATTACTGATCTACCAATCTAATCTTTATTTTCTGTTCTGTGCTGAATACACACAGCACTAACTTGAAAGAGAAAAGAGGATCAGCATCTATCAGGTTACCAAATTAAAAAAGGCAAACTAAAAGAATGCAGAATCATAGAATCATCTGAGCTTCAAGGGGTCCATAAGGACCAGTGAGTCCCCAAGAGTCACCCTCAGCTCCTGTCACTGCAGAATAAGGAGTTCAACACAAAGTTAACAGGGAAAGTGTTTCACTGCCACCCCAAAATGTTCCAATTTATTTTGAAGTCTCCAGCTACACAATATTTTTCAAATATGCCATTATTTCTAGTACTGTTCATCCTTGTATTTGAGAGAGAGAGACAGAGGAAATTCTCATTTATTTAAATACCTAAGGAGTCCCCTCTCCTTTCTAGGAAACTGTTCATTCTGCTGCCTGCTATCAGGCTTTCCTTGAACACCCTACAGTCAGTAATGAGACACTAAAATTAATATGGCAGGAATTCACATGGAGAAGAAAGAAAAGAAAATCTAAAATAAAAACATAGACTGAAGGAAAAGAAACCAGCACCGAACCCCACAACATAAAGTACACAGAGGTTTAATTACTTAGCTCAAGAAATTTACTTGAATTAGATGAAGAAACCTAACTCATCAATCTTTTCAGAGCTTTGCCAATACCACATTAAGTAGTTGCCATAAAAAACATAAGATTTCATCCATTTCTTTGAAATAATGCCTACCATTTTTATCATTAATGAGCTGACCTGTTTATTAATGATAAGATAAACCTTGAGGAGCATCACAGGAAGTATATTGATTTTGACATTCAACACCACCTTTTGCCCTGTGTGCCAACCCTCAGGAACTGCACAAGAACCATTAGAACAAAACAACAGATTTTTTGCTAGTTTCTAAATTCAATAGGTTCAGAAATTATACAGAACAGACATCTATAAACTTTGAGAATTCAAACTGAAATCCTGTTAATTTACCTCTCCCATTATCATATTTTGCCCTTTCACCTCCTGATGATTTTGCTCATAAATTCTCCCCAAAACACACTAACAACTTAACATAGTACTGGGATTATGCTAATTGGATCCTTATAGTACCCCAGAATTAAACTTACGCCTTAGATAATCAGAACTAGACCATGTACAAGACTAGCATCTAAATACTTTTTCTAAATACAGTAATCAAGCTGACCAAATCACCACAGGTAACCCTAAAGCTATGTAAACTGGTAGATGTTTGCTCTGACAGCTAAAGCTGCTTTAAAAAAAAAAGTTATATTATATATATATTACTCATCTTGTAACACCCTTCCCTACCTTTTATATTAAGAACCAGAGATATCTCAGTAATATTTCATCATCAGTAAATCACTGTATCCTCTCCTTCCATTCCCTTTGTTGAGATGTGTAATTCACTGTTAGATATACATGAACAAAAGCTTTTTCCTATACAACTATCCTCCCAGATTTCTGCGAGAGAGAGGAGGTCAGGGGTTGAACATAAGTTCAGAAGCAATTCCTTTACTGAAAAAGCTCTAAGTTTGACATGAACTTATTTTATAGGTTATTAGAGAATCCAGCTTAGAAAAAAAAAAGCAAACTGATTTTCATGCAGCACTCAGCCATTGAAAATTCAAGTATCTTTAGCTGATTCAAGAACACACCGAAGCAGAGATGTTCTCAAATTTAATAATTAAAACATCTTCAGAAGTACTTCAGTTGACTGACTTTGATTCTCACCCATGAACATAATATTTGGATGGGCATAAAACACTTGAAGACCTCTGTTAATCAAATCAAGAGGATATTCTACTTCTGCACATTCTGAATTTGCACAGAAGAATCTTGTTTCAAGCCCTTTGTCCTTCATTCATTTTCCTTTCTTAGAATATGCTGACATTTTAAATTCAACATGATCATCTTCCGCCAGTGTCTGGGAGTTCTGCATTATGGGAATGCTGGTATTCTGCAGCATTCAAAGAGAGAAATGCACATGATAATAAATAATTTCATAATATTTCACATAGACTCTTCATCAGAACCAGTTTTTACTATACTTGCTAACATTTTTTCCCACTGGGGGAACACAATTACTTTGTATGTATGTGTATATATACACACTCAAATACAACCACACCAATAACTACATTTATGTCAACAATTTATGGCTACAAAATAACACATTTATGTCAAAGGATTTTTATGTATTTTGGAAGTGCTGACACTGCTATCACACACTTCCCATCAACCTGCTAAATATTTTTCTTGTTTATGCAGCGATTTTCAGGTACATCACGGAATCCCTCAAAGTTGTTTTCTTCTGTTTTCATTAAATTAGTTTTTATAAAGGTGCCCATTACTACTCCTGGTACCTGCCTTGAGTGTTCTCAATTCATATTTTGCTGACAGGAATAAAAGACTTGGCTTTTAAATAGTTATTTCACATTTAGGAAAGGAGAAAAAACACGGCAGTATTTGAGAAAGCGCATCGTAGTCTTTAAAATAGAACCAAGTCAAAGTAGAAGTATTTTAGCTATGTGACTGCACATAACAAAAATTAGTTTCTCTCCCCTTTTTCAGTCCTTTAAAAGTATGAATTCAAGTTAAAAAACCATTTGCCCAAAAGACATATAGAGATGGAAGAAAGGAAAATAAAGGGTCTGAAACAAGCCCAGCAAATAAACTGAGAGCACCCAAAAGGTGCTGGTGGTGATTCTGAAAGGCAAGTGGCGTGGTTTGAGAGAAAGTGGGTTTTTTGGGATGCTGTGGTCAGAACATAGATATCTCTAAATATTTTTTTCCTAGGGACAACAGTCTACATCCTCATGCACGTTTCAAAATGGCTGTCACACCTAACACCTTCCAGAAGTCACAAAAGACAGGAGATACAGGGACACTTTTACATTATTCCAGTAATTTTTTTCTGACATTTTGGCCAGTGACAACCTTTAACAGACCAAGCCTTACAGCCCAAAACCAACAAGATAACATGATGCTGCTACTACTCCCTGCTCCTAGGGAAGCAGAGATATGCTAATTATATCTGGGGCTAAATATAAACTGTGATCCTTTCCTAGAATGCTCATCAAGCACATTACTGAGCTGTGACACACCATCAAGCTCTGAGCCAAGGCTATCTTTAAACTGGTTGGTGTCACTTACCGTGTAAACAACCAACGTCAATCAGAACATCCTGACATCCTGTTACAAATCAGGAAAGGATACATCTTAATATTAAAAAAATGTAAAATCTTAATATTTAGGAAGCAAAGTGAGGCACTGAGAATTTAACTCAAAAATAATCTGATTATGTTAGAGCTTGTAAATACCTAAACACACACATTCCCACATACAGGTCCCAATGCTAGGAAGTTTGTTTCCAGTTTCTAAGTCCTCTCCCTCTCCCTCTGAAAAACAGACTCTCTCTAAAATATGATTCAGATAATTCCTGAAGAAGAATTTTTTTTTTTAATGATGGATGGCTCTCAATGACTTAATGACATTGCTTTCACAACTATGTCCTCTGCAGTATCAAACATGCTTTTTTAACATTCTACTGAAATGCAAGAGATAAACACAGTAGGACACAACTTTAGAATGGAAGTTTAATAGATTTGCTTTCCTTTCAATTTTCAGTTTGGGCTTTTTTCTTGGTTTTAAACAAATATTTCCAAATATCCTTACTCCTAAATGCTGTGATCTTCAGAGCTTCTCAAGTCCCTGAAGTTTCCACAGTTACTATGACTGCTAACATAAACTTCAACAATTGCTACTGCTCCATTTATAAAGCATTATTTTATAAAATATAATAATAAACACACTTCAGGCAAGTATGATGGTTGCATATTTTCATACTATTTTTAAAAGGAAATAAAATAGCATCATCGAGGAGCTTGTGCAATAGAAAGGAGCACAGTGGAGTTCAAACACTTCAATACATTTTATGAACAACTAAAGTCAAAATATCTCTGGATATACCAAACAAATAAAATTGAAACATAATGCTGTCCTGTCTTTTCCATATTGCCAATATTATTACACTTAAGACATGTAACCCTCTCTCACCAAACCCAACCAAACTCCCAATGAATCAAAGAAAGAAACCACAAAAAAAAAGCTTCCCACATTGCTCTATTTTTAATTATGCATTTAACTTTTTAATTGTAACCACTTTTTAATTGTAACCTGAAAACTTCTTCAGAATATTTATTAAGCTCCTGTTGAAATTAATATGCACATGTAGGAAAATATGAAATCACTGTCAAGTTATCACCTGGCAAAACAGAAGAGATGAAGAGATTTTTGCCATTCTTCATCCCTCAGATAAGATCTTCTATACCCCAGTTGTTGTTCCATAACAAACAACAACAATATATAGGAAATTCCATTTTTTCTAGTACCACAACATTAGAAAACTGGCAATATTTTAATATTTAATCATGCACATGCGTGAGCAGCATAATTTGCAATTAATTCACGCAAAACAAAATGCACCAACAATTAGGTGACCCAGTATCAAAAAATGTAGATCAGAAGGGTAAAGCAGCAAATGTGTGACACAGTAGCAAGTACAAGTTAAATACTCTATAGTTAAAAAGAAAATTATAAAGGACATCGAGTCTATGAATAAAATCCTCCGCCGTACAGCAAGGCAAAGAGTTCTGGAGGAGAGTAAAATCACAGATATTGTGCTCCATTTCAGAGAAAAAAACTGAGAGGGGCTGAGAACTATTTTCCTATGCAAGCACACACATCTCATCAGTGCAGAAACTGGAGTGTAATGCCTCATGAAACAAATATTTCCTTTGCCACCATTTGTCTCGTTGATCAGCACTTCCAGGAATTTGCAGTAGAGATGAGAACCCATAACAGATCAACCAGAGAGGAAAAGACTTGCAAGTCCCTTTAACAGATTTCAATCATTAAATACTACAGAACTCATAAGGGATGGTTGTATAAGTACAAAACAGAGTTCAGCTCAAAAATAACTGTCTTCAAGGTTTAGCCATTCCAGAAAACACACAAGAGAGAAAGCTAGGATACATCAAGAAAGCAAATTTCCTGATTCAAGTTGAAAGACTGGAAACTATTCAATAGTGCTGTATTTTTATTTCTACTACCAGTGAACAACCTGCATCCCTGAGCTTGCTGCTGAGAAACTTTTCCCCAGAAGAGGATTAAAAAAAAAAAGCCCACTGTAAAAAAACACTAATAAAAAATTGTTTGCACACATCACTGAAAATTAGTAGATATTTTCAGTTTGTTTACATGCTTCAGGAAAAGTGTTTTGGTTTGTAATAATTTCCTCCCACTCTGAAGGGATATGGCCAAAATGTGAACTTTAACAGAGATATACTGGCTCATACTTCTCAAAGCTTAGCAGTAGGAATTACAGAGGGCCATGCATTTTATCTCCTGAGGAGACTCAGGAAAAGTACCTTGGGAATGGGTCCAAAACTGCTTGTGTGTCTTCTGCAGACAGATCTTTCTCCTGCAGAACTGTGATGCTATACCGGGAACAGAAAAGGTTACTAGAAAGGTCTCAGTAAATCACTAATAAATAAATAAACAAGCAGGAAAACAACCTCTACCATTCTCTAGTTTGTGCACTGTACAAGGAGATTTTCCATGCTTTTTTAGTCAGCTTGGACTTACACTTATTTGTGTTGACATAAAACCCAAGAGCTGTACCTAATATTGCTATGTAAAAGCCCCATTAGTCACAGACACAAAGAAGACTTTCCCTCTTCCAAATGGTCACTTTGTCTTGAATTCTTCCTTCATTTTAATGAAGGCACTACATTGCAGCATAAAATTGAAGATTCCAGTTTTGTAAGTACCTCAGAATACAGATGTTCTGTCTCCATGGAATTCTCACCTCATGGCACCGCTAAGTCTCCTTCCTGGAGTACTGCATCTTTTTCTATAGAACTTATTTGTTACTCCTTCCAATGCCCAGCAGAAAAAAGAGAGGTGATAAGAAGTTTATTACTGAGTATGATCTTTACCTTGAATTTCTTATCTGAGCAGCTCACATCTACTGTTTTATCACAGATTAGAAACATTAAAAAAGTAATATCTGTCCAAGCATAGCAGCATTGCCCTTCTTCCAATATATGAGCTATCAACCTTACACATGACCTACGGAATTGATTTTGCTTTCTCTCTTTTTTTTAAATTCTTTTTGCATCTCAGAGGCAATAACAATACATATATTTTATATATATATACATATATATATGGAATAATATTAAGAAATAAACACATCACAAACAGTGCTATTGTTTTTATGAGATAATATATTAAGGAACATGTTTTCTTAATGAGCCCTTTTCTGCCAATAAATATGCAAGAAATAGTACAATTTAGTATGGGAAAGCTAACTAAAATCTATAAATATTACACACAACTAGACCTGAATAATTCATTAACTATTTAACACATTTCCTAAAACAGCAATGCAAACTACTGTTATCGCAGACCTAACCCTAATTTTTTGTTTTGTGAAGGGATTCCTTTTTTCCTCCCAGAATCTGAAATTTTAATTGCCAAGTGATCAACATGGAGGTTTGGTAGCTAAATCAGCTAAAGGATATTTAGGCTGATACCATGCTAGGGGCTCAGATGATGAAATTGTTCCATTGCATCAGATACAACACACTGCAGCAGCTGGAACAGCTGCTAATAAAGTCCAGGGTAAGGAAGCAAAAAGGGCCTTTGCAGGATATCCACAGATGTTTAATTCAGCCTGTGGTGAGATGTTCAGGTTCCAAGGGCACTCATGGGGACAGCTTTACAGTTCCCTGAACAATTAGAAGGGGTTTTAATAATGTTGGTTTTAGTTTGAGATGAAAAACATAATACTCCTCACTAGTATTTTACCTGCATGACCATGTAATTACCAAGGATGTGCATCTGTTCCTCTGGTGACAGACTGCTAGGAAGTAAGAAATCTTAGAAAAATCCATTTAAGTTTAGAAATTTTGACTACACAGCTTTAATACAACTGGTGGTAAACTATCTAAATTAAACGTTAAATTATTATCTGGGCATTATCATCTAGATGGCAGTACTCAGTTAATGTAAAGTGCAGCTCCAAGTTCATTTAGCTTTCACAGTTTCTTGATACTGCTTAATGCCCACATCATTCTGCTTTCAAAGTTATCAATAAGAAGAATTATCAAGTCAGTTAATAGTACAGGTCTAGAAATTGGACTTGGAATTCTCCAGTGGAGCTCCAAAACCCAGGAAAGGAAAAATGCTTTACCAGTACAGACTACAAAGCCCTTTACCATAACTGAGCAGAGTCACCAGAGCAGTGCATCAAATTCCTGCCATCTGAAAACCACCACAAGCACAAAGGTTAGTTCTGGTGCTGTGCAAGCTGCAGCCAAGAGCCCAGAGCTGGCTCCAGACAAACTCACCTGGGCACAGGTACACAGGGTAACTGCAAGGCTCTGCCAGCAGCAGCCACAACGCTGCTGTGCACAGAGATCCAGCTGTGAGCAAAGGAGCCTGTACAGACAGGAGACACAGCACACTTAACAGCTCCTGAAAGTTTTCTGGCTCTCAGTCCAGCTAAAATCACAGCAGATAACACTAGAAATGTATTTGGAATTGGTTTGCCAAGTCCATACGTGGACCTTAATGTCAGACTGGTTAATGTAGCAAATGAAAGACAACATCCAGGAGCATCTTTCCCTTTCTTTTGTCCCTGTATTAAGACAGACTGTTACCAGCTGATCCCCTCTCCTTTTTCATGTCAACACCAGTGAGTATGTATAACCATCCAGAGAGAGAGAGAGGAGCAGGGTTTGGATAAAGTTGCAGTAAGATTGTTCCTTGATATTCCCCGTACACAAACACATACAAAAGGAAATGTATGTCTGCCAACAAAGAAGCATGACACTGTTTTCCTGTAAGATTTAAGTGCTGACTGCTCATGAAATTGCTGACACCAAAGAGCAGAACTCCTCCTATTTAAGTAATTTCAATCATTATAACTGTCCTTTCACTCGAGATATCAACCTGTCCTCCTGTCAAAGAAAAAAAACAGATCAGATAAAACAAGGTCAATCAGTTTAGAGTATATAAAAAAAGCTCCAATTTTGTAAATTAAAATCCGTGGTCTCCTCACTTTTCTTCCAAATGACTGAAAGAAAAATACAAGCAAAGGCTAATAGTAAATATTAGTATGGATACTAATATCATACAATTAAGACTAAAAATTATTTAAGAATCTGTAACAGAAATGGGTTGAGATACAGATACAGTATTTTCCAAGATATGCCTCATTATTAAAATGAAAAATACATTGATGTGTTAAACTTCAGAGTTCATGCTTCAAGAAACTTCAAGGGATGAACTGCTGCTTGCCTAGTTTTCAGGTTTAGAAATACCTACAATTATTATCCTGGTTGACTGATTTACCTTGCAATAATTAATCATTATTGTTGCTATGCACTGGACAAGACTAAAGCCCTTCTAACTAATGAAAATATCTTCCAACCAGATCAGTCCTTCATTCCTTTCAAAGTAAACTAAATCAACATAAGATAAACTTTAAAGGCACATGAAACTTTTTCTCCTACATCACCTCTACCTGACACTAGGAAATTACTAAGATTTTGTGGGCTCTTTGAAAATTTGCACAAGATGATGGTGATTCCAGCTTTCAAGTGGACCAGGCATTGGGAAAATGTTAATAAGCTTGGAAAACATCCCAAAGCTTCCTCTTCATTTCATACCACCCACAGGAAAACTGTATCATGCATCACAGATGGCTCATAAAGGATGCTAAGCCATTTCTGTAAGAAGAGGTGTTCAGACATTACAGAAATTAAAGAAGTTGGATCTTTGGAAGAGATCCAGCATTTACAGAGTGTTTGTTCACAAGTTCTAATTTGCTTATTCTGTAAGCTGTGTTTCACACCTGGCATGTCCAAAAGTAAGAAAAACCATCATAACATACAGAAGTGATTAAAACATTGTTGGATTTCACCCATAAAATTATGTTTTTCAGACACTAATAAACATTCACAAAAAACCAGAGCTGATGCCTTTTTCAAAATTGATATTACATATGCTAAAACTGCCACTATGCCTCTATGTCATATCTACATATATATTAGATATATATGATTCTAGATAAGTCATTCTTCTGATGGAAATTCAAGAGGAAACTTTTCCCTTCAATAAATCTGCATTCTGAGCTCCTACCTTGATCTTCTCTTTTCATTTTTCACCTCTGCGTCTCAGAGCATGGGTCAAAACTTCCAAACTTTATTGAAGCTTTCAGTGTTTCAAGATGCAAATGCAAACTTTTATTTGCAACTGCTGTTTTGGATAATCTCACTGACACTGCATCAATTCGTTAATATGATCTACTTATGTGGGGTTTTCTGAAGCTACCTATTACTATCTTCCTCATGAAAGACAAAAATCTTCAGGTTTTGCTGAATGGCTTTTGGTTTAACTAAATTCAGCTGAATTTTTCAGTCATTAAATGACAGGCAGCACAGGCCTGGACTTTTCACTCTCATGGTGTAATATTTGTGTATGTATTCGTGATATGCAAGAATATCAAGAACAAAGTGACCAAAGATTGCAGTCTTGGTGTGCTTGAGCAGAAGTTGACTAATGACTGCCAAAAAAAGAGGCAATACACATCAAAGAGCATCTCAGAGTAAACAAGAACTTTCTGTCACTCACTGATAACTTTTTTGAAGGAATTTTGGTGTGAATAACTTGATGCAGGCAGTATAGAGTATGCACTAGAATGAATAGAACAAACCTTGAGTCTGAGAAGAGTTTAGAGCATAAATCTGCACTATTGTACACCTGCAAAATTACATCTATTTTGTATAATGGTTACTGACTGATATTTTACTATTTTGGGAGAAAGCATTTCCTGCAGTACTCAAACATTTAGATCCTAGAAAAATAGGGGTGAAACTTAATCAGGAGAAATTCATGAAGAAGTCACATTATTATAAAAGCTACATAAAGTCTGTTCAACTTTGTTACTAACAAAGTACAACAGCTAACTACTTCCCACTAATACAACTGCATTAGTCTTACTGACTAATGAGTTTGAATTTACAACAAGCACTAGCTAAGACTCAAGAGATTTTTCAGGAAATGTATATGAAACATTTGTCTTGTCTAGTCTGTGATTTAAGATAAGTTTACAGCTTTTCAAATACAATGAAAGTCTAACTGAAGAAAGGTGGCACAATCTTCAATGGAGTAAGGCGCCTCATTGACAAATGTATTGTTATTTCCAAGCCTAAGAGATTAAAGATATTTATTTCTGATTTTGTTTTTCCAATAACCAAGGTTTGCAGGTAAACAAAGAGAACTATTTCTAATACATACAGCAAAAGCAAGATAAAGTCTCAATTATAATTTACTGTGAAAAAACTTAGAACTCAGGTATTTCTTTCCACTTTACCATCCAAAATTCTATTATTGATATTATTACTGTATTTATTTGCTCAGCAGTAGGGCCCATAGACTGAAGTACTGACATTGCTACCTAGGCACCTGTAAGAAAGGCTCAACTCAACATACTATGAAAAGTAATTATTTCTGCCCTACACTGTTTAACAGATAAAACACACAGGTGACAAGTGGCCCAGAGAGACAAGTAACTTGCCCAAGGTTATACAGCATGGATTAAATAATCCATGGAACTGAGAGCAGCTAATATGTGAGGGAGGTCCAGGTGCTAGAAAGGCAAATTACTAATTGGCAGAATGACTTTGTTACCATTTAGGGCTGGACATGCTTCAATTATCTCTGACCTAGAGGGAAGTTAACAAAGCTTGGCAAGAAGGATATGCCACTGATAGTGGACGCAAAGAATTCAAAATTTACAGGCCAGAAGGGCATTTGGCAGAAACCCCCAAAAAAAGAAACTAATAAGGACAACTCAGTAACTGTGCTGAATCAGCTCCAGCTGGGTAAAAGGTAATTCTAACAAAAAGATCACAAGCACTGACCCAAGAAACCAACCAACTCAAAGGAGAAAGAGCATGCAGAGAAGTGAGAGAAATAGTAGACCAATAGTAGAGAGAATATGAATTAACAAAAGAACTAGGTAACTTGTATCCAATGAACATTAATGTTTTTGTTTATTAAAATGTATAAACAGTGAAAAGTTTTTGTGGTCGTGCTGACTTAATGGATTTGCCACCCAGTCCCCCTTTCCACGCCGTATGGAAACTGTAAATAAACCACATACCTCAACTGTGTGTATGGATTGGCCTATTGCACACCAGGTGAGAGAACCTATTTTGGGACAAGACTTTCTTTGCTTCATTGAATCTGTACTAGAAAGATTGAAAGCCTTATTTTAGTGCTTCTTCACATGGTACTTCAGGTCTATAATTGCAGGTACAATTAAGAGATGTAGATCCCTGTAGTTAAGGACAATTCCACTGAGATCTGGAAGAGCAAAAATGAGCAAAGGACCATTTATTTCCTATTTTATTTCACCATGCAAACCTCTTTCTCTTTTACTTAATTGCAGGTTCATGTTTATTAATCACACCACACAGATTTCTCATTCTAACTGATGAAATAGCAGATTATCTCTTCCTTGGAGAATGCCTGCCAAGGAATAACAGGTTTTAAAAAACTAAATGCTATATAAACCCAGTGCAGACTTCTTTAAAGGAAAAAACCTCCCATTCATATCAACTCATGTTTTTGCTTAAACTTACATTTTGCTTCCACAGCTCTTGTTTTGTCTGCTTCCCTAATTAGCACATCATTTAGGGACCCAGTTGATCATGCCAAATTCTAGCATTATTCATTCTTTCCTACAGAGCAGCATTGAATAGGCAGACTGTATGGATTCCTCTGCCCTTTCCTTGGCCACTTCAGGGATATTCACTTTCCTGTGTACTGGAGAGTCATTTGAATGCAGAGCACTGTCACTTCTCTATGAAGCACTGTTAGCACCAGGATGCAATGTGATTTATTAAAGCACAGAGCACAAGTCCTGCAACCCCTAGGAGCCTCCATCAGAATAAAGACCAGAAAAAACATTTAACATGTGCAAAGCAGACAAGCAGGCTGGGTTTTCTTTTTTGTGTTATTGAGAAGGTATTTCCTTATAGCTGCACAATCTTACTCCATATGTGACACAAGTTCCAAGATATTCCTACTCCTCCACCTTCCTCCAGAAATAACTAACAGGGCTTCTCTTGTTCAATCATGAGACAGGCCATCAGTGCCCAGTTCTCTTCCAACAACCCTTGCTTCACTAAATTTAAAGGTCTGCTTACACTGGTAGGCAAAGATAAAACCTGTGCAGCTACTGCACAGACCTAAAATAATTCTGCTAAAAGGTCTCCTATTCTTGGATATTTTGAGTGCCTGTATTTAGCCACACAGTCTGAAGGCCTTGGTCCCCAAAACAGGGACAGAGAGGTTTGCCAGGCAATCATGTGCACATGGTTTACTTTGAAACATCCACTGTTCACTAACCCACCCTCATACAGGAAACAAAAACCTGAGCACAAGAAATTCCACAAGTAGGGAGGACCTCATGGTATTGTCCCAATGTTTTCTTCCATCAGTACATCCTTCTCAGCAGCAACCTTCTATTACCAGAAAACTCACTAACACACTTATGGGCCAAGAAATATAATTACCAGTAAAATGAACCACAGATATAAAGAGCTGGAATACAATACATGTACATGCAATCAAAAACCCGTTTAGTAAGTATGAAGAAATATATGTGATCCCAATTAATCTGTTTGATATGCTACAATCAGTACAGTCATGAAATCTGACATGTTCTGGGTTGGAAAAACACTTAGGTATAGAAAAGAGGCCTTTCCAAAAGATGAAGTGTTTCAAACCACCAGCCAGACCATAATATTTTTAATACTGCACTTGAAAAATAAGTTTATATCTTAAAATTGACAGGGAAATTTAGTTGGCATCTCATAATACTTCAAGCCAGAAAAACCCAGCTTTTATTAATTCCTCTGCTTGAGTTTGATGGGATTTTTTGCCTTTGGGTTGGCTTTTGTGTATTTTTGTGTTTGTGGTAATTCTTTCCTCCCTCCTTCATAGTTTATGAACTACAATTGCTTGAATTGGTGTTTCACCTCAGACTAAATCACAAAATCCTGGCTATTTTCCAGACCCAAAACTGGCTGCAGCTTCTAGATAAGCTGGTTTAATGCTTTTCTGTAGGGGTACAGATCCAAGACCAGTATGTTGCTCTGTTTGCTCCACCTAACTTAAAATTATAAATTTTTAATTGCTCATTGAGGAGAAAAGGGAAAAAGCAAAAGAAAGTGTTTCTACATCAAGTTTTCAAACTTATTTTCTCTCATTCCCATCTACTTACAGAAAGTAAAAAGTGAACATTAACATTTACCTATACTCTAAGTTAATAAAATTTATAGCTAGAAAATTTCTGCCCCAAGAGCAACAGTCAGAGTAAAAAAGGGATTTTGCATATTGATATGAATCAGATTGCTAATAAGCTTTAGCATCTCGAGTACTGTGTGCTGCTCAGTACAAGAAAGACAAGGAGGTTTGGAGAGGATGCAGCAGAGGTCACAGAGGTGATGAGGGCTCTGGAGCTGGGCCTATTTAAACTAGAGGAGACTGAGAGGGCACCTCATTAATGCTATTTATTAATGATATTAACAAATACCTCAAGGTCAGCTGCCAAGAGGATGGTGCCAGCCTCTCTGTAGTGGTGCCCAGGGACAGGACATAAACTGAAACACAGCAAGTTTCACCCCAACACGAGGAAGAGCTTGATGCTGAAGCTAACGGAGCACTGGAACAGCTGCCCAGGGAAGCTGCGGCGTCTCCTCCCTGAAAATGTTCAGAGCCCACCTGGGTGCACTCCTGAGCCAGGTGAGCCTGCCTTGGAGGGTGGGTCAGACTAGATGATCTCCAGAGGTTCTTTCCAATCCTAAGAATTCTGTGATTAGCTGAGATCTCAAAGTGAAGATTTCTGAATACAACTTGACACTAAGCGGGAATTCAGCAATTAAAACATAATAAATTATTTGAAGTTTGAGGAGATTGGAGTTTTGTTTTTCCTTTGCATTAAATCACTTTTCCAAGTATGAACATTCAGCAAACTACTGTGCTCCACAGTACACATACTCCATATTTTCAATCTTACGAAGTACTTAAAGCTTCATTTGTTGATTTCTTTTGTCAAGAATCTCAAGAGCATGCTGCATTTTAAACACCACTTGTTTCCTGTTTTGAAATAATAAACAAAATATCCAAGGTGAATGTCTCTAATTCAGCATTTCTCTCACCAATACATTTACATTTGTAATGATTAACAATGTTATGTAATGACTTGCAATAATGTCATTTTGCTTAATATGCTCATTAATAAATGAAAAAAATCCTTTGCAATATTGACTTTAAAGAGTTGATTAATTTTTTCCTCCCTGCAACTGACAATGCCATAACTTTCACACTTTTTATTTTTGTACTTCATGAAGAGTCATTGCTAAATATTGCCACATAAATCATATTCTTATACTCTCCAAATACTTGCTTGACACGGTAATACAGAATTTACACTGTTCAGGCAGAATAGCGAAAGCAGTCTGGTCTCTCAACAGCATCAGCTGTGCAGGAAGTCACTTCTATTTCACTGTGGTCCTTTATAACAGAGAGCCTGGTGTGGACAGCGTGCAAAACTCCAGGTAAGATAACAATAAACAAGAACCTGAAGACTGAAAGAATCCATGGGTCTCTCTTTCCTGACACAAGACCCCTCCAGGAGAGTCTCCCTCAAGAGGGGAGCCCCCTGGGAAGGCCCAGCCTGAGTCCCAGAAGTTGGCAACAGGTACCCCAACACTGAAGTCCAAGATAGGTATTTAGCTGACACCCTTCCTTACCTGCCCACAACTCAAAAGCCATCATTTCAGGGGCACTGTGCCCAACCACCACACCTCCCACCCTCCCTTCTCTTTCTGTAAACAGGAGGTCTAGCGAGGCACCACCCCAGCAGGCTCACTTGCCAGCTCAGCCCAGAATTTCCCCTCCACACACCCCAGGAACCTCCCAGACCACCTTCTCCATGATGTGCTGCATTTCCAGCAGGCACTTGGCAAGTCAGTCTCCCAAAAGAAAAATGGCCAGGAAGCACGGAACATTAGCCAGCTACTCACAGAATAGTTCATCTCCCTCTTCATCCTGGTTGGATGGCCCGTAACACACTCCCAATCTGCCTTGCTAGCATTCCCACCGATCCTCACCAAGGCTCACTCCTACAATCCATGCACTCAAAGCTCTCTCTCAGGTACAGAGCCTCTCCTTGCTTGTCTGAAGGGCTTGCAGCCATCCACAGCAGGACTCCAGCCATGTAAATCATCCCAACACACCTCTCTGATGGCAACTGCACCACGTCCCGCTGCACATCTTACGGCATTTCTATTCAATAACGTCAGGAGAAGAAACAAACAAAACTAAAAGTCTGCATTGAAATACCTCTAGAAAAAACTTCTAATTAAATTGATCTCAACTACAGCATATCAGATTTGTAAGTCACCTAATGACTGTACAAACAGCTTGTTACACACTGTGATTCTGGAATTATGGTTTACAAGACATTAAAAGAACAGAAGGACATTAATTCAGTTTCTAAAAATCCTCTTACTTGCTGCTGAATTCCAAATTGACTATTCAAAGCTAAGCCAAAGAAAAGAAATTAAACATCTAACTGATGTTTTATGATTAATCATTTTGTTTAATGACAATATAAATTGTCTTTTCAAAACCTGCTGGTTGCCTCTCTCTGTGGTTCTCACATGTTTGTCCACACAACGCTGCTCCTGCCTGCACTTCTGTTCAGGGATATTATGAGCCCTTTCAATAGAGTTGGTTAAGATTCTGCTTAACTAGCGATGAATTTATAAAAATTAAAATAAAACTTTTTAGTCTCCTAAAAATGCATGAAATACATTTCTTAAAGGGAATTATAAAATACACTCCAGCATTTCCTGTAACAATGAATAAGGGAAGTCTCCTGCCTCAGATCTCTTGGGATCTGCAGCAATGTCCACTTCCACAATAACAACAGCAATGCTCAGCCTCCACAGTCCTGTACACTCCAAATTTCTATCACTTCTACCTGCTTATGCAGTAACAGTCCTGTCTGCTAAAGGTACAAGAAGAGAAGTTTCATAGAGGCATGAAAAGCAGTAAAATCAGGTTTGCTGTTTGTTTTGACAGTGGTCCTGATAATCAGTATAGTACGATCCTTTTAGATGATCCAATATATCTGTATCCAACAGATTATTTAGAAAAATAAATGTGAGCATTTTAAAGCTATAGAAATAATCTGTGCCAGCTTTAATTGTTTTATATTTCCTAATTCACTGGACACCCATCTTTGTCTACTCATGCTAGATATACTTCAATATTTTGGTCAGGGTAGAAAAGCCACCCACACTGTTTTAAAACATGAGTATTCATTCCAATTGGTAAAAAGAATTGTTTTCTAAATTGGAAATGCAATTTCTGAAGAAAACAAATCTATTTCTTTTTAGTCAATAACATACGTTGTTGCAATAAATTTAGGCACACCCTTTTAAGACTCCAAGTAAAAATAACACATTATTCAGCTATGCTGAATATTCTATTAAAAAAAATTGAAACAACAATCAAATATTTTTTCTTTGCCATTCATTTTTAACCTGAAGTCTTACCTCAATTAGACTTCAATTTTATAGTCAATCCCCTGCCCAGCTATTAGCTGGGTATCTTTCTGACAAAGTAGGTGTAGATGTAACAAGTGTGGTACGCAGTACCATGTAAGTCCACACTGAAATGGAATGCAGCAAGGAAGTCTGATTCACGTAGTCCTTTAAATAGTACCTATAAAGTTCTACTGGACTGTATAGTTACTATTATAAAATTAAAATTAAATCATATAATGATTTAATGTCATGCTATTCAAGAATATACAAATACATTTTCCCTTGATTTTTTTTTCAAGCCAAATTTAACTACTGACCTGATTTTCACTTAGAAAGAAAGAGATGAGAAATAGCTATGATATGACATTAGAATGTACAGAAGTGGGAAAAAATTACATATTTTGTCTTTCCCTTATTTCCATTGGAGAGACATGATCCAATGTCATGATCTTAAATTAATAAGAGAATGAATTATTACACTCATTAGAAAAACAGCCAGTTATACACACTACACTTATTATAGCCAAAGTTAATCTACTGACATCAAAGACTGCTAACCATACACAAAGTCCAAAAACAAAAAGCTCCTAAGTAAAACCCTGACAAAATAGGTCTGAGATACTCTTCTGTATGACAGCAGCCTGAAAATTCCCAATTCATGGTGCTGCTCCTTTCCATTTGCTTGCTGTAGAGACCATTTAATGCACACTGCTCCACACACAATTTCAACAGCAGCTGAACCTGGCAATACATCCTTTCTGACTGCTGGGATTAAAACAAACCAGAGGAGTGGGTGGCTTAAAAATTGTCAGAGTCCTGAGTTTAAAAGCCAGACTTTTTCATGGTGAACTTATTTAAAAGCCTTACCTGTCCTCATTACTCCATGAATGTTGTCCAGGTTAAATGCATAGCACAAGTACTAGTTGGACTGCTCTGCTGTATTTTCCCCCCTGTACTTGACACCTCTGCAGCAATTTCACAGGTCTGAATCTATACTGTTGCTGGGAAATTATACAGGCTATATGGAGAAGCTTGCCAATTGCATCTGTAGCCTTTTTTAGCATATTGGGTTTTCTCCTTGAAACAGGGATGGCTCCTTCTCCAAGCTGGTGCCCTCCATAGGGCACTGACCTCAGACACTGGGCCTTGTATGGGCAGCATTTTCTTCTTTTCTTGGTGTCACAGATTCTGCCACAACCTCAACATTAAATATCCAGATTCAATATTCAACAGAAACATCCTTCAGGTGTGATGTACAACTCTTCCTATTGACATTCAATGCCCAATTACTTACAGGTACAAACCATTTTTTTTTGCCTTGCCTGTTGAATTCTAAGAGAAATGGAAATACAGCCTTGCCATGGCTGCATTCTTCACTTCAGCATATTAGAAGGCACATGATTAAGCTCAGTACTGTTATGAATAAGAAGCCTGACTAGGCCAATGTTCAAGCAGCAAGCAATTTATTATTTAATACGGTAAAGTATGAGCAATACAGTGCTGGGTACAGCGGGGGAAGTTTTCCCTCCAATTGCACACCAATAATTGATGGCTACAGGTATTTACAGGGGCACTCATCAGCTTTTTTAGCAGTTTCTATTTCCAATTTTTACTCATCAGCAGTTTCTAGTCCCTATTTTTACATCAGAATTCTATACACTATTGTGATTTAGTTTTTCTCAGGATGTATCTCAAAGGAGTATCCCCAGATGGTGACGGTCCAGTTTCCGAAAGAAGAAAGACGACTCCCATCTGGTGGGGTCTAGCTCCCCAGATGTGGGTCCACCTTTTAATTGCAGAGACTCTAAATCTCATGACAGTGATGTCCAGCTTCCCTTGGTTGAAACTATAAATCCTTGAGGTGATATTCATCTTCCTTTCTCAAGCTGTTTTTCTCTGCTTTAATAAGGCGTGAGATAAGCACGTTTCCTTTATATATATTCCAAAGCTATAGTATCAAGGATATAAGTAATATTCTAAAATTATACTTCAAAAGGTTATTATTGCAGAGCTCTTTATGTATTAACTGCAAGCAAAAAGCAACATCTTTAACACTTTAATGCTCCTAAATCAACCAGGGTTGATTGCAAACAAAAGATAGGTTCAAAGGCCTTTTTCCATGCTTTATTCTCCTCAGTTATTATTAGAATTCACAGCCCTCCCATTGTCAGTCTCCACACATTTCGCATTCACAAATACACATGTCACCTGTTTGTACCTGACACGAAACACAGCTTTGTATTTCACAGTACTAATTTGATGAGTGCTGGTATTTCCCCTCCTCATATTATGCAGAGGCCTAGCAATATCCTATGAACCACTCTAAACAGAAATCTGAAGAAAAACAAAACTTCTAAAACAGAGGATTAAAATGTTAAATTAATAAATGAACTGGAGGTGCTACAGGTGCACACTAGGTGTCTTGCAACTACTATAACACCCATTCAGTACCCATTAAGGGCAAAATTAAAGTACCCATTAAGCACAAAATTTTCATAAACATCATTCAGAAAATAAAAAGAAATTTCACAAACGTGGAAGAACAATGCCTTTTATTTCCCAGGATAAGATGACTCTCAGAGAACTATAAAAGGAAGGTAAGTTAGAAAGGTTTGTATACCTGAGAGCTCTTGCGTGTTTGGCGGTGGGATGCCATAAAGTGGGGACAGTTAATTCTTGTACTCCTTACACAAAAAGTTATAAAACTGCTTAAGAACAGTATCCCTCAGAACACCAAACCCTAAAAGTAAAATGGGAAGAGGGCAAAGCCTGTATTTCCATAACACAAGTGACAAAATCTTGTGTCAAGAATGTCCCCTTTCTCCTTATTTCCCCATAATGAAATAAACAAGATGTATGACCTTCCCCCACAGAACTCAAGTAAATATGCTAGCTGGTTGTAAAACAAGAAACCTGTTGACCAAAAAAAGACAGATCTGTATATTATGCATGCCACAGTTACTGTTGTTCTACGGGCTTTAAAGTGAGTAGTAAATCTGATGTGCATTAAAAAAATATAAAGGCTACAAAGAAAAAAAAAAGAAAAACTAGAATTCACTCAATGTATCTTCAAGGATCTAAATAAGAAGCAAATTTTAAAAGAATTAAAAAGCCAACTTTCACACAAGAAGCTTTAACTCTGAGATTTTCTTTTTTAGAGAAATTAGAGCTAAATAGCAAAAGCTGAATTTAAAAAAAAGTCTGTAACTCTCTTGTATTTAAATAAGAGAAGAATTATATCTTTTAAGAAAACCTGAGTGTTGTCTTCATTCAGGTGTTGCTATACTGAATGCCCATTTCTTATTCTCTTTTCACACGTGCTAGGAAGATGCTAGGATATTGTTCTGTCATTAGTGGGGATTCATGAACTCAGTGGATGTTACAATGACTATGAAGGGATCAAATGGGTGATTTATTGAGTAATTACTGAAGGTAATCAAATAACTGATTTAAAGCTACAGGCTGTTATTCAAGTTTTACTTTACTTTAGTGTAATCCTGCCAAGCCACTTAATATTCTCAAGGCAAACTCCCATGACCTTGTGTAGAATCCCAAAAGATGGCAAAATGTGTGTGTTTCAACACACTGTGGGAAAGAAAAAGAGGCTGCTGGAGAAGGGGGCCATGCAGAGGCAAGGCAGCACTTTTCCAGGACAAACATCCTTATTCTAGTCCTTGGAAATAAGCACCCTTCCCTTCTTTCCATCTTAACACACTCCCATGTGCTTATGTAGTAGGACAGGCAGTAACATACCAATATCCGTGCCAATTGTGTAATTTATTAATAAAACTTCAGTGAGTATCAGCAGGTTTAATCTAGCATGCTAAAAACTTCCACTTCTGTAATTACTGAATAGTTTTGGGAACAGTTTCCCACTACATTTAAGAGTACCATTTTAACATGTGACATTACCAGCAAGATTTAACAACAAAGAAACAGACCATGTGAGTGAACACTAAAATATTTAAACCTGACTGCAGTATCCACTTCTGTACATCCCCTGTTTGATGGGAATGGCTTAGACAGTTACAATTATGTTTTATAAGCCAGTGATGCAGCAGTCACCTCATACAAAGGAAACAGATATTCCTTAAACCCCTAGTTCTGCTATACATGTCCTATATATCTTCCTAGCTCTTTTCAGAGGCTATTTAAATTTTGCCAGTTTTGGTACATATGCAACTGGCAACACTACACACTATGATATTAAAACAGATAGAAATGTAAGGTTTTTTCTGAGTCAAATGGACTGACTATTATTTCTTTAAAACTGCTCTTACTATTTAATTTTTACAGCATTTTAATTCTTTCTGTAATCGGCTCTTCCAGGAACAGATAAGAGTCTGCCCTTGTGCCAAAGTATTTACTTCATCTAAGTAAAAATTAGGGAAAGAACTAGGATGTTTGAAATGGGAACAGAGTAAATGAAATACATTAAATTAAATTAAATTAAATTAAATGTCTGCTTTCGTGAACTTTCCTGAGCCAAATACAGCACAGCTGTGTACCGAAGAGCAGAGAGTGGTTTTACAAGCAAACAAAAAAGCAGATGAGTTTTACAAGTAAACAAAAAACAGATGAGTCTCTATTTACTATCTATGCACTTGAGGACAATGGTTTTTTTCACGTATGAACACATATGTATCCATATATTCCTAAATATTTATATGTGAATGCAGTGACCTCACAGAAAGTGGAATTTGAGACTGATTTGTCACCAAATTAAACTGCATAGGCTGCACTAATTGCAACATGAAATATGCTTAAGGAAAGAGAAGGAAAGCAGCAATGCTGTAATGGGTTCTGACCCTCCCTCACTTCCCCGAGTCACTGAGGCACCATGGTTACAGATTAATTACCCAAGCCTCACCCTTCGCACTGAGCCAAATCATCTTATTCCTCAGCTGAGGGTTCCAAAAGAGGTCAGGATGGATTCCGAACAATCACAGCTATTTGGTATCCCCCCCCCGCCATTCAGCACCTAAAGAACAGTCTAAGTGTCAAAGAATATAGCTCTTGTATCAGAGTTTCAAAAGGTTAGTGCAGTTAACCAGCTGCCTCCTTCTGAAATTCAGAAGTCATCAAATTAGACTCTTTCAGCACACTTAAAAGAAAATCCATTGCAGATTACAGATATTAAGCCCCTCAAAAATATCAGGTCCCTTGGCAAATGTTGGCTCCCTTCACAGAAGGGGGAAGAAAACAAATCAAGACCAACAAAAAAACAACAGTATCTATATTCAGACAAGGGGAAAACAGGAGCTTCTGAACTCTTCATACAACAGAGGGGTACAAGTACAGCAGGACTGAGGGACTATGCCAGCCATTGATAATTAGTACGAATACAGTGGCTATTTTGGAAACTTTGGCACTGAAAACAACAACTAATTATCAACTGATTCATTTCAGGACAGCATCTCAAAGGTTCAGCTGCTAAACACCTAAACATATTGCACTCCTGCTGAGTTCCACCCCATCCTGAAAAATACTTCTTAATAAAAAAATCTAAGTGAAGCAATATAAAAATTGATTTTATTTCTCCATTTTCAAGAGAGACAGTCTCTCTTTGCACATCAAGCACACATTTCATTACACTGCCTCAGGAGGAAGAAACTTCCTTAACAATCTAATGCTACCAGAGCACAGCTGCTGCTGCTTTTCAGTCTTGTCAGCTCAATTCCTCCACATAGTTTTCTTCTTTTCTCTTCCACATTTCAGTAAAATCTCAGTTTTTTTCCCCATGTTTATTGCCACAGACCAGCCTGAAACAAACACATGGCTGGAAAATCATCCAAACATGATGAGGATGATGCATACATGCCGAGCATAGTGTAATTGCTGGGTTTATTGCTACTCTTGGTTCACCAAGCAATTCTGAGGTACAAAGTCACAGCTCATACTTCTGTAGTCTTTCATACCAACAAAAACACAAATCACCTGAAGAACTGCATCAACTACGGAGCATTAAACAACAAAGCATGAATAAACTACTTTGTTTACAGGTACACCAGGTAATTTGCCAGCCTTCCCTCCACCAAAATAAGTTATATAAACACCATAAAACCTACTGATGATTTGTTTATGTGTGATTTTACAATGGTGAAATTACAGAGCCTGGGCCCTGTTTCCATAAATCCCTGTTTCCCTGTTGTTGCATAGGAGGTGTTTTGATGCTGTCAAAGCAAGGGCAGACATTTGGGTCATGGATAGAAGTGTGGTGGCCTGGAAGACTTTTAAATGGAGGCATAGAAAGATACTCTCCTGCAGTTCCATCTCCAACTAAAAGGGAAAGGTTTCACTTCTGCAATTACATGTGACTCAGCAAATACATGCTCTGCTTTCTAAGTGCTTCAATCTGTCCAAAGCAGGTTTACTCTGTTCTTCCACTTCCATAGTTAACCAATGCAAAGAAAACCTTCCTGTTTCCTGCAAAGAAACTGACCACAAATTGACTAAATGTGACCATTCAAAAATAACAACAAGACTATGTCAATGGCTGGAAAAACCAGTATTTTGGGTAATGTATACTAGCTGGCAGCAAATGTCTTTTCTTCTTAAGACAGCACATGAAGACAAAATACACCAGAAATTTTTGACACTTCTCTACTTTTTTCCATAGAAATTATTAATCAATATCAACAAGTAAGATCTCAATAAATTCTGTACACACCTATTTCTTCAGCTTGTAAGATTCACATGCTGATTTCTCTAATGATTGACTGAATTATTGTATCTAAAAATACAGCAGAAAAAGAGGGAACACTACAAAAAATATTGCCAAGATAAAAACCAGTAAAAGTAAACATTAAAAAAATACTGGAATTATGTAAAGGGGAAGATGAGCATGTAAAGAAAGAGTGTAAAAGAATCACAGAAGCACATAAAAAATGCTATTTGATGAAATGTCATATTTATTCTGCAGTATTTCTAAAAGGTACTTGCCCTCCAATGCGCTTGAAATAGCAAATATAACAACACACATCTGAAACCTTTGCAGAATATTAATACTGAAGGATGGCATGAAAATTTTCTTTTGCTTTCCAACAAGCATATCACTTGACTTCCAAACAGAGAATATTTACACTCTGACCCTTACAAGACAGACAGCACACCCATTGTGCCAAACTAGACAATGGGAAGAAACACTGCTTTGACAAGTGGCATAAATGAGGTTTCTCTGTCTGCAGAGTGGTACATCACAAGGAATACTGTCTGTGAACAGTTTTCTATTAAATAGAGAAAATAATATTGAGCTCACCATCTCACTGAAAAAGGGATTACAATTTAGGTTAGGACGTCCTTATCTTCTGTCCTGACTCTGAAGTAATAAATGAGACACAGGAAAGTGTCAGCATTCTAATTTTTCTAAACACTAAGAACACAGTAAAATGTCAAAAGTAACTCCATGGCAAGTCTCTTGGGCAGAAATGCATTATACATAGCATAACAAGCAGAATGCCAACATCACAGAAGATTTTTTTTTTCTTTTTTTTTTTTTTAGTTTTTCTGGCCAAACTGAGACTTTCTTTTGGATTTTCAGTTTGAGCTCATGATCTTAGATATATGGAGCACCATCAATATTGCCAATGCATTTCTCTCTGTTCCTTTGGCAGCAGGCTGCAAGCAGCTTCTAGTTTGCTGTGTTAGGCACTTTCTTATAAGCCATCAAAATAAAGCCATCAAGCCAAACACATTCCATGAAATTATGGAGTTGCACCACCGGTTTAAGCACCCATTATACTTAAACACAGCCCGAAACAAAAGCACATGGTTTACAGCTATAGTACAACCACAAGTCACATCCTAAACACTACATCTGTACCTCAAATATAAATCCTTACAAGCCATCAACCAAACAAGCATTATCATCCACTGACAAAAATCAGAAATCTTTTAGGGCCCAGAAAATTTAGACAACAAAATTGTGAAGTCCACACAGAAGAAAAATTATTTTTATTACCCCTGAAAGCATTTCTGAAAGAATTCAGAAAGCATGTTAAGAACCTACAGCAAAATACAGTATCGCATTTTCTGCTAAATAAGTAGCCTACTACCACTGTGCAGAATTAATCTTCAGATTTTCAACTTTCCATGCCAGAACAGTAACATCAGACAGCTGAGGTATTGACACACCTTTATCTGAAAGGAGGGAAAAATTATTTTCAAGTCCCTTAAAAATAATTACCAAACCCAACAAACGTAAAGAAAATAGCTGACCTAAAACCTACATCCAAGGAAAGCTCAACCATTCTCAAGCTTAATTAGGAAATTCATCATTTTTTTATCACTTCCAACAGTAGACATATACCAGATCAACACCTGTACATTCATTTATCAGCTTGAAATGAGCACACTACTTTTACCCCGCTACAAAAACCAGAAGATGCATTATTCTTAAGCCATTCTATTACATTAGATGCATTATTCTTAAGCCATTGTATTAGATTGCTTTGTAACACCACTGCAGTAAGACTGACAACTAACTGCACTTTTAGAAAAAAACTACCACCAGCTACTTCTCCACAATTAAAAAATTCTGCCTTTTACAGCCCTGTTGTGTTACATTCATTAAATGAGTTGCTGCAGTAGAAACATTACAATTGCTATTGAAGTGCATCTTGTTGTGCTTATGGTCCTGTTCTCTGCTATGAAGCATTCTACTGCAATCAAACTATTCAGTGTCTTGCATCTTTGTCATATTTCACATGTGGACAGAAAGGAATGCACTGTCACAAGAAAAACAAAAAAGAAAAAAGAGGAAAGCTCTGTTTCACATCAGCCTTCTTCTAAGGAATTTTATTTTGTTGTTCAGACAAAAAAAAATTGGTATACAGCATTTCAATAGTAATGTTCAAATAATATTCAGAAAGCTGTCCTTTTAGCTAAAAGTAGGGAGGTCTCACTAGATCATCTGGACCATCATTACTGACCCCAACAACTGCCCTCATGTAAGATTCACTTCTACAAGCAGCATTCCAGTCAGACTATCCAGGTATTTGGGGCCACAAAAGCAAGCAAGTGGCCACAGAATAACAGCCTGAGCTTACTGTGCACTGTGTCTACTCCCTGAACTCACAGTGAAACTCATTTCTGATGTCACATGAAATCCTCTGTTGTCTTCAGCATCATTTGAAAAAAATCAACTTATAACATCTATCACATTAAATGTGCCAAAAGTGAAATGTCAGAAGAAATGTAAAAGTGGACAAGAAAACACCAATTTCATATTTTTTACCAAGCTAAAATAATCTTTAAAAAAGTTCCTCTTTGCATTTTGAGAGACTGATTTTAGAGCAGTAATTTTTGCTTACACCATCAAAACATACATGTTTAACTGGACAGACAAATTCAATTCAATCTTAGGACCTCTTAGGCACCACAACCAACCAGAAATATGATTAAGATTTATCATTGTGTCTCAAAGCCCTACCAAAATCCAGTTTAGATAATGCAGAAAAGATAATTCATTTCAAAATCATGAACTTTCTGTAATCTTACGGCAATTTGATCGATGTGTATGATTTTAGACCAAGTTTAGAAGTTACATACAATGATGAAATAATGGTGATAGCTGTGTACTTTCCTCTTCTTAAGTGTTACCAAGTAAGAAAAGATTACAGGTTGCCTTAACATAGCTTAACTCATTAATTCATATTTGTTTGCAATGAGGCTTGAAGACATGTGAGATCTTTCACAACAATCACCATCACATGGTGCAAAAAGGATGGCATCACTGCCTGACAAGGAACAAAAACCCATGAGCTGTCCACCTCTGCAAGATGTACTGTGCTCACTCATTTCAGTACCAATGCATGAAACAGAGTACAAACTTTAACGAAAATAAATCCTCATGATGGAAAACTCTGTCCTGCAAAGTTAGTATTTTGCCTAAGCTAAGCAATTTCACGTGGAAAGATACTGCACTCTTTTTGCAAGAAAAACCAGTCCTGCAATCCTGCCTTGTTGGGTCCAACCAACTAATGAGGCATGGGTTTGCAACCAGCATTAACTGCCTTGTGCTGAAGGAGATTAAAACACAATTTCTTCACAGAAAATGGCATGTTGATATCATTGCATGTTTGAAACTTCCTCTATGTGCTGCTGAAATGCTGAACTTCTCCACAGCCAGTTTAAAACCAAGTGACTGCTGAAGAGAACAGACCAGGACTTTCATAAATCTCCAGGTCTACGAAAGAATTTCAGCCTCCTTAGTAATGGGATGACCAATCTGGTACCAAAACTCACTTGGCAACACATACCATACTTGGGTAGAACTTTAACTGGAATTTCCCTCCCACTGATCATTTTCATCTCTCATTACCTAAGAACATAAACCATCACAGGTCACAACATTGTGCTCTTACAAAAATATACACACTCCTCAGAATTACAATTTTCATAATTAGCATCCACATGCCAATTTCAACTTCTTGATATTCTTTACAGCTATTTTTTTGAAAGTTGAGGGAGGATTTGAATTTATTAGTTTTTTTGACAACTATCCAGAATTAACTACGCTTCATTTCTCATAGTGGTAACATTTGCTCAAAAAGATAAAGACTCAATTTTAGTGCTCTACACTAAATACCTTGACTCCCATGAATGTTCAGACAGTTTTTAACTTTCCATACCTCTTTTCTGTACAGATTAATCTGCACAAGCTCATTCAAGACACAAACCTGCATCTGCAAAAGCTGGTTTGGTGCTTCCTCTCCATTTCAACTATTCTTCCAAGGATGCATCACTCTTTAATGAGCATAAAATTATTAATCCAAATTAACTCACATGACTGCCAGTGAAAGTTTCCTTAAACCTTTTATTAAATCAGAAGAATTGAACCACAAGATATTCCTCCAAGGGCTATATTCCAAAGCACATCAGCATGGCTCATATGGACCAGCACCGTGGAAGCCCTAACCAGAAATGTTACCAAAAACAATTGTCTCCTTGTCCCAATAAAAACCCATTCTGAAGTAAGGAAGTTACTAGATAATTGAAGCAATTTCCTGATTTCTCCTGCATTCAGACATTTTCCTGTTCAGAAATTTTCAATTATTTTTTGCCTGTGTATGCAGCTCCTGCTGCCCCTTACTTGACTATGTAGCAGGCACACATTTTTTTTTCTTTTCTTTTTACATCTCAGTGAATACCTTATATTTTAAGCCTTAAAACATGCAATGGTTCTGCAAAAGGCTGCTTTGATGCCCATTTTACAGGAGACACAGTATAAAGGAGAAAGTCACATTTTCCTGGAAAATGTACACATGTATATCCTCCAAAACCATGCTTTAAATACTCATTACTATTTATTACACACTTATTTCTATGTTATTATCCCAACACGGCAGAGAAATATCACAGTCAAAATCTCAGCTTGGTTTTTCTGATGAGGAACTGGAAGTTGAGCAGTGTAAACAGCAGTATCATAATAGATCTGCTCTGTACCCAACATTAATTTCCCATCTGTGTACATCAAGATGTACAACGGGATAAGATGTCTCAGCTTTACCTTTTCTTTGCTGAACTGACAACACAGACAATACACTGTCTCTGAGCAAGTGAGCACAACACATTACCTTATCAGAACACTGCAAGCTCAGATCAGGTTTATTTCGTAGCTGCAATAGATTTTGTTCATATTTTCTCACTTTCACAGAAAGGAATTATTCTAGACTGCAGCAACTTTTCATACATTTACTGGCATTGAGATAACACTACAATATCTCACAGTAAAAAAAGTAAGTCCCCGGTCATTATTCAGATATAGAATCCTGAGATGAGATTGTTCAAGTGTTTCGCACTCCAGAAGGGGAAACGTTAGCAATTCTCAGCTTCACCTGTTTGCCTTTACAGTGAAATAGAGCCTGTCTGGTTTAACTGCTCTACACATAAAGCTTACATTTGTCACTGCCTTGTTACATCCCGCAAAGCTGTGGGTCAATTACACAGGAACATAAAAAAAACCCAAAAATCGACCAACCAGCAAAAAAAAAAAAAAAAAAAAAAAAACCCCAAGAAAAACCAACCAAAAGACCCAAACAAACAACAAGCATCACATTCAGTCTTGACACGCTCAGGAGCCGGAGCGAGACAGAAAAGAATCAGAGACGATCTTTGCTCTAAACTTATCATCCCAGCGAGACCTGAAATCTGTATTATTTATCTTCCAAGCACTGAACATGAGACAGGAAACAAAGCAGGAGCACTGTGAGGAAAGGAGCTGTCGGTACTCACCTAGTGCCAAGGACCAGAGCAGGGAACAGAGGCAGCACGTAACAAGCAGCGATGAATTTCATCCCGGCCCTCCTCCGCTCGCTGCTCTTTCTCACAGCGCCTCCGTCCGCGTCTCCTCCAGCCTCGCCTCGCCCGGGGCGCTGCGGACAGGCTCCGGCAGGGCAGACAGACAGACGGCGGGAGCTCGGGCAGCGGGGATGGAGCTCTTCTGGCAGCGGGGATGGAGCTCCGGCAGCGGTACGAGGGCACAGCGGCAGCCCCGAGCCCGCCCCGCCGCTCCAGCGCCGGCGGCTGCGCCAGGACGCGCCCCTGAGGGGCGGCCCGGCAGGGATTACGGCGTGAGGCCCGCAGCTCCATCCCACCGGAACGGCCGGGAAAGCCTGCCTGGAACAGAGAAAAAAAAAAAAAAAAAAAAAAAAACTTAAAAAAATAATGAGAAAGGCGCAGTTAAACCAGCAGCGGTATTTTGCTGTTAGTGTCTCGATGTGATGCGACTATAACACAGGAGCTGTTCCAAGGGGGTGTCAAGCCCCAGAGCAGCCTGTCACCGCTACACGGAGCCTCGTGTCATTTCTGCAAAGCTGGAACACACCAGCTGCTGATTCAGTCAGGTGTCATTCACCCCGTGTCGAGTTGGAGATAGGAGCAGAAAGCTTCCAGGATGGGATTGAGAACAATGTCATCGCTGAAATCCCAGAATGGGATTGAGAACAATGTCATCGCTAAAAGCCCTTCATCACCTGAAACAACGGACAAGACCTTCAAAGAAATAAATACCCTTCTCCTGTTTCCCGAGTTTGTATTCTCCCAATCTTAATCGTAAATTACATAAATCAGCAAATTTGGTTAAAAGTGTTTTCAGTGTGTAGACAATTGCCTACCATAAAACAAATCCATCTGATGGCTAATCATATGAAAGTAAAAGATTTAAACAGAAGGAATCTTTCTCTGCAAGACCACAAAACCCCAATCAAACAAACTTGTCTGCAAATGAATGAATTGTATTCATTACAAGAAACTTGAAAGATATGTGGTCACCTATGGGCTTCTCTGCCCTTACAAAAGACATCCAGAAACTACATCATACATCACAAGCATGAAATAAAAATTTCCTTAAACTGGTTACTCATTGCATTCAGCTGCTTATTGCAGAGTAATTTTGTATTCCATCACAGAAAACAGAAATTTGCTGTTTGAAATGAATGGAAAACTTTTTAAAATTAGTATTGTCCCTTAATATGATACGTACATGGTGAATGCAAACAAAATTAATAAATTACATCCTTCAATAGCAAACCAAGAATGATGGGAGGTAAAACAAAAACATAAAAAGGTGATATACACAGCCAAAAAGGAACAAAATAATTAATTTCTGACTTTGCGTCCCAACTCTAGTATCTTTCTCAGCACACCTGGCAGCACATTCTATTCAACCACATTAATTCAAACTTCTATTTATTGTTATTTTGATGCTACATACCAGCTTGAATGAACAGTCATGTTACCATGGATACTTATAATAGCATGGTAAAAAGGTCATAAAAAGAACTGTTAGCTAGTCATTTTCCTTCTAGAAAGAGCCAACCTTTCCAGTCTACCAGGCACTTCATAGTAATGTATCAGCAGCTAATACTTCTAATACTTGTGAAAAATGCATATTTTATGATTGGCTTTTCACAAATATTAAAATTAATACTGTATGTGTTATGTTACAAAATTATGCTATATTAATTTTCTTAAGTAATGTGTTAAATATAGTTCTAGATTAAAACAATGTTAAAATAGAAACTGTGCTATGTAAGATACTTTTTCTAAAGAAAGAACTCGCACTGAGATAGCAGCCACAGGACACCTGAATCTTTCAGAGAAAGAGAATTTATTGCTCCATTATCAGAAGAAATGAACTTCTTCCTGCCTCGCTCAGCCCTGAAGATGCCGTCAGGATTCAGAGGAAGAAGCTGACACTGCCCAGACAGAATCCCGTGTTTGAATGGAATTTATGCATCATGTATGAGGTGTATGAATATGCAACAGGCTGTTGCTTTTAAGGGTTAATCCTCTGTTAACTTGGGTCCTTTTTCGGGCTTATTTTGCCCAGAAAGATACCCAGACTGTCCCTGACTCTTTGTTTTTATTGTCTCATATTGTCCTAATCCAAATTGTCCAAAATTATTATTACTCTAATTATATTGCTATTTTTATAACCATTTTATCACTATTAAACATCTAAAAACAAGTGATTGGTGTTTTTCACACTTTTATGTGCATTCATACAGGGTGGAACAGAGAGGAAGGTGCTAGTGCATCAAGTAAAAAATGCTGAGTGATCCTAAGTAACCTCATGAAATTTTGCAACTTGAGGAAGTTAATTTTTTAATTTTATTACTGCTCTGTCTGCGTCTTTCTTTGGGAAGGGGGGGTGGAATACAGAGGCCTACACAACTGCTGCTTCTTGGTTTCACCTCAAGGCTTGCATGGGAGAATTATCTCCACAAGTGGTGAAGCTCTCATGCTTCCCAGCACTGCTGCTCTGAAGTGAACACCCTATAAAGACTGCCACAGCTCAGTTTGAGCCTGTAAACACCTCAAGAACTCAGCACACAGGGTTTATAGCAAGACTTCCCAACTCAGGTTGGCCCATGGGAACCCCCAATCGACTCAAGCACACATACACACAGCCAGGCTAAGCAGAGACTGCACTCCTAAATGCTGAGCTAGACACAGGTACGATTGCATCACTGTGCAGATAATGCTTAGCAGTGAATGCATGTGGGACAAAAGGAAAACCTGCTCTTCTAGAGGTAAATTTCTATAATTAAGGGCTGGGCACTTAATCTTCAACGCTGTTCTTGTCAGACCTGATTGTACTCCAGCTGTTTGCCTAAAGACACAAAAAACCATCCTTTTTCTCCCTCCTATTGAGATAAATGACCTTGATCTTCACAAGTTGGAAGGGGTTTTGTGTTTTGGTTGGTTGGTCAGTTGGTTATGTGAAAAACGAGGTTCACTCTCCTCGTAAAGTTTCAATGTTTAATAAAGGAAAATAAAGCAGTTGTACTTTTTTTTTTACTTTCATCCACTAGTACTTATTTTCTTATTGGCAGAAAGGGATTGTTGGAACCCTTTTATTTTTCAGGCAAAACACTCATTCCAGTATGGTTTTCCTCCTAAACTTGTCTCTAAACCAGGACAGTAATTCATTTTGGAGTGTTCGCTCCCTTAACTTCTCTTAAACCAAGACATTCCCCCATTTACTTATTTTAGATAAAGTAGAATGAAAAATTATGCCCATGTAAGTATAAAAGCTGTTATAAATGCAAAAAGAAAAAAAATTAAAAAGAAGACTTCATAAGCCTGCTTTTAAGGTATCTGAAAAACCTGAAAGGCTATTGCAGATAAACACAGCGAAAAAGGTAAAGAGAAAAGCCCTCCCTTGCTTTGTGGAGGTTGCTGCAGGACTGAAGGAAAAGACACTCAGAAGTGTCAAAGGCACCACCCCACTCATTTTTAAAGGCCTTACAGAAGTAAAGTTAGCAAGATAGCAAAATGGTGGGGCTGAGACTTATTTTCCAAAAACAGAGTTGGAATTCTGAGTATTAAAAGAATGCTGAAATGAATGCAGCCTAAATCCCATGATAACCAGCTAGATACATAGGTTTTTGGGTTTTTTTCCCCCTAGATAAACACATTTTCCTTCCACAGGAATATTTTGCTTTTATTACTTTAATTCATAAATATGAATCTTCATTCAAATGGCCAACAACACAAGGGGCTGTCAGGGCACAAGCTAGAAGTCAGCCTCCATGAAGTTACCTTGTGGATAGGTGAATTGCTGCATTTCTTTCAAAAAGAAAAAGGGGATTTTTTTCAATGGAGAACCTAACCTCTAACCACTATTTTTGTTGAGATATATAGAGATATTTTTGCCCCTGATGTCCGGGAGGAATGACGAGGTAGACTCCATCTTATTAGAAGGCTAATTAATTATTTTATTATAATATATTACATTGCATCTAAACTGGATCTGCCCTGCCCAGCATCTGTGACTGTCAGTGACAGTCCCACACACACTGGGATCCAACTGGTCAGTGAATCACAACACTCACCCCAGAATCCAGTCACCAATTCCCTTCAGGTGAACCATCTTCCACAAGGAATCCCACTTGTGAGCAACACAGGAGCAGCAAATGAGATAAGAATTGGTTTTTGTTTTTCCTTCCTCTGAGGTTCAGAGAATGTGAAACTCAGAAATATCCTTGGGAAGAACTGTGCCTTGCATTTCTGTGTGAAGAGAAATGTGGCCACAGAGATACTCAGGCTACAAGGTTGGAGAGGGGATATGACTTTTTTTGTCATGGCAAGGAACTGGATCATGAAAAAGCTCACACAAAGAAGTCAGGCATTAAAGCACTGCACAGAGCATGGCATGTACACACACAACTGTGCAGCTTTCAAATTCCATTCTTTAACCACAATAGGTTCTGTGGAAAAGTAATTTATTTGAACTATGCATGAGGCAGAATGATTTGGGCCTCAGTACACTGGCATTTCTATAAAACCCTCTAGAAAATGTGCTTTTTAGTGTAATTCACTAGAAAAACTGAGTCTTCATTCTACCTGCATTGAATAGCTTTTTGTGATATAGAGCACTTTACATTTAGCACACTTGAGACATTTAATCCACCTCTGTTTAAAACAGGGACCAAACACATTCCGGCAGAATTTCAAAGGTGATAATACCTTGCTAAACCACCAATAGTGAGTTTCCTAAAGGTCTGCCTAAAGACACATGATAAATACATATTATATCACTTTATTACATAATTTACATTTATAAAACCATGTATTTGGAACAAGCTGATCCTATCTTTTCACCTGAAATTGTGGTTATATTCACTTTCTTACATCACCTGACCTAAAAAGATAGCAAAAACCCCCAAGCTTTTCTGACGCTTCTAGATCAGTCTTTCTGAAATTTTATTCTGTGTCTTTCTCACAGTAGGTAGGGTAAGTAGCTCTGAAGTTAATCTGGGGTATTTTTCATATTTTACAATAAGCTGTTGAAAGACTGGCAACATAACAGGCCTACTTCAAAAAGGGATCATATTTTGTAGCCAAGATACCAGTGCAAGGCTGTCCTATATGAAGAAAACTGGAATAAAAATTAGGGAAAATAGGAAAAATAACCCCAAAACAAAAGCATAACATAAAATAATTTCCTATAAAGAAGAATTATTTAGACCATCACATTATCTGCAAATCTGCTCTGACACATTTTTGCTCATCTAGACTTATATTCCATCTATGTTGAAGGCATAATGGAGTGTTTTCATCTCTATATAAAGCAGCAGTTACAGAAGGAGATGGCTTGGATTCTTAGCCAGTAGGGCTGAGTGTCCATGTTACTTCAGCCTCAAAACCAAACAACGTAATTTTTGTATTCCTTTTGAATTCTCAAGTTGATAGCTAAATTGTCATCAATATTAATTTCTTTTTTCTCAGCAATATCAATTTCTGGTTTGTGGCTTGCCAAAGGATAAGTCCATTATCAAGGTAAAGCAAATCAAAGTATGGAGCAATATATTTGTATTTACTATCACCCAATGTTGTTATTATATTTCTAGAGTTCCATACCTCCTCAGTGTTTTCTTACGGCTGCAGATCTTCACAGCATGGACTCCTTTTTCTGCATGTGGCTCCTTCTTAGTCCGGGCTCCTCCCAGGCTCTCCCTGACTGGCCAAGTCCACCCCCTTTTATCACAGTTATCTTCACTGGCTACAGCTGCAGCCAATCAAGAACAGCCAGGGCTTATCAGGGCAAAGCCTATATATAGATATTCAAGTACTATATTTCCCCCTTTTCTTTTATTTACAGATATTCAAGTACAATACATACATTTCCCCATGACTCAAAAACCATGTACAACACACACAGCTCCTTGACTCAAAGGCCATATTCTTTTACAGCTCTTGGCTCAAAGACCATCCACAGCTCTTGGCTGCCTTATTTCTGCCATCACGTTGGGGTCACCAATTGTTGGTATTTATATTTCTGGAGTCCCATACTGTTTTTATTAGATTTCTAGAGTCCCATACCTTCTCTTGGTGTTTTCCTATGGCTACAGATCTCCACAGCATGGACTACTCCTTCTGCTCATTGCTGCTTCTTAGTCAGGGCTCCTTCCAGGCTCCCCCTGACTGGCCAAGCCCACCCCCTTTTATCCCAGTTATCTTCACTGGCTACAGCTGCAGCCCAATTAAGGACATCACAGCTGCAGCCCATCAAGAACAACCAGGATTGGGGCAAGGCCACTTACACAATACATATATTTTACTGTGACTCAAAGGCCACCTATATTTCCCCCTTTTCTTTTAATTACAGAAACATGTTCAAATAGGATTAACAATTATACATATCTTATACATATTTCACCCCATGACTCAAAGGCCATCTCTACTATAGCCCAATAAAGGGATAAGAATTGAAGAGAGGGCTTATTTACCATTTCTGGAGTATGAAAGGATTATCAGCATGTATTGATGCTGTACAGAGACTTTATTGGCTGGTGATTTTCACCCATAACAGAACAGGTATGATGGAAAGATTAGCTCACTCCAAACATTTCAGCTGAGATTTGTTATTAGTCTAGGGCAGGCCATGATATTTCAAATCTTTACCCTGGCTACACTATGAAATCTATTGAGGGACTTATCAGTTTATGAAGAATTTTTTATATAATCTTTCAGCTTTTTATTAGCTAGTGAAGGCTGGAATATAAAAGTGCTGATCTTTTCAAAATCAATATTTAACCATGGAGAGTTCCATAAATGTTATGAGTAACTGTAAAAATCAGCACATATGTACAAAGTGCAAATGTATACTTAGTGTTCTTTAAGAACATTATTCATTCTCTTAAGAAACACCACAACCTACATTCCACATTACATAGTTCAATCCTCTCCAATCAACTTTCCTATATTTTCTTTGACCTTTACACTTTTGTACTGAGTGACCTTTAGTATTCAATGGTCCAAGACTTTCTTATTGTAATTTCTTAATTTGGCTTTGGTTCTGTCATAGCATAAAGCTTGTCATAGCTTGATTCTGTCACAACATAAAGAAGAGGCATTGGGGTCACAAATGAGGTTTATAATTATCTGCTTTTCCCTACCACTCCCAGCTGTCTTGTAACTGCTTGTCACACAGAAATATTAATTGTACAGTCTGGTATAGCACTGTAAGTGACAAGTGGCAATTAACCAAAAAAGTTAGTTTTATAACATCTACATGACTGAGAACCTTAATTGGGTAGTATCATGATAGTATCTAGGGTAGCTGGGCTCTGTTTCATTGTTTGTTGTCCTCCAGGGAAACTGTGTTCCTTTACCAAAGTCTTCCAAATACCAGTGTGCTGACCTTTAAACTCTTCAAAGCCATCATGGACTTCTCCCTGTTTGCACTCTTCCACACAAGGAACTACTGAGCTTTCTTCAGAATCAATAATTCTGAACAGAAAAGTCTTTCTATTTTTAGAGTTACAGATTATATTCAGTACACAAAAACATTGTGTTATGATTTCTCCCCAACCTTGGGCAAACCTTCAGATCCATAACTTCAGTAGGGTAGACTGCAGAAATGCTGTGAGGCAAGTAAATATTAGATAGCTTAGATGGTTTTTAAATATAACAGAAGACAACTGGTGTACTCACTCCATTTTCCATTTTATCTATTTAAATATACTCACACTAAGGATAAATATAATGTCTTTAACCAAACCTGCCCAACTCTCCTATTATGCTATTCTAATTAGAAAAGTAGTTAAGTCCAATACAATTTGCTCTTAGTGCTACTGTGTTCTTGCACAATGAGACATGATAAGCAGCTTCTCTTCCAAAAACAATTGTGAAAATTATTGATGAATTTTTCTATTTTTTTTTTGTGCAGTCCGTAGCAATTAAGGAACAGTCTTTCAGCTGCTACAGTAGTTGCCAGTCCCTTGCAAAGACCAAACACAAAAGCTGATTAAGCTACCAGAAAGAACTGCCAACTTTTAATTATCCTCCAATATTCAGGACGGATATTTGGAAGATCAGTTGCTTCTGAATTACTATCCTGGAAATAAATTCACATTGCTGGTTCAATTACCATGTATTCTAAACCAAATTCCCATTGCTGGTTCAATTACCATGTATTGTAAACCAAAACAGACATCTCTTTGTTCTGAGTAAGCTCTTCCTCTTTTTTTACCTACGTACCCCTTTTCTGGCACCCTAGTCGTTAGGTGAAAAAAAAAAAAGAAGTAAAAATAAATAATAATAAGGCAGAAATCCCTGGACAGTATGGAAATGGCAACAGTAAGAGACTTGCAGAAGCAGCTGTTTTTCAGGGTAGTTGTAGTTCAAAAGGTAGGAAATAATACAAAGGTACAAAATGGATTTGAAGTTAATTTTTCTCTTTCTAAGAAAGGGTGGGGGCCATGGGGAGTTGATCAAGAGACCCTCCTTGCTAAGGGAACACTAATTACAAGTGGTAACTGCCTTAGAATTTTTGTTTCTTTGTGGGTTTTTGTTGTTGTTTTGTCATTGTTGTTGCTGTTTCTTGTTTTGTTCATTTTCCATGTCTCATTTTTTGCTAGCTGTCATTTTCAGGATCAGACTGAAGTAGTTCTAACAAAAATGCTTGGAAGCTTATGCATTTTACCTGTCAGGGGAATTAGATAAAATTATTGATGACTGCAAGCTTGTAGTACAATTTACAATTTAATTTACGAGTGTAAACCATCTGTGACAATGCTAACTTCCTGTCCAAGTCCCATCTTTCTACAACTTAGAACTCTGTGAACTGTAATTTGAGGGTTAAACAGTCACCTTTTTCACAAGGAACAGAATGGTAAAATAAAACTGGTTTCAATGTGTTCTCTTTACCGCACAGCTTTAATCCCTTTACTATTTCTGCAGAGAAGGAGGGGAAAAGTTGAACATTTTTTCTCCAGATATGGGATTTGTATATTTTATTTCATGTAACTTGATGGCAAATCCTGAATAAAAATCCCTGCTTACTAATCCACAAAGAAGAATGAGCTTGAACTGATGTTGACATAAAACATCTTAACTTTTCCCTTATATACGTCAAGTTTTCAGGGAAAAGGCTGTTCTTGATATTTCAACACTTGACATAAAAGAAGTTGTTACAAACTTATCCCCCCTCTGCTTCAAGTGATAAATACATTAATCAGCTAGACACTAGAAATGCAGCTCTGTAAGAGGTTATAAACAGTAACAGCATGAATCATCATCAGGATGCTTAGGGAATTCGGAACTTTAAAATTTTACAGCTGGAAGCATTTACAGAATTGCAGAAGTCTAGTGACATGACTAAGTCATCAAATGCATCACTCCATGTAGTGCAGGTTAGTCATCAGGTGTGTGTCTAGCTTACATAAAACAGCAGTCAGACCTAATTCAAATTACTGAGCTGTACCTTGCTTTGAGTCTATCAGAATCAAGTCATCCAGAAAGTTAATTCAACAGACTCTGTAGAGGTGATTTCTACAGATTGAAAATTTCCTTCCTGTCCATCATTGAACAGGCTTTACTTTACTTCTATTTTCTTTCAAAACAGATTTCTTTACAGAACACTGAGATCTATGCATTAAAATTGCTATAATTCTGCCACTTCAATCATCCTCTTTTATTCATATTTCTGAGAAATACTGTTATAATGTACTTCAGTACATCTGGCTTGAAAATCAATTTCCCCTCCCTAATATGATAGTAATATGTCTTTCCTTCAATTTTTTGGTCCCTGACAACAATATTCAACTAAACCAGAAAGAAGTTACACATTTTTATTGACAATTTGTCAAGAAGTTTGAATACTTTATTTTTATCTTCTATTCAGAGCTCATAAAATTAGATTTAGACAAAAACCTTACAGAGCACAAGCAAAACTTTCATATTCAATAACATAGAAAGAAAAAGACTCCAAACCCCCTCCTATGAAAAAAGTCAGAAAATAGATAACAAGTATTGACTCTTTCAAAATTGCCACAAATCCCTTTATTACACTTTTAAAATAAAATATATTAGTTTCATATCTCATAAATCTGAAGACAGTTTCAGTCCTGCTTGAGTACTGCAACTCAGTCATTGGGGGCTGTGTTTTGTTTTCATTTATTATTCAACACAGTAATTCAGCAGGTGAAACAAGAATTTACTACAGGGGTGGTTTTTTGTTTTGTTTTTGGTAGTTTTTTGGGGGTTTTGGTGTGCTTTAAACTCTTTAAACTCACTTGAAATAAATATAGATGCAGGAATCATTCATTTATGAAGAGTTGCCACCATGAAATTTTACTTAGATATCTGCTGTTAAATATCTGCTATTAACTGTTATTAGCAGTTACTTAGAATTCTGAAATTCTGTTTTGAATTTAAGAATTCAGTATATCGAAATTAAATTTTCAGAAATTTCAAAAAAAAATCAGGAAATTCAAAATTCAGGGTGTTGAAATGCTTTCTGACATACCAATCTGTTTTAACTGCTTCAGTAACAACCTCCGAAGTCAAACCAGAAACTTGATAGTCAGTCATTTCCATTGCTCATGTTGAGCATATTCAGATTCTTCAAAGAGAACCCATTGCAAAAGAGTAAGTGAAAAGGTTAATTTTCTGGCCATAACAGATAGAGCTGGTTACATAGAGATAGATTTGATCCATAAATCCAACTAATGATCTGATTTTCACTATCAATGTAGTGCATCAAATGAAAATGAAAATAAAATGTGGCCAGGGTTCTGAATGCAGGTTAATGCTTGAGTGTAACAGACTCATTGTAATGTAAAATGTATTAAGACTGGTGAGCAACTGTCATGGTTATCCATGTGTTAGGAACAGTGAGAAATTATTAACCAAGATGGCAAATGCATAATGAATCTGACAAATGAAAGATTTTCTTCCACTTCTCAAACTGTTGAAACCGTATAAAGTATTCTGGATCAAGAGTTTAATAGGAAATTATTTCAACATCGCATCCAAATTATTTCTTTCCCTCCAATGTCATAAGAATGACAAAAAAAAATGTACAGGGTTTTGCACATGTTTTGTCTTTTAAAAACAGTCTTTACAAAAACAGCCTCAGAGAGCTGTGCTGTTGTTCACCTGGAGCATTGCTGAATTTAGAAGTTGTCACAGACTCTTTACACTCTAAGCTACAGCAGACTAAAACCCATGCTATGAAATAAGAGAGGAAAGGTTCAATTCAATTCATTAACCATGCCATTTTTTTTTTCTCACACAATGAATGACCTGGAAAACAGAAACCACATCATCCAGACTGCCTGGCAGTTATTGTGGCCACCGAGGGCAGCTATCAAAACCACACAGTCAGCATTATCAGAGTGAAAAGGATTCAAAATTTCTGCAAAAGTCTACTACTAAAAATTTTTGCATACTTTACAGGCAATTTAAATAGCAGGAAAGTAAAAGATGTTTCCTAGCTCCTCAGCCTTCAAACATGCACCAGCATGCACTCAAGAAATTTCACAATTTTGCTACAGAAATAAGCTCAAACAGGTTAAATCCTTCTCAGAAAATGTCACACAGTACAGTGTTGTTGCTTCCTTTTCAAACTCTCTGAAGAAAGTTACAGGTCAGAGCCCTTGACCAAGCAGTGGCTCAGTTCAAACCCTTCCTCACCTCAAAAGCTTTTGTTCTACAACTCATCCCTTTCTGGATTATAGAATGCTGAATATTGTTGGAGCAATATTCCTGAACGAGGCAGAGAAACTTCTTCTGAAGACTTGGAATGAGTTTTTTGATTCTTTTTGAGTTTAGATTCGAGATATTGAGATGCAGAGCGTATGCTGGCAGAGGGCTCCCAGCACCTCACCTAAATAACATGCAAAAAGCAAGAACACATTTAGGAGTAAGGAGCTCTTGAGGAAGGCAGGTTTGGACAGACTTTGCATGGAGATACTCATCAGGCTAATGATGAAATCTCAACACTTCCTCTATAAAACTGGAAATACCAAGTCAGAAACTTCTCAGACTATAAGAAATTTTATTCTTTTAATTAAGAGTACACTAGATCCAAGTAAAAGACAAGAAAATAAAACGAAAAAACAATGGCCCCAAAAAACAAACATAAAACAACAACAGAACCCAAACCCCCCAATACTGAAGATGATTCAAGACCTTATTGGGGTATGTTAACAACCAGGAACATATTTCTGTGAGTGGCAGTATTTTACCAGTCCAGATTACAGCTGGTTTCACTAGGCTTTTTTTATTATTCATAATGTAGAGAAGAACACTGCTTTCCAATGCCTCAACGCTTGTCCTTCACTCCCATGTTTCTTGACTGTTTTAGAGACTGTTAAAATATTTGTGGAATATATATGTTCAGCACAAGTAATATATAAAACTAAGCTGGAATGGAAGTTCCCTGATCTTCTAGCCATATTTAGTAAAGTCAAGAACCAAACTATTTTTGCAACATAGTAGTGTTGCATGGCGGATAACACCTCAAAAATCAGCTTAGCTTTCTTCCAGCTTCAAACAGAGATCAAACCAAGGAGATGAGTCATTAAAGGAGATTAGCTTCTTCAGTCTAATGAAGAGGAAAGCAGCAAATGCTTCCCTCTGAATTCTGGTGATAACAATTTCAAAGCCTTTCATTTCAGAGAAGTAATCAACTGCAGTTATAAATCATAAGCTACCAGAAGCATTAGTCAAGTTTCTGGCATACTCATATTCACAAAAGAAAACTTATGTGAGTAAAGAGGAATATTAGTATTTTGTAACAATTTTAGCAACTACTCATACTGGATATGTTTAAAATTCCCATGCTGCTTTGATTAATGGAGGCCAAAACTGATGTATTTGAAAAATTATATATGATGGATGGAATAGTGAGCAATGTATGAGCTAAAGATTCTTCAGTACAGAGATTTTCCCATACATCTCTGTCTATCTACATCTATAGCTATAGCTATAGCTATAGCTATATCTTTCTAAATCTATATCTATCTATATCATCTATATCTATATCTAATCTATATTTATATCTAATATATATCTATATCATCTGAGAACCAAGTAAAAACTCCAGAGTCACAGTGGCTCGTTGTAGCAGATAAAGGCTTGCATGATGTACACATTCCTGTGAACACATGGAAATCAGTTTAGTTTGAAGTGCTGTTCCTATACGCTTGGTTTGCTGCCAGAATTGCCCAGGATGACTCTAGAAATGCTGGGACATTTCAAAGCTCCTGTGGATTTTCACTTGTGTTTGGAGAGAGGATGAGATAACTCCTGCTCTGAAAATGAAAGGGCACACAGAGGTTCACAGAGAATCACTTTATTCTGCCCTAATGAAACAACTAGAGACTAGATTAACAGACTAAGTTAGCCAATTAAATTGCCTAATGCCAAAGCAGCCCTGATCTTTTTCATAAAGTTAGAGTTTTACCACTGAGAATAGGTTTTGGTTTCCTGCACTCTACTGGCATAGAGTACCAATGCCAACCCCAATACTATGTAATCACTGGCACAGTCACTTGTCTGATTTGCTCAATATTTTGGGAAATTCACGTGAGTTTCAGGTACACCCAAGGATTTCCACCATCCTTCTAGGACATGCTTCAACTACATCAAACATTGTGCCACATCCAAGTCTTCTTACACATTAGCTATGTAAAAGAGCAGAGCTGTGTGGAACAAAAAGTCCCCAAAGAATAGCACCCTGAACAATCTGTGATACATTAGCTAGTCATTTTTACATGACATGAACACGATAAACGTTATTTGTTATCGTATTTTTGTTTTCAAAGTATCACATTCTGTCTGTATACTTATAGAAGAGACTGCATTTAGCTAATTAACACAGACTCAAAGGCAGGAAGTTTAATGCATAGCTCAAAATAGTTGTTCATTAATTAAACAATGCCTCCTAAGCATACTGAATTCCTAGTTTTAGCTCCCTGAGGATAAGCCTGCTGGAAAAAGACTGTAAATCACAAAGATGCTGTAAGGCAGCACATTACAACTCTTAGATACCATTCTTTTACTCTGTGGGATGAATAATAACGCAATCCTTCCTTATTGCACAGTTCATAGGATTTACTAACTGGAAAAGCTCAAGACATAAAACTAAGGAAGCCCCTCAAAAACCACCTGCATATTGATCAAGTTTTATTTTGAATATTATGTATGCAGATTCCAGTTGAAGAAAGTAGTCTGATTTTACTGATGTACTCAGAGTTGCTTGGAGTGGTTCAAAACCTGTTTACAAAATATTCAGTAGACCAAATTCCAATTATTAGATGTAGTTCTCTAATAGATAGAGATCAAATTAGTTAGAAATAAATGCAAACCGTAAGGTTTTGGTTAAAATTAGAACTAAATCTCTATCACTCAGCAACCATCAGAATTTTATATTTACCATTGTCCTAGGTAACCTCAATTCTTATTGTATTCCATATATAACTGTGCCCAAAATTGTTGCTGCCTGTTTAAGAGGCTGTAGCTGAGGAACAGAATGGAGGAGCAGGAGGTGCCCTGGGCTTCTTAAGCTTGGAGCAGCACTCAGAGACTCCTCTCTCTCCTCTTGGATTGCCTCTTGGCTGTGTCTTGGATCTTTCTTGCCTCTTGGCTTTTGCTCTAGAGCAGGGGCAGCACAGGTGGAGGGTCCCCTTTTGAGTTTACTTTTGTTCCCAATAGCTTTCCACCACCTTTACTACTGATTTAGCTTAAAGAAGTAGCAGTCTTTCTAGTCAGATGTCATTTTTTCACTTGTATCTACTTGCATTCATTTCTCCCTGGTGGTAGAAAGGGATTGGTTAAAGCCATAAGGGGACGCCACTTGCTTTAGAGTGCTCACTTCTTAAAATTGTCCTAAACAATGACAAATTTGTTGCCCAACTAAAGGGGCATGAGAGAGAAAGTGTAAAAATAACAATTTTGTCCAAAACCTTTGTATATTGTGTACAGATCTCGCTGGTCACACCATTCTGCTCAGTCTGATCACAAGGCTGCAGCACTGAATCCTGTGTGCTTCTACATGTTGGGCAATTTGCCCACAAGGTGAATCTTTTTTGGATCAGGGGCACAAGTCAAGATTGCTTTGTTGATATACGCTGTGGTACCAGCTCATATCGAGATAACATCAGAGACAATGAATATTATTTGGGATGTGTATTCATTGCTGTTTGCCTGTCCTCGTCTCAGCTGCTGCTTCCAGGGCTTTAGCAAAAATTTCACTCAGTTTCTTGGGGGAACAGTAGGGAATGATCTTCCCCAGCCATTCACCTCCTTCTCCCCTTCAGGTCTGACACATCATCTTCTAAAAATGTTCATTCCCTCTAAATATTGAAGACACAAGACAGTGATACCCTTGGAAACTTTTTCTTCTCTTTTTTCAACCAAGTCATGTCCTTTCAGCCATAATCGGGCAGCATAAATACTGTTTTTAGACCTATTCTATGCAAAAGCACCAACAAAATAGAGATGTCACATTTTGAGTTCTTTGAAACTCATACACACAGCTAATTCATACTAGAGGGCTTGGCCTGGTGTATTTTGAAATGTTAGCTTATTTAAGTAATTATAGGAGGAAAATAAAGTGTAGGAGACAAAAAATAGCCCTCTTCATTACTGCAAGTAATTTGGGTGAAGAAAGTCCTCCTAAAGACTATCTAGAAACAGTAGACAATTTTGATATATGGTGTCTGCAAAGTTTTCTTCAGCTTCCATACCCAAGGATAGCTAAGATGAATGACTGCTAAGGGGAGAAGGTAGAGGGGAAGGACCATTTACTAAATAAAATGTTTCTTGAAAATTTTAATTAATCAAGGCTTGCTCTTTAATCGGATCCTAAAACGAGCTGGTATGCATATGAAGTTCCAGCCCAGTTCATTACTCAACAGAACCTTGCCAAATCAGCACCTCAATTTTCTTATTTTCTTGGGGGGTTTTTTTCCATCATTGATAAAAAAGTATCTATCACCAGCTTTAAATGACTCTTTTATTGCATATATTCCCCAAGCTGGAACTTCTCCTTAATACTCTTTTCTTACCCATCTATCATCAAAATGCAGATTTTAGAGATAAAAGGACTTGAAGTCCCTCATAACAGAGGTAGAAAATAACATGACTGAAGAAGACTTCATATATAGGCTTAATTTTACACAATTTTTTTATTATTATGCAACAGCATTTTTAACACTTCTGCAATAACTTTGCTGAGAAGAAAGTTGAGATACTCTTCATGAAGTCTAAGGAAGTTACTAATGTGATTGACATCTGAATCAGCAAAACTCAATTTACTATATTGATCAGGCCTCAAAGTAATTAAGCCTCACAAAAATGCTTTCAAAATTAAATGGTAGAGGTGAATTTTCTATTCCCCAATGAAGGCCTTTCATCCTTTCTGAAAAATTTTGGAAGGACAGAAACAATGCATTGCACAAATAATACCCTACACTCCTTTATATATATATATATATGTAGTTATTTATTTATATATATAAAATATATATATAAATTATATATATATTATATATATAATATATTATATATTATATATATCATATATGTTATATTTTTATATATTTATATATATTGAAATTATATATATAATAAATAAATATATATTTATATATAAAAATATATAAAACTTTATATATTTATAAAGTTTTAAATATGTAAACTTTAGCAATCTCTGGATGGACCAGTTCTTTTTGTATTCATGAGATATTTACATCCCAATATCACAGATTTTGGCCACTGTTGAAGATATTTCTTCTTTTTCATTACTCAGCTCTTCAATTGTGTACTATTATGTTTGAATATCAAACATAACATATAACTCTGCAAAATTATGGCCATCCCCCCAGTTTTTCTGTTTCTGTTCAGACATATACCATGCTTCATTTCAGATGAGTTAAGCTGCACCAATCAGTAATAAACAGAGTGTGGCAACAAACTTCACATTTGAATGAATGCTTATTCATTACCCAAGCGTGAAGCTGTTCACTTCAGCTGGGGTTTCCTTATTTAAAAAAAGCTGGCAAATGTTTTTCCTGCCTGCTTTCTTTCACTGGGGTCTCTGGTGCTGCCAAGTGGGAGCTCTGAGGAGATGATAAATGGGAAATGCCCATGTGAGAGCTGTGAGTGATGTGGTGTGACAGTTCCTTGGAATGGGAATCCATGGCAATGCTCTGGCAATGCTGGCATTCTGTGCAGCTCAAGCTGTTTCAGGCTGCAGAATGGATAAACTGTTTGTCAGACATTAGTGTGTCCCAGGGGCAGCAGTTCCCCACACAATGCTGTGTGAAGAAAGCTGAAGCTAGAAGCTCAGTTGCTAGAATCAAAAAAAAAAAAAAAAAAAAAAATTATCAGAAAACAAAGATGGGATTAAATCTTTTTACATAAAAAAATAACGTCCAAAATAACACAAATAAAAGAGTTGTTATGCATCTGTGCAGGGAAAACTGAAATATTAGAAACTGTGACCTTTCATCAGTTTTTAGGGAAAGAAATACTGCAGAATTGTCCTTCCCCTCTTAATGGACACCCAAACATTTGTTAGCTGCACACTTATCCACATGATTTAAACAGCACCTGAACCATATCAAAAATCTTCATAGCAATCTCCTTCATAGCACATATGCATCTGTGATTTTGCAGATGAAATATTGTGTTTTGTGTTGTGGTTCTTCACTCATTAAAACACCTATCTGGATGTTCCAGCCAGGAAGCAAAAGGAAGGATAAAGTCAGAAAAAAGGCATAAGGGAAGGAAAAGAAGACAGATGAAAAAAAATCAATGAAAGAGAGACAAAACAGCAAAGGAAGAAAAAACCAAATTCATTAAGAATGAGAAAAAAATACTTTTTAGTGCAACTGATAATAATTTTAAAAAAACCCCAAAGTTATTTACTAATCTTCATCAGGTATAGTCCTCCAAATGTATTTAGCAATTATTAAAGACTACCAAAATGAAGCAAGGTAGCCATTAGGAAAGCCTCAGTTGTAATGGCAAGGTCTGCTTTGTTTCTCTTATTCCAAAGATATTGAGAGATTCATCTTAGCTCAATGCAGACACCAATTTACAAACACCTGAAGGAAATTCCAAACCCTCCCTGTGATTGCTGCAGGCAATGAAGCTTCTACAGAGGATAAACCCATTTCACACACACCAGACAGACTGACTCAAGAAAAGAGCTTTTATTTTCTGGAGTTCCTTGTCAAGTCCAATTAACTCTGGATGACTTGCACAGAGTTCTCTGCATTTCTGGAGTCACAAGTTTAAACTTCAGCAATTTTTAAGAAAGCAGTTCAGCACCAGCAAAGCAGAATCCTGTGTTCTCACCGTATTTGTTTTTTCAACACCAGGTCAGATTTCATTCACTGAAGAGCAGTCTTTTTATTACTTCACAAAATAATAAGAATTTTAGAACCAACATTGCCCAGAGTGTTTAATCAAAGCTTGCCACTGTTCTTGTTGCTAAAAACAACATGGGTATGTACACATATTTTATTTTTATATATATACATAGATAAAATATTCACACCTTGTGATCTGAATAGGTGGAAACACACAGCTTGGTTAATTGCTGGTTGTGATGGCAAACGTGCTGATGATGCACACTACACAATATTGCCCAGTGATGCAGTTTGAAGTGCCTGACAATGCCATGAGACTGCTCTGTTACCACCATGGAAAAACTCATCATGAAGGACCACCCATTTTAATATGTTTTAATTCATATTAATTAATTTAATTAATATTTAATTAATATTAATTTAATTAATATTAATAACCAGGTAAAGGTTTTGCCTGGCTATATCTTTCATTTCCAATTTTGCAATGAATTCAGAGGTCTCTTGCTAAAACCCAGAAAGTGACACCTCCTTTCCTCTCCCACCCAAATATGTTTCCTCTGTGAGTACCCTAAGCAAATAGAGATACAAGACATCAGGATCCAAACAGTAATTCCAGATTGTCTGAAAGATCTACGGAGATTTCTAATTCCATGTACAGCAGATTGTAAACTGAAATTTCAGAAGAGAAGTTTTGGAAGCTCTTGAGTGCAAACAAATTATTGATAATGTTTTCACCCCTAAATGTCTTATCAAAACATGGATAGACTTTTTTAGATGAAGCTGCATCTTCTCCAGAGACAAAACAATGAAGATTTTTTCAAATTTATCATATTTTATCACAAGTTTCATTAGTAAATTTATATATTGTCACTAAATTGTTGGAAACAATTTAAAATTGAAGTATTTTACATTTTCTTTCACAGATAACTTACAAAATCTTCTCCACAGAAAAGAATATAAGATTAATTAGATGGCTCCATTCCTAACTACTGCTGGTGAGTGTTTTTAAATCCTTTGGTAAGTCCTGTTATGAACACCTTCAGAGCACCAGGATCTCTCCCAAGCCAGAGCAGTTCCAATTCAGCTCCCAAAGAACAAGAAGGGTGAAAACCAAAGGCAGTGAACAGCCTGTCCCAGCTTCAGCAGGAAGCTGTAACCTGTTCCAAAATCCTTCCACCTTTCCTCTGTTCCTATTTCCTCTTTCTTAAGGAAGCCAATTACCCTGTAGAACATTTTTACCCTTGCCTAGACTGTAAGTACATTTTCTACCTCTCTGAATTTCTACTTCATTCTTATTCGACCTTTCCTATTCTGTATTCAGCACACACTCATACTCCCACTTGGTTATTCATCTTCAGCTGCCCTATTTCTCTCTCAGACAAAATGCACCACATTTCCTTTGGTTCCCTGGAGACATTTCTGTTCTCTAACTGCCCAGACTGAGGGCCCACCAGGTGTGGCACAGCCACAGCAATAACATCTTTGGCACAGCTACTGTGTTAGAAAAATATCCTAACTAATTCTCTATAAAACATAAAAACCAGGTGAGGGTAAAAGTGTTCCTTCCTGCTTGGAGACAGAGGGGACCCTGCAAACCTCCCCCAGTTACCACAGTGACACTCCTCCCTCCAGGGAGGAGAAAAACAGAATTGATCAGGAGAAGGACAAAGGTTCCCTGCAGCTCTGGGTTAGTCACACAAGCTTCGGCTCTGCCATCTATCCAGGTTCAGAAATTCTAATTTCTAAAGTTCTTCTTTTGGCACAACCTGTGGTTTATTCACTGCTGTTATTCACTCTGAGGAAATTTATGACTGGTTCTGGCATTCACTCCTGTTTGCCTTTGCAAGCATTGAAACAGAATTCATTTAATTTCTTAGCACTGCAATTTATTTTGTTAGTAAATTAGTGCTGCTATTGAACAGATGCTTAGCTGTATCCATTACTGACCTTTGTTGCTCATAAGTTTCTTATTTTTACTACACCCCTTTCTGAAATCTTCCTGTCATCTTTGACCTTTGTTTTCTGCATTTTTATTACCCCTTCAAGTCTTCTGAGTCTTCAATGTTATTAAATACTCCTTCCTTGCTCTTTTTTGCCATACATTTGATTTTTTGATATGTTTGTTTTAGATGCATGCTCACACATATAATTTATTACTTGCTCGACCCATCTAGAAACCCCAGAGTATGGCCATACACTGATCAAGAGTAAAGGGCAAAATATGTTTCAATCATAACTTAAATTTGATTCTGGTCAAGGAATTTTTACATTCAATAATTCTGTTGTAGTCCAACACAGCACAACTCCAGCCTATTTTAGTGCTAAAAAGAAGAAACATTCCAGTTTTATATGTAAGTTGAAACTCAATGACAAACTGAGAATTATGGTATTATGCAAAGCAAAAATAAAATTATGCAGTTACCATAGCCAACTGATCCTGAGCTGTGTAGATCCTTTAGCAACAGTGACCTACCTTTATAATGTATATTTCTTCTCTCATTCACTGCTAAATGTTTGTCTTGTGTAATTTGAATGCATTTCTGTCACAAAAAACATAATTTGCAAAACTAATTTCTTTGATGGTTATTTCTTCTTTCCATACCAATGTTTCTTTATGTCTGCTAGATCTTCTCCACAATGAAATTCAGAGATAAATCTGCTGTCATAGTCTCTTTTTATTGACACATACTTCTCCCAGTGCTGACTGCACATGTTAGTTCCACTGCTGAGTTTTTTATTATTTTTCAATTTATGCCTTGTTATATTCAGAATTTGTCTTGCATACAAATCACTGAACAGCTATACATGGAATATGCTCTTGGTTCACAAAGCCTGCAGAGCAATTAAGGATCAGGTTTTACTCACCTGCTGCAGATACAGAAGTTAAGCCTCAGAATTCAGAGCCAGGAGATGCATGCTTGGATTTTTCTACACCCTCAATTTCAGTAAAACAAGTTCAATCAATGCCACTGAACTTGTGGGACCTTGTGTACATTTCTTTAAATGATGAATGTTACCTATTAATGAGGAAACTGTTTTGAGCAGTGGTTACACATATGCTGCATGTTTGTGTATCTGGTAAATCATATCTGCATCTGACATGTTACAGAATTAATCATTGTACACTGTGATAATTAACACCTTGCTGAATTTATTCCAACCCCTGAAATGTATAGTTAGATATATTAAATGAAAATGTTCTCTTTGGCTAAATATGCAGCACTGCTGAGACTGAGAACCACAGTAAGCTCGCAATATTATTCATAAATGTGCAAACTTATATTAGAATTTACTTACAGGTGTAAAAATGAAATGCATTTTAAAAAACCGAGAATTTACCAGAGAAAGCACTTAGGTGATGCTCATTTCCAGCTTCTCCTTAAATAATGCATTCTATCAGCTGTTTAATCTTATTTATAATTGGAATCACAGAATCCTTAAGGTTGGAAAAGAACTTTAGAGTCGTCAAATTGTCCAAATGGATTTCTTGTTTCTCAGGAAGGCTTTGTAAAAGAAAAAATAAATTATTTTTTTCTAGTCAAAGCCACTCATTTCTTTATCTTCCATTAGTTTTTGTTACATGGCATGTACTAATCCAAAGGCCCTCTTCCCTGATGATTCCCACTCTTGGCAATTCATTAAGTTCTGTCCAATTAGAAAACTCTCAGGATGGTTACACAGAAAGTACAGAAAGGAGTCCACAAGTCCTTCACAAGACCTCTAAATAAATGTGCTGAATTTACAAAAACAAAAAAAAAAAGAAAGAGAACACAGTAAAAGGATTTACACAAAACGATGTGCAAGGAAAATTAATTTCCGTCCATTTCGTTTAGAAATGTTGTTGTTAAAATATCAAATTTATTTTCCCTCCAATTATTATTTATTACCCATAGTAACATAAGCTACATCTCATTCATAATAGATAGGAGCCTATGAAGGAGAATTTAGGTGCTTGCAGTTTCATTTTTAAAACTAAAATTATTATTAAAAAGGCATAACGACTTATTGAATGGATAATTCAAAATTATGAACTGGCATGTTACTCTAAACAAATTGGCACAGCTATTATCCTCCCTGAACACAATAATAAATAATATATAATGAGTAATATAAGCCTGAAAACTATCCAAATCTTGCAAGTGACAGCTTCCAGACAGAAACCGTTCTTGCCTGATGTAAAATGTAACTTGAAGACAATCAAGGAAAACCAGACAACTTCTAATAAAACTTTTTGGAAATTGAAAAATCCTGATAAAGAAGGATCAGAAAGATGCATTCATGGGATAAAGAAAATGCTTAAGGAATTATGGTGTGTAGAGCAGACAAATGTGGGAACATGTTGGTCTGCAAAAAGCCAGGCTTAGGAAACCAGAGCATGCTCCTAAGAATGTTGGCAGCAAACCAAGATATTTAAAGTAATAGAAAAAAAAAGCATGAAAAATGAAAAAAAAAGGGAATACTGAAGTCTGAAAAATATAAAAATTAACAATAAATCTGAATAAAATTACCTAAAAGTTGTATTCTGAGATATAATGACCCTATTCTGCCAATATTGCTATACATATATCAAGATGTATGAGAGGACTTCAGGAGGTATGGATGTGGTGCTGTCAGAAGTGTTGGAATATTTCTGCTCACTGGAAAGAGTCACCCTATCATCATAAAAGCAAACACTACCAGATATCCCCAAGTCTGGACCTGGCATACTTCAGTTCTTCTGCTGCTCATCCCTAAGCCTCTACCACACAAGGATTGCTATTAAGTTGGTTAGTGCTTCAAGAGTTTAACAGAAAGGGTAATTTGCAAAAGATGAGGTTATTTTGTGCAGAAAATGTATTGGACAGAGCACTGTTTGTAGTCTGCAGTTCCTTATAAGCAGTGAAATGCTGTGTCTAGTTCACATAATATTTTCAGTCACCCTACTCAGTTAGAAGCTGAGTGATTTAGTCCCAGGGGCTTCAGGTCCAAAATGGAAACTGAAAGAACTCAGGAAATAGGTATAGTACATGTGAGGGAGAGAGAGGGATGTAAGCCCAGGTCCCCTCTGTTAAATAACTAGAAACACCAAAACATCTGAGATGTTTCAAAACACCAATGCAAAGAACATTGAATTGAGAACCAAGAAGAGAGATAAAAGCAAGAAACCTCCAGTAAATCAGCTCTTCATCTTCTTCTCCTCAGCTTTTAAACCATTTCAAGACTTGTCAACTGACTGGCATTGTGTATTCCCAAATGTATGTGCGAATTTACAAATTTATAATAAAATTCAGAGTGGAAAGGGAAATAAGCAATGCCTATGCTGATCACATAGAGATAGGCTCCTGCTTGTGAACTAGTTTTACAATTTTCTTCACAAATGGCTTAGAAACAGACCCAGTTCTGCAGAAGCATTTATTTGAAAGAATACTCTGTGGCAATGCCAATTCTGTTTTAACATGCATTTCTTGACTGATGTGCCCACTTAGAAAGTAATCTGAGAAAAAAAAATGCTGAGATGTTATAAAAGAAATCAAACTATTCATACAGTCATGTGGTGAAACCTGATAATGGAATGCCATTAATAAATACCAGAGCAGCAGAAGAGTGGAAATCTGAGTGTTGAACCAATCAGAGGATGAACAAACAATGTTTTAGTTTAATCAGAACCAGAGGAGGTTCCAATATCCTTCTTCAGTTTCATTTGTGCTCTGTGAACACCACCACATCCACATTACAAAATGCAGGCCAGCCGTTTTTTGGGAATTAAATGCACTTTAGAAGATTTATGCTTTGCCCTTATTTAAAATTGGTGTTCAAAAAGCAATGTTGCAGGAATCACCTGGCTTGTTAGGGAACAGCTTAAAACCAACAGCATGTGTCAGTTTCTCCTACCAACATTTAAGCAAAAGTCCCCAAATTAGATTCATCAGACTTGTAAATATCACTGCTTTGTGATCTATATGGAAGAGAAATATTTACATTATTCAAACTCCAAAATATTTACATTATTCAAACTCCTATTATAGTCCTAACAAGAATGCCAAGAGGTGTTCCAAATTATGCAGATGGAAATATACTTAGTGTGTCAGAGTTTAGACTCGTGGACTTGATCAGAAAGAAATGGAACATTTTACCTATAAAAAAGGAGACATTTCTTGATGTTGACTTGAACTAAAGCACGACTACCTACACTGAAGCATCTATCATACATACAAACTCCACAAACAAGTAAATCATGGCCTGTGACCTATTCAATCCCTTTCCCTTATTCTTCACGAAAATATTACCTTTGTTCCAAAATAAAAATGCAAAAAAGATATACATTGTCTGAACAAAGACATCCAAAGAATAAAGCAGCAGACCCTCCGGAAGTTAAGAGCCCAGGAGTCTTGAGATTACACTGTTCTATTGTTACTTACATTGTTCTGATGTGATTTTAAGAATGAAAAAGAAACCTTGTGAATAAAACCTTCAGTTCAGTAGGTTCTTTTGCACCAACCCTTGTATCCAGCCATGTAAACAGTGAGGATAACAAGCATATTGATTTGCATTTCTTCAGCATATAGTCCAAAACCAAAAGCAGTTTATATGGTGAATAATTCAGTACTTATGGGTTCTGCTATGACAAAATTTTAACAAAAACTCATTTAGAACTATTTAAGAAAGTTTCCTTCTTTAGTTCAGGACGGATCACCAGTAAATTTTATCTTTTGTAATCTAACACTTCCAACTACTTTTTTCTGAAAAGAAGGGTATTTGTCTTCTCTCTTTTGTTGATCAAACTCAGAACACCCGGTGTCCAAACTGGTAATTTGCCTTCATTATCCCCCCATGCATTTTCTAATGATCCACTTGCAAACCTCAGGGATTTATTTCCATCTTGTACAATTAACATGCTTTAATTTTTTCAGCTCCCTGCTGTTCAAATCTAAGCAAACCTTTTTGCTGGTGTGGAACTCCCCCTTCTTATATGTGAGTTACAGGTCACATATTTGTACATCGTTCAGACACTGTAAAACAGGAGAGGGGAAATAAATCTTGTCTCTGATTAACTATAGTCATATGCTTTTTCCCATTTACCCCATGAGTTCCCTGTTGGGGGTTTCATAAAACAAAAAACAAGATGAAGGAGCACCATCTGGAAAAGTGTAACTTCTATTTTCTGCAAAGCCGGTTTTATATATTCCTTCTCTGCCTCCTATTAAAGAAAAAATGACACTTTGAGCTGTGCTTTGTTTACAAACACTAAAAGTTCACAGCTCAAGTGATGCAAATTCAATGTACAGGAAAATTTGTCTAATCCTTTCAGCTTCCTGGAATGTTTCTTCATTCTCTCAGCAGTAGATTTGCCCCCATTTCTTTCTCTCATTTTCTCCACTTTCTTTCCAGAAGACTCAATGTGTGCTCAGTTATTTCTTGATATGAACAGTTCTAGTTGTCATCACCATCCATCTAATGTGGATTTGTGGTCATGTGAATTACATCAGCTTATTTACTGATGTGCCCTTTTCCTATCATGGAATTCCTTCCAGACTTAAGATCTTATTTTCTGTAGTAACCTAAGCTGCCTTCTACCAAAAGGTACATAAAACCCACCTAAAATTAAAGTTGTATAGCTCATTTCTGATTACCCTAATTTAATTTTGTTTTCAGAATTTCATTATCTCAACTGAATGAAAAATCATCCTGGAACTTTGATGCCAAGAACTCTTAACATTTGAGAAATCAAAAACACCAGCAGAGATTTTTATTCCACTGGTTAAATCATATGATAGACTCTGACCTTTAGCCTTCCCATTATACCTCTCATTTCTTAACACTATAATAGGGAAGTACAAAGATTTTTTTCAAACAAATTTTGGTGATACATGCTGGTATTTTAATGTTTAAGAATATGCCTTCTGAAGTCAGCAAAAAAAACCCCCAAACTCCACAAAAACCACCACACCATTGATTTATAGCAGAATCAATAGCAATAAAAAGATATGTACAAGATTCTGGCCAAAACTGGAGTATCAGGTGCTGCATTACAAGTTGTATTCTCAGTCTGTCATTAAGCACAAGTGTTTAGCTCAATATTTTATATAACCATGGAATGGTGTGGGTTTGAAAGGACATTAAAAGGATGTGGGTAGGTTCACCTTCCACCAGGCCAGGTTGCTCAGGGCCCCTTCCAACCCTGAACACTTTCCAGGGATGGGGCAGCCACAGCTTCTCTGGGCAGCCTGTGCCAAAACTCTCACAGTAAAGAGTTTCTTCCCAATTTACGTTCTAAATCTGCCTTCTCTCAGTTTAAAGACATTCCCTTTTGTCCTATCACCATATGGCTTGTAAAATGTCCCTTTCTGGCCCTCTTGTTGTCCCTTCAGGCACTGGAAGGTGCTAGAATATCTCCATGAGTGTTTTTAGTTTATAAAGGTCAAGCCTGAGCTTTTTAGTGGCTGGAATTTTTAACTAAAAGATTCTTTTTATGATAAGTATGTATGTGGTAATTTTTATAATAATTATATTAATCATGATAACTTTCAATGTGTGCAGAGATTAATTATCAAGACCATTAAAAGAGTAATTTTGGTTGAAAGGGGGAGATGTTGGAATGCTGGGGACACAGGACAGATGGACTTTGGGCCTGGTTAACATAAGAGATTTGATAACAGGATGCCTTGGCAAAAGCAAACAGAATTTTGAAAATTAGACCTGGGTTGCAGGAAGATTAAATCAAACAGGTTTACCAGAAACAGAAAATCCCATTGAAGTCTGCAAGCAAGAGATGCTGTTATATGCATAAATTTGTGTATGTGATTTTAACCTAATCATTGCAGCACACGTTACCAGTCTCCCTAAAATAAGTGCTTGTATCCCACAATAAAATGGGATTCTGATCACTGAGTCAGTCTCCCCATCTCTCTCCATCCCAAAAGCTTGCTATCATGGGAGCACCAGCTTTGGTAGAGGAGCTTCACTCCTCCAGTGAAATCATGCACTTCAAAAGCCTTGATGCAAACCACACTTCCACGGCAGCCTCAGGTCTTTTTCCCTCCCCAAAGAGCACACTTTTCTCAAGCCTTTGATGAATTTTTAACAGTTAAATAACACTGACTAAGCGTTTGTAGCTTTAGAGTTTGAGTGGAAAGTGAATATAAATCTTTCTGATAGAGTAAAAAAAAAAAAAATAGGGCTTTTTGCTTTTATAGTCACACTAAAAATGGCCTGGATGATACAAAAAGAAGTCATATAGTGGAGCTATCCAAGCTAAATCATTTTGCCACGGCCCAGTGAAAGCAATGGTCACAGAGAACTATGCATTTACTGGTTAATGAATACAATGTATAAAAGCAAAAATTCATCATTATTTTCTAAATGCACTGGTCTAAGCAAAAGACAAAGGAAATGGATCTTACAATTACCTTCCCACAATTAGTATGTTAATGATCAGACCTTTAGCTGGCACAAACTGATTTAGAGCTAGGATTTAACCACATAGCTCAGAGTATTTTTTTTCATGGTTCAGCGACAAAATACGCTCTGTCTTTCTAAAATATGCTCACTTAATTATTTGCTAACATTAAATTAAGCCTAATCTGAGAATTACAATAACAACAACAACAACAAGGGGCAGTCACTATTCATCTAAACAATCATGACAAATCATTTGACCCATTTCAGACTCAAGATCCAAAATTAAATTTTGAGAACGGAGTAGAGGATATGAGCAGTGACTAACATATGGATGTAAAAATTCTCTGAAGGAAGACCACAAAGCAATAAGAAAATTTCCCTCTTGGATATTTTTACTAGCTATGAAACTGAATTATCTACTCAGATCTACAGCTCAGTGACGTGTCTTGTAAAATCTGTCCCAGATATTGAAGTAGAGCATTGATATAGTAAGGCAGAGTCCATTCCCATGTCTCTCGATGATTGATTTATATATATATACTTTTAAAAATATGTAATATCTCGTTTGTTAAAAAACCCATCAGTATTGCAGAGTTTCTGTAAAGATGTTCAGGAACCACTTTCCTTGTTCTCATTTCTTATTAATTTATATGTCAAAGGCAATGGCCAAAATCTCAGCTGTAATCTCAAGTGTAAAAAGAATGGATTAATACTTTGAAGAAGTCTTACACAAGAAATGTTAATTTAGAGTATTGATTCAAGATTGAGGTTATAATCAACCAGGGAAAAATTACATTATAACAGCTGAGAGGCTAGATGGCTCAAAGGCCAACTCTACTTTAGACTCTTCTGTTCTAAAATGAAAGAGCCACTTGCAAAACCAGAATTTTTAACAATGCTTCAGCATCAGATACATATAATTTAACACCTTTTAAATTACATTTTAATCAGAAAATTGTAATTGTAATCTGTAATAGAAAAAGGCAGCATGTTTTCCTTTGCATTAAGGTACACTAGGTTATCTAATTATTTCCTTTTTTGTGGTGCCAAGACTGACTTTCAGCCCGTTTCATTCTAGCTTGGTAAAAATTACAAAATCTTGTACCTTCAGGAACCAAACATCAGTGTCCTACAGACCTTGTCACTGAATGAGCACCGTGGCCAAGATGTTGCTAACCTTGATCACACACTGGGGGACCAGTTCAAATAAATTCTGGTGCAGTGCTATTCTATACATGGTGTTCTAAGCAATACACCCCTGAACAGCCCAAGCGACCTCAAGTGCTCCTCAAAAGGCTCCATTGATTAGTTACAGCCACCTATCATGGTATTATGACATAATATCTCCTTTCAGGGGTCACTTACTGAGAAGCACTGGATTTAAGCATTTAGGACTGTCTTCCCAAATATATTTTGTGACACAGCTTCACTTTGAAACTGCTTGGCTAATGACCACTAGCTGATATCACTCTGGCATCTTCTGCTTCAGGCCACTGCTGAATAATATTCACACACTCAGACTTGAGTTACCTGTTGAGTTACCTGGGGCTGTTTCATGCCTGCCATTTCTGCAACCTGTGCCCTTTAAAGATAACCCTTGTAAACCACAGAGGACTAAAATATTCATGCCTGAAGTCACTCTTTATTAACAGAAGATTTTTCCATAAAATAAAGTAGAGAAGCAAATAGCAGACATCAGAACACACGACCCCAGTTTGGTACGAGAAAAAGGCCAAACCATTTAATTCTTGCCTTCCCAAACACCCATCATGCTAAAAGCAATCCATACTAGGTGCAGTGAGTCAGGTAGGCATGTCAGGCATGTCAGGTCTTCTGCATCTAAACCGGGAGAGAACCCTTCACTGAAGCAATTAAGCTTTTTTTAGGGCATGGTGTAAAAGCTGCATTCTCTGTAGGATATCTTTGAGAGGCAGCAGCCTCTTCAGCTAGGAGTTCTTTGCACAGTTGTGGAGGAGTTGCAGACAAAAGGATTTGTTTGTTGTTATGGCTTCTTTGGTTCTAAGCACAGAATTTTTTTCTCAGTTATTCAGAACTTGGAAATTTAGGTGCAAACACCACATAAACACATGGCAATTATTTTAAAGCAAAAAAGTTCCAGAGCATATGTTGTTTGTGCAGCTCACTGTGTGGAAAAAGATCACACACAATTTTTTAATAGTGCTTTTCCTTCTACTGCAGCAAAATGTAGCATTCTGTGCTAATCTCTGCTTGCAGGTAGAACAACTGAGATAATGTGGAGACTGACAGAACCCTGGACAGAAGCTATCGTACTCTCAAAGCTGTCAAAGACAGTAATAATTTTAATTCATCCTTTGCTTGAAGAATTCTGCAATTACACATTTCTAAAATCAATCCTATTTATTTAAGCAAAAGTGTAATGAAGTTTAAAATGTGCTTTTTGGTTCAAAAGTAAAATTTTAGTCCTATGTTAGTTTGTATAAATTAAGTATGGTTATTCATAAAGCACAGTTTGATTTTTTTTTCTTTGTGCTAGATATTATATCAAAACAACATAAAACAGTGAAAAGACACAAGAAATTCCAATATTTTGGGACAGTACAGCATACAGGTCTACATTTTCAACTACTTCTTTTTAGCCATTCAGTTCTCACCCAAGTATTAAAGATGTCCAGATGTTAAAAATTACATAAATGCCAGCTATTTTGTCATAGTTCAAAATACACTGTTACTGTTCAGGTCTTGCTGATATTTTGACCCTGAAGACAGCTGCTCTGGGGAAAGCATATGCTATTTATAAATTATGCTTCACTACATACTTCAAACACTCATTGCTTTTGCTACAAAAACATTAAACTCTCTTCATATTTAAAGAGCAGCCTCATTTCACCCCTGAATGTGGAATGGTGCATAAGAAAGTAGAAAGACAGTCAGGATAAGTGTGTATGGTATTATCCTAGTCACAAGCACTTTATTCCATTTAGTACTGTTTCTTATCTACACACAAATGTATTAAAGATTTAATGGTCTTACACAGATGGGTGGTTTTGAACCACTTTCACATTAAAATTTTCAATAGACTGAAGAGCTGAACTAGTACTTCTCCCTACATCTGTAGGAGCAGTAGAAGGATTTTGTGTCCTTAAGAAAAATGGAAAATTATCACATAGTCACCAAGAAGGATGCACTACCTTGATGCTCCCAACACAAAACAGCTGTAGCTCTGAGAGAACAGCAGCAACCAGGTGCTTTAATGGAAACCCTTTGGTTCCTAAGCCAACCATGTTTACCTTTTGAGGTAAGTAAAAATTCACACCTGATTGACCAGCCCTTACTTTTTTCTCTGAGGATCTCAAGGAGAGTTTTAAAACATCTTTTCTTTCTGCTAGGCTTTGCCTTGTCAGGGGCTCAAAACCAACCTGCAGCTGCCCTGCACTCCCCACTGCCTCAGCATGTTTTCCTCATGGACACACTCGGGCTGAAGGAGACAGATCAGTGACCAAAACCATGGAGCCATGGTCCCTCCCCACCCTGATGGACAGCTCAGCAGGCCCTTTCCAGAGGATGCTGGAGCCATATTTCAGCAAACAAAAGTGTGCTTCAAACGCCCTTAGATTGTATATAGTCATGGTGGTATCAGTCAGCATCCTCCACCTGTCCCATATAATGTTTTAAGTAACACGGTGAGGGATTTCCTTCCATCAGTCTGACTGCCGTGTGCCAGGCTGCAGAGGCACCCTGGTCACACACTGGTTTTCTGGCATCAGCCCCTCAGCTGTGACATCTCCCTTTACCAAAGGCAGAAAATGCATCTTCCAGGGGAACAGATGTAGTGGAGATGGATGTGATCAACAAAGCAGCAGCAGAAATGGTCGGCTGAGAAGCAGGGGATGCTCATCCCCTTTCTTGCTTGCCTTTCCCCAATGAGCCCATTACTTCATTGCCAGGTTCTAGAGGGCACATCCCTCCTTGCTTGGAGGATAGTTTGATTTATTGTTACCCTGAAACCAGAAGCGAAATTTACATGAATGCAAGGACAGATGAACTCTTGACTGACTTTGCTGTATAACTCAAATCTCCAGGTCTAGGTGAACCCTTTCAAACACACACAGAGTTTCCAGCACCGGGATATGAGGGAGGATTAGGCACTCAATTAGCAATTTAATCCTGATGCAGCAAAGTACTTAACACTGTTTATCTTTTAACACACGAAGCCTTAGAGAAGCTTACTCAGACCTACTGGAGTGAAATAAGCTAATGACACACTTCACCTTCCTGCATTGCTGAACTCCTGTGCTCCTGGTGGGGTCAACATCCATATCCTTGTCCGAGTGGGGCTTCCAGACCTCTGTAAATGGGAGAAGTTGCAGCTTGCACTGTTACTGAGCTGTTTGTGTCAAAGTACTGCATTCCACAGGAGCAGCACATCTCGCGGCTTGTTTACAAATTACAAAACAACAAAACCTACTGTAATGTTCACACAGGGCATAGGTACAGGTTAACTCAGGATAAAATGACTGCTGAACTGTATTCTGTGTAAAACCAAATTATAACGTGTGTTTAGGTAAAAGCCTACAGACCCACGTTAACCCAGATGAACTGTTCCAATTATGTCTTGGCCTAGAAGAATGCAAGGAAGATCTTTGATATTTAACAGAGATTAACTAACATTTCATAAATGAGGATTTACTCTCAGGTCAAAATCTTTACTTTCTTTGGACAAAATTCATTTTTGCTGCAGCAGGAACTTGTCTCCTGTGCAGCTGTGTACGAACATGGATGAAAATTTGTCAGGAGAAGACATTTCTGTGGGATAGGGATGTGTTACAATAATGGGTTTTGTTTCCTAAAGCTCCAGAATCCATTTATTACCCGTGGGAAGAAGGGACAGGACAAAGACAAAAGACCAAGCAAAAGCAGGGCTGTGAGGTTTTATAGGGTATCACAGGGGTGGAGTTAGGGTTTGGGTCAAGGGACGAGTTATTAGCAACACAAGAAGGGTAAGATCAAATTCCTGCCTCTTAGGAACAGGGGCATTCCACAGTCAGATACATGTTTGCTAATAAAAAATGCAGTTTCACTAATTTAATTAGATATACTTGATAATATAATGACTTAATGCTGCTGTTTTTTCTTTCTTTTTCCCCCCAACCAAATGTCCAGTGATATCACTCCGAGTTGAAATACCACTTCTGCAGAGTTCCTGTAACATAGTCTCTGATTCAGCGCTGCTTCTACTGCCACAATAACTAAACCAGACAGAATCAGTACATTATAAGGTCAGCTCACAGTGCCCATGACTTTTCTAAAGCCTAAGGCTAATATTTTAAAAATTTAAGGACTTGAGAAGAATTTAAAGTCCTAAATTTAAGAATTTAAGGACCTAAAGTGAGAGGTGGAGAAATTTTATTAGTGTTCCCAAGGGTCAAAGCATGCCAAGCAGATTTCCCTAATGTGAAAGTAAATGGAAAAAAATTTAATGGTGCAAAAGCAGCTTTTCAAGACTACTTAACACATTATTATCAGTTCATGCCAAGTCTGCAGGATTTGCAGCACAGATGAGGTGAAACTGTACCTCTGGGAATTTGGACATATTCTTGTCTGAAAGAAGCATCTCTAGTCATAAATTCATGGCTGAAGATGTGGGAAAAGGATGACATATCACAGAACCACTGAGTCACAAAACATGCTGAGCTGGAAGGGACCCACAAGGATTATTGAGTCCAGCTCCTGGCCCTGCACAGGACATGCCAGGAGTCACACCATGTGCCTGAGAGAATCACCTAAACCCTTCTTGGGCTCTGTCAAGTTTTGTGCTGTGACCACTTCACTGAGGAGACCCTTCCAGTGCCCAACCACCCTCTGCATGAAGAACATTTTTCTAATATCCAAAATTAGAACATTTTTCCAATATCCAACCTAAGCTGGGGCACAGGGGGCGGAGCAGAGCATCAGGGCCAATGGGCTGAGGGCTCAGGGCGGGGCAGGGGCGGGACAAGGGGTGGCACCAATAGGGTAAAGGGGCGGGGCACTGCAGCAAAGGCGCCAATGGGTGAGCAGGGAAGGGAGAACATTCTAGGGGATGTGCACATAAGGAAAAAGGGGCGGAGAGGCCAACGGGCCAACCAGGAGGCAGAACTGGGGTTCATTTGCATACACGGCAAAGCATGCTGGGAGAGGCTCTGCTCAGTCGCCTTAAACAGGGGAGATTTTTCCAATTTAGGGTCTGTCCCTCCAAGGAACCATAATGGAGCCTTTGTGTGTGGCCTCGACACTCAGCAACCTGATATAGTGAAAGGTGCTCCTGCCCACAGTAGACAGCTTGATTTTTGAAGTCCCTTCCAACCCATACTGTTTTATGATTCTATGATTTAGAGAGAGAATGAATCCTCAGCTACTACAAAGCTTTGTCGTTGAATTTACCTCAATGATGAGTTAGTAAGAAAATCTAGCCCAGGATATAGTCTACTAAGCCAGGCTCATGGCCACTGAACGGTCCAAAAAAGCTTTGAGTCTCACTACTGTGAGTTCAGCAGTAAAGCATTGCCCAGTAATAAAAATAAAATTCACTACTGTCCTTGAAACTTGTTAGTGTATATGAATTTTGCTTTGAGATTAATATAAAATCCCAAAAGGGAGGACAACAGTGAAAGGAATCACTGGTGCAGAAAACCAACTGAAATAGTGACTTTCATACTATCATCTCCCACATGCCCCACTCAAAGCTTGGTTTTAAAGATTAAATGTCCAGCATCCGGTGTTCAGAGGAACCCAAGGCCTCTTAGAGCAAAGCACAGAATAGCAGGAATTCAAAACTTGCATCATTGAGAGAAGTGGTAGACATAGCAATGCTTTAAATCTGCATGAAGTATTGTTGGTTTGCAGTCAGGTTAAAAGTGAGATAAGAGATTTTCTCTTCCCCCTAGAGTCTACCTGTATTTATTTTGTTTGGGTTTTTTAAAGCATCGTTTTCACATATATATTTTTACATGTATATTTTTAATATGCACACACACATATGTGTGTGCCTACGTGCATGCAAACTGTGCAAAAACACAAGCAGGAACTACTTCATGAAGTTACTCTGCACCATAGTGAGCAGGGTAGTACTGTTTAATCAGGAGTATAATATGTTGTCCACTCAAATAGTAGAGAAATAGAAAATATATATATCTAGTTTTCCAGTCACTACAAGCAAAAGGGTAGCAACAAAAAGACAGATTAGAGAGAGTTGATAGATTCCTTTAATCACCATGTTCTCCAAAACCCACCTGAACCACAAGTCATGTGGGGCAGGGTAGAAAATTGACTTGACATTAAAGGTCATACAGGCCCTGAACACCAGATAAATTGAGAAGATATATTAGTTCATTACCTGTGGGTGTACCAGTTGTGGGTTTCTCCGTGTCTGGACTGAAGGCACTTGAGACAGTAATTCATGTTCAGACTCAGGTGTTTATTATTTCTTATCAGTGAAACAGTCTCACTGCTGTGAGTTCTGCAGCTTTTCATTAGAAGGCACAAAATGGCCAACAATCTCTTGGTACAAGGGCTTTTAAGACTAAACTATCCAATTAAGAACTGACACCTGGATTATTTTCCCTTCTAACCCAATAACTGATCCCAAAGAGCTGCAATGGGGACTTTCCTGCCCAATTACAAAATGCCACCCAAACCCATGGAGAAGAAGAAGCGTGAAGAAGAAACCCAGGATGACACCCTGTGCCCTCCATGTTGCTTCCATCCACAATGTACTAAAACCCCCAAAACCTGAATTTCTCACCCAGTGATACACCCACACTGCTCTCTATAATCTATTTCACACTTTTGTGGGTTCCAGTCTGTCCTGAAGTCTGGGAAACTTTCTCCATGGATGAGGGTCAGAGTCAGTGCTGCCCTGGGGGTCAGGGCACCCAGAGCAGACAGAGAAATATTCCCTGTGTGCCCTGGGTTTCCTCAATTACCCTGAGCTCCTGTAGGATCAAAGGCACTTTAGTCTTTCACACAGTTGCTCCTGCATTGAATCCACTAATGTGCATTTGCAAAACTTTGTCTTCCAGGAATGCAGATAGTCTTGATTTAAAACAACAGTAACATTATGGAAAGAATTACAGCTTCCCTGGTAATTAGGTCCATTATTTGACCACCACATTACAATGGAGAATGGGTGGGAGGAAAACACAAAAAGGTCCAATTCCAAGACAAACATGTCAAACTTCAGCTTCCAGCTGCTGAGTACCACTGGTCTGGTGAACATTGTGTGGCTGTTCAGTTTTTATTCTTTCTCCTCCTGTTTGATTTATACCTATTTTTGTCACATTTCACTTCTTTCCTTTCTTCTTGGATCTTAAAAGCATTAAACAGCCTGATCCTTCTCCCACTACAATGAATTTTCATCTGCCTTCACAACCGTTGGACCTTTTTTCCCCTTTTTAGAGCATTAGTTGTGTCACAGCCTTAAAAGAAGTTACTGAAAATTCAGCACCACATACCACTGTCATCATTCTTGCTCGTGCTGTGAAAAGACAAGTTACTTTCTTGCTCTTATTTAGTACTCCCTTATTCACCCATCTGCAGAGCAATCTCACCTTGTTCTGTCACAGCACATCATCTGTTCCTCCCATACTGTTACCCCCAGGTCCTTTCAGATTTAAGGAACTTGACATGTAAAGATAGAACATTCAAGAATAATTTTTTTTCAACAGCAAAGCTAATCTCCTGTATCAGAATAATGGAAGAAACAAGATCATTTCATCATCTGCTAAATATGAATTTATAGTGATAACCTGATGGGGTTTTATGCACTGAGACTTCTCCAGAAGTGAAGCATGAAAGATGTAACAAATGCCTACTCACCAGTGAGGTTCAAAGGTTCTGACAGTGGGATCATGAAGCATGGTGTCAAATTTGCCCTCCTTCAAAATTCATTAGAAGAAAATTCTTACTTTTTTCCCTGATGTTAACAGACAATAATACTTCTTTCATAACACACTCCCATTCCTTATTAAAATACATATCACCTTTTTTCCCCTTTCTTTAGTGAAAAATGCTGTTCTCTGACAATCTTTGCAAACATCTTGTGTATAATGGAATTCTCTAAATCCAGTTTTGATACTTTGCAATCACAGTAGTTAACACTGGCAAGACTTGTTCACGACACCCCTGCTGTTGTTCTTGATCTTGTTGCAGGCTTATGCCATATTTACATTGGCCAAATTTTGAGCAGGATTCCTTAGACATGCTCAAAGTTTCTTTTCTATGAAGCAAAGAAGATGCCATCCCAGAGAGCAGGAGACACAGCATCAGTCTAAGCACAGATATACATGGCTCACTGAATTTGATCTCAATGTGAGTGAATTTCTTCAGGGGGCTATCACAAAAATCTCAGCTGTATTACTTCCAAGACCCCTGCTTTTTATATTCCTTATTATCTATGACCACATACTCCATCATTATAAATGTATTTTTAGTGTAAAATGCTCCAAAAGTATTACATGCTTCCTTCACAATTCCAATGACCATGCATCCAAACACAGAGGGAACTCTAAAAATCAAGATGTGTCTTAAAAACACCAAAATGGCAAAAAGAACAGGCCCTCAATTAGATCAGTTTTCATTTAAAAAAATCATCACCAAAGGATGACTTAAAAACTAAACCCCTCATCTTGCAAAGTTGCAAGCAGTACTCCTTCTAAATAATAGGAAGTATTCTGTAGAGATGGAGGCCATTTGCAACCTCAACTATTCTGATAGCCCCAGGCTCTTGAATGCTTTAAATAATTTCAAAGTTAAATGAACTGTTCATTCACCAGCAGAGTTACAATATTTTCTGGCAGAATTTCCCCTCCTAATGGAAACACCAGCCCTAGTCTTTTAAAGGCAGCTAGGGCAGTGCAAGTGAATTAAATAATTTTAGGGCTGAGGTAGGGAATCTCTAAAATGATGCTGTTTTGCCAGCTTTGAAAATGCAATGGATCAGCCAGGGGCTGCACGATTAAATGTCACTTACCACTACTGCAGCACTGGAAGGTTACAATAGTGGAGGATATATAGTCTCAACAAAGTCACCAAAACAGCTGCAATATGATGAGTTAATTTGCTTATAGATGAAGTAGTAGCAGCTGGCCAAAGATAAGACAGCAGCTATTAGCACTTGCAGATCTTCAGCTTGCAACTGATTTAATCTCAGAGCAGCTTAAAATGCTTGAGGTGTCCAGGTGCCACAGCTAAGGGCAAGGCTCACCAGGTAAAAGCTCTGTGTCCTCCCCACATCACCACAAGTCTGGATTTACAGTTCACACACAAAAGTTATCACTGAGCAACCTGTCCTAGTGGCAGGTGTCCCTGGCCACAGCAGAAGGATGAAACCACATCAGCTTTAAAGTCCCTTCCAACCTAAACAATTCTGTGTTACATACAGGCATCTCTGATGTCAAGCATGTAATGACCACACTCCATTTTTTCCTCTCAAAATAAAATTCCTGCCTTTTTGATCACCAGGTCCAAATCCTCCATCAAAACTTTAAAACTGGATGCATGTGTTCCTCCAGAACCAACACAGAGTCAGGTACAAGAGGGTCCTTCCCACCATAGTTCCTTTCTCTTTCCAGAGAATCACAGGATATCCTCTGTTGGAAAGGATCCACAGAGATGACCAAAGTCCTGGTCCTACACAGGGCAACCCCAAGAGTCACATCAGGGATGACCACCAGCATGGGATTCAGAGCAGAAAGGAAAGCCTTGCAGCCCCACAGGTCTGATATTTCCTTTGCTTTGCTGGAAATGAATAAGCCTGAGGTGCAGGCTCTGCAGTCTCCAGCATCAATGCACATTCACAGGTGGCACTTGTGGAAATATCCCAGTGCAGCCTTTATTTCATGAAGGCAGATTTTGTGGCACAGAGCTGGCTGGTTTCAGAGAATGCTACAGAAATACATCTGCCCTTTGACTGACTTTGTCAGAAAGGCTAACACATTTAGTTTTGAAACCTGCCAATATTTCGCAGCCTCTGGAACAGACAAGCTGTCAAATTTCCTTTGGGAGGAAGAAAGGAGGGGGTGTGCATCCGCTGAATGAAAATAACTAACAGAGAGCTGAATCCAGACTCAAATAAGCAAGTCTTTCAGTGAATGAGGGCTACAGGTTTTGCCTTACTGATTTTAGCTGAAAGACAGTTCCAGGATTTGGCCTTCACATTTAAGCATAAGGTTATTTTATAGGACTTACCTGCCTGAAACCAGAAAAAGATTGAAAATCTGCATGAGCACAAGATGCATAGAGAAAACCTTCCACATGTGAAAATTTATTCTGCAGGCACACAATGCACACACCAGCAATGATTGAAAGCTTGTATTGTTCAATGCAACAGCAGCATCATTCAAAAAAACAACATGCAATGGAGCAAAATATCACAGAGCTTTGTAGTTATACTTGCTCTGACTTCTGAATGCAAACCCTGTTTCTGTTACCTGAAGTTCTAAACTTCTAGCTGAAGTTTATCAGCATGAGACAGCACACCAACATAGCTGTTTCAGGTATTTCTGACAGAACAAACTGAACTATAACATTGGATTCACAGGAAAATGTGGGACATATCTACACCATACATGGGCACAGAGAAATAATTTCAGCATGTGTTTTAGTGCTATGTTTGAAAAAGCAAGTCTCCACATTCACTGTAAGACTCACCTTTCTTGTCCAGGAATTGTGGGGTTTGTGGGGATATTCTTGAAGCATGAAAAATAATTCCACAAAGATAACCAAGAAATGAGCTGCTGAAAGAAATAATCCCATCAAGGCTTACCACAGTCTCTCAAAAACCATATGCCAACTCAGAACTCCACCACTCTTAATAGAACCATATCACCACCAACCTTTAAAACTGATTAACTGTGCCCCAGCAAAGAAGGATAGAAACCCAGCAGCTGTCAGGCACAGTTACATAAGGAACAGACTATTCCACAGGTTTCTGCTAGCCAGAGGAAGAGAAGCCTTTTTTTTTTCTCCTCACATAAAAATAAAGGTTATAATAGTGGAAGGTTGAATAATAGCAAGAACAGTTACAGAAGAAACTGATGAATAGGGAAAGACATGCTGCTGGGGCTGTACATTTAGAAAATCTGCATGGGGCAAAAATTTGCTAGAGTGGAATATCACTCACAAACCTATATAGCTAATGCCATCAGCCAGGCATGTGTGAGAAGTGAGGGCTAATGTGCACCATCCAGAGAGCTCCCACAGACACCCAGAACAAAGGAGTCCTTTCATCTGTTCTTACCTTTTGTGGGGGAGAGCAAGAGATGAACACAGTAAAAGGCCAAAATATTCAGAAATACTAAATGCTAAGCAAACACCTTGCCTCTGCAGTCACGCGTGATTTCCATTAAAATGAAGTAATTCAGCAGTGAAGCAGTGCAGCCTACCTTGATTGACTGCCCCCATGTAGATTCAAGTAGGAAATTAGATATACTCTGAAAAGAATTAATCTTTGGCTCAAAGAAGCCTGAAGCACTGGGAATTTTTCAAATTCCTGGTTTAGTGATACATGTCTGTATGTGTGTTTATCCAGTGTTACAGCTGTAACCTTTAGGATACAGCTCTTGAGCCTTCTTTCAAAGCACTGGGGACTTACTCCAGTCCATAAAGGACCAAGTCCTCTCTCCCTTACAGTGCTAGAATTGCCAAAATAATTACAGGACAGGGAAGCAAAGGGCAGTCCAGAAGCAAGACTGTGTGCAGTCCCAGCATTTAAAAGGATGCAAACACTAAGGTCATGTGTTTTGGGTTAATTAATCAAAAAACACCAGCAACTCACACCTATAACCCACCAAACCAAGCCTAAGCCACAACATTTCCAACACCAAAAAAACTAATAAAAAACTAAATAAACTAAACTACAACTCCCCCACAAAAAACTTTATAAAATTATCATCTCTTTTAAAACAACAAAAAAACTTATCTCAAGAAAACTAGTTATATATTTGAAGAACAATATGACCATTTCTATTCCAATTAAAATTTCCAATTAAATTTTATTAAATTTATTAATTATAGATTATATTATACATTATATATAATATTTAAATTATTTTATATATATTATAAATAATCTATATTTTTATATTATATATTTTATATATTTATATATAAAATATATTTTATATATTATATATATGAAATACATATATATGTAGAATACATACAATATATAATAAATTATATATTTTATATATATACAATCTATATAATATATAATAAACAATATGTAATAACTGTATTATCAGAATTATAAAATATATATTTAATAAATATTGGAGATACATATATATATATATTTATGCCTTTTTCACACAACTCATTTGGAAGTCATTAACATGCAAGTCCTATGGAAGGGATACACATCTACCAACACACCGACTGAGTCCTGTGGGAAATCCTGGTTTGTTCAGGAATTTTTGGCATTTTTATGAGGCAATTATGCTTGGCACTTGCTCTTCCACTTTTTCCACCTGCACAGCTTTTTCTCCTCAACCAGTCATAAAATCTCCCAGGTGCTCCCAGTGCTGGCCAGGAGCTGCCAGGAACTGATGGCATCTCCATTGCTGCACAAGTCCAGTGTTCCCCTGGAAAGGCTCAGTGTCTGCTGATTTGTCATCAAATTTGTTGTTTTAAAGCTGGTAATGAATAAGAGCACATTTGGTTCACCATGAATGGGTATCAGAGACAATAAAAGCCTGGGAACATGAAATCCTCTTCTCATTGCCATTCTCTTCTAGTATGGGATTAAAACATTAACATTCTCAGACGCTGATGTGCCCTGGAATATATGGTAACCATTTTTGGAAACACTACTGAATAAAGATAATTCACAGCAAAAGATTTATTTGCAACACAATACATCAGCAAAATTCTGAAAATTAACCACATCTTTATTTATTTCCTGATTTTCACTATGGTTACTGGGATGAAACCTATATGGCCAGTGTGACAATTTCTGTTCAGTTATTCCTAGAGCCTTCACTAAATATAGTCAGTCGCAAGGAAAGCAGAAGTTTTATATAATTTTGTGACATTCTTCTTCAAATCATGCTATTTCAAATTGAAAAATGAAGATATTGCATGGTTCACTTATTGTTAACCAACATACGAGAATTGTAATTTTTTTCTACCAATGTGTCAAATGTTCTTTCTTTTCCATATAACTCTGGCAATTTAATTGTTAGAACTTCCTAGAACTTCATTATCATGTTATATAATTGAGTTTTACCTTTAGTTTTCCAGTTCCTGTTCTCTATTTATTTGACTTTGATGCAGCATTTCACTGTAAATGAAAACCTAAAATTGCATTTCCACTTATCCCTGCAACACTTATTTAAAACATGTGAGTGTTCCCCGATAAGGAAATTAATGAGTTTTTAATAAAAACCCCAACAATACAAATCCACACAAACAGTACAGTTATGTATTAAAATACAAGAGCCTCGTAGAAGATTTTGTAAGATGCCCCTGCTCTCACAACCCCCTTTTTCCATGCCACTCTGTTTGGCCAGGGTCAAAGCATTTCTCAAGTCTAAAGATGCAACTCGACAGAGTGACCCATATTAGTGAGTGGTCAACCAGTAGAAAAAGAACCAGAAAGTGTTAGAGCAGCAGTTTCAAGCCAGTTTTGAGCAAGACAAAACTTCAGACAGAATATATTTTGTAATGTACAGCTTTATAGCTGTACTAGTCTCTTGGAATCCAGACTTGATAGCAGGGAACACCCTGCAAAGCAGTGTCAGACTGGTAAGGGTTATTTGACATGCAGAAGCAATATGTGCAAGAGCTTAATTCCTTTCCATATCCAAGATATCAAAGTGGTGCCCCAGGCAGGGCTAGAGAATATCAGGTGCCTGCAGAAACCAAGCAGAATCTATAAAAGCCAAGAATATCTGCTCCCATTCTCATTCAGGGAAAAAATTTATTTGTTTTAGAATTCATTTTATGGCAAATAACCCCAAGTCTACCTCTGCTAACATGCAGAGGGAGGAAGCAGATGCACTGCTGCATGGCTTGGAAGGGAGGCTGGTGCACACACAGTGATTTTTCAGATTCTGTAGCAGCACAAAGGCAAGCAGAGCTCAAACTGACCTTGAAAAGCAGTGAAATCTTCCTCTCAGTTTTAACTGCCCTGGTACTCAAACAGAAGCTCTTTTATGAAGCACATTTATGCTTAGACATGGTGACTGTAAACAGATGTTCTTTTTGCAGTCCTTAATTACTGTCTAACTGAGGTATCCTGGACTGACAAAAGCATCTTATCAACATGATCAGTACCTATAACCTGTTCTTTGGTTTAGTTAGAAATTGGGAGGGAGCTTCACAAGAATTCAGAGTTTATCATTATATGCAGATTTTATTCAGGGACATGATGCTACTGAGTTTTACACTGAATTTTTCCAGACTTTCCAGTGCTTCATACATATGCTTTTTTGCACATAAGGAAAAGATATAAACAAAAGGCTTGTATTTAATGTGCATGTTTTTAGTCACCAACTAGCAATATCCTTAACCTGTAAAGCTGTCTTGTTTCTGTGGAGCACTTGAGACAATCTGTGAAGAAAGACGTGAAGCTAACAAAAAGGGATTCGTTGCTGATGAAGGAAATCTATGAAGATTAGCTGAAAGCTCAAAGCTTACAAAGCAAGTTAAGTATAGCTTTAAAAAAAGCTCAGTTTTCATGGATCTTAACAAAATTGGTACTCTCAGAGACCTTATGGAGCTTGGATTGCAGTCTGACATCCCCATTCCCTGTGGGTGGATCAATCTCTGCATCCCTGTGGATCCCCATTCCCTGTGGATCAATCTCTGGATCCCTGTGGATCCCCATTCCCTGTGGATCAATCTCTGCATCCCCGTGGATCCCCATTCCCTGTGGGTGGATCAATCTCTGCATCCCCCATGGATCCCCATTCCCTGTGGGTGGATCAATCTCTGCATCCCCCATGGATCCCCATTCCCTGTGGGTGGATCAATCTCAGCATCCCCCATGGATCCCCATTCCCTGTGGGTGGATCAATCTCTGCATCCCCCATGGATGCCCATTCCCTGTGGGTGGATCAATCTCTGCATTCCCCGTGGATCCCCATTTCCTGTGGATCAATCTCTGCACCCCCCGTGGATCCCCATTCCCTGTGTGTGGATCAATCTCTGCACCCCCCGTGGATCCCCATTCCCTGTGGGTGGATCAATCTCTGCATCCCCCATGGATCCCCATTCCCTGTGGGTGGATCAATCTCTGCACCCCCCGTGGATCCCCATTCCCTGTGGGTGGATCAATCTCTGCATCCCTGTGGATCCCCATTCCCCGTGGGTGGATCAATCTCTGCATCCCCCGTGGATCCCCAAGGGCTGCAGGGCCACAGCTGCCTCACCATGGCCATCACCATGGCCTGCAGAGGAATCTCAGCTCTGGCCCCTGCAGCACCTCCTGCCCCTCCTTCCCCACCGACCTTGGTGTCTCCATGGTGTTTCCCTCACATGTTCTCACCTCCTGCCCCTCCTTCCCCACTGACCTTGGTGTCTCCACGGTGTTTCCCTCACATGTTCTCACCTCCTACCCCTCCTTCCCCACTGATCTTGGTGTCTCCATAGTGTTTCCCTCACATGTTCTCCCCTACTCCTCCTCTTTTCTAACTAGAAGCAAAAACTGTGTGACTTTGTTTTGATTTTCTTCTTAAATCTGCCATCACAGAGGCGTTACCAACCTCTCTAATTGGGCCAGCAGCCTGTCCATCTTCAGAGCCATCAGCCATTGGCTCTGCTGGACATGGTGGAAGCTTCCAGCAGCTTCTCACAGGAGCCACCTCTGTGACCCCCCTGCTACTGAAAACCAGGCTGTGCAAAACCAGTGCAAGTACCTAAATGGTCCTGAAGAGGCCAGTGCAGAGGTGGAATCGCTCCCCTCCAGCCTGACCTGCTGCTCTGTAACCAACAGGACTGCACAAGTATACTCCCCTGCATTGGAGGTGGCGTTTACAGAGATACAGGAGCTCTTTTACAGACAGAAATTGATTGTCCCCTTTAATTTGCCACTCTGCAAGGATGGTGGCATGCACCCCTACAGCCAGAGAAGAACAGCAAAGTGGGACTGACGGAGTGGAGCTGCTGTGGGGAGTGCCAGCCCTGGAGCCCTGCTGAGCCAACCAGACAGACAGCAGGCACACATCCCTGTCCATCAGGGCTGCTCCTGCTCCCATGGAACCGTGACACCATTGACTCACTTGCTTCCTACTGACATTAAAACTGGTGCCTAGTGACTGTGAGTAACACCAGGGCCACAAAGATGTGCATAAGCACCCACAGATGCTGCAGTTGCTTTTCCAGCAGAAGGCCTGGCTGGCACTAAGCTGTTCCTTTGCTTTTCCTGCAAAGCAGTCCGTGTCTTTATTGCTTTAAGAACTGCCTGTACATCAAAATTGCAAAAAGATTAAATCAAACGGGTTTACCGTAAAAAGAGAATTACATCAAACTCTGCAAGCAAGGGGGAATATATTTTCATGGGGGCACTGGCATTGCGTCAGCATCAAACCACGACAAAATGTTGTAAAATGCATAAGTTTGTTTATGTGATTTTTAACCCAATCATTGTAGTAATACATTACTAGCCTCCTAAAATGTCATGTAAGCATTTGTATCTCACAATAAAATCAGATTCTTTGACCATCTCACCAAGTCCTTGTCATGCCCACTCTTAGAGGCATTTGTCTTCTCTTGAATGAAGAGTCCTAAATTTTAAAATTCAAATAACTACAAGGTATGATAAGTAACTGAACAGTTCCATGTTAAAACCCAACTATAATTTAATCATGAATGAGTTTTATTTTATATAATTAAATTGGCATGGTCACATTATAAACTATCAGGCAGAACTGGCTTCTCTCTCCAGATTTACATGCAATAGCAATAATACAACTGCTGGGAATATCAAACCAAAACAGGAATTTGAAGGTGTCATTATCAATTTGGAGAATACAGGATATTTTTGTGTCAACAGTACCACCTGCTGGATATCAAGAAGATAAGAGGCAGATAGTAAACAACATTTATAAAAGATTATGGCACAACTCAGGACTAGTCTTGCACAAATGTCAGCATCACTAAACTGTTAAAATTAATCAGTAACAAATTTTCAGATCTTCTAACGCACTCCCAAAACCCTGCAGAGAGGTCACAGACATTTTCAATACATATTTTTTCTTAAATCAAACATTCAAAACTCATTAAACATAATTAATCAGATGAATAAAAAATTCAAACCAATCTGCCTAGCTGCCCAATTTAAAAGCAAAGCTACTACTGTTAATGACTGTGTTAAGCAGGCAGTTTTTAAATTTAATTGCACAACTAATGTGTTATATCCTTACAATCTTATTAGCAGGGTGGGAGGAGTAGACAAAAATGCCCTCAAAGCACTAAAATAAGCAAACTCCCTCCCCACTTCTATTACTATTAAGGTACTGTGCAATCCCAAAAAACACTACCTATTAAAGGATCTCAGTCCAAGTGACTTCACTGAAAGGTTAAAGCTTCAGCAAAAAATCGTCACCCTTGAAATCCCCTAACAAATAGGCCCTCAGACACAGAAAATTGTTGTCATGTTTCTGCTACTTCTCAATAAACAACTTTCTGACTGTATTATTGTATTGGTTTTGCATGGTTTGGTTTTCAGTAGCAGGGAGGCCACAGAGGTGGCAAGGTGCTGTATATGGGTCAGGGCAGTCCCAAGCACAAACACAAGCTGGACAAAAGATGGATTGAGGGTCCTCAGGAGAAGGCCATGGCTGTGAGGAGCTCACCGTGAGCCAGCAATGTGCACCTGCAGCCTGGAAAGCCAACCACAGCCTGGGCTGCATGAGGAGCAGTGTGAGGAGGAGGTCGGGGGAGGTGGCTGTCCCTTCCCTCTGCTCTTGTGACACCCCAGAAGGAGCCCTGTGCACAGCACTGGGCCCAACATGAGAAGGACAGACCTCCCCAGGGGAGCCATGGAGACCCTCAGAGAGCTGAAGCACCTCTAGTACAGAGACAGGTTGAGAGAGTTGGGCTTGTTCAACCTAGAGAAGAGCCCAGAGAGACCTGAAAACCCTTTCCTGTAATACACACAAGAGAGATGGAGACGTTTACAAGAATGTGCCATTGCAAGAGCACCCCCAAAGGGGGAATGTCTTTAAACTGAATGAGGGTAGCGCTCTTCCAGTGCGCCCCTCACTCCAGGGAACGACGCCTTGCCACAGGCTGAGCTCCCGTTCTCCCTGCCAGCAGCTTTCTCTGGCCATGTCCATCTCCAGCCACGAGCCGGTTCTGCTGCCTCCGGGGCGGGCTGGGCTCTGAGGGCACAGAGGGGCTGAGCGCTGCCGTGGGGCAGGGCTGTGATGTCCCCAGGCTGTGATGTCCCAGGGCTGTGATGTCCAGGGCTGTGATGTCCCCAGGGCTGTGATGTCCCAGGGCTGTGATGTCCCCGGGCAGTGCCGGCCGCAGCACTGTGACATCACCGCGCTGCCGCTGGATAAGCCGGGCCAGCGCCCGCGGCCGCCAGTGCAGTCGCGATGGGACGTGCCGGAGCCACGAGTGACGGCGGCGTCCTGGTGACGGTGCTTGTCCTGCTGCTGGCCGCTGGGGCTGTCTGGTGGGCCCTTGGCCACCGGCACCCACCGGGCCGGCGGGCACGGACAGCAAAGAGGAGCGAGCGCCCCGGGGTGCGGCCCCGAGGCCCACGGAGGAACCGAGGAGCCCCTGTGGCTCCCAGGGCCCCCAGGCCTCGGGCGGCTCGGCGCAAGCGGCCACGTGCTCCCGGCAGCCCCCCGGGCAGGCCCTGCAGCTGCGGCCCCTGCGTGGCTCTGGCCCGGGAGCTGCAGGAGCTGATGCGGCTGCTCTGGGATCCCAGCGGGACGCGTGCGCCGCTCTACTCGGGGATGTGGCAGGCGCTGTGGGAACAGCTGGAGGAGCTGGTGAAGCGAGGCCACCTGCCCTGCTGTGGCCCCTCCAGCTCCTCCCGAAGCCTCCATCCCTTCGAGAGGCTGCTCCCAGCAAGATTCTCCATCCCTGGGAGAGCCTCAAGGCCTGCAAGGATGGCACAGCAGGGGAGAGCCATCCTTGCAGGAACCTCAGGCTGTCAGAGACCCTGCATCCTGCCAGGAGCCTCTGCTATCTCTGGCAGCCTCCATCCCTGGCAGAGGCTCAGTGAGACCTGTCAGCCTGCAGAAGATGCAGAGCCCATGGACAGGTCTCACAGCTCCCTTGGACTCACGGGCTTCAACAACGCGGGCGCAACCCTGACCCCTGACGTGGCCGGGGAATGCCCAGAAGTCCAAATGGGAGCCCAGCCCGACCCAGAGGAGCCTTCTCGGGAGAAGCTGGCCGAGCAGCAAGCGTCCTGGAGCCAGCAGTGGCCATCCCACAGCTGCCAGGACGCTGTGCCGCTTGTGCCAGCCGGTGACAGCCCGAGCCTGGTGGTGGAGATGAGTCTGGAGACACCAAGGAGGCTCCTCCATCTCCAGGAAGCTGTCCCAAGACAGCCCTCGAAGGCCACAAAGAGCTCTCTAAGAGCAGGTGAGATCTCCTGAGGAGCTGTCTGAGGCTCCTCCAGGGCTCTTGAGGGGCACAGTCAGGCCAGGCCAGGGCCCCTGGGAGCAGCCTGGTCGCTGGCTCTTTCCAGTGTCTCTGACGGCACGGCTTCAGAAAGCCCTGCTTGCTTTGCAGCTGCTCCTGGTACCTCCCTGGGAGAAGAAGCCTCGGGCTGCAGCCCCGGCCGCGGTCAATGGCAGAGTCCAGCCCACGAGGCCGGGGCCAGCGACGGTGCCGCCGTGCCCCGCTGCCCCGGGGCTCCTGCAGCCGCCGGTGCGCGCTGCCCGGGCCCGGCTCTGCCGCTCGCCAGCCCGGCGGCTGCGGGGCAGGGGCCGCTGCCCGGCGCGCAGCAGGGAGCAGGTGAGAGCGGCGCGGCCCGCGGGGCCCGGCCCGCTGCACCCGCGGGCACTGGGGGGTTCCTGGGCGCAGGGCTGATGGCCGCTCTCGGCCTTTTGCAGGGCAAAGGAAGGAGCTGCGGGAGCTGTACCAGCTGGGCCCGCAGCTGGGCAGCGGTGGCTTCGGCACCGTTTTCTCGGGCATCCGCCTCTCCGACGGGAGCCCGGTGAGTGGCCGCGACGGCCGGCCGTGGGACGAGGGGCAGCGCTGGGGAGGGGCAGGGCCGGAGCTCAGCCCTCCTCTCTCCGTGGCTTGCAGGTGGCCATCAAACTCGTGGCCCGGGAGAGCGTCCTGCAGTGGGACGAGCTGGTGAGGGAGCGGGGCCGGCGGGACAGAGCGGGCCGGGGCGGGCAGGGAGAATCCCGGGGCGCCGACTGGCAGCGGGAGCCGGGGGATGGCGGGGGCGGCGGGCGCGGGCTCAGCGTGCAGCCGCAGCATCGCGGGCCCGGCCGTGCCAAACAGCGGCGGCGGGGCCGGGCAGGGGCGCCCCCCAAGCATCCCCTGGGCGGGAGGAAGCCCCAGCACCGGGGAGGCTGCGCCAGGGGGCACGGGGGCATCGCAGGCAGGGCGCAGCGCAGCAGCCCCGGGGCAGCATCAGGCCTGCCGCAGGCACTGATTTTCTCCTGCTCGCAGCCCGACGGCACCCGCGTGCCCATGGAGGTCGTGCTGATGGAGAAGGTGGGCTCCGGCTGCTGCAACATCATCCAGCTCCTCGACTGGTTCGAGCTGCCTGACAGCTTCGTGCTGGTGCTGGAGCGTCCGGAGGCATGGCAGGATCTCCTGCAGTTCCTGCGGGAGCAGGGGTTCCTGTGCGAGGAGATGGCACGCTGGCTTTTCGTCCAGGTGCTGGAGGCCGTGCGGCACTGCACCGCCTGCGGCGTCCTGCACCGGGACATCAAGCCGGAGAACCTCCTCGTGGACCCGGAGAGCGGCGACCTGAAGCTCATCGACTTCGGTTGCGGCACCTTCCTCCAGGAGCAGGCCTACACGCGGTTTGCCGGTGAGCCCATGGCCCGGGCCCCGCTCCCGGTGCCAGGCACTGCAGGGCCCCGCTCCCTCCTGGGCTGCGGGCTGCGGCCTTCAGCCGGCTGCCCTTTGGCCCGGGGCAGACGCCGTGCTCCGGGACCCGGCTGCCGGCCCTGCCCGCAGAGGGGGCGGCCAAAGCCGGCTCCGGGCCTCCCGGCTCGGCAGGCCCGCATGGGCCTGGGCCGCTCCGCTGGCCTCCTTTGCCTGGCAGAATGGTTCCTTGGCTTTGGCCAGCTGGCTGGGGGACGCGGGGTGGCCTCGGGGGGGAAGCTGTGGCCGCGGGTGCAGCCCCTGCCTCAGCCCGGAGCCTGGCGCTGGGCTCTGGAAGGCAGCAGCCCGCGCCTGGACAGCGCCGCCCGTCTCCCCTAGGAACGCACGCCTACAGCCCGCCCGAGTGGGTCTGCCTTGGCTGCTACGACGGCCACGAGGCCACCGTCTGGTCCCTGGGCGTGCTGCTGTACGTCATGGTCTGCGGCAGCCTCCCCTTCGAGGACGACCATGCCATCGTGCTGGGGCAGCCCTTCTTCTGGCAGCAGGTCTCTCCAGGTTGGTGTCCGGCCCCGAGCGGGCGGCTTTGGCAGCCGGCGGCGCGCGGCCTGGCGCGGCCCTCACGCGGCTCCGGGCACCGTCCATCTGCCCCCAGGGCCGGCCGCAGGAGGTGCCCGTGCCCACGGGGTCAGTGCGGCCCCGCGGCCGAAGGAGGCGGCCGTGTCCCGCCGTGCCGCTCTCTGCCCGCGGGGCACGGTCGCTCGGGAGGCCGGCGCAGCCCCGAGCTCACGCAGCGCGGCCCGGGCCCCGCGGGCACTGGGGGCAGCCGGGCAGGAACGTTCTGCCAGTGACCGGCGCTGTCTGTGCCTTCTCTCCGCAGAGTGCCAGCACCTGATCCGCTGGTGCTTGGCCAAGCACCCCGCTTACAGGCCGCACTTGGAGGAGATCTTGTGCCACCCTTGGGTGCGGGGCAGGCGTTTTTGACCCCTTGCAGGAGCCTCTGAAGCACCCACTTCCAGAATCCCACGCAGGACTGAGGGCCCGAGAAATAAAACAACAAACCCATTGCGGCGAGTCAAGTCTGCTCCTTGTCAGCAACTTCAGCTTAAGAAACCTCTTGGGAAAAGGGGAGATCTGAGTGCTCCCCGTGTGCCCTGTGCAATCCAGGTCATGAGAAGAATGAACAGCTGCTTCTAGGCAAGACCCCAGCTGCCACCACTGTCAACTCAGGCTGCTTTGGCAGTGCCAAGTACCTCCTGCAATCTGCCATCAGGAGCCTGGACTGCTGAGTTTTGTTTCCCAGGGAAGAGGCCAGCATTGTTGTTCACCGTCTGTGGCCCTGAGTGGTTGGCTGCCTGCTGAGACTGGAATCTCTGTCGCTTTTGTTCAATGCATGGGTGCGTTAAAGGGCACAGTAGTGCTGGCTTTGTATAATTTACAGCTCTGATCTCATGCTGCCTGGGTGCAAACAGACTCTTTATGTCTGGGAACAGTGACAGCTATATCCTGGTCCTCATCATTAGCAATTGAGTGCTCCATTTTACATAGAACTTAAATCACAGGTATGAACAGAAGCTTAAAATCCAGGAAAAGAAGCAAAGGAATAAAGAATGGTGTGTCTCAATAGGGCTTAGTCTAATGTGGCCCTAGAAGGAAAGGAATCAGACGAAATCTGCGAGGAAAGGAACCAGAGGAGCCCTGCATAATTGTCTATACAGGGCTGGGAGGGCAAAAAAAGTTTAGGGTGGATACTAAGTAACTACAAAAAGCATGCAAAACTTCTCACTCTGTAAGAGTCATTTCAATTTCAGAGTCATCAGCAAGACAGTGCTGGCCTCCAAAATGTTCCTCTGTTTCAATGTTAACCAAAATGCTCCTGTGTGTGTCACAGCTACACGTGGCAGAGGAATTAGGGAGCAAATGGTGGGACTGAGAGAGCCTCTTACTGGTGAAGGACACCTAGAAAGGAATGTGCACAAGTGAGGTGACTTGCTTGTTGAAAATAGAAAAGGGTCCAGAAGAATTCTCATCATTTATAAATGATGTAAAAACTTGCCTCCTATTCAAACACAATGGGCATAGTGAGAAATCTCTGAGACACATAAATCACCTCTACTTTCTGCCATAATGCTTGCATCATGTGAAGGGCAATGTTGAGTAGAAATATGCACAAACCACACAGGGAACAGTGGGCTTTGTCCTTACAGTAAAACATTGACCTTCACAGCTAAACCCTTTGCCTTTATTTTCCAGTTTGTAATGCTGGATGATCACCCATTTGGAATGATGGTATTTAACCATAAAGGTATTATTTGACAAATGCTTTAATTTTTTTTTAGACTTTTTACCTTTTTTATGAAGTATTGTGTGGCTTTAGTGCTGATTTTCTTAGAATTAAAAACCCTTCCTCAAGCCATGTGGGGGACACCAGTGATCTGAAACTACCATATGGCACACTCATATGCATTCCAGCAAGTTTTGTTTCCTTGCTCTTTTGAAAACGTTGGCCGTTTTGACTTTGAGAGAAATCTTTAGCTATTATTCATTAGTTTTGAGAGTTGTGATAAAAAGCTGTTTCATCTCAACGTGACAGCACCATCTAGAGGCAAATTACATAAACTGTAGCATAAACCTGTACTAATTCCTTAGGTAATTATGTTTTCCTCCAGAATTCTAGGGACTTTCAGAATTATGTTCAATAAGCTTTTAATAAATATTCCCAAACTGAAAAGCACTCTCAAGCCATTACAATGAGGTTTGCAGTTAGCCAGTTACCTACAGCTATCCAGGCAGAGAAAGGATCATTTCAGCTTGGTACGTTCATCCACACCAGCTAGAATGATTGGCCCAAGCCATCCTGGCATCAATAGGAACATCTGAGGAGATCTTTTTTTTAGCTGCCAGGCCATGGTGAAGCTCGTGCCACAAGGCCTTCACCATGCCTCTTTATTCAGTAGCTGGATTATTTAATGAAGTTTTTTTGCTTTTGCAGCTTCACCTAGCTGTGCAGAGATGGCTTAGATATACATTTTATGGCATTACAGTCTGCTTTATAAACTCAGTGTTCCCACTGACACTGATACAGCATTTCTCAGTGGTTTTGAAGATTTCTCTAAATCAGGCAGATGAATTATTGAGCCTCTTGTTTCCATCCTCTGCATGTCAGTATCTCCTTTTCTGCCATCACAAAGTAATGTAGAATTCCTAAGGTAGGAAAGGTCTTAATACGATTATTAAAGTATTTACACTTTGTACTTCTAGTTCTTCCTTAGTGTTTGCTAAGGAGGATAAGATCTAAGTGGTCATGGATTTCTTTTTCTCTTAGGTTTTGTGCCTGGAAATCCTGTGACCTGCGCACAGCACCTGCAGAGGATTGAAGATGTAGCTCAATATGTGGCTAAACTGGATTTAACTTCCTGTGCTAGGAACAAACATCACCTGACAAATGTCACAACATGCACTTGTCCCCACTCCTGGTAATTCCAGCAGAGAACAAAATTAACTGTGAATGTTGCAGGAGATTTAGGCATTTTCTGGGATGGCAGTTGCAATTTACTTGAAGGATTCCAGGTTTGAAGGATAATTCCAGGTCTGAGGATACCAGAAGATCACTGAAACCAAGGGTCTCCAGTACAAAACAGATTGGAAGGGACTGTTTCAAGAGCATGCAGTGACAGAACAAGGAGGGGTGGCTTCAAACTGAAAGAGAGTAGGTTCTGATTAGATATTACAAAGAAATTCCTTGCTGGGAGGGTGGTGAGGCACTGGCACAGGCTGCCCAGAGGAGTTGGTGCTGCCTCATCCCTGGAAATGTTCAAGGCCAGGCTGGATGGGGCTCTGAGCAGCCTGGTCTGGTGGAAGGTGGAACTGGATGATCTTTAAGGCCCATTCCAACCCAGGACACTCTGTGATTTTCCAAGGATCAGATTTTATCCCTGAGGATATCTGTGGCTCTCCACAGGGAAACCAACATAAAAGTTTGTCATGGTTTAAGCCCAGCTGGCAGCCCAGCCCCACACAGCTCCTTGCTCACTCCCACACCAGTGGGACTGGGGGGTAAATCAGAAGGGTAAAAGCTACAAAAATCATGGGCTGAGATAAGGACACTTTAATGGGGAAAGGAACAGCCATGCACACAAAGCAAAGCAAAACAGGGAATTATTCCCTGATTGCCATAGACAGGCAGGAGTTCAGCCTTCCCCAGGAGATCAAGACTGTCATGAGTAAAGGTGGCTTGGGAAGGACAAACACCATCACTGCAAATGTCCCCCTTTTCCTTACTCTTCCCCCCACTTTATCCACTGCCCATGACACCACATGTCTGGAATGTCTCTGTGGTCACTGGGGTCCCCTGTCCTGGCTGTGTCCCCTCCCAGGCACCCCCAGCTCCCTCACCATGGGGCTCACAGAAAGCAGAGAAGGCCTTGGCTCTGTGCAACAGCCACAACAAAAACATCTCTGTGTGACCAGCCCTGTGTTCAGCACAAATCCAAACACAGCCCCACAGCAGCCACTGCAAAGAACATTAACTCTACTCCAGCTGAACTAAAATTTTATTCTTACTGGGAAACAAAAAACTGTCAGGGTATTTGTTTTCTGCATGCCTTGGGTTTTAGGGGATGTTTTTTCTACTGGAACTAAGGAGGAACTAAGAAGAAAGTGGGAAAATTACTTTAACATAGATCAGTGGCTCTCAAGTTTTCTACATTGGATCAAATTATATAGCTCAAGTCCTAAGAAAGTGGAGAAAAAAACATTTTCAAAAGCTTGTAAATTGTATTCTTTAAAAGTATTAAAAGTTATATTTTCACAAAAACCATGTGACAGTTGTGAATTAGGAGCAGTTTGGCACAATCTGTTTCAGACTGAACAGATCTTTGGACATTGCTGATTTCTGAGGTTAAGACTTCACTACTGCATCAGAATCCTGATGTAAGCGCTATTGTGTAAGGCACTGTGTGAATCACTACCACTGCATCTTGCTCCTTACATCTGATTTCTCTCAAACACTTACACAATTTTCATACAGGCCCAGTTTCTGCTGGATTTTTCTGTCCAGGCATCTCTCAGTCTTTGCTCTGCAGCTGATTAGAAATACTCCTGTGCCTGATTAGTGCAGCTCAGTATTTGTGGTATGGGAGGAGAAATCAACAGGGAGGTGGTAACATCCCTAAGCACTCTTTCTAAATCCATAGGAGTTCACCTGTCAACCCTTCAATTGAACAAGAGATCAGCCACATCTCAGTCCAGACTGAGCCTTTGTGCAACCACAGCTCATTGGCTCCATCAGGATTCCTGCAGGGTGAACCTGGCCCAGTTTCCCTTTGTTGTCACAGTGCCTGTGGGAAGGTTCTGTCGCACCTGGGCTGCACCACAGGCAGCGAGAGCAGCAGGCTGAGAGGTGACCCCACCTGCAGGGCTGCATCCATAAATCAAGCCTTAAATCTGGGCTCCCAGCTCTGAGAGGTGACCCTGCCTGCAGGGCTGCTCCAGTACCTGAAGGGAGCCTGCAAGAAAGGTGGGGAAAGAATATTTACAGGACACAGGGAATGGCTTCAAACTGGAAAAGGGCAGGGTTTGATTGCATATTAGGGAGAAATTCCTGCCTGTGAGGGTGGTGAGGCACTGGCACAGGTTCCCCACAGAAGCTGGTGCTGCCATATCCTTGGAAGTGCTCAGGGCCAGGTTGGATGGGGCACAGAGCCCCTACCTGTGATAGTAGAAAGTGTCACTGTCTTGGCTGGGCTCTTGGATTAGAGACCTTTACAAGTCCCTTCCAACCCAATCCATACTACGATTCTATAATTCTGTATTCTGTATTATTTGAGCAGATTGCTCAGATTCTTTTTTTCTTAGGAATAGGGTTTCGGACTGTTTTGTTCTCAGAAATGTGAGAGATTTGTTTCTCAATGGCATGAATAAGGAACCCAATATTACCAGTTTTCAGCAGCAGAAGCAAACCCATTCATTGTGCACCTGCTGGTCCCCCGTGCCCAGGAGAGGGCAGCAGTGATAGAAAAATATCTTTGTAATGTATTCAAGAATTGACGAATACCCGTGTAAAGCTGATAGGCAATTTCCCCTCAAGATTCTTACCATTCTTCCTCATTTCCCCAGCAAGTAAACTCCCATCCTTGTTGGTAGGATGGGATTCTTGTAACTTTTATTGTGGATGTCATCAAAAGAAACAACCATTGAAAAGAAGGTCCCTAGGCCAAACATCAGTTAAACCCTAAGTTCCAGAACTTTATAGATATAAGAGTTAGAGGAAGTTTCTTAGAAACTCGTGTCCTCCCTAAAATGTCACCAGCTCCTCAGGGACACAATTTACAGGCCTTTTATTAAATTTAAAGTTGTGTGGTTTTGAACAATGTGAGTCCATTGATGACGTCAATACACTCACAGCAGATATAAGGATTTAATAAAAAACTTCCTTTGCTGAGGCTGAGCTCCTGCTATGCACCCCTGCCTCTGCAGCATTTAAAGAACTGTCTTTACTAGGGAATGCCTGCTCTGCTCCCAAAACAGAAAGCTAGGAGCTGGGGAATTCGATCTGTGGGCCAGATTCTCCTTCTGAGATCACTGGCACAGAGAACATTTCCCAGCAAGAACGTTTGGCTTGTGGGAGCAGTGGAACCTCACACAAGAGTCTGTTTAAAACTGTACCAATAAAAAACCCCAACACCCTGGCAGTCTGGTTTCAAGAACCACCCTGGAAAATCTGGTCCATTGAATGTACACTGAAGGAAGCCACTGCCACTGAGCTCTTGGAAGTGTTGTCACAGTTGTTTTGGGTCAGCAAACAATTATTGAACATTTCAGGCACTGTGTGCATGCACTGAGCAAAGAGAGAAGCATTACAAAGGGCTGCTTCTCCTTGTTGCGTGTGTGATTCGGTGTGATAAATTCAAACTGCACCTCCTCCCGCATAATCTTTTGTCCTTTTGCTTTGTTTTTCTGGTTGTGAAGGAGATATCTGGAAAAATCAATTAGATGTACAGATGTAATGATAAGATGAGGCAAGAAAAGGGCATGGTAGGCAAAAAAAGACCTTTGTGATACCTTCACCTAATCAGATTCGCCCTTGATTGCAAATATTCATGACTAATGGCATTATTTTAATTATAATGGAGCACTTGTTGTTGAGATGCTGCTAATACATCAGATTTTCAAAAGCTTTTGTGTCCAAATGTTTTGCCAGTGCTTGCTGAAACTCCTTGAGCTGCAATAGTTTTCTATGAAACTTGCCAAAGCCAACTTACAGCCAAAGTAATACATGATAAAAATCCTAAATGGGGTAAAACATATTTGTGGGAAAGCTGTTTAAATGCTCAAGTGTTCTTTACATAAATACTTCCCCATATTTTTTTTTCCATGTCTGGATTCCTTTTCTGATGAAAACAGAAAGTGAGGGGACAAAATCCTTCTGGGAAACTCATGCACGGGTGGATGATACCTCTTGACATGTGATATTCTTAGGAATACAGAAATTTATAAATCAGGTAATTTATAAATCAGGTAATCATAATCAAGATCCTTCGTCTCTGTCTGCCACTTATTAGCATGTTCAAATAATTCTGAGAGATGAGTGAGGCAGAAACTCCTTTGTTTACGATGGTTATTCTTGCAGTGGTTTCCATTTTAATTATTCAGGCAACCAATGTACCTAAATAAATCTTAGTGCTGTATAACACACCAGATTACCCAAAGAGCCTTTTTCAAAGAGAGATGCAAACTGCTCACTGTCCCCTGGAACAGAGGTTATTTCTATTCTATGTTTTGCTTAGTGTAAACCAAACTAAATACTGAAGATCCTCTAGCTACCTTACATAACTTGTTTCTTTCCCTAGTTACTGCATCACTTGGCTTATAATCAAGTGGCGTTTGAAATGCCTAATTCAGTTTCCTTTGTTCAGCTAAATCTTTATTATTTTCAATCAACCTCACTCTATATATCTTTAAACATGATATGTGCTTTATTTTCCCCCTTGCTTTTTATTTTTTAATTGGAAGCTGCTATGTAACTACCTCAGCCTAGAATCCTTTAAAAAACACAACAATTGCTTCAGAGACACGGTGAAAACTGTGATCTGAGTTGTTTGCATGTCTTTCACAAGTTTTTTCCCTTCACTTCAAGAAGGATGGGCCCAGAAGGTGCAGGTCAAACATTTTCAGTGTTCCTATGCAATCACAGCTTGGGCTGGACTAGTGCAAGATATTCACCTTGCCATAGCAATGGCTGGGCAAGGAGTGGCAGGAGAGATCACTGCTGCTTGGTATATGGGAGATTCTGATTAAGGAAAAAAGTGTTACACAATTAACCAGGATGCCCAGAGAGCTTGCAGGATTTTTTTCTTTGCAGATTTTCAAGACCCAACTGAATAAAGCATGCTGGTTCTGGATTAATTGTCAAGCCTGCTTTGGGCAGGCATTTGTACTACAGGATATTTGAATATTTAAGTGTTTCCGGAAACATGAGATAGTTGAAAGCCTCCACTTTTAAAGATGCTACATAGACTGTGTTCTCTTCTGAACACTGATAAATTTTCAATGCCCTTTGCATTTTTTCATGGTTTATGTTCAAATAAATAGAAATGTGAGTTATTTCTGTGGAAATGCAAAATATTGATGTGATATCATCACCTAGTTAGTCTAATGCTATTTGCAATGCAGGCATAGAAGCTGAGCTAACACCTGTGTCTCACCATCACTGGAGGACTAGGATGCAAGTAAATGCCTGTGACAAAGTATTTATCATGCTTGTGCAGTGAGATAATACAGAGAAGTGTTTTATTACATGGAGGTGTGATTGGCACCAGAAATAACAGCTGTCAGTGAGAGACTCTCCAGAAATCCAAAAAAATTGCAATCATTCCAATCAGTGTTTGTAGTTTTGCGAAGCGCTTTTATATCAGGCTTCAAAAGAGCAGAGTTATAAACTAAGCAGAACAATATCTATTCATATTTCTTCAGAAATATGGTATGTAGTGTGCCAGAGGGCTGATTATAAATTAGGAATCCCAGAGAGAACCCCAGCAGAGATGGATAAAACAGTGAAGGCTAATGGAAAGAAAATAAGTGTGTCTGGAGAGCACAGAACATTGACACACATGAAGTGAAAACCTAGTAACACCCAAGAAGCTTAAAAATCCAGCCTGCAAATTTTGTGTAACTCCCCTGTGAAGATCAGTACAGGGAAGACAAGATGAGGTTGCAGCCCTGGCAGAGTGGGGAATCTGTGCTCCTGCAGGAGTCAGATCCCTTGTGCCAAAGCTGGTGCACGTTACACAGCAGAGCAGCAATAGCCTGGCAGCCCCATGGCTGGAATGCCACCTCTCCCACCAAACCAGGTCAGCTTTTGGTCTCCACGACTTTCCATGATGCCATGGAAAGGTATCTCCACCCACAGGAGTGATGCAGGGACCCTTGGGTGATATTTCCTATTATTGCAGGGAGATTTCAGATGAGAGTTACCACGAGCAAGAGACCTGTTGTGGCATTAGTGACAACACAGCTGTAGGGCACCCTTTCCAGAAGGATCCTGTTCTCTAAGTATGTCCTCAGTGTGATGAGGTCATATTTGAGCATGTCCACAGATCAGTCCATTCCAGTGCACTGTCCTCTCCTTACATTACCCAAGGTGCTGGGGCACCCTGATTGCTCAGCCTGAGGAGGCAGGAGCTGGACTCACCTTTGTGAGCATTAAGGACTCCTGGGGTGTTCTCTTTGCAAGCACTCCCAACACACAGCTCCACTGTAGAAGGCCTAAGAGTTTCAGAGAGTTGGGATTTGATTCAAGCACATCTTTTTCACTCAGCATATTCTAGGTCCAGTGGCTCCTTTAAGGACAGATTTCAGAGCTCCAGAGTGAAATCTTCCTTTTAAGTGTGTGATGCTTGCTAAATAAATACTAATGGTTTCCAGAGGAAAAAACACTCCACTGGCTTCCCAGGCAACCTGAAGTTCAAGACCAGCCTTGCAAAGGTGTACCATTCTGCTTGGATATCTGCTCCCTAACTCAGCCATGTGCATCCAGCCTAGTGCGTCAAAAATGTCCCTTTTTGACCCTATACTCTGATATTTCAGACCTGCTGTTCTTTTTAAATGTTCTTTCATAAATATCTGCAACCAACGCCAAATCCTGGGATGCTGAAAATGAGCATTTGCTCCACTGAGTCGGTGTCAGCCTAACAGCTATTCCAGCAAGTGCTGAGTGTAAACCAGAGGGATGCACTAATTTTAAAGTGGTGGGCAAAGAACCCAATGTGCAGAGTGAATGAGGCTGCTTAGAGAACAGGGTTATGTAATTCATCTATTTTGGGGATCAGCCATCCCCCAAGTTCTGGAAAAGGTAACTGGGTTGGGCTATTTATAGAGTCTGCTCCTGCAGTTACAGCACAGAACAACACTCAGCTCAAGCCACCCTCTCTGTGCCCCAGGTGAATTTATACCTCACAAATGTCTACAGATCTCCCAGACGCAAAGAGATTCAGGGGTCCAGGATGCACTCCCACCTCAGCATCTGTTGCACATTAGCATGCCCTATTTCCTATCAGCTTCTGACCATGCCTTGGCTTTTCAGGTCATTTCTATTACAGACACGCACAAAGATCCCTTTCAGGTTTCTTGGTGTAGGAAAGAGGAGAAGGGACACTAATCTTGGGAAAACTAATGCAGCAATTATCTGAATTATTCTGCTCTGTAATTTCACAAGGCTGCTAGGGAAGCTGGCTTAGGATCCTTCTTTCACATGATTCTGTTTCTAAGCTGCATTTATAGGATCACTGCAAAAGTATGAAGCCCTCTGTTACTATTACAGGATTATAATTGTGCAGAATTAATGAAAAACTACAGTCTGTACTCAGGGTCCTCAATCTTGAACTCATACAAAATTGTACAAATTACAAGATAAGAAGGAACAGTTTATAGAAGGATTGTACAGGCTTGGTCTGCTTCTTATGGATTCTGCTTTTTAGATATAAATATTTGTGCACATATAGTAATTGTTATCTTTTCTTAAATGGGTGAGAACCAGACATTTGTTTAGGTAGTGGGCAGTGAGAAAAGGGCAGAGGAGACAATAGGAGGAAAGTTATCTGGGTAATGGTGAAAAGCCTGTTCCTAAGAGAGATTTACCCAGAAAAAATTAATATAAGGACTGGATTTCATAGGGTTCACCATTTTAATAATTACTAGGAACCATGGAAAATGAAGTGATTGCTTGGGCAGAACTGGTTAATTCTTACCCTCAGTAGCCTATCCCATGAGACAGGGAGATCACAGGGAAAAAAAAAGAATAACAGAAAATGAGGGCAGAAATACAGGGTTAGGTCCTCAATTACTCATCATTCTAGTTTGTCATTCATGCCCAGTGCAAACTGTGCAAATTTGGATTTTTTACCTAGTCCAAACTGCAGAAATTAAAATGACAATGTGCAGTGCATGCAAGTGATGATCTAGGCCCGTTATAAAAGCAGAGAAAATTAAGATGAAGAGCCTGAATGTCACATGGAAGGAGACAAAACCTATGATTAGATTTCAGTGGAGGTTAAGCAAAGAAAAAACAGTTAAGGATGAAAGCTTTTTAATTGAGATAGTCTGTATAGCATTCATATAAGGTGCTAATCTTGGTGAACTAGATTGTCAAAATTACTGTGAGATTTTCATGTTAGTAGTGATATTTCAGGAGATGCTAGGGAAAAAAATTAGTTTTGAGAAAATTTCTGATCAACACAGGGATATGTTTTAAAAATATAATGAAAATAATATGCATGGATTTAAAATTAAGAAAATGATTAGTTTGAATAAGAATTTGATTTTGACAAATATTAATAGTCCAGGCAATATTTTATGAAAAGGCTGCATTAAATAGAGCAGGAAAAATACAGAAAATGTGTTATGTGTTAGTACATAATACAAATATATGTAAAAGTACATTAAGAGATTATCACAAAGAAACTTCAGGTCAACGTTTATATCTTTGGAGTTAATTTTTGATAAGTATTCACCTAGAAGTTTTCATTTAAAGGGGTTTATTTCTGGGACAAGGTCCTTAAAATATAACATAAAGCATTTTATTTGCTGCAAATTATTGCTCAAATAATGAAAAGCTTTGCATTAAATACCACATATTTTTCATTCTTAGTATCACCATTATTAGAGGGTCTGCATCTCCTTGTATCTCCTGCATAGCACAGGAGATATTTTCTTGTTTTCTTGTTTTCTTGTTTTCTTGTTTTCTTTCAAAACCCAAACAATGATTTATGCCAGTTCTGTATGTTTATGAGTTTTTCAGTAGTCTGTGGACTGAGATTGTTTCAGGATAGTCACTGGATTGCAGGAAAGGTCTGAAATGTCATCCTTCTTTTGTGAATTGCACTCGTCATTGCCATGAGATTTCATCAGGGTGCTTGCTTGGGCGCTATCTGCTCATCTGCAGTGGCTGCAAAAACAGGGGAATATGAACTTGAGCTATCTCTTCAGGAGGGAGGATAGAAAAATACATGGCTACCTGCATAAAACCTGCAGTCCTTCTCTGGTTTATCCTCTATCATCCTGAGTCTTCATGGTTCTTTTATGCAGAGCTGGCACAATCATTCTTACACTAGTTTTGCTAGGTCAAACCTGACACTTGCAGGAATCTGTTGTTTGTGATATTGACTATTCAAACCTTTTTTAGCAGATGTCCTAAATGCTTTTTAAATGTTGATTTTTATAGAATGTGCATGTATGTGATTGTGTGTGCAGATTTTTACTTAAGAAGAATTTTTACACATTTTTCCCTTCCTGAATCCCAAAGCCTTGAGTGAAGTGCTTGAGACTGGCCAAGGAACGGGAGTGGATTTTAGACTCATCCCTGTTTCAATATTAGATGCATTTCCCTCTGGGATTCCTTGTGTTCCAAGATGTGCTGTCCTTGTGTGGCTTGTCAGGGATGCCGTGGTGGGTTCAGGGATGACACAAAAGAACCTGAGCCCTCATTGGAACCCTGAGTGCCCTGCGTGGCACTGGAAGGGAGCTCAGGCCTGCCCAAAGCTCTCAGAGCCAGCAAGGGCCTGGAAATATTCTGGCCTATGTATAGATGTGTGTGAGTAGGCATGTGCATAATCCAGTTTGCTATTATCCCTAAAATCCAATGATCCAACAGCAGTTCTGAGTGTTGTACCAGCTTCCTGCCCTCTGGAAAAGGTCACAAAGTACTGTATTGTTCATTATAGCATTGCATTCAGCTGGGCATTGACAGCATGGTGTTTCAGTGTCATCAGGGCTAATATTTATTGATTACTGACTGTAAAATAACTTACCAGAACTTTAAAATCCAAATCAAAACCTAGACTTACACTGGCAATTCTATAAATGCTATAAATATTTAGTGTACAATTCACTAATAGAACTTCTATAAATACTTACATATTTAGTGTACAATTCACTAATAGAACTTTAAAAAAGGGGCCAATATGTACTCATTGAAACTACCTATGGCTTTTCTCATTGTTCAGGATGCACAACAGCATTTTTGTTACTGACCAGTGAAATATGCAGAGAGTCAGAGGTAGCTCTCTTTCATGGCTTCCTTTGACAGCCATTTCAGCATTCCTCTAGGCTGCTCTGGGCTGCTTCACCAAGCTTCAGATTCTTCTCATGAGAGGGAGATGAGGTAAGCAGGAGCCCCCATCTGGTCTTCAAAAGATTCATGTAATGCTCTGTGACATTCCAGGCAGCCATCCTCCAGGGTGGCATGCAGAGAGCGAGCTCTCCTGCATTCCTGATCTCTCCAGCAAGGCCTGCCATGCCCATGAGAGGTCAACAGGGAAATTCTGGGATAAACTGGGCATGGCTGAGTTACGCTGAGGGCAAAAGGAAGTGTCCATTCATTGCGTGAGTTCCATTGAATTATTTAACTCTAGGAATAGTTTGGGTCACAGTTATCATGACAGTCAGACATCTCCCCAGGTAAGTGAACTTGAAGTCAGGTGTCTGGGACTAGAATCTACCAGCTTCTGTTCCCTCTCTGATCTTTCAGTTTGCAATTAAGATGTTTGCAATTAATCCGTCTTGGTCTAAATGTCCACAGACTAGGAAAAAAGCATCATCAGTATATACTTTAACCTGAAAGGAAACAGGGAAATTCAGGAATACTGTGATTCTCAAGTGAAAGATTTTATGTAACTGGAGAGAAGACATACTGGTAAGCAATTCTGTCCAAATGCACAGTTGCCAGTAGCTGCTAAAACCAAATTGTATGAGGACTGGACACAAACTCGAACTGTGATAGGTGATCTTTTGAGAAATCCTTGTGCTGTTTTTTATCCAGTTAGAAACTCTCATGGGCTTGAAGCTTCATCTGGCTGCATGAACCCAAAACCCACCTGAAGATGCCCAACATTGCTTACATAAATTACTGAACATGCTGCTTGGTATTTGAAAAGCCACAAATCTTGTCAATCAAATGAAGTTCTAAGGAGTTTACTGACTGTCGCTTTGGCTCTTCATTGTGTCAAGACACAAGCATTCCTTGGACACATTTAGAAAGTTGCCTCACCAATCATCCAGTGTGTCATCAATTACTTTGCTCCCCTGCTCAATGACCTGCTAATATTCTTTAAGCCATAGGTGCAGTTAGAAAGCATTTTATCTGGAGCTGCCCTCTGCAACAAGCAGTGTGGGAAAAGCCTGCTGGTGGAAATAGCACTGCAGGAATCTCCCTGCAGCACTGAAGCCTTAAATCTAGAGAATGGAGACTTCTGTAGGAATATTAATACACCAGATTGCATCAATAATTTTTGAAAATGTGCTTTAATCACTGAACAGTAGAATTGTAGAAAGTTTTGTGTCCTTTAAGCATATTCCAGTGATGTACCTCAGGATGAGTTTAATTTCAAGATGTAGTATAATATTTTCCCATGACAAAATGAATAGAATATGCAAAAAACATTTTAAAAATAATTCAGGATTTTTGCAATATGGTCATTGTTCGTCTACCTGGCTGTAAAATCTGTCTCATTGCTTTCCCCTTGTTTTCAGCCCTGGAGTCTGATTACATCCAATGGCACAAATTCAACGTCAGTGGCACAGCATCTGCAAATAAACAACCCAGATTTCTTCATGCCCAATTGGTTCAGGTATCTGTACAATCTATAAGGGAAGGTCAGCGAAGGGTAGGTTGCTGGCTGCTCAAGAAAAACTCTTGTCAGAGGAAAAGGCTGGGGTCAGCTCTTCCCTCCACACTGTGGTTCCAGCACTTTGGGTTTTCAGCCTCTCCCTCATCCTCAGAAGTGCCATCCCCTGCCCGGTGTCTGCAATGCCGCCTGGCATGGAGAAACCTTTCCTGTAATAAACTTTAGAAAATGTATTATTATATTGTCTCATCTCCATAGAGCATTTTGTGAGTTTATGTGAAGGTAGAAGAGAACACCCTATCAAGCTTGGATCTAGCCTGAGAAAGTTTGCTGTTGTGCATGAAGAAACAGTCACATATGTGAACTAAAGTCTTCTACATATCTTTGTATTTCAGCCTAAAAAGGTGCCCATGCTCCATCTGGAAACTCAGAATCCACCGTGTTTTCCCTCTTCTTATTCCAAGAGAAGCAAAAATTGTCTTCCATAGGTCAGGTCTCATTTGTAGGCACAAAGAATTCCTAAGAACCTCCAGATTTTTTCATCCATACTTTGCCTTTGTATTTACGTGCACAGTCTTGTACCTACAAAATATCTTGAAATGCCTTTCAATTGGAAAGATAATATTTATTTTTTCTGTCTGTTGTTTCTTTTTTGTGGCAGTGCCTATAAATGTGGGTAGTTTTAAGCCTCTTACTGAACAGCAGTTCAGCAGTTGTTAGCCCTGGTTTCCTGGGATCAGTTCAGTAGTGCCCAAAACAGATCTGAATTATTAAAAGGATGCTTAAGACAGGGAAAAATTTTAATCTGAACATGAATCATCCTCTGACTGAAACATTGAAAGAGCTCAATACCATTTTCAGCTCCTTATTAAACACTGGATACACTGTGTCCAAACAAAAGTGCAAGCTATTACAGTGTGTGGTAAAAAACTGCATTCACTTGGTCCATTATCTGCCATTCCCACATTTGATATGCCAAGTTTAGCAAACAGGGATGACATTGCATAACTTACTAGCAGCTGTATTTTCAAATAACATAATTTCTGGCTATGAGGGAGAATAATCCAAATCAAGTAAGTTATTTTTTCTGCATGTAAAGCGATGCCCATTTTGAGCAAAATTTCTTTAATTACCATCACAGGCTCTATTTGTCTAGAAATAATGGGCACATACTGAATATTTTTCTTTTTGTGTCTTCACTCTCCTGAAATAAACTGCATCTTTTTCAAGGTATCAAGTTAAGCCATCTTTGTTTGAAATTTTAGGTACAACCCATCACTACCTTTGAATAAAAATGTCACTAAATTTTCTACCACTTGTCCTTTACTTCAGCCTTTGTTGTCACATGCTAAAGGTTCCATATGAATGCCAGGCCTCTGTTAAAAAATGACCTTGAGAGTTTCATCAAAGGTTTTGCATATGTTACAGTAAAACCTAAAAAAGAGATTTTTCCACTGCCAACTGTGTGGAGATTTTAAAATCCTTGCCTGTTATGCCATTCCACTGGACATTTTTTAGTCACATTATGCCTAGGAATATCCTTTAGTAATAGTTTAGTCATGTTTTAACCTACAGGTTAGTATCCTGGTGTTTCCAGGAGATCCAATTCTCTTAATAAAACACATTCCCAGGAATCCCTGATTTAAGGGAAGGATATTGCCAGCTGACAATATCTTAACTCTGTTTTCTTGGACTTGTTCAAGTGAATTGCTTCATTAATTCTCACTTTACTCACTAATCTATAGACTGAGGGAGCCATGAGATCTCTAGAGCTTTTTGGAGTTTCTGGTTCTTCCCTCCCTTTCCCCATGTAATTTTACAACTCTTTATGAGATACAACAGGACCATAGCATAAGCAAAAAGCATTCATGGTAAAAGCAATAATATCTTACAAATTCTGGGTTACAATGTGCAAGTGCAAACTGTTTTATGGTTGTGGATCCTTGCTTGAGTTTTTTAGGGAGAAATACACTGGAAATCAGAAGTAGAATCTAACACAGGAAAAGCATTTTGCAGCAAAAATAATTTTTCTTCATGCATATGGGAAAATGCTGCTGATTTACACATTTCACTTCTTAGAAAGCAGGCAGAATTATATATTTCTTTCCCAACATTTATAAAGTCCTATTTTTTATCTCAGCTGGTTCAAATGCCTTCATTCCACTTAGCACATTGGGGATATTCAGGGCTATTCACAGATATAGGTAAAACAGAGCAGTGAGGGTCTAACAGCATTTCAGCAACTTTTCAGTGGTACCAGCTCATTAAAAACTTGATCCTCTTTCATTCTGGAGGCTTCTGCTCCTTACTAGTAAATAAACTTTATATCTGACCCTGAGTGACTGTTCTTATTTCCCACAAATATTAAAAGGATTATCTTTTCAGTATTTTATAAAAATATTTAGTTGTAATCTTTCACTTGTAGATCACTTACTGTCTCATTTAAGTTTTACCTGCCTGCATTTAACAACTCAAAATTTTCTTTGCAATTCCTTCCAACAGCTTCAGAGCTCACAGAGTTATCTTGGGCACAACTCTGAATTTAAAAGTCAAACTTCCTCCCAGCTTCCCAGCACTGACTTTCTGCTGAGGCCTCTTTACCCTGTAAATGAAATGTCAAATCAACGAAAGCATCTGAGGGTGGGTACATGAGGGTCAGGAGGGTGTGTGTGACAGTGACATCAACTGAGACAATAAAAGGGCTTCCAAGTTACTTAGAAGCTCTATTTTAAAGTTACATTTAAGGGGTCCACTAAACCAATTCAGTGGTCTTTAAATATACTTGACATCAAGAGACAGTCATCTGCTGACATACCCAAGCCAGAAATCTCTTAAACATTCTATCTGGTAAGTATACTCTACTTTTTACCCAGTTCTCTGGAAGACTTATTAGAATATTTTATCATTGATTCTTTGCCCATTTTTGTGTTAGTTTCTCTTCAGACTATCTTAAAAAATAAGTGAATCTTAGTAAGGTCAACTGTTCTGTTATCTAAACTAAATCTGTGAAATGGAAAAGTCAGAGAGAGACAGTGAGTGAAAAATATCTTGAAGTGAATTCAAGTCCTGAATTTCTAATCCTGGGTTAGATGGACTGCCAGGACCTCATTGATACTGTCATGTAAGAGACTGTGTTACAAATGCTTTTCTGACCTAGAGCAAAGCTGCAGAAACTATTGCAAAAAATGGCATTGTGGAGTTTTCTATCTCTTAGGTTTCAGTTACTCTGTATCAAATTTCTTAAGTGGCAACAAAAAGATGCCTTTTCTGCCTGCCAATACTGAAAATTCAGACTAGAAACTGATATTGGAACTGGGTTGCTGTAGCATCATCAGTGGTAAATATTTTCTAAATATATTCCAAATGGCAGTTCTGATGATGATGTAAAAATCAGAGGGGAATTCATACAAGAAATGCAGGATTATCCCTGATAAAATGAAGGGCATAATTTTAATTTTTCTTCTGTAACTCAGCAGTGGCTGGGATAACTCAGTAGAGTTATGCCTCTGTGCAAAATTGTCGGGGAAAGTGTCAGCCTCTTCATTCTAAAGAATATGCAAAAGAAATAGAGAAACAGAAAGTTTTATTTTGTGATTTTTTTTTTCATTTGAATATCTATACACAAGTATTTCACTGGACTTGAAGGCTACAAAGTCATGATGATGATGATGACAATAATAATAATAATAGTGATAATGGAAGAACATGGTGCTTTTCACCCAATTATGCAAGGGATAGGTACCTAGATGATGGTAATGATGGTGATGATCATGATGATGCAGGGCAGCTAAAGCTGACCAAAATTCATGGAGTTCCCAGGGAGTAGCAATGAGTTGCTCACAAAATTAGTATTAGAAACAAATCCTTCATTTACATTCCTTGCTCTAGCCAGTTTCACAAAGAAATGTTTTCCAAAAACTCTTGTCTGATGTTTCTCAACTTATTTTACCTAATTTAAATTTGTTTGGAACAAACAGAAATAGCTTGAACTACAGACTTTACGTGTATTCATTTCTACTTTTGCAGACAAAATGACTTCTATAAGAAACCTGGCCCAGGCTGCAATCATTTTATGTGCCGTGTGCTTCATTACAACCTCTGATGGAAGACCAATGGTGTAAGTATATTATGTCACGCTGGATGGCTTTTGCTGCTCCTGAGAACGTGATGGTTTGTCTGTCCTGTGTGTGTGAGTTCTGTCCTTGCTTTTGAACCCCTCGAGAGCTGGCCAAGCTCTGTCCTCTAGAAACAGCTCTAGAGATCTCAGACACTCTGAGTGTGTGTATATATATATATATATATATATAGTGAAAATAGGCAGCTGAGTAGAGAGATAAAAATCATGTAAGTCTTCTCTTATTATTCAAATTGGATAAGCTCCATGCCTTGGGGGTCTACACAGGGGAGCATCTTTTGTACTGTAAGAATCTAGCTGTAACTTAGACACTAACACCCACCAGCTGAGACACAAAGCCACAGGGAATCATACTTCCTTAGCTCTAGTGATCACAGAAAACTACCACTGAATAAATCCCATAGCTTCATTGATCACTTACCTAATGTTATAAAAGCCCTAAGCTCCTCTGCAATAGCTGAACTAAATTATAGGAACAGCATTGTCACAAAACTGAACTACTTCCCACTTGTGAAGCCTTCTCACTGATATATCCATTAACAATAACAAATCACCCCCCACTCTCCCTCTGTCACCAAAGGGGTACTGGGGACAGCCAAAGGTGACACAGAGACTCCATCATCAGGAGGCATGAAAAGGCACTTTATTATTAGAAATCTACAGTTCTTATGAAAACAATGGTGGCCCTAAGACCTGATTGGCCTTTAGGAATCTTCTCTCACACTAGTGGTGAACTATGAATAGCACACTCTGGAGAACCATATCTATAAACAAAGGTTACAGAAAGAGAAATAATAGTTGTTTGAATTCTTTCATCGAAGTTTCCCACAGCTTCTACAAAGCTTCCCAGGATTTTCCTGGGAGAACCATGTCTCTCTGATCGGAGGATATGTGTCAGGACCCAGGACATCCCTCTGGCTGTCCTGAGCAGCCAAGACCAGGGGTCCCAGAGACCCTGGCACAGAGCCCAAAATGCCCCTGTGGGTTTGATTATGACCTGTGGAGCAAGTAACCAACCTTTGATGAAGTTCTGCAAGCCATGACAAATTAAGTAGAATGATAGTGAATTTACCACAAGGTGAAAAAGTAGATTTTGAGGTTTTTAGAATAGGGGTTCAGGGGGGCAAGATGGTTGTAGATGATCTGGCTGTGTCCAGCCTTTCTCTTTCTTCTTCTTCTTGGCCTCCATCTTCTGCTGTGATGTTGGCACTTTGGGATTGGTTTAGAGTAGAAGCTCACTGTCTAACACAGGTGATAGGTATTGGGAAGTAATTGTAAACATTGTACAGGTAGTTTTTAGTATAAAGACATAACACCGCCCTGGGGGAGGCAGAGTGCCTTAGGCTGTCTTGCTGAGCTGACCTCAGCAGGCCAGGAGAAAGAATTTTATAGATAAGATACAATAAACCACCTCGAGACTGAGAAATGAAGAGCCCTGACTCCTTCTTCAAGCACCAGGCTGGGAAAAGAGACTTTCTAACCCATCTCGGGTTCACTCTGACAAGGTAGAGATCATGACAGATATGTAATTACTACATCCCTCTCTTCCCCAGATGTCATTCTGTGCCTTACACATCAGCCAGGCAGCTCCTACAGCTATGTATTGTCATTCCTTACAGAAGTTCCCAAAGCTGGGCCTTTGGGCCGAATTCTGGAGCCCAAGAAGGGCTCCCACGGGCCTGTCTTTGCTCTCCTTTGTGCAGGAGAAGGTCGGTGAGCGAGATGCAGCTGATGCACAACCTGGGCGAGCACCGGCACGCGGTGGAGCGGCAGGACTGGCTGCAGATGAAGCTGCAGGACGTGCACAGCGCCCTGGAGGACGCGCGCACCCAGAGGCCTCGCAGCAAGGACGACGTGGTGCTGGGCCGGAGGCTGCTCCCGGCAGTGGCGCAGAAGAAATCCCTGGATCTGGACAAGGCTTACATGGATGTCCTCTTCAAAGCCAAGCCGTAGTGAGAGCAGCCAGAGAGTGTCTGTCCACGTGAGCACGTGTCTGTGTAGCATTGATCAAGTAGGGCATTTCATTCATATTTATTCCAGCTGCAGTGAGGATTAAAGGCTCTGTTCAAGGCTGTAGCCCCGCTGAGTGAGACATTTCACAACCAAATAATAAAATGTATTTACAGTCTACCCAGGAGCGCTGCTGGGTACATTTTGGCTGATGTATTTTATAAATTGCCAGCATAAAAGGAAAAAGAAACCCAAATCAGTAAGCAAGCTGGAAAACCATTTAAGGCCAGTTCTACAACTCTTCCATGGGCAGTATTTGTGTGTAATCACCAGGCCTGCTTGTGCTGTTAACCAGGAAGGAATAAATGCAGGGGAGCCTGTCTCCAGAAAAGGGCCTAGGGTTAAACTTTGTTTAACTTTGTACTAATGGAAATACGTAAATTAAACCCACATCTATTTTCAGAAGAAGGCCTAAAATCAGATGAACATTAATTACATAGCAAAAGCTGCATGATAATAATTTAGGATTAAAGACTGCAAACAGAAAAGAAATAGGATAGGAAGGCAAAGCTTAAGATTAAAGCACAAAGGGATAAAATTAAAACAAATTCTGAAGAATTTTGCAAAATACAGAAACAAAGGGAAGGTTTGATTACCTTCTCCTCCTCCAAAAGATGAAACCCTATAATTAAGTGCAGAAGCAGTGGGAGCAGAGATGGTAGCACATATGTAAGTCTAGCCCTAACTATAGAACTGGGAAAGGATTCTACACCAGACAATTACAACTGAAACAAAAATCTTGTGATATATACTTTTCCCCCTCATTTTCTCTATAAACTATCTGTCTTTGAACATCTGTATGTTGTGCTAGGCCTCATGTGTAATTTATTTGTGAGACCAGTGGCTCTCATGAATAAAATTACTCATTTCCTTAACCAATTGATTGTAGAATTGAGATCTCAGTTTTCCAGACCTCCAGAAGGAGACCCATTAACATGCAGAAACCAACCTGGGAGAGGAACCATTAGCTGCAATACATTCCAACTCCAAGCAGGACTCAGAAAGAATTGTATAGGGAAAAATCAATTATGGCAATGATTTTAAAAGGCAGCAAATACAAAATGGCTTTGATGGGCTGTGCACACATGTGCTCAGGAGCCCCCCCAGAATAATTCATCATTATTCTGATGAATAAGAAGCAATTCCCAGCAGGAACACTGGTGGCTGCCTCCCCATTTGCCACTGGCAGAGCTCAGAGCCAGAGGAATTGCTGCTCTAAGCCCAGGTGGATGTTCCCAGGCTGGCTCTTATTTGTTTGTTAGATGTCTGGCACGCCTTGGGGAGCCTCACAAACCCCTCTAACTCCCCACAGATATAGATGCAGCCTGCTGAGGGCTGGAGATGTGTTTGTAAGCAGAGACCTGCCCATGCTCCTGGCCATCCTTGCAGCAATGCAAAGGCCCTGGTGCTGGGAGCAGATGTACCAGGGCTCTGTGCCAACTGTCTGCTTGTAGGAGCGAGGCCTTAAGGTGCACTTTCTATTTATTCTTTAATCAGGCATCTGTGCTAACTTCAATAAATGAAATTGCATTTTTGTACTTATGTCTCACTTATATATTACCAAATAAAGTGGACCAAAAGCTCTTGGACATTATTTTAAAGCATAAGAACTGACTGGCCTGTGACTGTTTGGATGTAATTTACAATTTGGGGTAAGATTATGAAGCCATTTAATTTTATGACAGCAAAATAAGCACAAAAGTTATGATGAGAGTAATTTTTATTTTCCATTCTTCCAGCATACAAAATCACAACGGTGGTTAAATAAAAAGTGTTTACCTAGCACAAACCTATTGATGTCCCCTTGCAATAATGACACACACATAAACTATATAATCTTCAAGTGCCAAAATCAAAACCTGTTCCATTTTGATCTAAAAAAAAAAAATTATATTCTCCAAACCACAATTCCTCCTAATCTTCAGCTACCCAATAGATGAATGATGACTACAGAAATATTTAAACTTTCTGTACACTTGCAGTATGACTTTTCAGGACTAGAGACAACATAGTATTGTCTAGTCCTAGTGCTAGGTAATACCCATTAAAAAGAAGATGGAATATTAATATAATTACTTACTAATTATCTAGAAAGTACATTTGTTATGGATTTTCAGCTTAAACTTCTGATCAGTGTAGCAGTAGTTGCAACAGCAAAAGGTTCAGTGTGGGGCAGAGGATGTTATCAAAAACATTTCAATACCAAAAAAATGCAAAGATTCATTTTCACCTGAACAAATGTGCAGTTTTGGTCATCTCCCTTTCATAGACTGAGGGGACCAGAAAGAGGATGGTGAGAAATTACTAGGCCACTGAAACACTTATATAAATCTCATGATAATAAATTGTAACAACAGCAGTCAGAAAAGAAATAAAATAGGCATGATAAATGTAGATCAAATAACAAGTCCGGATGTGGCCTCACTGGGGTCGGGAGAGGGGAAGGATCACCTTGCTCTGTAATGTGACAAAGGGCTTTTTTGGCCTATCCTGTGCACATGCATACTGACTGTGCACACCTGTTTTTTACAGAATTCTCAGTGAAAATCAGTCTGGTCTCTCACTGGTGACTCGTTGAAAAAAAAACCCCACCAATATCAATATTGATCCTCAGGGGGAGCTAAACAGTAGCACATGGATAAAAACCCCAACGAGCTCATGAAAATTTAGCAAGGCCAAAATCACAAGAAGTCAAACAGAAACAAGACAGACTGCGAGATCTGTCGGTGAAACCTCCTGCTGGCTATTTGACTGATCTGGCTGTCTAAGATGCTCCTGACCTTGCCTGCTGTAAATGCTTGTGTTTGGTGTTGCTTATTCACCACTGGGCGTGTGGCATCTGACTCCTTGCCTTGTTTGCACATTCTGACAGATTTTGTGCCAGCTGCTTGCCCCTCATTGTTCTGCTGCTGGCTTTCTAGAACTGGGTGGTTTGTTTCTCTGGCCATTGTTGAAGGATAGAAAAGAGAATTCATTCAACAGATTCATGGTTTGCTGTCTGTTGCAGCAAAGCTGCCATCCTTTATGGGGTGTTTGGATATGGCACAAGTCTTTGCTTTCTTGTCCCCTCTTCCCCTCCTGTCCCCAATGTGCATGAGGATTTGTAAAGTCCTTTCCCCTGGTATGGAAATCAAACCTCCTTGTATTTAATAACAATGCATCAGAGACTGTTTTAGAAAAAAAGACAAATGTTTTCTTTAGATTTGAATCTATTTGGGGCTCAGTATTGAGTTATCCTCCCTCCTTTGTGCCATGAGGAGTGGGAAGGGTTTAGCGGCACCTGTGACACTTCAGTACATTGAGGGTGCCTGAACTGCAGGACAGGACAGTTCTGCTGGGGTCTTATGGAACGACAGCCACGTCTACTGATTGTATTCTAAACAGACTGCAGATTAAACTCCCTATTTCCTCTAGGGCTGTACAAACATAGAGTTGTAACTAAAACCAGGAATCAGTTTTTGCATGAAAGTTGAGATATCAGAGACGCCAGCTCTCCTAGATATAAACTGTATTATATGGCAGCTGGCCCGCCATCATCCCCTGAGCGCTGCTCTTCAGGGGATATGCCGGCTCCACAGAGGAGATCCCGGCTCCACAGAGGGGATCCCGGCTCCACAGAGGGGATCCCGGCTCCGCAGAGGAGATCCCGGCTCCGCAGAGGAGATCCCGGCTCCACAGGGAGATCCCGGCTCCACAGGGAGAGCCCGGCTCTACAAGGGAGATCCCGGCTTTTCAAGGAAATCCCGGCTCCGGAGGGGAGATCCCGGCTCCTGAGGCGGGATCTCAGCTCCACAGAGGAGATCCCGGCTCCTCAAGAGGAATCCCGGCACCTCAGGAGGAATCCCGGCTCCCCGCCCCGCCGTTCCCCACGGCCGTCGAGCGGCGCTCGCTCTCCAGCACCGCCCCGGCCCCTCTCGGCGGAGGGTTGCGCGGGGGATGTAGCTTGTTTCTACGTGACTTGCCGCCATTTCGGTTTTGTTAATTCATTTCACTCCCCGCGGTATTTTTCCGCTGGGTTTTTATTCACAGGCTGCAGCTTCCTCACCCCCCTCAGGGCGCCCCCGGCCGCTCCCCTGGCAACGGCGTCCCGGGCGCGCCCCGCCCCGCCCCGCGAGTCTCGCGAGATGCGGGCGCTGCCACCGCCTCCTCCGCGGCGCGGGGGCGGCTCTCGCGAGAGCTGGCGGCGGTGCCGGGCCTGGCGGAGCGGCGGCGGGAGGCGGCCGCGCCGAGCCGGTGAGTGCGGGCGGGCGGGCGCGGCTGGCGGGCCTGTGGCACCCTTCGGCACCCTTCGGCACCATTCAGCCCGGCATCCCGGGGCTCCCGCCGGCCGCACCGGCGCCGCTTCCCCTGCCGCAGAGCCTCTGGATCGGAAGGCATCGCCGGAGATCCGCAGTGAGCCCCGCGGAGCAGGTGGCGCGGCCAGGTGGGTCGGGGGTGTCTCTGAGGAGGGGCTCCCGGCGCTGCCGCGGGGTTCGCACCCAGAGCCCGCAGGCACACCGGCCCCGTGCCTCGGCTGCTGTGTGCCGTGAGCGGGCTGGGCTCGGCTGCCATCCCCGGCTTTCATCTCGTGTTGTTTATCGGTGGCACCTGCGGGGCCTGTACAGGGACAGTGGTATTGCCTGACAGCCGTCGTGTAATTCCTGAGCAGTCATTTACCCTCTCAAACGATTTCATCATGAGTCCAGTATCTTTGTGATTCTTTTTTCTGTGTTACCATATTTTATTTGTAGAAAATATCAGCTGTTTATATGATAAATCTGCCATAGTACAATTACTTGTTGCAGTTGCCTGTCATAAGGTTTTTTTCTTTACATTCACTTTTGTCTGTAGCTGCCATGTCTGCATCTTTTCCCTCTTCGTCTCTGGTCCCATCCAGTGCGTCACTTTAGAACCCTTTTCTTTCAGAATTTGGATCGAGCTCATCATAGACCTCTCCCAGGTTTGTTCCTGTCACTTGTCTGGCTTCTTTGTCCAAAGGAGTTGTTGAGCCTTGTGTCTTTTTGTTCTTTATTGTTGGCTGCCTCTTACAAATTCGAATACATGCTTAAAATCTGGCTTCTCAGTAGCCTTTTGACTGTTGACACTGTTCTCCTTACTTCTGTTTGCCTGTATTCTTCATGGATCACCTTCAGTGATTCATTTAAAGAGCACTTAGCTCTGTTGTTGCTTCACCTTTGTTGATTCTTTCCCTGGAAGATACTTTCTTTTCCTCCTAGGTTTGCCAGAGAAGCAATTCAAATTATCAGCCTCACTATTCAGAGTCCATAACCAGGTGGTGCATACTTGTTATCTTTTTTCTGAGCTGAAACACATGTCTCTGCATCATCTGGTGTTGGAATTTCTGTAGCTTGAACACAAGTACAGTCAAAAGGAACTGGATGATTTTTTTTCCTTTTTTGTTTTATCCATTGCCCTGTAGTTAGGGCAGTCTGTTGCACTGTGTTTGGCAGGTCTGTCAGTGTGTCTTGGACTGAGTCTCTTGCAAAACATCAGAGATTTTATTTTCTTTTCCTGTTAAGATTGCCAAAAGCCTTTGAGTATTACCCTGGATTTGTACCATTTCTGTCTCCAGACCTCGTCATGCATCCTGCCTGTGCTTGCCATTGCCCCCTGTGCAGGTGGTGCTGTGTGAGGCTGCTCTGGGAGGTGTTTTCAGCATGTTGGTGTTTGTGTGTTAGTGCCAGGGAACCCAGGGGTTAAGAAAGGCAACAAGCTAAAGCAGCTTTCACATCCACGTTAAATTCCTTCCTAAAGCCCACTTTTCCTTTTAGGCACAATTGCATTTGGAAATGGTAACAGCTGATGTGTGGATGACATTGTGTGTTAAATTAGTAACAGATGTCATCCCTGTTGGGTTTTCTGTCACTTTGTTATAAACTGTGTGTTTTTGCAGCTTGTGTGCTTCGGGCTGGGGCTGCTTTGTCCTGGTTCATACCCAAAGACCAGAACCTCCTTCTGTGCCAGTTCCTTTCAGCCCAGCTTTCCTTTAGCAGCGTTGCTTATCCATGAAAGTATGTATCTCTTTAAAATACGTATAAAAGCTAATTTGGACTTCATTTCAGCTGGGAAAAACTGTGTGCATGAATTTTCTTGCTCGCTGAGATGTGCTGTCCCTGCTGGGCGCAGCCATGGGTACAGACCTTGCTTGTTCCTTCAGGAGATGTGGTTGCTGCTCTGCTGCCCTGCATCTCATCCTGGTGCCAGGTGTGGTGGAGCCCTGTGCCTGCCTGTGTTGGGGGCCACCAGGGCAGTGCAGGGAGTTGGGTTCTGCTCCTTCTGCTGCACTGGGAGCCCTGATTCTGCTCTGGAGGGAGAAGCTGCTCCATCCACTGGGCTTTTACAGGGGGAGCTGGGCAGGTTTCCCACAATGATCCCAGTACACAGGGGGAGTTGGGCAGGTTTCCCACAATGATCCCAGTACACAGGGGGAGCTGGGCAGGTTTCCCACAATGATCCCAGTACACAGGGGGAGCTGGCAGTCATCTGCCTCTTGCTCTTTGGGCTTCCAGTGTCAAACAGCTGCTCTGTCATCGTGCTCCCTTTAGGAGTTAAACAGCTTGCAGGCTACTCACTACTATCTGTTGTTTATGCTGCTCTAGATGGGAATACCAGCAGCTTCCTGTGACTGCTCAGGGTTGTTTTTCCTTTTTTTTTCTCCCCACTTGCTCATTAAGAGGAGCTTCAATCCTGACCTGCTGTGTGGATGTTGATCCTGTATTGCAAAGGATGTGTCTGAGCTGTGCTTTAATCAGTGTCAGTTTGATAACATTTCAGTGATGATGATGTATAAAGCTGTTTTATGTGGCTGAATTGTGACTGATGTCTGCACTAGTTTGCAAGAAACTCACTTGGCAGGTATGGATTTCCATGGTATGTGGTGTTTGCATTATGAGCATGTGTCCTTTGAACTGGATTTCTTAATTAGGATGTAATGTCACCGTGCTTGCATTCCCAGTGAATCTTGGAAGTTCCTTTTTGTTGCTGCTGCTTTTGTGCTTTGATGAGTAGAGGCAGTGAGCAGCAGACTGTCACCCCTCACAGAAAGTCTAAATATTTAATCTGAGCCTTGAAGTTTCCTTGTCACAGCTCATGCCCAGTTTTGTCCTTGCTGGTGACTTGTGTGTTGGAGCTTCCTGATTATCCTGGGTCACCTTTCCAGGGAGCAGGTTAGAGCAGAGGAACTTCTGAAACCTGTCCTACTTTTGGAAATGCTTCTGACCAAGGCTCAGAGCTGAGTAGATGCCTGAAGTATTACATGGTAGTTATTTGAATGTGTTCCTCAGTACTGACAGCAGGAGCCATCAGATCTTTGTTCAACCTGATGAGCTGGTGGCCAGAAGACATCTTGGCTCTCTGCCTCAAAATTGCAGGGTACTGTAATCATCATTTTTAGTAAGACTCCAGATTTTTGCAGCCTACAGGTATTCTCAGCAATTACAGAGTGACTGGCTGGCTGGAAATGCATTGATGTTGGTTTTGATTAGCTTTCCTTCTTTGCTGAAAGATTTCCAGAGAGCATTTTCTACCCCCTCCTGGCCTGCAGTGCCTTGAAAAATGCAGGTCCTGCATCTCACAGAAGTGCACCTTGAAAAATGCAGGTCCTGCATCTCACAGAAGTGCTTGCCCACCTCTGTCCAGCACCTGATGGCTGAATCTCCCTTGATCTGCTCAGCAACCTTTGTGCATTCTATTTGGTCATGGCACAGAGCTGAATATGCTTTAAGTGTTATTAAAAATAATCTGTGCAACATCTATCACAAATTACTGTATGATCCATTCTTTCATGAGCTCCTTTAGTAGTGCTGTAAACACATTAATTACTGTGTTTTGCAGTGGCTGGAGTGGCTCTACCACACTGACTTTTCTCTTGTCAAACCCACTGGGTCTCTAAAATTCCCTTGGATTTCAGTAGCCTGCAACTTTCATAAATTAGTGATGATTCTGGCTTCAAGTTGATGTTAGTAAATCTGAAGTGTTCTAGCTGTCTGTGCTGAAAGCTTTGAAAATTAAAGTCTGCTTCCTGATTTCCTATTATTCCCTGTGATGATTCTCTGGAGTATTTGCTTTCTGCAGAAGGGTATGAAATCATTCTTTACACCTGGAGAATTACTAATTACTAATTAGCTAATCAGAATGCCAGCCACCTTGGCCAGTACACCAGTGTTGTGTGATCTGCTGAGGGTATTTGGATTTGATTCTTTATTTCATGTGCTCCCAGGGCCATTTCACCTTCACCAGTGTTTCAGATGTGGTTCCTTGTTTTCATGGAAGGTTTAAAATAGTGTTTGGGGCCAGGTACTCTTGCAGGGATTGTTTTTGTTTTTTTCTCGTACACAAGGTCAGAATGTTCCTCAAAACATGCTTTGTTTATTGCCTGCCTTGTGAATCCATGCAAAAAAAAAAAAAAAAAAAACCCAAAAAACAAACCACAGCTGAAACATTTTTTGCTGCAGGAAAATGTGGGTTTGCAGAAGTGTTTAAATATTAATCAGGATGACTGGTTAGTTACTTCAGAGTTTATACAGCATTTTCTCATTGGAAAAAGAAACTCTTTTTAACAAAAGCACTATCAGCAGTGGTCAAGGAGAAAAAATTGGCTGTGTTCCAGCAAATTGTTTTTTAGAGTAGTGTTAATTGTTGAGGGCCTAGGATGGAGGGAACATGTTCATAGTGTGACATGCTTGGAACTAAACAAGAAGTTTCACAAGCTGTAGCTTTGGGCGCTTGGGATTGTTTCCCTTGTTTCCATTGGTGTGCCTGGTTCTGAGCTGGGTGCCAGCCTGGCACCCTCAGTGGCACTGCTGGGGTTCCCATGTGCTGGGAGTGCTGCTTTGATGGGAAGCAGTTCCATCTGTTGGTTCTGTCCCTCTGTGCCATCTCTTGTTCGTGAGCCTCCAGCGTGGGGCTGCAGAGCCAGGGGGAGGAGCTGATCCTGCTCTGAACGGGCTTTTGATGGAAGTGTGTGTGGACCTGCATCTTCCTGTTGAACTTTCATTGTAAGAAAGAAGGGGAGAAGGCAGAGAGTGTGAGACATTTAAGGAAGTAGCTTTAAATTGGCCTTTCAGCTGCACTTCTCATAAAACCAGCTGCTTTTGCACATCTGCTGAGTACAAAAGCTCAATTCAAATATTGGCCTCTATGCAGAGAATCAGAACTGGGTGCTGGGTGCCTCTTTGGCACCTGCCTTGGTGTGTACCTGAGAGGGTCAGGTGTCTCTAAAGCTCTTGGATGGTTTGAAAGGGAAGAGAGGGTTTGTGGAAAGAAAGGAAAGCTTGTAAGGGAACCTGTGGTGCTGTGGCAAAGGCTGCAGTGGGAGCAGGCCCAGCAGAGGAGGGGATGGCCCGGTGGCAGCTGTGGTGTCCCTGCCATCGCTGCTCCCGGCTCGGTGTGTGCACAGCCCGGCTCGGTGTGCACAGCCCGGCTCTGTGTGCACAGCCCGGCTCGGTGTGCACAGCCCGGCTGGCTCTGTGCGGCCCGGTGGCAGCTGTGGTGTCCCTGCCATCGCTGCTCCCGGCTCGGTGTGTGCACAGCCCGGCTCGGTGTGTGCACAGCCCGGCTCGGTGTGTGCACAGCCCGGCTCGGTGTGTGCACAGCCCGGCTGGCTCTGTGCGGCCCGGTGGCAGCTGTGGTGTCCCTGCCATCGCTGCTCCCGGCTCTGTGTGCACAGCCCGGCTGGCTCTGTGCGGCCCGGTGGCAGCTGTGGTGTCCCGGCCATCGCTGCTCCCGGCTCGGTGCGCACACGCTGCTGTTGCCATGGGCAGCCAGGCTCGCTGTACCTGCCTGCAGAGCTCAATCTAATGAACACAGTTTGTTTCAGCTGGGGATACAAAGTGGCTTTATTCTCTCATGGTTGTGTGCCTGGTGTCGCACCCCAGCTGGGAACCACGGCCCCTGGGTTCAGAGCCAGCCTTCCTTCCCCCAGTCTCCTTAATAATACTTTTTCTGTTCTGACACAGGTTGTAGGTTTCTCCCTGTTTCTCCTGATTAATGTGTGCAGATCCTACAACCTTCTCTGTGTAATACCCTCACTTATTGACTGTGCTTTGCTAACCTGACTTTGCAGGTAATACACAATGAAATGCTTATCAGGATACTTTTTTAATGCAAAAGTTGAGTATTTCCTGTAATTTTAAATAAAATGTTTTTTCCTCTTCCTGACTCTGTATGGACACCTGATCATAGGAGTCTTCCCATCAAAGTGCATTTAATTATAGAAGCTGCAACAGGAAAAAGACCCAACCCTGTGGTGGAGACTGTATACTTTGTATTAAACCTGTTTGCTTGGGTAAAACTGAACATGAAGGCAAAACTTGGATGCAACCAACACTTTTAAGAAGCTTGTTCTCTTCTTCCCCTGTAGTAAAAACTTTTGGGTCTAAATTTAGCTAGGAGAATCTATATTTGCCAGGAGAGCTATTTCATTTTCCATGACTTAAAGGACAGTTTATTTGAGAAGTAACTTTGTTTTAAAGAGATCTCAGTTGCTTTGGGACTCACTTCCATGTAGGATAAGTTTTTATTGAATGTAATGCAAGTCTGTTAAGGGTGGGGTGAGGTAGAGACACGATGTTTCTACAATATGTAGCTTAAAATTGTAAAGAAACATAGTAGACTTCCCATTGCTAGAAGGGTTTATCTGTCTGTAATTCAGTTTTTCAGATGTTGTGCAATCATCAGCTGCTCACTTGTGGCTGCTTTATAGTTTTTGTAACCAGGTCGTTGAGAATTATCCGACTGTGTTGCCACAAGTGTCACTTAGAGCTGTGATTGAACAGCAGAGATTGGAGATTGGCTGTCTCTGCTGACAGTCACTGGGTGGTTTGAGCTAGGAGAGAATTCTGAAGGGAGTTGAACATAACATCAGACCTCACTTAAGGAAGGGTAGTTATTATATCTGTTTTTATTAAGTTTTTGTGACTTCTCTGCACAAGTCAGTGAAACTGGACTACATTGAGTGTCTCTAAGGATTGCTGTTAATTCCATTTTGTAGTGAGGACTCAGATGTAAATGTTAATTCTGTTTTCTTCTTGGTCAGCCATTCAAAGTGTAAAACTGTTCATCTCTGTTCTGTACTTGGGATCCTCCTTTGAATTAACTTTATACATTTGAAAGAAAATCATGATATGTTTGTCTTGTGTTTTATAACCAGTGACTTTTCTGTTTGGACACAGTGAATTTAATTGTTGCAAAATTGAATTTGCCTGCCAGCATTTACAGAACTATATTTTTTTATAACAAAAGACTCTTTTTAGTGCAGGTATCAGCAAAACATGTAAAATATTATTGTCATGCAATTTCTGCTTCAGCGTATCCTGTTTTTCTGTAATCTGCATTTAAAAAATCAAAACCTAACAACGCTAAATTCTGCATGTCTGACTTTTCTTTCCTGTGTGGCATTACTTAAAGGTAAACACTGCTCTCTTAATGTAGGTTGTGAGTGCTGCATGTGTGCTTTTCAGAGCAGTAGTGTGAGGAAGCTGGCAGTGGAATGGCAGGACGGCCTCATCCTTATGACAGTAACTCCAGTGATCCAGAGAATTGGGATCGGAAATTGCATAATAGACCTCGTAAACTTTGTAAACACTCAAGGTAGGTGCTGTGTCCCATCTATTGCATCTCAAAATCTGCACTCAAAGTCCATCCTAAAGGCTACTGTATCTGGTTGTGGCAAGTCCTGTCATAAACGTTGTAATTCTTCTTCAAAAAATGCTTCTTAATTATTTTCAAAGGTGTTTTCTGGCCTGATTTGTCAGCTTCCCCAATCTGTCCTTAGATTTGTTTTGCCATGGGTTGCATTTTAGTCCTTAAAAAAAAACCAACAAAAAAAGCAAACCTAAATGCCTTGTGTGCATAGCAAAACACCGGTTGAATGATTAAATATATGAATTTTTTGGGGGTGCTTGCTAGGAGTTACATCCCTAAAAATATGTGCAACTAGTCCATGGTGAGAGCTAATAGTTGCTTGCATGCCAGTATCACTTTCTGTAGCACTTTCTTTCTTAAGCTGTGTGTCATATCTTGCTTTTGCCTGCATCCCTCACAGTAAGAATGTTTTTTTTAAATGCTTCTTGATTTGACAAAATGATGAAATTAATTAGTGTTTTTCCAGTGTACAGTGTTCAAAAATGAACTAAGCAAAGCAGTTAGTCACCTTGCAAATATATGAGAAGAAACATATTGCTGGAAAGATATTTAAGCATCCAAATAAGTGTGTATCTTTCAAGTACTTTGCCCTTTTAGAAGTGCTAAATATAACTGAAACATCTCTGTAAACGAGCTAAAATTGTTGGTTATTCAAGCTTTCCTACTGGCAAGATGATAGGGAAAGAGCTAAGGAGCATATTCAATACCATTCCACATTTTACTTGTATGGATGCAGATAAACTGGACTCAAGTGTTGTCCAAAGAATTCTCTAGGCAGTTAATACTGTGGGCTATTTTCCTGCCATTAATTCTTCAATGATTGTGAGAAATTCAAGAGGGCAGGACAAAAGAATGCAGCAGTAATTAAAAGGCTCACAGGGAGACCCATGTAATTAGAGGCCTATGCTGTGAATAATGGAGTGGTTAAGGCAGACCCGAGGAGGGTGGCTGGTGCTGCAGGTCAGGGAAGGTTTGAGGGGTGTAGCTTTATAGGGCTGGTGTTTTTATTCAGGGTGGGTTTGAGGGGTGTAGCTTTATGCAGCTGATGTTTTTATTCAGGGGGGGTTTGAGGGGTGTAGCTTTATGCAGCTGATGTTTTTATTCAGGGGGGGTTTGAGGGGTGTAGCTTTGTCCAGCTGATGTTTCTATTCAGGTGCTGTGTCTGGGGGTGGCTGATGCAGCTGTGTTTTTAGGATTCCAGTGGGCACAGCCTCAGCAGTGAGCAGTGTGTGTGGGATGGGCTTTGTGTGGAGTGAGGGCTGGGCAGTGCCCCCATGGTTCCTGCTGAGCCCAGGCCAGGTGGTGACCAGGGATTGGAACAGAACCTAAAACTGTTCTGGGACAGATGAGCCTGAGGGGGCTGTTGGGAACTGAAGGGGGCAGCAAGGTCTGAGGGATCTGACAGCTGCAAACCCCCGGGTGCTCTGTTTGACCCAGTTCAGCAGGGAGCCAAGGACATGGCTGTGTTTGTCACCTGCCAAGGACATGGCACTGCCACCGCAGGGAGAGCAGGGATCACAAGTCTCCAGCA